>NC_044036.1:257526290-258149790 GCF_901765095.1 Microcaecilia unicolor
AAATAACAACAAACAACAACAATAACAACAAAAAAAAAGGCACAACACCCAACCTCTCTTCTCCAAGTCATGTTTCTCTTCCTCTTCCCTGATGAGGCTCTTCAGGGAGCGCGTAACCTGACTCCCAAACACCTCTTCTCTGCCACCATGATCTAGGCAATGTGTGGGCTCATCATCTTCGTCATAGTCATCCAGGATGGGGGTTTCTCGAATTGGCACACCAATGACCGAGTTGTGGGACTGAATATGAGAATTTCGGAAGCTCTCTCTCGCTTGGGGTGCCAGCAACACAGAGGGGATGTAATGTATTTCGTGAGTTGCCTCAGTGCTAGCGCTTTTCTGGGGGATTCTCCGTCTCTTGTGCCAGCGCCGCTGAGCATACAAAGCCACAGTGAAAACAAGGAGGAGCAGCAGCAGAGCAATCAGACCTCCCTAGAAAAGAAACAGGAACATGCAAGTATTAATAGGAATTGAAGAAATGAAAGCAATGGCAGAGTTTTATCCTATCTTTCCAAGTAAGGACAATGCTTCCCTATGGATCTGATCACCCACTGTACCATTTAACATGTCACCCACAATTAAAGGTTCCCTGAACCATTATGGTTGTGAGATTGATCACAACTGCTTATTTAGAAAGGGTCAGCCGCTGTACCATTTTGTAATTTTGGAGCTCAAAACTCCAAAAACAGATAAGCACCATATGTTTTTTCCAGGCACCAAAACAGAACTGTCATAATGTTACACAACATACCTATAACTGCAGCACAATGAGTGTGCCTAACTAGTGAACATTGGCTTTGGATTACAAAATATACGTTGTTCATTGGACAGACTGGCTGGAGCTTATGGTCTTCATCTGTCATCAGTCCTATGATACTTAGCTCATCCAACAGTGAAGCTGACTCCTCTCCCATTTGGTGGAAGGTATTTAATGGGCTACCCGTACTACTTGGCTTGGTTGCCAAATAAAATGCACCCAGCAGTCATACTGGATTGGATTAATTAATTTGATATTCCCCTCCCCTGCATCTAGTTAGGAGTCTGCTAACAACCATGAACCCTAGAAATCTTCTAAATCTACAGCTTCATGCTGATGATATTCTGTGCAATCTGGATTGTTAAAATTAGGGTCTGTTGAGTGCCAATGTAAGAATGATGATTAGAAAATGACCACTAGTTTTACATAACTTTCAGCAGACTATCACATATAGCTGCTGCCCACTCCCAAACCTATTATTGGAGATGAAGGCAAGATGTAAGAAAACAGGTAGGAGTAGATTTTATAAATGGATCCTAAAAAATCAGCGTCAAAAAAATAAAACTCAGCGCTATTTTATGAACCGTGCTTCAAGTTAGGTGTGCTTTATACAATAACGCTTAGCACCAGGAACTGCAACTAATCTAGGTGCAACCATCAGGCTTATTTTCGAAAGAGAAGGGCGCCCATCTTTCAAAACAAATCGCAAGATGGGCGTCCTTCTCACAAGGTCGCCAAAATTGCCATAATCGAAAGCCGATTTTGGGCGTCCTCAACTGCTTTCCGTCGCGGGGATGACCAAAGTTCACGGGGGTGTGTCAGAGGCGTAGCGAAGGCGAGACTGGGGTGTGCCTAACACATGGGCATTCTCGACCGATAATGGAAAAAAGAAGGGCATCCCTGACGAACACTTGGACGACTTTACCTGGTCCTTTTTTTGTTATGCCCAAGCCACAAAAATGTGCCCGAAATGACCAGATGACCACCAGAGGGAATCGGGGATGACCTCCCCTTACTCCCCCAGTGGTCACTAACCCCCTCCTACCCTAAACAAATGTAAAAAAAAATTTTCCAGCCTCTATGCCAGCCTCAAATATCATACCCAGCTCCATGACAACAATATGCAGATCCCTGGAGCAGTTTTAGTGGGTGCAGTGCACTTCAGGCAGGCGGACCCAGGCCCATCCCCCCACCTGTTACACTTGTGGTGGTAAATGTGAGCCCTTCAAAACCCACCACAAACCCACTCTACCCACATGTAGGTGCCCCCCTTCACCCATAAAGGCTATGGTAGTGGTGTACAGTTGTGGGGAGTGGGTTTTTGGGAGGGTTTGGGGGGCTCAGCACACAAGGTAAGGGAGCTATGCACCTTGGATAAATTTATGAAGCCCACTTCAGTGCCCCCTAGGGTGCCCGGTTGGTGTCTGGGCATGTCAGGGGGACCAGTGCACTACAAATGCTGGCTCCTCCTGTGACCAAAGGGCTTGGATTTGGTCATTTCTGAGATGGGCGTCCTTGGTTTCCATTATCGCCGAAAATCGGGGACGGCCATCTCTAAGTACGACCATCTCTAAGGTTGACCTAAATTTCGTGATTTGGGCGTCCCCGACTGTATTATCGAAACAAAAGATGGCCGCCCATCTTGTTTCGATAATACAGGTTTCCCCGCCCCTTCACTGGGATGTCCTGCGAGGACGTCCACAGGAAAACTTGGGCACCCCTTTCGATTATTAAATTGTGCACGCAAACTGGGAATATGTCCAAATTTAGGTGTGCAACTCAAAGCACCGTATATAGAATTCAAAGAATAGTGGCTGAGGTTTTATTGGGAAAAATAGCAGATTCTTTCCTATTATAACTGTCTCAGACAGAACATTTGCAATTAACATAATTTTTTTGATGCAAGTGATCACAAAATTCTGCCTGTAGCTATTCTCTTAAATTATTGTGGGCGGCGACTATATGAACTCTGTTAGAAGACACAGCTGTTGGCTAGAAAACATGTCCAAATATTCTCAGTAATTTTCAATGTATTTATGTTACTTAAAAAGTTACTTGAAATGATAATTAATTTTTATATAAATTGTTACAAACCAGCCTAGGCAAAACAAGAGCATTAGTCAGCAAGAGGTGGGTTCTTTTGCAAATGAAACAATTGAGAAAGAAATTTTCATTTGTCTTGGTTTAAATAACAAAAAAATTGGAAACAAAATAGTAACTGTCACTGGCATTTACTACATAAGAACATAGGAAATGCCATAAAGTCTAACAAGCCCCAATCCAGGTCATAAGTATCTGCTGGGATCCCAAAAAGTAGATGAGTTCCATGCTGAAAGGATAAGCAGTGGCTTTGCCCCATGTCTACCGTGTTAATAATGGTTTATGGGCATTCCTTCCAAGAAATTATCCAAACCCTTTTTAACCCAGCTATGCTAACTGATTTTACTGCATCTTTTGGCAATATATTTCAGAAAGTACATTACAAATTACATTATAAGTGGTCTTATATTCTTCAAATACTGTAAAGTTCTATGCAAATTCCACAATAAGAAGCTAAGTCAATGGTTCCCAAACCTGGTCCGAGAAGCACCCCAGCCTGTTAGGTTTTTAGGATATCCACAATGAATATTCATGAGATTGGTTATTGATATAATGCAGTGCAGGAAAATCTATCAACTTCAACACCTTACATCTAACTATTTCTTAGAAAAGAAAGCTTTCAATGCCTTTTGAAACACTAGACTTTTTTTTTTTTAGCATTCTAATTTGCAGGGGTAGTGAATTTCAGGTAACAGATGCCTGATGAAAAAGCTTTCTTAGAACATATTAGCTTAGCATCCAGAAGTGCAATAACAAAGTTTTATGTACCAATTCTGTACCCCTTTGGAATGCATACCCCAAAATTCTATAAATGGCATGCACACAATTTGCATGTGCAATTTTATTGAATGAGTCAATTAGCACAGATATTGAATGAGTCAATTAGCACAGTGTTAATAATCAATTACTGGCACTAATTGGCATTAGTTGAAATTTACACATGTATTTTTAGTCAAGGGGATCCACACGTTAATTTTACGCATGGCTCCAAAAAGGGGACATTGCCATGGGAGGGTCATAAGCAGATGAGAGGTGTTCCTACAATTTATGTGCACTGGATCCCCATCTAATTTAGTCGTGAGAAGTTACACCGTTTACTTGGTATAAATCCTCATGTCTAAAAATAGGTGCCAATCCCAGCACTAAGCATCAAACATATAAACGGCAAGTGACCGACTCACCTGCAAATGCGCAGTAGAGACTTCCCTCTCTGTCCCGCCCTCGCGTCAAGATGTGATGACGTTAGAGTGCGGAACAGAGAGGGAAACGGAGTCGGAGCCACTGTCGGATGCTGCTGCTTGGAAACGAACATCGCGTGCACCACCCTCCCCCCATCCCCGCCGCCGCTCCCGCCCTCCTCCGCATCGTGCCCCCTGCACTGACCTGACAGCGCCTCTCATCTCCATGCTTTCACATGGAGGTGAGAGGCGCTGTCAGGTCAGTGCAGGGGGCCCAGCATGGAGGGGGGAGGGAGCGGTGGCGAGGAGGGTAGCTGGAAATCTCGCCCGTTTTTACAGACTTAACGGCTAGCATTCTATAAATGGCACCTGACTTTCGGCACCATTTATAAATAGCATTACAATAGTCCAATTGGGACAATAGTAGGCTTTGACCTGACTGATGAATCTAGATAACTTCTTATTCTCCATAATTTTCTTAATAAGAAAGATCTCTTAATCACTGCATTTACCTGGAACTCAGGTGTCAAAATACTGTTTAAGATGACTCTCAAAATGTTTAGACTATTCTCAAATTTTAAATTATAATTATTAAATGTGATTCATTGGAGCTGCAATACAGGCTTTTGTTGCAACTATATGTATCCCCTCATCGTGCTTTCCTAGTTACACAGTAGGCAGATGTTGAATGTCCTAAATGTGCTCAAGCTCCTTAGGCTATATGTTCTTTTGATGTTTGACAATTGTGTGTCATAGTTTGTGTGATTGTTATATCTTTGCTGAACCAATAAAAATGATTTTCCAGATAAATAAACAAACTAGAATTATTAGAACTTTTTAATATATCCGCAGAACATTCCATCACTCATCTGCTCTAATTCTAAAAGTTTTTCTTCTTTACAATTCCTTTCTTACAAAATCCTTGCAAGGGAAAAGTAATAAATTCTTCTGAGAAGATCGAAGAGGAGAAATATGTTCTCCAATTTATTTTAAATGTGCTACTTAGTAACTTCGTGGAGTATCCCCTAGTCTTTATACTTTTTGAAAGAATAAACAATTGATTTCTATTTATCTGTTCAACTCCACTCAGGAATTTATAGACCTCTATTCTATCACTCCTTAGCCATCTCTTCTCCAATCTGAAGAGCCCTAACCTTTTTAGCCGTATTCATTTTTGTTGCCTTTCTCTGTCTTTTCTAATTTTGCATATATTTGTTTTGAGATGCAAAGAGTAGAATAACACACACAGACTGATTTTCTCCAATAGTTCCTAATGTTCATTTTAATAGCTGCTTCATGCATTTTTTAAATTTTATTTTATTAGATTTTTCAACAGAAAAAAAAATATTTAACCGAATACCCTGTATAGTACAACAATTTTACTACAAGGAAAATTAAATAATCAATATAAACTACATCATGGAGGACTTGCTATTGTGTCTAAGCTCAAAAACAAGCATAACAAAATATGAGAACTTTTTCTCATCCTAAAAGGAAAGAAAGAAAAAAAAACACAGGAAACAGAGAAAATCCTAGAAACAAGTTAAGCCACTATTTATTAAACAGAAAGGCTTCTAACTGAGAAGGCTCTAGAAACACATAATTGGTTCCTTGGTATGAAATTAAACACTTACAAGGAAACATAAGAAAAAAGTCCCACCTTGAGCCAAAACATGACTTTTAAATTGCAAAAATTGCTTCCTCCTATGCTGTGTAGCCTTAGAAACGTCAAAAAAAAAAGCTTTATGCATTTTGGGCCTCTTTTACCAAACCGCCCTGGTGATTCCCTGTGCAGTAATGCAGACAAAGCCCATTCACTTTCAATGGACTTCATCGGCATTACTGTGTGGGAATCACTAGCACAGTTTGGGTAAAGAGGCCCTTTATTAGGAATTGGCTTATGCCTTTTTCAGTTGTAGCTCAAGGTGAGATACATTCAGGTACAGTAGGTATTTCCCCGTCCTTAAAGGGCTCACAGCTTGGAATGCACTCCCGCGGGAGGTGGTGGAGAGGAAAACGGTAACGGAATTCAAACATGCGTAGGATAAACATAAAGGAATCCTGTTCAGAAGGAAAGGATCCTCAGGAGCTTAACCGAGATTGGATAGCAGAGCCGGTAGTGGGAAGCGGGGCTGGAGGTTGGGAGGCGGGGATAGTGTGGGGCAGACTTATACGGTCTGTGCCAGAGCCAGTGGTGGGAGGCAGGACTGGAGGTTGGGAGGCAGGAATAGCGCTGGGCAGACTTATACGGTCTGTGCCAGAGCCAGTGGTGGGAGGCGGGGATAGTGCTGGGCAGACTTATACGGTCTGTGCCAGAGCCAGTGGTTGGGAGGCGGGGCTGGTGGTTGGGAGGCGGGGCTAGTGCTGGGCAGACTTATACGGTCTGTGCCTTGAAGAGCACAGGTACAAATCAAAGTAGGATATACACAAAAGTAGCACACATGAGTTGTCTTGTTGGGCAGACTTGATGGACCGTGCAGGTCTTTTTCTGCCGTCATCTACTATGTTACTATGTTACTATGACCCTTTTACTAAAGAGTGTTAAGCCCTTAATGCACAGTTAGCGTTCACCAGCAGGCAAAGGGCCAGATTCTATATATGGTGCCTAACAAATCTGCACGGAAAACATTTTCACCTAGGAGTATTCTATAAGCGGCACCTAGATTTAGGCACGGTATATAGAATAGGTTTGGTTGATATCCTAGTGCCTAAAACTATGCGCCTCCATTTACACCAACGTAAATCCCGGCATGTAGATTTTGGCACAGAGGGCCATATTCTGTAACAACAAATGTAAATTTTGGAATGCACATAAAATGCCCATTTCCCCTATGACCTCGCCCCTTTTTGCCTGCGCACAAGTTAGGCACATTGCATTACAGAATACACTTAACCCCCTGTTTTCTATGCCATGCTAGCGGCTGTGCTAATGCCAATACAGCCCATTCACTTTGGAGAGAATTAACCGCATACATTCTAATTATTGCCAATTATTTCTCATTATTGCTTGTTAAGTGCTGTTAAAAACACTGATTGGCTTGTTAAGCCAATTAAGTTACGTGCATTGTTACAGAATACGCTTGGATTTTGGTGCAGAACTCTGGGCACACTGTATAGAATCTGGGAGAAAATGCGTTAAAGCACTTTGTAGTATTTTGCCTGTTAGCAAGCAGTATCCCACACATTACCTATTTTTTGGACATATTTTTAGGAGGAGTAGAGAGTGGACGGAGAGTAGATGTTCCCACGTTATTTAACTAGTGTGTTAAGATTAGCACATGCTAGCTGGATAATGCAGTGTTAATGCAGGAGCCCTGTAAATGTTGCCCACATGTAAAAAAAAAAAAATAGGAGAGAAAGAAATGCCCTACAAAATGCTGCGTTAAATGTGGGCTTAGCATGTGGGAAAGTCCTGTGTTAGCGCGCACCAAGACTAGATTTTAGTAAATTTTAGTAAAAGGGTCTCTAAATTTGTATTTGAGGCAATGGTGAGTTAAAGAACTACAGTGGGATTTGAATTGGGCTTCCATAGTTCTCAGATTGTTGCTCTAACCATGAGACCATACCTTCACTATGCTGCCATACAATGTGCAGAGGATTGCAACATAATATCCCTTGATGATATCTAAATTCTTTTCCTGGGTGGTGACTCCTTATGTGGAACCTAGTATCACGCAACTATAGGTAGAGTAGTTTTTCCCAATGTGAATTACTTTCATAGCCCTGCCAAAGGCAAAACACCAAAGCTCAGTTGCAGCTTTTCTATTAAACTATCTGACAAAGAAAATTCAGGACAGGTCATTGCTTAGCATAGTATACTGCCTGACAGGGCTGTGGAGTCAGTACACCAAACCCTAACTCCGCTCCAAATCCAAATCTGACTGAAACTCCTACTTATATTAGGCTTTACATTTTTTGTTCTGGATCTAAAGTACTGGTAAGTATAACTTATTATTTTACCAGTTCTTTAGATCCAAGACAAGCTGGAGTTGGAGTCGGTACATTTTTACTGATTCCAACTCTGACTCCACCCCAAATTGCTTCCAACTCCATGACTTCGAGGCCCAGATGCACTAAACCTAACGAGCCAGCAACGTGGATTTTATACCAATTCTAGCCGGTTTTGAGAGCAAGGAATAAAATGAGACATGCACAAAAGTCTTCTCCGAGCTATTTTCCTATTACGGTAGCAGCTAACCAAAACGGAATGCAAAGCTATTATAATGAGCTAATTACTATACAAATGTGCATGCAAAGTGAAGTACAGCTGTTTTCTGACCTAATGCATTGAAGGAGCCCCTTCCATTACTGCTGAAATGTTAATGGGATGTCTGGAGCTGTCGGTACTGCCTGGCTGGAGCTCAAAACCATTAACAAGCCTATCACAGAACACAAGAAAAAGGCTAGAGTGTAGAACGTGAGGGTGCACTGCAGCTGGACAGGTCTTGAGGGCGTGAACCAAGAAGCAGTGACGGCAGGCTATGACAACAAAAAGTGAGAAGAAAAGCCAAGGAAAATTGACTAAACCGCTGTGAGGAGCAACCAGGGCATTGCAACAGTGTGAAGGAAACCCAAAAGAAATGAGGAATCCAAGCCCCAGCCAAAATGAAGGTGAAATGCTTCTCCCCTTAAGGTGGAGCAGAAGAGAACGGCTCTCGTCTGGTGCTTAAGGTGGAGTGTTCAAGAGAGCAGGAGAAGACGAGACTGCAATGCCCCCAAGAGCTGCCCAGAGCAGAAAAGGAAAGGAAGTCACAGAGACTAAGAGCAGGATTAGAGAGGTGAGAAGGAGGGCTGCTGATATGAGGATGGCAGTACAGTCTGGAGTCCCCATGAGGATGACAGGATAACACAAGTTCTGTGAAGGACAGGCGAGCTGAAGCACATGATACATCAGAAGCAGCTGTCAGCATCTGTGCTGTTGATTCTCTCTTTGCCGAAAAAAGGCTACCTGTTTTTATATTGCGTGTATGAAACCTATCTGTGGCATGCGCAGAGCAGCCACGCTTAGTGATGGACTGCTCTGTACATGCTCAGCTAGACGACTAGCTTCCCTCATATTGCATGCAAATGAGCCTGTTCGGAAAAGCAATGAGCAGCTCATTTGCATTCAATTCTCTTTGGGAATCTCTCTGTATTTCCAAATCAGTGATTGTTACCTATTTGGAAATGCAGATGGACTCTTAACAGGAACCTTTGTGCATTTGGGCACAAGTCCAATTCCACAGCTCTGACAAGAGGGAATCCGAGATTAATACTTGCTGTTTAGGTATATGGATGTTGTGGTTGCTCCAGAAGGTGCATGTATTATGCCTAGAACCCAGAAAATTCAAGCATTAATCTCAAGGTGATGGCCAGTTCAAAAGGTACAGAAGAACAGGAACTCTCGCAATCACACAGATGCTCCAAACACAGCGAAGGTGACAAAAAAGTAAAAAGAAAGCTAGACGATGTCCAGGATAAAACTGTTTATTAAAACATCCAATGACTCGACACGAGTTGTGTTTCGGCCACAAGATCAGCTTCAGGAGTCTTCTTTGGATGTATCTGAACGTGTTAGCTTTAAACATACACCTTATGTGAATAAAAAAAGTCTCCCTCACCAAGTACTGAAGCGTTCTCACTTTGAAATGGTAAAACAGTTCAAAAGGTAACATTAGAAGTAGCCTATTAGCTACTGTATATCTAACTCTCTCAGCTCCAAATACTTGCTTTCTGAATAAGCTATAATGTAAGAAAAAATAAAACTACTGAGGGCCATTAATAAAGACTGTCTTAGAATATGATCCTAATGTCAATAATATCACAGATAAGAAAACGCAGCAAAGGATTTATATATGCTGTGACTTTCTATATTTAACCTGTTTCCTCATGCATCCCTTTCCATTCTTACCTCATGCTGAAGGCTTCAACATAAAACCACACAGATATTTTCCTGAACAGCAAAGGCATAGTTTGTCTTCTTAGCTGAAGGGCAATGGGTTGAGGACATACATTAATGGAAGAAAAGGGGTCCATTTCACATCAGCACCCAGAGTGTTGGAGGTACCGCCACCCACTGCCATAGACTCTTCCCCCCAAACTATGCCAATTATGAAAAGTCAAATTTGGAAAGTCATTTGGCCTTCCTCATTTTAATCTCCATTGTTAAATTATACAATGGAGGGAGAATGGAGAACTATCCATTTTCAGAATATGTAATTTGCAAACTGATTACTTCTGTCTCAGGGCTTTTTACCATTCCCATACAACGACTATAACTGGAAAGAATTTGGTATTCTGAGTATGGATTTATAATATTCTGTTCAGTACTGATAAGAGCACAGTCCTTTAACCCTTGCAGTTGTGAAAATGCATATTCTTTGGAATAATTGTTTTTCACATCACTTTCTATGTCATAGTCACAAACCCCCAAATTCTATATATGGCACTTTAACCTGTGTGCGCTAATTTGGCCACATGGCCAAATTGCATGCACTATTTAATTGAGTAACAGCACTGATAATTGGTACTTAACCAATTAGTGGCCTAATAGGCTTTAATTAGAATATGCACGCACAACTTTCTAGGCATATTCTAGAATGTGGTGTGCATAAATTCTAATGTGTACAGTCGAAAAGGGGGTGTGGCCATGGGCGTGGAACAGGCAGGTTGTGGGCATTTCAAAAAACTATGCACACTATTATATAATACACCCGATCTGCACCTAACTCAGGCGCAGGCATTTAGGCCTGGTTTTAGGTGACCTGAATGGATACGTCTAAATTTTAGCTGCAGGAATGGTGCGTGAGCATATTGTATAAACTAAGCCTAAGTTTTGGCATAGTTTATTAAATCACGCTAACCATTTGGTTTTTTAGCACCGATTAAAGTGTCATTTATAGAATTTGGCTCAAAGTGGTTGCCAGGGGCTGTTGGAACACTGAAATACACAATCTTTCCCACTGATGTTCCCTACACACATACAAACTCACACACACACACACACACACTCACACACTCACATACTACTACAAGATTCAAGAGCCACACCCAGGAGGTTTTAGGGACCACTGGAAAGGTACTGAGAGCAGCAAGAGGTACTAACTTCAAACAAAGAGTCTGGACAGATATGTGGATACAGCTTTAAATGCCACCAACACTGCTGCAACTCTTTAGAAATTGCTCCAACACAGTGGCAGATACTGAGTCAAGCAAGATTCCAACGCTAATAGGGATTGTGATTCACAAACACAAAGCAAACAGGACAGAAATATCACTTATGTTTTTGATAATAAAATGCACATTATCTTTTTTTCTGAACCTTGGCCATATGGTGAAAATATTTTGGATAAATTCTACATTTCTTCACCATGTGCGCTGGTCACAATATTGAATTCAATCCAATCTGTGATTTCCACATTCACAATGTGGTTATCATCATTCAAAACACACTGGTTCAATGTGCTGAATATAAATGCAATAAATCATTTAACTGGGATAAGCTTAAATTTTATAATACAAGCTGACCTATTCCAAAACTGTGAAGCAAGCATCTAAAAGATGTACCAGCAGCTATTGCCTTCTTCTGGAACTTGGCATAGCAAAGGGAAGGACAGGTAATATGCACAGAATACTAAGACTAAAATAAAACTAAAACCTAACTGTGGATATATAATAATAGACTTTCCTAGTGCCAGCACAATCTTCGATGTATAAGACATATACATGATAAGAATGTATCTACCCATATTATATAATTTTATTTTTTTTATTTGTTACATTTGTATCCCACATTTTCCCACCTCTTTGTAGGCTCAATGCCGCTTACATAGTACCGGAGAGGCCTTTGCAGGCTCCGGTGTGAACAAATACAGGGTGATGTTGTGGTAAGATCAAGTTTATGTGGCACAGCCACATTAGGGAATCGGAGAACGGAAGAGTTGTGTTATGTCCATTACGTGCTTTAGTTTGGTTGTGTTGCAGAGATTAGGCATTTAAGTTGGATTGGTAGGGTATGCCTTTTTAAACAGGTTGGTTTTTAGTGATTTCCAGACGTTTAGGTGGTCGTACGTCATTTTCAAGGCTTTTGGTAATGCGTTCCACAGTTGTGTGCTTATGTAGGAAAAACTAGATGTGTAAGTTGTTTTGTATTTAAGTCCTTTGCAGCTTGGGTAGTGCAGATTTAGATAAGATCGTGTTGATTCGGATGTATTTCTAATTGGTAAGTTGATCAAGTCTGTCATGGAACTCGGGGCTTCTCCATAGATGATTTTGTGAACCAGGGTGCAGATTTTGAAGGCGATGCGTTCTTTGATTGGGAGCCAGTGTAGTTTACAATAGGGCCGTGCAAAGATTCTTTTGCTTGTTTTCGTTATATACTGTTTCATTAATTAGGTTATTTACATTTCTTTTCATTTTTTGTGCACCCTCTTTTACAACAGACAATGCTAAAAAAAAATGGGTGGATAAAATAATTAAGAAGTACCTCTCCAGGCTATTTCTTTCACCCCATTCATGGTCTGTGAAGAGGGTTCCTACCCTATTTAGTTCCATATGGCAAAATTTAAAAATCAATATCCAGAAAATATCCACACTATCAATTACCTTAAATAAACACACTCATGGGCCAAAAAACTCAAAAGTGGAGGGAATAAATATCAATAGCAAAATCCCTATCACTTACCTTAAACACACTCATACGGTTATTCTTCTTGGACCAGTCAGAATCGGCATATTCCAGGTTTCCTCAAACTTCTGGAAACCATGCCATTAAAGCCACATCATTAGTCCAATAAACCATTTAAGAAACTCTTAAGCACTTACTGAAAATATCTTTAGAAAAGTTAAAAATATAGACTTATCTGGAGCGATACGGAGAACTTATTGCCAAAACAGCTGTTTCGGAACCTGCTTCCGGGCAAACGGTCTGCATCATATCACTTGTATCTTTCTCCATGAAGCGATCACCATTGAGAAGGACACAAGTGATATGAAGAAGGGGGCAGGTTGCCGGATATGGATTGAATATGCAAAAGAACTGGAACCAAGAATCTGGCAATAAACCTTTTTGGCAGGAGTGGTTGCAGTGGATACAGCCATGCTGGTGGAGGTGCTAGGTCGCAACATGTATAAAACCCCGAAGGGTAGGGTTACATTTTACTGGAAACATATGCCATTATAGGTTAGAATCTGAACGCTTGTAGGTCAACATTCAGCCACCAGAGGTTAGTGTTTATTTAAACGCTGACTGCTGCCAACAAAAATAGACCCAGACATTCAGTGCTGGCCTGTGCTGGGTATGGGTGCTGAAAGCCTAGGTCTTTGGTAGTACCCCAGAAGTTGTGTGGGTATGGCCAGTATTCAGTGTCGTATCCACATAGTTGACCGTGCAAAGCTAGGATGCTATTTAAGTTGCCCTACTTGACTGATTAGCTATGCAGGCATTGGGACAGAGTAACACCAGTGCCTGCATAACTCTCGACTCTGCCCCAGACCATCCTGGAACTAACTGAAAAGTGGCAAAGCAGTCATGGGGGATATTCAGTGGAACTGCCTGAGTAAGTGCAGCTGAATATCACCTTCGGACCCACGCATGAAGCAGGCAGGACCCTTAAATTATGGATTTTTTTTAACTTTTGGGAGAAGATTTATTTAACTTGGATGTAACCTTTGGGTTAAAGCTCATGTACAATGTAACTGAGTAAGGCAGTACCTTGACTAATTTGCTAGAGTTTCATTTTATGCAATCTTATTATTTTCATTTACTCTTCTATAATTTTTGCATTTTTTAAATTATGAAGTTGTATAATTTTAATACAGCACGAATGCTTACTATTTTTGATTGATTTTATTATAAGTACATAAGTATTGCCATACTGGGAAAGACCAAAGGTCCATCGAGCCCAGCATCCTGTTTCCAATAGTGGCCAGTCCAGGTCACAAATACCCTAGAAGATCCCAAAAATGTGCAAAACATTTTATACTGCTTATCTCAGAAATAGTGGATTTTCCCCAAATCCATTTAATAATGGTCTACGGACTTTTCCTTTAGGAAGCCGTCCAAACCTTTTTTAAACTCTGCTAAGCTAACCGCCTTTACCACATTCTCTGGCAATAAATTCCAGAGTTTAATTACACATTGAGTGAAGAAACATTTTCTCCGATTCGTTTTAAATTTACTACATTGTACCTTCATCGCATGCCCCCTAGTCCTAGTATTTTTGGAAAGCATTAACAGACACTTCACATCTACCCTTCAACTCCATTCATTATTTTATAGACCTCTATCATATCTCCCCTCAGCCACCTTTTCTCCAAGCTGAAGAGCCCTAGCTGCTTTAGCCTTTCCTCATAGGGAAGTTGTCTCATCCCCTTTATCATTTTCGTCGCCCGTCTCTGCACCTTTTCTAATTCCACTTTTTTGAGATGCGGCGACCAGAATTGAACACAATATTCGAGGTGTGGTTGCACCATGGAGCAATACAAAGGCATTATAACATCCTCATTTTTGTTTTCCATTCCTTTCCTAATAATACCTAACATTCTATTTGCTTTCTTAGCCACAGCAGCACACCAAGCAGAATGTTTCAACGTATCATCAACGACGACACCTAGATCCATTTCTTGGTCCGTGACTCCTAACGTGGAACCTTGCATGATGTAGCTATAATTCGGGTTCCTCTTCCCCACATGCATCACTTTGCACTTGCTGACATTAAACGTCATCTGCCATTTAGACACCCAGTCTCGTAAGGTTCTCTTGTAATTTTTCACAATCCTCCCACAATTTAACGACTTTGAATAACTTTGTATCATCAACAAATTTAATTACCTCACTAGTTACTCCCATCTCTAGGTCATTTATAAATATGTTAAAAAGCAGCGGTCCCAGCAGAGAGCCCTGGGGAACACCACTAACTACCTTCTCCATTGAGAATACTGACCATTTAACCCTACTCTCTGTTTCTATCTTTTAACCAGTTTTTAATCCACACTAGAACACTACCTCCTATCCCATGACTCTCCAATTTCCTCTGGAGTCTTTCATGAGGTACTTTGTCAAATGCCTTCTGAAAATCAAGATACACAATATCAACCGGCTCCCCTTTATCCAAATGTTTGTACACCCCTTCAAAGAAATGTAGTAGATTGGTGAGGCAAGATTTCCCTTCACTAAATCCATGTTGACTTTGTCTCATTAATCCATGCTTTTGAATATGCTCTGTAATTTTGTTTTTAATAATAGTCTCTACCATTTTGCCCGGCACTGACATCAGACTCACCGGTCTATAATTTCCCAGATCTCCTCTGGAACCTTTTTTAAAAATCGGCGTTACATTGGCCACCCTCCAATCTTCCGGTACCACGCTCGATTTTAAGGATAAATTACATATTTCAATAGCTCCACAAGCTCATTTTTCAGTTCTATCAGTACTCTGAGATGAATACCATCCGGTCCAGGAGATTTGCTACTCTTCAGTTTGTAGAACTGCCCCATTACATCCTCCAGGTTTACAGAGAATTCATTAAATTTCTCCGACTCGTCAGCTTCGAATACCATTTCCGGCACCGGTATCCCACTCAAATCTTCCTCGGTGAAGACCGAAGCAAAGAATTCATTTAATCTCTCCGCTATGGCTTTGTCTTCCCTGATCGCCCCTTTTACTCCTTGGTCATCTAGCGGTCCAACTGATTCTTTTGCCAGCTTCCTGCTTTTAATATAGCTAAAAAAAATTTTTACTATGTGTTTTTGCCTCCAACGCAATCTTTTTTTCGAAGTCCCTCTTAGCTTTCCTTATAAGCACTTTGCATTTGACTTGACATCCCTTATGCCGTTTCTTATTATTTTCAGACGTTTGCTTCTTCCATTTTCTGAAGGATTTTCTTTTAGCTCTAATAGCTTCCTTCACCTCACTATTTAACCACGCTGGCTGTCGTTTGATCTTCCGTCCTCCTTTTTTAATACATGGAATATATTTGGCCTGGGCTTCCAGGATGGTATTTTTGAACAGCATCCACACCTGATGTAAATTTTTGACCCTCGCAGTCGCTCCTCTAACTTTTCTTTTCACCGTTCTTCTCATTTTATCATAGTCTCCTTTTTTAAAGTTAAACGATAACGCATTTGATTTCCTATGTATACTTACTTAGTGCAATATATTCTTACTCTCCCATCTTATTTCTTAGGCTCCTGGCATTCGCATATAGACATTTCAAACTGTGTTTGTTGCTCCTATTTACATCATGCTTAGTACTTGACAGTACTAATTTGCAATCTTTTGTCTGATTTTTATTTTTATTTAGGGACACCTGATCTACTAAGGTCTCTTTTGCAACCTCACTATCAGGATACCCTATCTTCCCTGTTTTGGTGATATCTTTGAAAGATACCTTATCCCGAACTATGCGCTTTTGAGCGACTGTCGGCCTTCCCCCCATTTCTAGTTTAAAAGCTGCTCTATCTCCTTTTTAAATGATGATGCCAGCAGCCTGGTCCCATTCTGGTTAAGGTGGAGCCCATCCTTTCGGAATAGGCTCCCCCTTCCCCAGAATGTTGCCCAGTTCCTAACAAATCTAAAACCCTCCTCCGTGCACCATCGTCTCATCCACGCATTGAGACTCTAGAGCTCTGCCTGTCTCTTGGGCCCTGCGCGTGAAACAGGTAGCATTTCAGAAACAGTCTAGGTGGAGGGGCATAATCGAAAGGGACGCCCAAGATTTGCTGAGGACATCCTCACAAAATGTCCCGGTGGAGGGGTGGGGAAACCCGGATTACCGAAACAAGATGGACGTCCATCTTTTGTTTCAATAATATGGTCGGGGACACCCAAATCTTGACATTTAGGTCATCCTTATAGATAGTCGTCCCTAGACTTGGCCGTTTCTGATTTTCGGCGATAATGGAAACCAAGGACGCCCATCTCAGAAATGACAAGCCCTTTCATCATGAGAGGAGCCAGCATTCGTAGTGCACTGGTCCCCCTGACATGCCAGGATACCAACCGGGCACCCTAGGGGGCACTGCAGTGAACTTCACAAATTGCTCCTAGGTGCATAGCTCCCTTATCTTGTGTGCTGAGCCCCCCCAAACCCACTACCCACAACTGTACACCACTACCATAGCCCTTAGGGGTGAAGGGGGGCACCTAGATGTGGGTACAGTGGTTTCTGGTGGGTTTTGGAGGGCTCACATTTACCACCACAAGTGTAACAGGTAGGGGGGATGGGCCTGGGTCTGCCTGCCTGAAGTGCACTGCACCCACTAAAACTGCTCGAGGGACCTACATACTGCTATGATGGACCTGAGTAAGACATTTGAGGTGGGCACAAAATATTTTTAAAGATGATTTTTGAGGGTGAGAGGGAGTTAGTGATCACTGGGGGAGTAAGGGGAGATCATCCCTGACTCTCTCCAGTGGTCATCTGGTCATTTCGGGCACCTTTTTGTGCCTTGGTCGTAAGAAAAACACGACCAGGTAAAGTCGTCCAAGTGCTCATCAGGGACACCCTTTTTTTCCATTATGGGTCGAGGATGCCCATGTGTTAGGCACGTCCAAGTCCCGCCTTCGCTACTCCTGACACACCTCCATGAACTTTGTGCTGCATATTTGTGAAAGCTGGTATAGCAAATCACATGGGGAGGTAGGCCTCTAGGGGCCTATGACAAAATAGGGGTGGGGATCTTCAGGGTGGAGGTAGTTGTGGTCCTGTAGTTATATTTTAATCACACAGGTATTTATAAAATGGCACCAGGGAGTTGGCTTTGTTTCTCAGTGAATGTGCCTTATGGAGCTCAATACAAGCTGCACTATTCAATTAGCATAATAATGAAGTGTTCTGCATGTATTTTCATGCCTTATATCTTATTATTATACAGCCCGTGGTGACCTACACTGACATGCATTATGGTTCAATAATATAAGATTTTGCTGTTTAACACATGATAAGGGGCTAAAATCATGTGTTATTTCTTTAACACATGCTAGTAGCTAGTGCCTATATTTAGGTGCTTAATAAACTAAACTAAACTTTTTTATATATATCAGAAATAAGGATATTGTGGTAGTCTTTATTTGCAGCCTTGTTTGCATTCCAACCCTCAGCACGTCTTGTGATCATTCATGAAAGATGACTACATAATTACTGCTATGTTCCAAGGCCAAAGGAGTAAGAGCAATCATATATAATGAAATTTGGCCCATCGCATAGAACTTAAAAAGGGAGATACACAGAAACAAAACTGCCCTAAACCTTTTGTACTTCATTATTTTAGGCAATACAGAGTTTCTGATAAGCAGCCTTGGCACATCTGTCTCAGAGTACATCTCTGTCCTTACTGCAGTCTAGTTCTTTAGACAAACATCCTGATCTCACCTTTCCCAGATGGACCAGGTCTCAAAGAACTGGAATCTTCCTCCCCCTCATCTCTAGTTGATAGAGCTGCTTGCTTACAGCAAACAGGGCTTGTTTTGAGCCAGAGTTTGAGGAATAGCTGTCTGGTTACTACATCATCAAATGTTGAGTCAGCAGATCTGAATGGGCCTTGTTCTAAATCTAGCTCTGCTGCTGATTTTGTGCGACCTTCAAAAAGTCTCTCTCTCTGTCTCTCTCGCTCTCTCTTCATATCTCAGTTTACCCAGCTGTAATTAGGAAAGAACATTTCTTCTCTTCTGATCTGTTTTTCAGAAGCTGTTAATTTCACCAAGATATCAGAAATGTGTTCCCATCACAAAATCACTGCACTGTATGATTATTTTATATTCATGTATGCAATACAATTTTAGGGCACATGTTATACCAAAGTCAGTGGGAGACAGTCATATACCTTGACACAGAATCATTTCACAGCTCCACTATGGTCGAAATTCTTTGCAGATCCTAATATCTTCTACTGAATTCACATAAGCATTATCCAAAGAAAATGATGGGGTCAATATTAAGCTGGTGACAGTCAGCAGCTGGCAATAAGCCTGGATATTGAATGCCAGGCTATGTCCAGACTCTTGCATTGAATATCTGGTTGCATACAGCACAAAACCAGATAAGATGAACCACATAAAGACAGGTCTGTATGTTTTGCGATCTTATTTATGTGGTCACCTTATGGTATTAAATGCTGAATATCAACACTTAATTGCATAAGGGCTGACTCAACCCCCAGACCACCCACAAAATAGCTGGTTTTGTGCTTTGCAGTTAGTGCTGATATTCAGCGATACTAACTGGTTAAGTGCAACTGAATATCAGTGGATAGCTCTGCACAAGTTGTCTTAACCAGTTAAATCATTTTGAATATCAACCCTTATCCCCCTAATTCTATAAAATTTGCCAAAAATTGTGTGTGCAAATATTGGCAAGTGCCCAATTTGTACATGCAATTTTATTGAATGAGCTAATTAGCACTGATAATTGGCATTTTAAGAAGCAACTATTGGCATCAATTAAATTTAATTGGCATTTGCACATGTAAATGTAGATGCGGGATCCGCATCTAAATTTTACACGTGATTCAAAAAAGGGGGTGTGGAAATGGGAGGGTCATGGGCGGGTCATGGGATTTCCTTTAAGTTACACACCTATTTATAGAATAAAGGCATCTGCGCCTAACTTTAAGAGTGGGTATTTGCACCACATTTTAGTTGGTGCAAGTGGCCGTGCCTAAAGTTAGGCATCATTCCCAAGCGTAAGCACTATTCTACAAACCGTGCCTAACTTTAAGCGCATTTTGTAGAATAGTACTTTTTACAACGCAGATTTTTTTGAAGGCGTATATAGAATTTACCCCTATATATATATATATATATATATATATATATATATATACTTTTGAGCTTATATAAGTCCTTGTTCATATGGGAAGGTATATACTGATTCCATGGACTCTGTTGCATGTGCCTATATTTAGGTGCTTATTCTATAAAGGAAAATAGATAACCTACTTTCCTTCATAGAACACTAGCATAGCAGGTAAAATATGTACCTATAATTTAGGTGTGATAACTTATGCCAGCCATAGAGCTGGTGCAAGTGCTCACACCTAAATTGCTAAAATATACACATAAACAGTGGTGTACCAAGGGCGGGGCGGACCGCCCCAGGTGCAAACCAGTAGGGGGTGTCGGTGTCCTAACTTCTGCTCAGTCTGTCGGTTCTTGTTCGGCCTGCCTTCCCCAAGTTGAGTTATCCTAACTTGTTCCGCAGTGCCGGCGCGTGTCTTCCACGTCCGCTGCTTGCTGCTCCCTCACTGCGTTGTCTCCTCCCAGTGGCTCTTCTCTCCCGCCCAAGGAAGCTTGCTCCACCTCCAGCCCATCTGGACTACACATCACGACGCCTTCCTCCCCCTGCGGCACCCTGCGCGCCAGTGTGCCCTTCCTGCAGCTGCTTTGACATCTCCTCCAATTGGCTGCCTGACTACTCTTTCCACCTTGGCTCGCAGCCGCCCGCTGTCTTCAGTGCAGCTGCGAGCCTTTGCCTTCTTCTTCCAGCTGCAGTGCTGCACTACTCGTGCACTCCACCCCCGCAGGGCCACCAGTATCGTCAGCAGAAGAATCTTGGAGTTGGAGCAGAGCCAGGTAATTAGGCCTCGCGGTGTGATGTAATATTTATTTAAATTGTGTTGCCTTTACTTTTTTTTTTTTTTACATTTTATTTCATTTTCTGCTGCCCCGGGTGTCAAGTATACTAGGTACGCCACTGCACATAAATTATAGTATTACATGGAGGGGCATAATTGAACGAAAACGTCTATCTCCATGGGCGTTTATCTCCGAGAACGGCTCCGTGAAGGGGCGGACCGAACTGTATTTTCGAAAAAAATAGACATCCATGTTTTATTCGACAATTTGTGAGCTGGGCGTTTTTGTTTTTCAGCGATAATGGAAAATGAAAGCGCCCAGCTCAAAAACGAATAAATCCAAGGCATTTGTTCGTGGGAGGGGCCAGGATTCGTAGTGCACTGGTCCCCCTCACATGCCAGGACACCAACCGGGCACCCTAGGGGGCACTTTTACAAAAACAAAAAAAAAGGTAAAAGAGCTCCCAGGTGCATAGCACCCTTCCCTTGTATGTTGAGCCCCCCAAATCCCCCTCAAAACCCACTGCCCACAAGTCTACACCATTACTATAGCCCTAAGGGGTGAAGGGGGGCACCTACATGTGGGTACAGTGGGTTTGGGGGGGTTGGACGACTAAGCATTAAGCAGCACAATTGTAACAGGTAGGGGGGGATGGGCCTGGGTCCACCTGCCTGAAGTCCACTGCACCCCCTAACAACTGCTCCAGGGACCTGCATACTGCTGCCAGGGAGGTGGGTATGACATTTGAGGGTGAAAATAAAAAGTTGTGAAACATCATTTTTTGTGGTGGGAGGGGGTTAGTGACCACTGGGGGAGTCAGGGGAGGTCATCCCCAATTCCCTCTGGTGGTAATCTGGTCATTTAGGGCACTTTTTGGGGCCTTATTCGTGAAAAAACAGGGTCCAGGAAAAGTGCCCTAAATTCTAGCTACAAACGCATACTTTTTTTCCATTATCGGCGAAAGGCGCCTATCTCTCCTCAGCCGATAACCACGCCCCAGTTCCACCTTTGCCACACCTCCGACACGCCCCCGTCAACTTTGTACGCTTCCACGATGGAGTGCAGTTGAAAACGTCCAAAATCGGCTTTCTATTATACCGATTTATTCGTTTTTGTGAGATAAACGTCTATCTCCCGATTTGGGTCGAAATCTAGGCGTTTTTCTCTTTCAATTATAAGGTGGATAATCTGCATGTGTAATTCTATATCCCACCCACACTCCACCCAAATTCTGCCCAACTATGTGCCTACTTTCAACTATATACTACTCTGTTTAGATACTTTTTTACAGAACGGCATGCAGCTGGAATTTTGGCATTTATGCACATATGAGCAAATATATGCTGGTATTCTAATCATTTACATGTCTATTCAGCATATAAACGTTAGCACCTTATTTATAGACTTACTCTCAATACGCATGATAATGGCATTACTGTATGACAACAATTAGTTAATAGCCCTCTAAATTGGGATGGATAAGTTGGCTCCATTCCAGATTGGATTTCATCTGGAGTCGGCTTGGATCTTTGCTGTAAGTCTTCCCTTGTCATCACATAACAGGGACGACGGGATTGCTTTGCAGCTTGTTTGCAAAGAAGAAAATCAAGTCACAAAGTTGTGCTAGTTTAACAATTTTCCATATGATATAATAACAATTTTGACAATGCTTAGTGTCCCAGCTGCTAAAAATGTCCCTTGACTAGGACTAGAGCATAGGGTGCTGTACTATAATGAAAACTGGGCCACATTCTTTCATGTCATTTAACAGTGTTTGAGATGTACTCAATTTTGCAATGCAAAAGTGTTCATTCTAGTTCATTCTATCCAATGCTAGGAATGAATCCAATTAATTTCCAGCATTAGCAAGCCGATTAGCTAGAATATTTGGGTAAATGGATAATAACAGGCTAATATCCTGCCATTTCAGTGCCACTAGGCGGTTTTGACAGTCTATTGTAAATGTAATTGCAGCTTCTGTGAACAATCTCCTCCAACTGAATTAAACTGCTGCGTGCCGGAATCTTGCTCAAAAGTAATCAGACTGATTTGACTGTCAAGCACTTTTTTTCTGGAAATTAAAGCTTAATTTGTTTTGTCTTCAAATATGAAGCATCTCTACCCAAGAGTCCACTTTGGCCTCATTTGAATACCACCTGACAGTCTCCCCATCCTGGTGATTAGAGCACAGCTCCTTAAAGCACTAGTTTCAGCTACCAAACGTGCCTTAGCATCCTTCTGCACAATAATCATTTCATTTTTGTTGTTGTTATTGTTAGGTTTTCTTTTTCTTTTTTTGGGAACTGATTCTTCTGCTCCTTTGAGCTTCCAGTTCAAATGAAACAAATACTGAGTTATGATGCCATCAGTTTTTATTTGTACTGACCAATGGACAATCCTCCACCAAATGCCATGCACCAAGTCTCTTTCTGGAACCCTGCAATCATGGGCCCTAAATCCAGCCACTAGATACCAATGTTGCACAGTGACAATGAATCCCTCCCTAAACCTCATTCTGGACTATGAATACCGCCTCTGTAGCATCTCCAATCCCGGCCAAACTGGGGAGCAGAAGACCTGAGACAATAATCAAATCTAGGTCCGTCAGCATAGGCCTTTTCAGCGAGCCACTGATCAGTAATCATTTTTGTAACCAAACCCTGGGTGGACTGTGGGCTGCCTATTCTTACCTTCTTTAGGGGCTGTAATTTGTTATATGTGCACTTGTTACTTTCAGTATGTGTCACCCTTTCCTCCCAGATTCTAAGCGGCATTTTTACTAAACCGCAAGCTAATGTGTGCTTGGCATGGGAAAAAAAGGTTTACCACAAAACACGTTAAAGCATTTTGTGGTAATTTGCCTGTCAGTGTGCTCTAATCACATGCTATTGAATTTTTTAAACATTTTTTCATGAGAGGACATGTCATGTGTAATGAATGGGCAATAGCATTATCTAGCTAGTGCATTCACATTAATGCATGCTAATTGGATAACACTGACTTAACTCAAGAGCACTGAGTGCCTCCTAAATAGAAAGCAGTACGTGTTCCCGTATTTATTTGTTGACCTTCTCAGGATCATCTTGCAGGACTCCTAATCTTCAGTCCACTATTTTTGGCCAGAGGCTCCATGTTCAGTCTCTCTGCCATTAAGGATTAGACACTCTCTAGAAGTGGGTTGGTGGAGTTTTCCAAGGTTGTTTCCATATGCTATCTTCACAGATCTTAATGGCAAAGACACTCTCCACACTACAAGGTTCATAGAGACAATTGCCAGAATTATGCTGGTAGATAAAAAAACAACAAAGCAGTGGAATCAAATGCATTTATTGGAACAATACCCGACGTGGCCACGTTTTGCCCTCAGGCTGCGTCAGGGGTATAAACTATAAAAACAAAACACAAGTATAAAAACATGTATAACCATACATATTAACAATGTCATAAGCATGATTCAACTAATAAAAGGCAATTATATAAAAAAGAGATTCAACATATATAAAACAATCCTTTAAGAGTTCTAAAAAAACATGTATAGACATACATGATATCATCTGTAAAACAAATATTTATAATTATCATTAAAATCATACATCACATAAAAGTTTTTATCAGAACATCTACAATTACTCATATCACATTTATAACTCTCAATAAAAAATGTTAAGATCATACAATTAGAATCAAAACATTTCAATGAAGAGGGGAAGAAATTTCTTTATACATACCTATCAAAAGTGTATGTAAATATATCATACACACTAGTAGTTCCAAAAATCTAGTTCTACACAGATATAAAAACAAAAAATAAAAATATCATCAGACAAGAAGCATATCTAAATGTGCACAAAACTTTTAAAAGACTCTAGAGTCTTTTAAAAGTTTTGTGCACATTTAGATATGCTTCTTCCCCTCTTCATTGAAATGTTTTGATTCTAATTGTATGATCTTAACATTTTTTATTGAGAGTTATAAATGTGATATGAGTAATTGTAGATGTTCTGATAAAAAATTTTATGTGATGTATGTTGAATCTCTTTTTTATATAATTGCCTTTTATTAGTTGAATCATGC
This sequence comes from Microcaecilia unicolor, assembly GCF_901765095.1. Taxonomy (NCBI): domain Eukaryota; kingdom Metazoa; phylum Chordata; class Amphibia; order Gymnophiona; family Siphonopidae; genus Microcaecilia; species Microcaecilia unicolor. The sequence goes on from NC_044036.1 coordinate 257,550,953, forward strand.
TTATGACATTGTTAATATGTATGGTTACACATGTTTTTATACTTGTGTTTTGTTTTTATAGTTTATACCCCTGACGCAGCCTGAGGGCGAAACGTGGCCACGTCGGGTATTGTTCCAATAAATGCATTTGATTCCACTGCTTTGTTGTTTTTTATCTACTGTTTTGTAAGCAGTTGTGTGCCTTTTTGTTTTTTTTGTTTCAGAATTATGCTGGACCAGGATAAGCCTCTGCTCTCAGGCCTGGCTAGGACTGTACTCAGCTCATTGGATTACTGTATCCATTGCATACCTGTCTGAGGACAGCTCCCAGATCAAGCTGGAACCAAACTCGTACACATTCCTCTCATGCACATAAACAACTTACCTCACATTTCAGTTCTTCTTGTCTACCCATTGGTTGGTGAGTGATCATCTGCTTCACTTTGCCCTCCCTTAAGTCCTTGTTTGGGTACCATTTTTCTGTAGTTGGTCTGTGGATGAATTGTGTGCTGTAACTCCAGGAGCCTACAGGACCCTTAGTGCACTAGATGTTCACCAAGCACTTTCAGTGTATCTCATCCTCTTCTCCTAGGCCAGTGGTTCCCAAACCTGGTCCTGAAGGCACCCCAGCCAGTCGGGTTTTCAGGATATCCACAATGAATATTCATGAGAAAGACTTCTATGCACTGCCTTCACTGCATGCACTGCCTTCACTGCATGCAAACTGCTCTCATGAATAATCATTGTGGATATCCTGAAAACCCGACTGGCTGAGGTGCCTCCAGGATCAGGGTTGGGAACCACTGTCCTATGCTCTCATTGAAAACAAAGAAGCCCACTTTCCACTCCAGAACTACACATTTTACTGGAGAAATCAAGAAAATCAAAACAATCCACAGGCAGAGAGAGAGAGAGAGAGAAAGAGAGAGAGAGAGAAAACAAAAGATAGAAATAAATGCAAACAGAACACTGGGTATTTCTTTCTCTGTGCTCTTCTTTTTGGAACTGTCTTCCTCATGTCCTCTCAAACTCTTCGGAGCCTCCTTCAGAATTACTCTCCCCTTCTAGGATGCCCAGGATCATCTGGCAAGACTTCCAATCTTCAGCACACCATCTCTTGAACCCTAAAAACTACTTAGAGAGAAAGCTCTCTAATTCTGTCTCTGCTAAGGGCTTCCATCCCAGAGGGACTCCAGTTTTGAAATCTCTCAGGTTGTCACTTCTCTACGTTATTGACATCACTCCTAGCGTGTTGTTATATTATTGCTGGATGTCTTGCTCCACAGTACACCTCACCACTGGTCATATGCCCATCAGCTAAAATTCTCCAATAAAAATTCCATAGTGCCACCCACACTGGTCATAGGCCTTCAGTGCTTCTCCAAAAACTTTCAGTCCTCTTTCCTAATGTATTTCTCCACTGGTCATAGTCCTCAGCAGGGCCATGCCTAGGGTCTCTGGCGTCCCCTTGCAGACTATCAGTTGCCCCCAGCCCCCCCATGAAAATGATCACTCACCACTTGCCACACTGAAAGGAATTGTCAGCAATATTCTTAGAAACAAATTGCTATACATTGCAAAATAAGATAGCAGATGTAAATTCTCAAAGTGGACATATTCCAAACGCTAAAATGAAAATAAAATGATTTTTTTCTACCTTTGTTGTCTTGTGACTTTCTTTTTCCGATCATGCTGGCCCAGTATCTGATTCTGCTGCTATCTGTCCTCTTAACTCCGTTTCCAGGGCTTCCTTTCCATTTATTTCTTTACTTTCCTCCTTTCTTCTTCATTTCTTGCTCTACATCCATTTCCAGCAATTTCTCCTCTCTCCCTGGGCCATGCCCTCCCATCCATGTCCATCCTTGTCCCTCTCTGCCCTTCCCTCCTCCATCCATAGCCAGCATTCTTCCTCTCTCCCCTCCCCTCCATTTCCAGCAATTTCTCCTCTCCCTGGGCCCTGCCCTCTCATCCATGTCCATCCTTGTCCCTCTCTGCCCTTCTCTCCTTCATCCATAGCTAGCAATCCTCCTCTCTTCCTTCCCCTCCATTTCCAGCAATTTGTCCTCTCCCTGGGCCCTGTCCTCCCATCCATGTCCATCCTTGTCACTCTCTGCCCTTCCTTCCTCCATCCATAGCCAGCAATCCTCCTCGCTCCCCTCCCCTCCATTTCCAGCAATTTGTCCTCTCCCTGGGCCCTGCCCTCCCATCCATGCCTCTCTGCCCGTCCCTTACCTCAGCTCCGCGCCCTGGGCCCTTTAAATCTTTTACCTCCGGTCGCTGCAGCATCAGTGAAAGCGCTGCCGACATCTCCCTTCCCTTCGCGCTCGTTGGTTCCCTCAGACATCTGATGTGAGAAGAAGGCGGGACACTGAGGGAACCAATGAGCGCGAAGGGAAGGGAGACGTCGGCAGCGCTTTCTCTGATGCTGCTGCGACCGGAGGTAAAAGATTTAAAGGCCTCAGCGGTGCGGAGCTCAAGTAAGCGGTGAGGGTAAGCACCGCAGCGGCGCCCTCCAGAGGTCGGCGCCCCCCTGCGGTGCTTACCCCGCTTACCGTATCAGCACAGCGCTGGTCTTCAGTAGTACACCCCTCACCTTTCACAGGTGAAAGGAGGAAAAACATTCCATCTCTACTTTTCCTAAGGCTTTATACTGCATTGATGATCCTACTGGCTCAAGAATCCAGTGCTCTCCCTTATCAGGCTGGCAGAAGCATGAAAAGACAAGATTCCCTCCCAAACCACTTCTACTTATAAACCCAGTGATCTCAACTAGGTAAAGGCAAGTACTACCCTGCTTAGACACTTTCACATTATAGGTCAACAGCCTTCCACACTGAGGCTCATAGGAGGTAATTCTATAACTGAGCACCCACAGTTTGACACCACTGCATGCTCAAGTATATGTAAATGGCAGCAAAGTGCTATTCTGTAAGGGCATGTGTAAGTGGCATAGTATATAAATGAAAAGGGGGTGGAGCATGAGAGGGGCACTACCACTTATATGCGTCACTTACAGAATATTGTAAATTACACATGCCCTTGCTTCATTTGCATGCTTGTATGGCTGATGTAACTACAGGCACCTAGATTTTAGGCACTCTGATACCAAGTTGTATTAGTATTCTAACAGCATCTGGGTGCCCAGGTGTCGATATAGTATAGGCTCTCACTGTGCACCTAACAGGATGTGCCCACCTATACATCTACCTCACAATATATACAGAGGAACTCAATGAAAAATGTTCATGTTTTTTTTCATTGAAGTGGGTAGTTACAAAATTTCCCTAGCAGATGTTTCTTGTAGCTTCACTTGCTATAAAAGATTCAGTTCTGAGAAGTATGCACCTGTAGCACAGTGAAAAAATGTACAAGTTGAAAAGTGAACACGTGAGTGTGACACAGTCTTGTATTTCCCCATCTGTCATTTGCAAACAAGCATGTCTGTGTGGTGGATTAAGTGGTTAGAGATATGGCAAAATGATCCAAGATGGTAGCTGGCTGGGAATGCTAATCAGCAGGAGCTCCAGTCTTCTGTTCTCTTGTATAATTTTAACATATTAGTGATTGGCAAAGTTTGGGTCATCCCTCTGAACCAGAGTGTTCTCCTACTGCCCAGTCAACCTTAGATGGCTTTTTATAGTGAGGAAGAGCAGAAGGTCTCGAGCTTGGCATTGGTGCCTCTGCAGCACTGGTTGATGCAAATACAGAAGTCTCATTTAGCCTGGAGCAGTGTAGTTCTCTTCCCCAAACTGGAGGTGTGCTGACGGTGAAGACTACCAGCTTGACCCCAGATATGAAAGCTGTATTGCTGGAAAAGTAGGAAGGGATGATGCCACTGCTGTTTCCTTTGGAGGTGCCAGGATTGATTCAGTCAGCAATGTTATCTGCGCTAAGTTCCCAACTGGCATTCACTACCCATGCACTAAAAATATGTTTAAATTTTTTTGCAGAGGGGCGTGTCTTGTTGGCGGAGAGAGAGCATTTCTAAACTAATGAGTTAGCGCATCCACATTACCATGCACTAACTGATTAGTACAGGATTACTGCAGGAGCCCTTAACACTTACAAAATAGGTGTCAATAAGTACAACTATGGCAATCTTTTTAAATGGCTGTGCACTAATGGTGATATGAGCGCAAGGTCATTAAAGGAAAAAAAATAAAAAATCAGCCATTTTACTGCTGCAGTAAAAATGGCCTTAGCGCTCAGGGAACACCCGTGTAAGAGTGAGCTAAGGCCATTTTCTACCACAGCTTAATAAAAGGACCTCATTGTTATTTACCACAAGGCAGTAACAATTCACACCCATAGCCAGATTGTCCCATTTTCACAACTTCAGTACAGAATCCCTAGGGATACTTAAGTGCCATCTCTAAGAGAGAGGCAAACAAGTTTAGTTTACTTTATTCAGGAGCTTTCTCTACCACTTTTCATAATGCACATCAAAGCAGTTTACAATAAGATAATAATAGACATAATGAAATAAACAGAGAAAAAACAGAGAAGGAAAGAGCAGACAGGTACAGTGGGAAGAATACCTCCAAGAAAGCTGGAGAATATGGGGTTAGGGATAAGCATGGCAAAAGGTTATGGCCGATGGGGAAACTCCACTGAACCACCAGTTCAGAAAACTATCAAAATCCGGGTTACAAAAAGTTTTAAGCATAGCTTTAAATTTGGGGAAGGAGCACTCCAATCCTAAAACTGGACAAGTACCAGGTAGACAAAGGCTGTGCCTCAGGTAAGCTCAAGACACATAACTACAAGTGAAAGAATAGTTAAAAGGCTGTTGTGTTGAGATCATAAAGAATGCCAAGGTCTATATGGATTGAAAGACATTGGTAAGTATTCAGGAGATCCATGTAAAGAGGGATCTATGAATAAGAAGGAACATTTTGAATCCGAGACGAAAGGAGACCGGCAGCCAATGTTTATGTCTGCCCTGTATTTATATACATATATGAAATATATCTTTATCCCTATTTTTAAGGGATGCTGATTATCCTCATTCTTTCCAATTTCCTATCTTTCAATGTTCCCTCCCAATGTCGTGCACTTTAGTTCAAAGGTTCCTTCACTTTGGAACTTCCATTCTCCTTATCTTGCTGTGGAGTGACTGTTCTGCAAGTTTAAACAGGGTTTGAACTGAAGACATATTTGTATGCTAAGGCTTTTGGTGATGTGTCAGGCCCAGGGAACTGATGAACTGTAATGTACTGCCATATTTTCTCCTTTCTCTTTCTTTTCTTTTTGTACCCGTAATCCCCCTTTGATGCCCCTGGACAAAGGGAGGGGGGCAAAGCAAACATATGAATAAATAAAACTAAACTAAACTAGAAGCGATAGTCAGATACGGAAAAGATACAAGGGAGGTGCCAAAAGGGAAACTGAACAAGAGAGACTGGGACACGGTTTACCACTTTCTTGAAAGTGCTTCGGGATCAGTGCACAACCTTTCCTTCTGCTGAGCTCCTTTGCCTGCCCAGCTCTCATTACAGTAAATGGGACTACAGGCAATAAGCAAGAAAGGTAATCAACTTCTTCAGGGAATTCTGCACTGGGCTTCAGAACAAGATTAGCTTGTAATAATTCAAGCAGGAGGCACAAAATCCTCATTTTCCAAGGTTAAGGATGTGAGTCGCTAGCATATCATCATTTAGGTTTCCCAATCTTGCTACAGATAACCTTCATTTTCATAATGCTCAGTGTGCTTCAGCTCTCACCCTGAGGGACCATCTAAAAGTTCTTATCATGATGGGAGTACTAGCTTTACAAATTATCATTGACCTTCATCAGTCTAATGTATTGCAACAAACTAATCATTCACCAAAATAGAATGAAGCTGGCTATAGTGCATACATTTACAGAAAAATAAAATTTAAAAAAACATGGACCCCTTTCACTTTTAGGATGAAAGAAAAGTCTAATTAATCTTGAGCTTCTTCCTATCATTTTTCATCAATGAATCCCTAACTTGGTTTGACTGGAAGCAAATGAGCAACAGAGGCATTGCAAGGAGTAAAAAGCCCCACAATCCAGTAATTACAAACAACACAAAAACTGAATACAGTGGATTCTACCTTAAGTCACAAAAAATACTGCAAAGCCAAGAATTTTAAACTGGGTAAAATAACAGGGAAGACCTGTGCTTACAATCCTCTAGGAACAGCAGATGTGGACGACAGCGTCAGTTCTGAGTGCTTTGCTGAAAGTTTCCCATGAGAAATTTTGGCCAGTTAGATTTAGTCCAGGGGTTCTCAACCCAGTACTTGGGACACACCCAGCTAGTCAGGTTTTCAGCATAGGTATCCACAGTGAATATGAATGAGATAAATCAGCATGAGCAAGAAGAGGTCCGTTTTACAACAGCCTGGGATCAGGGAGTCCAAAGCTCATCAAACACTCCCACTCTGAGGACTCGGAATGACCGCAATGCTGTAATTTAGTGAGGAGCACATCTTTACAGTCTCTTCTGCATTTCTACCTCCCAAACACAAGTTTCTACCTTCAGTTTTTGCTAATCAGCAGGCAACTCGAGCAGGATTTTAGAAAAGGTAATCTCCCAGACATCCTGATGCCAGCTCCGATCTGGCGTTCGGGTTAGAGTGGTAGGAGCACCCTTGTGAGGCAAGCCATTCTTTGATCATTGGGTGGAATAGCAGATTGCCTCATTTAAATGTTTCTGCTTGTATCTACATGCTGTTTGTGGTGTTCTTTCCCACACTCCTTGTTTTCAGTGGTGAGGGCCTCTGATCATTCTGTCCTCCAGTGCCCGCATTTGCTTCTGAGCATCAGGGCCATAGATTTACAATGGGAGCCACCAACCTGCAATATCACAGTCCTGCAGATTGGTGACTACTGTGGTAAATGAAAAATGTTGCTTGTGAGCCACCCCACAAGCAGCATTTATTCTGGGAGCATCTGCCCTCATAGACACGGCTCAATTCTCGGCTCCCATGGTTGCACCTTAATCCCTGGTGGTATAGAGGTCCCTGGGCAGAAGTGATCCTCAGTTGTTATATAAGTACATAAGTATTGCCACACTGGGACAGACCAAAGGTACATCAAGTCCTGCAGCCTGTTTCCAACAATGGCCAATCCAGGTCACAAATACCTGGCAAGATCCCAAACACTTTATGCTGCTTATCCAAGAAATAAGCAGTGGATTTTCCCTGTCATTTTAATAATGGTCTATGGATTTTTCCTTTAGGAAGCAGTCCAAACCTTTTTTAAACCCCGCTAAGCAGGGGCGTGTCAAGATGGCGCCGAGAGCGGACGCTTGGTGAGATCGCTCCATCCAGTTCTGCTAATCTTCGTTCTTTCGGGAATTATGCCTCATTCTAAAAGAAAGGGAGCAGTCCGGATAGTTCCCCCACCTACCGGGACGTCCATGCTGGCGAGAACAGGACTGGAACGTTTCTTCCCCGCTCTTTCTCAGGTAGTAAGCGGGGTGGATTCCTTGGCGGGAGTACCTGGTGAAGCAGAACCCTCGCCGAAATGCGAAATATCTCTTTCCCCCCCCGCCGCTCTCTAAGATTCCTCCAAGCCCAGCAGTTGTGGTGAACCGGCAGGAGAAGCTGACGGACACCGGAAGAGTGGAAGTTGGCGGACCCAATGGGGTGACCGACTCACCGATAACATCCAAATCTGCTGGGAAGGAAATGGAGGTTAATCTGGGGACAATATGGCTGAAACTACTAGAAATGGAAAAAACCCTTCAACAGTCATCTGGAGAAGTAAAAACCTTAGGTGTTAAGATGCAAGAATTGAAAGACTCTGTTGACACGATTAAACAAGATTTTTCACAGAAAATTGAGAACTTACAAAATGAGGTGGTTCAAACAAATGAATTTAAAGCTGCTGTGATAAAAGACAATGTGGATATCAGGAGAAAACTTGAACATATTGAAAATCACAATAGGAGATTGAATTTACGCCTGTTTAATTTTCCTAAATTGTATGGGGTTTCCCCCCAAGATGTATTTACTAGATTTCTTAAAGAAAATTTAAAATATCCCCAAGAAGCAATTCCTCCATTAGAAAAAAATTTACTTTATACCACATATGATTAAAAAAACAGACGAGGCAACAAACGTTCAACCTGGAAATGAAATGGACATGGAGAATCTAACAGCGATTTTGGAACAGTCAATAGAAACTGCCACTGAAAGGGCGATGTTGTTGGTGACCTTTCTTTTTCAACAGGACTTGAATGCTGTAATGAGACTTTACTTTAAAACAACAAATCACAATTTTGGTGGAGAAAAAATATGGTTGTAACCAGATGTGACAAAAGTGACTCAGCAAAAGCGAAAACAGTTTCTTTCAATGAGATTAAAAACAATAGAATTGGGAGGTTCCTTTCTGTTAGCATACCCATGTAAATGTATTGTGAGGTTTAATAATACTAAATATGTTTTTTATGTTCCTGATCAGCTTAAGTTGCTTCTAGATTCAAAACAACAATAGAGATAACGAAATAGTAGACTGAGAAATGCGGTGTCATCATTTTCTTACAGAAATTGTTAATACAAATGTAGCTTCACCTATTCTAAACCCCCCTACCTTTTGAGGTTTAAGAAAGCCGTTTAAAGTGTAATGTTAAAAGATTATGTAAGAAAAGTTTATTGTGTGGCTGTTTTTCACTTAACAGTAATATTTCTGTTTAAGTTTAAAGTAAATCAATAAAAATTATGAAATATAAACCCCGCTAAGCTAATCATCTTTGCCACATTCTCTGGCAACGAATTCCAGAGTTTAATTACACGTTGAGTGAAGAAATATTTTTTCTGATTCGTTTTAAATTTACTACTTTGCATGACCCATAGTCCTAGTAATTTTGGAAAGAGTAAACAAATGATTTACGTCTACCCGTTCCACTGCACTCATTATTTTATTGGCCTCTATCATATCGCCCCTCAGCCTTCTTTTCTCCAAGCTGAAAAGCCCTTGCCGCTTCAGCCTTTCCTCATAGGGAGGTCATCCCATCCCCTTTATCATTTTCGTTGACCTTCTCTGTACCTTTTCTAATTCCACTATCCGGTGACCAGAATTCAACACAATATTTGAGGTGCGGTCGCACCATGGAGTGATACAAACTCATTATAACGTCCTCATTTTTGTTTTCCATTCCTTTCCTAATAATACTTAACATTCTATTTGCTTTCTTAGCCGCCGCAGCAGCACACTGAGGAGAGGGTTTCAATGTATCATCAATGATGATGTCTAAATCCCTCTCTTGGTCGGTGACTCCTAACGTGGATCCTTGAATTACGTAGCTATAATTCGGGTTCCTCTTTCCCACATGCATCATTTTGCACTTGCTCACATTAAACATCATCTGCCATTTAGGCGCCCAGTCTCCCAGTCTTGTAAGGCCCTCTTTGAATAACTTCTTGGATAAGCAGCATAAAATGTAGTCATCAAATTTAATTACCTCACTAATTACTCCCATCTCTAGATCGTCTATAAATATGTTAAAAAGTAGCGGTCCCTGCATAGACCCCTGAAGAACCCCACTATCTACCCTACTCCATTGAGAATACTGACCATTTAACCCTACAGTCTGTTTGAATGGAGGAGTAGCCTAGTGATTAGTGCAATGGACTTTGATCCTGGGGAACTGAGTTCAATTCCCACTACAGCTCCTTTTAACACAAATCAGGAGATGGGCGTCCTTCTCGCAAGGTCGTCCAAATCGGCATAATCGAAAGCCGATTTTTTGACACCCTCGACTGCTTTTCGTCGCGGGGACGACCAAAGTTCAGGGGAGCGGGTCGGCAGGGTAGCGAAGGCGGGACTGGGGCATGATTAGGAGATGGTCGTCCTTGGCCATAGAAAAAAAAAGGGCGTCCCTGACGAGCACTTGGCCGACTTTACTTGGTCCATTGTTTTCACGACCAAGCCTAAAAAGGTGCCCCAACTGACCAGATGACCACCAGAGATGACCAAACAAAACTCAGCTGACACCAGTTTTCAGGCGGAGAACAGACATTTCTGAACATCATTCTCAGGTTCAAAGCACTTTCTTTTATGTGGTAGAATGACTGTTATCCCTACTTTATTTCTCGTGGAGGTGAAAGATGAAGAAATTCCAGCACTGCTGCATAAACCAAAGATGACAGATACTGTCCTCTTCTTATAAATGCATCTTCTGTCCTGCAACACAGGATGGAAGTAAGATTTGCTCTTGCTCCAAAAGGAAAATAGAATATATGCAACCAATATGAAACAAAACAGCCAAACTGAAATATATTTAAAAAGCTTACATGTTAATTCTTTGGGTTTTTTTAAATCTATTTTTAAATCTTTTTTCTAAACATACACTATAGGTGCAATCAGGGGCATGTCTGCGTGGGGCCACAGGGGCCTGAGCCCCCGCAGATTTCACCCTGGCCCCCCTCCCCCCGCCAGCCCTCCCCCGCTGCCGTTTCTTACTTTTGCGCCGAGGTCCGCTTCCTCCTGGGCCTTTAAAAATATTTCTTCAGCTGGCGGGGGACCCCATCCCCCGCCAGCCAACCCGAGGTGACGTCTTTCAAGTTCTTCGTCCGCCGTGGCCGACGTGCTGGAGTTGAGCGGCTGAATCCAGTTCGGAGTCTGGCGTCGTGCCCCCTCCCTCTGGCTCTGCCCCCCCCACCCCCGGAAGCCAGATACGCCTCTGGAATAGCAGCAATAGGACTTAGTAACGAAGTCCATGACTGAGAGGGAAAGTAGCATGCTTTATGTAATACTCAAAACACAACCCTGTACTCTTGAATTCTCCAATTGGATGCGGGTCCAAATATAATGTTCTGAAAACAAAAAGATAAGTTTTAAAGTTTATACTAATTATTGTATTGTTGAAATATAAAGTTATTAAGAAGTCTCTCAATGGAAGCCAATGACGATGCAGGCAAGTCACAGGACATTACGGGTGCTGCGGAGGCTTCTACGTAATTGGATTTACCCACTGTTTTAAAAGTGATTGGAGAATGGAAGAGCACAGGGTTGCCTCCGCTGTTTGTGTTAAGGTTGTGGACTATTTAATAATGCTTTATGTAATAAACATAAAATTCTAATAGTATTAAAACTAGGTTGGAAAAGTTAACAGTCTTTGTAGGTTCTGATGCCCTTTGTTGAACCAACAAAAAAAGATGCAGTCATGCATGAGTTTTCTAGACCACACAAGTACAATTCAGCAGAACAGACTGCAAGTTTCTGTGATCCTGAAGTCTCATACGCAGTTTCTTTTCTGTTGGTTATTTTGGAAATGATTACAACCTGTGAAGACTCTACAGGTATACATAGAAAATTTGTTTAGTTTCATTTCTGTTATTATGATGGCATGTATTTCTCATGTAGTGGAGGAGTAGCCTAATGGTTAGAGCAATGGGCAATCGTGGCAACATGGGTTTGATTCCCTCTACAGCTCCTTGTGACCATGGGCAAGTTAGTTAACCCTCCATTGCCCCAGTACAAAAAAACGTACCCCTCTGTTTACAAAGCCGTGCTAGTGGCTGCCATGCACTAATACGGACACACCCCATTCAATTTCAGTGAGCTGTGTCGGCATTGCCATGTAACTTAGTAAACAGGGGTGTTAGAATGTGAGCCCTCTAGAGACAGAGAAAAGTACCTGCATATAATATGTTCAGTGCTGCATACATCTAGTAGTGCTATAGAAATCAGTAGTAGTTGTAGTTATTATCCATGTTGCACAATGCACCCTACATATTTTAAAGAAATTTAAAAAAAACATATGCTAAAATGAAGGGTGCCCTTTTACTAAGCTGCAGTAAGAACTAATGCGTGCTCACCACAATTAAAAACCCTTATCACGGGGCGTACTCAGGCATCCTGCAGTAGGTTTGGCATCTGCACGCTGAGGGCATGTTTGGGGGTGGATAGTAGGCGTGCCCAGTGATTATTGGTTAGCATAGCTACATTGCCGCATTCTAACCGATTACTGCATGGTTAGAGTTAGCCCTTAACACCTAAAAAATAGGTGTAGTTAAGGGCCCATGCACTAATAGGAAAATTAGCACGTAGCCATTATTACTAAGATGGAAAGTGCAGCCATTTTACAGCCGTGCTAAAAGTGGCCTCAGCACACGGGAAACTCATGCACTTGTCAGAGCGCAGCTAGTAAAAGGGCCCTGAAATGACATGTTTTTAGATTTTTGTGTCATTTCAGATGAGAAACAAAAGAAATCAAAGCAACAAATGTTATTTCGCTATTTTAAAATGGCAACACAACTCTAACTTTTTCTAGATCCAATTTGCACTACAGAAAGGTTATGTAGATATCTATCAATCTGTGTGACAGATTTATACAATACTGTTTTCAAATTTTGTTTTGCATTAACATTACATAAAATGGAGAAGGAATTAAAACAAACAAGCAAATAAAAGAGTGGAACATGCATTGAGGACCACAAAGTGAAAAGAAGATTGAAACCAAACCATTGAGGGCTTCAGCTTAAAACAATAAAGAAATGATTTTGAACTAATTAATATGTCCTGGGATGATGGAGGGGGGGAGGCTAATTTCCATATAACTGCAGTTACAAGCCTAACCATCTTACTGGGCAGACTGGATGGACCATTTCAATCTACCACATTCTATTATGTTACTTTCACTAATACTGGATCCATATTATCTTGTTCTGAATGTTGACCTTAACACTGTTTCACATATTTCCCTGTGGAATTTTGGAAACCCAATTTGTTTGTTTCAGATCTACACTTGGTTGCATGTTTACAGTTAAACTGAAGGCTTTTTTTTTTCTGTTTTGTGTCTATAAGAAAAAATGCTCAGTATATCTGACTTAGAGCGAGGTCTTTTAGGAAACATAAATGTGATATGTAACCATGTAAGTTTAATTTAATGTCATCAACAGGAAAAAATCTCAATTAAATAAGTACAAATACTAATGTTTCCTCTTCCTTTGTGTGCAGCCTTGTGTAAAACAGAGAATCAGCTTGCCATATACAAGACCTTGAAGTTGCTAGGGGTTAATGATCAATTCCTCCCAGTCAAAAACTTCCAAATAGAAGCAATCACAAGGTCAGAGCAAGGTCTAAAAAATTCAATCACTTCCTTCTTCTTTTCTAGAAACATTCAATTAGTTCCACTCCCCAGATATTCTTTTAAATCCCTGTGCAGTACTTAGGAACACAAGACAAATTGGACATCGGTCCTCACTTGTGCTGTTTAGAGTGTGATAACAATAGGACACTGCAGTGTAAAACATGAATGCTGGATCTGGCATCTTCTTTATAAATGGCAAGTCACATGAACAGGCATATCTAACTCAGTGCCTCTTGTAGCACATGCTATATCAGGTTAGCATGTTACAGGAACTTTACATTTTCCTTGTACTTGAATAATGTTATAAGAAATTACATCACAACTCCAACGTGATTTAACATGATTTTAGTGTTTAGGGGTGTTTAGGGGTGTAAACATACCAGGCTATAATCTTTTTAGGAAGGATAGAGAGGGACGTATAGGTGGAGGAGTAGCTCTGTATGTGAGAAAAGATATCGCAGCGACTGAAATGACAAGGAACAGGGGAAAGGAAGAAGCGATATGGATCACCTTAAAAAGAGAGGATAGAACCTTGGTCCACGTGGGTGTTGTCTATAGACCCCCGACACAATTGGAAGAACTAGATAAAGATCTGATCGCTGATATTCAAAAGTTGGGGAAGAAAAGAGAGGTGCTGTTGTTGGGAGATTTTAATCTGCCGGATGTAGATTGGAAGGTTCCGTCTGCAAAATCGGAAAGAAGTAGAGAGATTGTGGATGCTTTCCAAAGTGCTCTGCTCAGACAAATGGTGAACGAACCCACGAGGGAGGGAGCCATGTTGGATCTGGTGCTCACAAATGGGGATAGTGTGTCAAATGTCCGAGTGGCTGCACACCTGGGAAACAGTGACCATCAAACGGTTTGTTTTGATGTAACGGCTCATGTGGATGGCGGCCACTCTAAACTCAAAGTCCTGGATTTCAAGCGAGCTGACTTTAACAAAATGGGAGAATACCTGAGGAAGGAGCTGATGGGCTGGGAGGACATACGAGAAGTGGAAGGACAGTGGTCCAGGCTAAAAGAAGTAATAAACAGGGCCACAGACCTTTATGTAAGGAGAGTAAATAAAAGCAAGAGAAAAAGGAAACTGATATGGTTCTCAAAGCAAGTGGCTGAGAAAATAAAGATTAAAGAGTTAGCGTTCCAGAAATATAGAAAATCTCAAGAGGAGGAACACGGGGAGGAATACCGGATGAAACTGAAAGAAGCCAAGAGAGAGGTACGTCTGGCGAAGGCGCAAGCGGAAGAACAAATGGCTAGAAATGTAAGGAGGGGAGACAAAAACTTCTTCAGGTATATTAGTGACAGGAGAAAGACTATAAAGGGAATTGTGAGACTAAAAGATACAACAAAACGCTATGTAGAAAATGATGAAGAAAAAGCCAATTTGCTAAATAGATACTTTTGTTCTGTTTTCACTGAAGAAAACCCTGGGGAAGGACCGAGAGGGACTGGCAAAAGTACACCTGAGAATGAGGTGGATAGAGCGCCGTTCACAGAAGAGAGTGTGTATCAACAACTTGGAAAGCTAAAGGTGGACAAAGCCATGGGGCCGGACGGGATCCACCCCAGAATACTAAGGGAGCTCAGAGAGGTTCTGGCGGGTCCTCTTAAAGACTTGTTTAATAAATCCTTGGAGATGGGAGAGGTTCCAAGGGATTGGAGAACGGCGGAGGTGGTCCCTCTTCACAAAAGTGGGGATAGGGAAGAAGCTGGAAACTACAGGCTGGTAAGCCTCACTTCGGTTATTGGAAAAGTAATGGAAGCCATACTGAAGGAAAGGATAGTGAATTTCCTGGAAGCCAATAAGTTGCAAGATCCGAGACAACATGGTTTCACCAAAGGGAAATCATGCCAAACGAATCTCATTGAATTCTTTGACTGGGTGACAGGAGAATTAAATCAAGGACGTGCTATGGACGTCATCTACTTAGATTTCAGCAAGGCTTTTGACACGGTTCCCCACAGGAGGCTCTTAAATAAACTAGACGGCCTGAAGATAGGACCCGAAGTGGTGAACTGGATTAGGAACTGGTTGACGGACAGACGCCAGAGGGTGGTGGTGAATGGAGTTCGCTCGGAGGAGGGAAAGGTGAGTAGTGGAGTGCCTCAGGGATCGGTGCTGGGGCTGATTCTGTTCAATATATTTGTGAGTGACATTGCCGAAGGGTTACAAAGTAAAGTTTGCCTTTTTGCGGATGACACCAAGATTTCCAACAGAGTGGACACCCCGGAGGGAGTGGAAAACATGAAAAAAGATCTGAAGAAGCTAGAAGAATGGTCTAACGTTTGGCAATTAAAATTCAATGCGAAGAAATGGAAAGTGATGCACTTAGGGAGTAGAAATCCAAGGGAGACGTATGTGTTAGGCGGGGAGAGTCTGATCGGCACAGACGGGGAGAGGGATCTTGGGGTGATAGTATCTGAGGACCTGAAGGCGACGAAACAGTGCGACAAGGCGGTGGCCGTAGCTAGAAGATTGCTATGCTGTATAGAGAGAGGAGTGACCAGCAGAAGAAAGGAGGTTTTAATGCCCCTGTATAAGACGTTGGTGAGGCCCCACCTGGAGTATTGTGTTCAGTTTTGGAGGCCGTATCTTGCGAAGGATGTTAAAAAAAATGGAAGCGGTGCAAAGAAAAGCTACGAGGATGGTATGGGATTTACGTTCCAAGACGTATGGAGAGAGGCTTGCTGACCTGAACATGTACACCCTGGAGGAAAGGAGGAACAGGGGTGATATGATACAGACGTTCAAATATTTGAAAGGTATTAATCAGCAAACGAATCTTTTCCGGAGTTGGGAAGGCGGTAGAACGAGAGGACATGAAATGAGATTGTAGGGGGGCAGACTCAGGAAAGATGTCAGGAAGTATTTTTTCACGGAGAGGGTGGTAGACGCTTGGAATGCCCTCCCGCGAGAGGTGGTGGAGATGAAAACGGTAACGGAGTTCAAACATGCGTGGGATATGCATAGAGGAATCCTGTGCAGAAGGAATGGATCCTCAGAAGCTTAGCTGAAATTGGGTGGCGGAGCAGGTGGGGGGAAGAGGGGGTGGTGGTTGGGAGGCGAGGATAGGGGAGGGCAGACTTATACGGTCTGTACCAGAGCCGGTGATGGGAGGCGGGACTGGTGGTTGGGAGGCAGGAAATACTGCTGGGCAGACTTATATGGTCTGTGCCCTGAAAAGGACAGGTACAAATTCAAGGTAAGGTATACACATATGAGTTTGTCTTGGGCAGACTGGATGGACCATGCAGGTCTTTTTCTGCCATAGATAAAACAAAAAGGAGGTAAAATCCTCACGGAACTTTTTGTTTTTAGGTCTTTTTCTGCCGTCATCTACTATGTTACTATGTTAGGGGTGGGTTTTTTTTTGTTCGTCTTCTATGCTATTGATCGTTTCAATATCTATGGAGTAATATTCAGCCAGCAGTAGACAATGTATTTTGAAACTCTGGCTGCTGCAGTCTGAATCTATCTGGGTAATCAGTGTTGGCACTGAATATCTGGCCTGCTGGGATTTACTTGAGTTTTCTTGATATTCAGTGGTGGCTATTGAATAGCTACTCAAGAAACAGTAGACATAATGTTCACTTAAACATTAATGGATTGGGGGGAAAATTCTTATTTGTCACTAGGTCATATCTCCCTGCCGGTCTTCAAAACTGAGTATGTAAATGAAACCCACTTGTAATCATCGACAAAAACATCTGTCCTACCTATAACTATGTTTGCATCTTTTTAATCATTTTTCAAAATTTTTTAAACTCAATACTATCACTGTAAAATCCTATAAAGAGTGACTTGCAATTGGCACGAAGATCACAGTCTATAGTACCACTTATCTTAAAGCTTGTTGGGGTCCATTTTGGGCAGAAAAGTAACTGTTTTCAGCACTTCCTGGACCCAATGATGTCTTTCGCATCATTGGAATGCATTCAAAATGGCTGCTGGAATGCATGAATTTTGTAAACTTTTTCAAGATTTTCCAGCACTTTTTCCAGCATTTAAAAAAAATAAGAATTAATGTTTTTAGGTGGGCATGTCATGCTGCATCAGATTTTATAATCGGTTTTGCCGTTTTTGACTATTATTATTATTAGCATTTGTATAGCGCTACCAGACGCACGCAGCGCTGAACACCTGATACAAAGGGACAGTCCCTGCTCAAAAGAGCTTACAAGACTATTTAAAAAATCGATGTTTTTTATTTAACTCAATGTCAAAATGACCTTTTTCAGCTGTACAGTCTCATTTTCAACCTCCTCACACTTTTTCAGGATCAATTATATGTATTTATAGCCCTTTTGCAATTTTTAAAAAGTTTTTTAAAGCGAAAGATTTCCAAGAGAGTGACCCTTGACCCCTGCTGACAATATATAAACTAGCTATTGTTGCTACATGACAAATTCTTTTCACCACTCTGTGGAGGAGAAACACTGTTGGACTGACCCCCACTGAAGGTTGTGACTGTGAGCACTGCCATAAATGTTTCCACATTTTATTTTATCTGCCCCCTATTGTTTCCAATTTCTTTTATATCTTTTTAACATATATTTTTTAACTTTAACTTCTCAATGTCTTTTAAAGAACAGGTTTGTACCTACTTTTTATCACTCAGGGGAAAGGGCTTTTTAAGCTTCCCTATAGTTATGTGCCCGTTTCAGTGTAAAGCCACAGATTATGTATGTTTCGGCACCCCCCATGATATAAGAATGAAACTTCACATTTGTTTTCATGATCAATATCCACTATGGCATTGCCACAGTAAAAGCTCATTTGTTTTATATGCATGTTATATAAGTTCACTTGTTTTCAGCACCTTACAAGCTGGCGGTCTTTGCATTTCATGTTCATGATTGTTTGTACTTTTCTGGATATCCATTCCTTTATTTCTTTATAAAGTGGAGGAATGGCCTAGTATTTAGAGCACTTGTCTTGATATCCAGAGGTGGCCAGATCAAATCCCACTTCTGCTACCTGCGATAAGTCACTTAACCCTCCATATATCCTCATGTACAAACTTAGGGGTATGTTTACAAAGCAGAGCTAGTGGCTGTCCATGTGCTAGTGCCTACACACCCCATTCAATGGGAGAATTAGATTGTGAGCTCTCCAGGGACAAATAACCAGTGTACTTGCATGTAACTCACCTTGAGCTACTACAGAAAAGGTGTGAGCAAAATCCAAATAAACAAATTATTAATAATTTATTTTTTTTAATGCTATTACATTGGCTTTCTGCCCTGTGGTGTGTATGAGCACTTAATTCACTAGTTTCTTCAATCAGAAACTGTTTTTCCCATTTGGCTCTCACACAGGTTTGTTGCTATGCTTTGTGAGTTCATACATATTTGATGTACGCACCTTTGGGTATATCTTATGTGATTTTAAATAGTACTCGTTCTTGTTCAGGCTTATATACTGTGGACTCCTCATGCAGGCCCATGTTGAGTTCCTGTAGTGGTTGTGTACCTCTCCAAGTGTATTTTTACTAACCGTTATCATTGAAGATTATCTAACTGCTATCTCAACTTCAGGAAGAGACTAAAAACCTCTCTTCCCAAAGACTGCTTCATAACAATTCATCAGGACGTCTATCTCCTAGTATCATCCATTATCCTTTCCTTAATATTTTTAGTCTCATGCATTAATCCAATGGTCTCTAATGTTTCTCAAACCTGAAATTAACACTATTTGCTTTTGTCTCACCTGGAATGTAAACCGCAATGAATCCTGGAATGGTGATATTACCGGTATACAAGAATTGATTTGAATTGAAAAGAGGCTGTTTTTGCTCCATACTGGTCTTTGTTCATCTCCTCTGCTCTTTGGTTTCTGAAAAATATACTTGCCATATAGTGCTTACTTTATCTGAATTCCATAGTCATAAAAAGTTAGCCTGTTTCTGTTATGTGAAGTTTTTAAAATAATCATTGAACGTGGCAATTTTTTTTTGTGAGATGGCAAACCTAGTGCAGATGGTTGGTTGTAAGGGTGTGGGTGGGGAAAGGGTGAAACAGTAGGCATGGCAAGGGACCTGGGATGGGGCATACCTACTATTACACCACAGAGGTGATTTGAGGGGGAAGAGGCAGGAGCAGGAGCAAGATTAAAGATCAGGGGAGGAAATAAATGGGAACTTCACTCCAAAGAACACAGACTCACTGATGGAGAAGGTCAGGCATGGGCAGGACGAGAAGCAGGGCATGCATTGAGTTTTTCTCTGTCAAACAGTTGGTAACCCTACTTCTTAGTGAAATTCATTGAAATTCATGGTCAGCTCAATAACAATAAATAGCTTTGATAGTATCAGTCGATCTTTCTGTAGCATCTGACTTAGTAAATCACTCAATTCTCCTTAATAGATTTCCAGATATTGGCATTACAGACACAGTGCTGGATTGGGTTTGATCCTTCCTTCAGGACCACTCATTCACAGTGGCAACAGTATCTGACTACAAAAAGAAAGAAGAAGGTTCGAAGAGTAACACAAGTACTTTTTTGTGTGTAACAGTATCTGGCCAGTCATCTGCATACACATGGAGCTCCATGCTGTCACCATTGCTTTTTAATATATTTTTTTAGTCCGTTGGCAACCTTAATTCAAGAACATGGCATTAGTGATCATTACTATGCTGATCACATTCTTCATACTCAATACATTGATAGTGATAATCCTTCCATACAATTTATGCAATCTTGTTTAGATTACATATCCTCTTGGTTTATTTCTTAACATCATTTACCCAACCCCATTAAAACAGCTGCTTGCAGGTTAACTGGAAGACCACGTTATCCTTCTTTGGTTCCATATCTGTCTGGTTCACCAGTCACATTAGTGGAATCATTTAAGCATCTTGTGGTGATACTTGATTCCCAATTATCTTTGTCTCAGCAGACTGCCACAGCAGTTAAGATGGATTTTTTCATGCTAAGGAAATTAGGTTCAGTCTGCTCTGTTTTTCATACCTCCTCCTTATTTTCTTCCATGCGTTTCTTTGTTCTAGACTTGCTTATTCTAATGTGATTTATGCAGGTCTCCCACACTATAGCCTAAAGAGACTACAACCCCCAAAGAATACAGTTGCTGATGTGCTTTATCAGGCTAAAAGATCTGATCATCGTTTGCGCTGGTTCCCAGTTGAATTCAGGATTCAGTTCAAAATTTGTATTCTTGCCTATAAAGCCCTCTGTGGTGGACAGCCATCTTACTTATCAACGCTTATTATCACTTAGCTATAAGTGGTATACAAGTTTTTAACATAAATAAATAAATAATTATTGCTTCTGTCCCCCCTCGACTTCTGAATTCTATTAATGATCATCGGTTCGTACTCCCTATTCTGCATATGATATATTTTGAATCCATAAGACAGAGTGGCATCTTCTTCCTGACTCCCTTTTTGTGAAACAATCTTCCCTGTACATGGTGCACTGAACAATCCCATCTAAAGCTTCATAATGGTTTGAAAACATTGATTTTTGTGCCTGCATTAAAGGGTTGTTTTACTAAGCTGTGGTAAAAGGAGGCCTGTGCTAGTGTCAGCATGTGTTTTTGATGTGCACTGAGGCCTCCTTTTACCACAGTGGCCATGCAGTAAGTGAACCACTTGCCACGTGGCCATTTTTTTTTGGGGGGGGGGAGCACTTACTGCCACCCACTGAGGTGGCAGTAAAGGCTCCTGCGCTAACCTAGTGATAACTGGGCAGCATGTGGCACTGCCTGATTACCGTCAGGTAAGCACCAGCACTACAAAAATAGAAATTACTTTTGTAGCACCGGAAATGGCTCACAATGGGGGTGGAAACTAACGCAGGGCTCCTGCGGTAGTTCCAGTTTGGCACATGGCAAACCTGTTGCCATGTGCCAACCCTTTAGTAAAAGGGCACCTAAGCTAGGTCAGAGTAATAGTTGTTGGTTATTGTGTGCCTCGTATGTTTGAATTCTGTCCTTTTAAGTGATGGCGTTCCTTTTCAGATTTCTAATTCTTAGGATTGTTATCCGCTTTGTCTTGCTTGTGCAGTGAAAGTGGAAAGAGAAATTGTAATAAACAAACACTTATCCAGTTATGTGCCACTGAAAGTCCGAGGATCAAACAGTCAGCAGAAGATAACCTGGTAGGAGAAGTTCCTACTTAGTTATCTCATGCTGAATACAGGCCCTATGCTCTTTCTGTAATACACTTAGAACTTTACAATGGAAAGAATATAAACATATTTTTATAAATGTAATGAACTACATGAAAAGAATGCTAGTTAAGCTACAGGCTCATAGTTTCTGATGTGTATATTAACATTGTCTAGCTCAGAATTAAAACACCTTTTATTTTAGCATTTAGTTATAAATAAAACAAACTAGAAAATTAAATAGATCCACAAATATTTTCACTACAATTGATAGAACACAATGACAGATTTTTTTTGGCAGTTTACCAGACATGCTGCCATGTGATGCAGTGCAAAATAGGAGAACTTTGGCCAGTCCTGGATTTTGATCTTACATTCCAATGCACTGTTATTTACAGTCCCTGATTCTACCATTTGAAATGAGGTATCAGTATGGTTAAGGCTGACAGAAATCAGGACTGACTTAAAATCTTGTTCCTTGAATTAGGTCACACGTAAACTTAACAGTGGCAGGTTTGAATTCTTAATCAAATGTCTAAATTGCTATTGAATTACCTGCTCTCCATTTTTGCACTCAGAGGCCTATCCCTCTACCTAGTGGAATTCTAGATGTTAAATGAGGGAGAAGACATCAATTCTAGATGCTGGTCTATGAACCATCACTAAATATGCCTTTGTCCAGCATGCTTTCGGGACTAGCTCTCCATTCCCAGAATTATGGTTTGTTCTTCTCCCTGCTCTTTCCCCTCTCCTCATCCTTCCATGCCCAGCCCAATTCAAAACATGCAACCCACATTCTTCATACTATGATACCTGTACTTCCTCTCTTCTTCTCATATATCATTTGAATGATGCAAGGCTCCATAAAAACAGAATGGTGTCTGGTCCAAACAGCTTGTGTATAAACCACACTGTCCTTGAGAAGAAGAGGTGTTGATGCCAGCAGGGCATCCAGAAGAGCACAGATTCCAAGGGCTAGGCAGGAGCAAGATTAAAGGTCAGGGGAGGGAATAAATGGGAACTTCACTCCAGAGAACACAGACTCGCTGATGGAGAAGGTCAGGGACTCTCAGATTTAAGAGATAGTAAGGGGAGGAGGAGAGAACAGGAACTACTGTGGGGTAGACAAAAATAGTGGGGGTCCTTAGATTAACTGCGGGTAGAAAGGGAGTGTAGGATTCCAAGATTAGGTGGGGCAGGGGAGGCTATAGAGACTGGGTGTGGGAAGAATGGGAACTATGAGTGGGGACAGAAGACATTCACCAATTGGATAAGGATTAAAGTGGAGATGGGTGGGGGAGTGGGTACTTAGTCTGGGGTAGAAGAGAGCTTGGAGATGGGTGAGGATTGGGGAAATGGCATGGAATTATTGAATGGGTATAAGGGAATGAGTATTATATGAGCAGGAAGGTATAAGACAGGATTGGGGGCAGGATAAGGGGGCTAATAGGTGAGATGGGGAAGGTTCAGGATATGGTATGAATGACTTGGAGGGATGAGAAGTGGGTGAGAAGCAATGGAAAGAGATGGATCTGTGAAAGGGATGAGAAAGGGTAGAAATGGTGCTGAAGAGAAGGGTGAAAGAGGGATAATGGTAGGTTTCACGGGGGGGGGGGGGGAGGGAGGGGAACTGTGAAAACAGAGGAGGAATTGGAGGGTTCAGAATGGTGAGAGAGAAGAAAGATGACTTGGAAAAAGGCTCAGAGGCAGAAAATTGGTAAGCAGATGAAAGGTGAAAAGAGATTGAGAAATGTAGAAAGAAGAGAAGGTAAAAGGGCATCTAGTTATGAGAAGCATAAAAGAGAGAAATGAATACAAAGAGATAAAAGAAAGGAAAAGATTAATATCAGAAATGGATATAGGGGAGGAAGTGAAGAAGACAGGAGAAGAAATGGCAATGAAAAGGAGATTCTGGAAAAGGAAAGTGTACAAGAGAGACTGTGATCAACATTCTTATAAAAATAAAATGCCCAGACAACAACCATAGAAAAATAATTTTACTGCTGTTATTCAGGCCACGGCAATCAGTGGTTTTAAAGCCACTGACAGCTGGGGCTCAATTTGTTTTGGATATTTAGTCCTGGGTCATGTCTGGGCACTGGCATTGAATATCCAGGTCCTCAGCAGACACAGAAATTAAGTGAATCCTAGACAATATTTAGTGCTGATATACATACACAACTGGGCAAATGTAGGCCAGCTTGGTGTGGTCCTCTCTGCCTGGTTAGGAATGCAGGATCTGATACAGAATATTGCCAGAGCCTGCATATCTTCTGTTTCCGCCCTCACTCCGCCTGTGGATGACCCCAGCAGTAACTGTACAGTGCCCAGTAGTCAGAAGGGATATTCAGTGGCATTGCCCAGTTAAGTGCTGCTGAATATCACTTCTCAGCAGCTGATTGGGGTTTTAAGTATCAGAAGCCTCTCCTGCATGCATAAACCCCTTTGAATATCTACTCCTTTATTTTCAGTTTAGTGATTGGAATACACAAGCTTTTGGAATGTGAACATCTTGTGTCTTTGAATTTTGCTCATTAGAGAAGAAAATGCATTTCTGTTCCTTTTTTCAGTGCTGCTCTCTTTCATAGAATCTATCTTCTCAGTATTTCCATTTCAGTTTTTGTCTGTACATTTCTAATTTGTATTCAGATATTCTCTTGTTCATTCCAATCCTCTTAAAGTCATTGAGGTCAGTGTGTCTGCATGTGTGACTGAGGTAAAGCATTCTATTGGTGTGTAGTTTCAGTGGAGGGATCGTGACAGAGGGTAACTGAAAGTGAGAAAGAGAGAAGGATACTGAGAAATGGTGAGGGAAAGTGGAGGATGCTGCTGAGCAGGGGGAGAAGAGGGGTATGCTGGATGGAGGAAGGAGATAAAGAGAGATGTATGCTGCTGCTGGGCAGTAGGTGAATGGTGGGGAACATACTAACCTAGGGGCATGCTGGAAAGAGGGTAAGTGGTGGAAAGGGATAGAGAGGGGCTGCTGAGCAAGAGCTGCTGTTACTAAAAGAGGGGATGTGGTACAGGAGCCACTAGAGCAACTTGGTTGGGGTTTTTTTTGTTGTTTTTTCACACGGTTGGAAGACAGAGTCAATCCTTAGCTCCTTGGCTTCAGAGGCTAATTGTATATCACTGTTTCCCTTACAGGATTCATAAATAGATTTTATGCACTGCATATTTATTCCATGAAAGTTTGTTGATGCAAAAAGGCAGTACGATGGAGAATAATATTGAATTTCAAAACTCAAGGGAATGGTACAGTATAGGGGGTGAAGTACTTCTTTGCACATTGGGGATGATCGTATCTGATGATCTTAAGGTGGCCAAACAGGTAGAAAAGGCAACTGCAAGTGCCAGAAGGATGCTTGCATACATAGGAAGAGGAATGGCCAGCAAAAAAAAAAAAAAAAAGGGGGGGGGGAGATAATACCTCTGCATAAGTCTCTGGTGAGAACCTATTTAGAGTGCTGTGTACAATTCTGGAGACCACACCTTCAAAAGATATGAATAGGATGGAGTTGGTCCAGAAGGTGGCTATAAAAATGGTCAGTGGTCTTGATCATAAAGTGTATACGGACAGACTTAAAGACTTCAATATGATGCTCATTTTCAAAAGAGAAAAAACACCTCAAAAGTGGCATAAAGTGGCAGATGGTTGGTTTTCTCTCCAAAACGTTTAAATCATGATTTCAAAAAGGCAGAATTGGGACTTTTTCACTGAGTTAATCCAAATAGCAAGGGGGTGTGTTGGAGGCATGTTTTGTAAGGGACTAGGGTGGGCTTACAATCTGGAAGTTTTTCACTGAATAGGAAAAAAAGGTCCAGGGCAAAAAAGTAGTGATTTTTTTTTTTAATCTAGACCTGTTTCAGTCATGACTACATCAGAAAAAAAGTCCCCTAACTTACCCGTTGACCACTGGAGGAATTAATGCATGACCCCCTCTTAATTCCCAGTGATCATTGACCCCCAACCGCCCCCTCATCCCCAAAAGATGTAGCGGATACCAGGTTCTATGACAGCTCCAGATATTATTGCCATTCCTAAGAAAGCAGCAAGCAAGTGGATGGAGAAGCCTAGTGGTCAGTGCAATGGACAGTGAATAATGGGACCCAAGTTCAATTCCCAATTTAACTCTTTCATTTCAGTTCAAATATGTGAGCCCTCCTGAAACACAGAAATACCTCTTTTATCTAAATATATAAGTGACATGAAAGCCTGGGGGACAGGTAGGTTTTCTCTGTTCCTGGAGGGCTCACCATACAATATGAAGGGTTTTAGGTGGAATTTGTACCTGGGTCCCTTTACGTGAAGTCCACTGTACTGACCACTAGGTTGCTCCTCTGTACTGCTGGGATGTGTTGTCACGTTTTCACAACAGGAAACTAGGTTGTGAGCCCTTGGGCCACTGCCGAGGAGCGGCAGTGGCAGGCAAAACCACCCCACACCGGAGACTAGGCAAATCTCAGGCAAGCAGTTAGGCTTCACCTGCACTTGGCCACTTTTCACCCAGAGTTGAGCTCTGGGCTTCAGATGGCCGGCAGGACTTGCTGGACAGGGCAGGACTGGATAACAGCAAGGTAGCACAGGGACTGAGGGTCAGAGGGTAAAGGGAGGAACATGGGCAGCAAGGCAGGAGACTGGGCAAGGAAGGGAAAACTAAAGGGAAGAACAGAAAGCTGCAGAACAGCCAATAAACAGGGAACAAACACTGACTAACAAGACACAGAACTAAGAGCTGTAAGCAGCCCCAAAGTCAGAACACAGACAAACAGAAACTAAACACAGAATACAAACAAGAAACCAGGCTAGGAAAGCAAGCAAACCTAAACTAAACACAGACTAACCAGTAACAGGCAAGAATCTCAGGCAAGAACCGAACTAGCAGAAGTGCAACAAGCACCAACATACCAGGGCCTTAGACGCAATGCAAAGAAAGGCAAAGGCAGAGAGGTTCCAAATGGCTAATAAGCCCAGCAGGCAGCTGAGACTCAGGTGCAACAATCACCAGGCAACTAAGGGTCGGGCAGCCTGGAAGATCCAGACTGGACTGAGCTGAAATCTGGAAGGGTGACAGCACACTGACAATCTAATACAGCCAGCACACAGAGACAGAGACAGAACTAACTCACAAAGAACAGACAGAAGCCAGCTCAGAAGCTGACCACAGGAAATAAGGTGAGTCTGAGAGGGGTCACGGCCACAGACATGACATGTGTACAGTGGTGTTCCTAGGCTGGCTGACACCCGGGGCGGATCGCCGATGCGCCCTCCCCCCCCAGGTGCAGCGTGACACCCCCCCCCCCCGGGTGCATTTTTACCTGCTGGGGGGGTGCCACGCGCCTGTCGCTCATTCCCTGCTGCTCCCTCTGCCCTGGAACAGGAAGTAACCTGTTCCAAACAGCGGGAGCAGCAGGGAGGGAACGAGCTGACTCGGCCAACAGGCGCGCAACACCCCCCAGCAGCATGCACCCGGGGTGGACTGCCCCCACCGCCCCCCCTTGGTACGCCACTGGATGTGTATGTAGCCAGTTTACTAGGAAGGCTGCCAGACAGATGTCCCTATGGCTTGTTTTTTCTATGTTTTTCCCTGGAACTTTTTTTTTTTCTGAAAATGGTACTTACGGAAGAACGTGATGAGCATGTAAACATCTAGCTCAAAGCCATAATCAAACCAGAAATTTAGACGTTTTTCTGGTTCGGATATGGCTGTAAGCTAGACACTTCTTTGAGACATGTTTGACAAAAGTCTCAATTTGGACTTAGACGCCATATCAAAAATGCCCTTCTATGTATACTTTGGAAGAAATGTAAGAGAGGGGTGCTATGGTAGAAATATTTAAATACTTCCATAGTATAAATGCACAGGAGGGAAGTTGGTTTCAACTGAATGAAAGCTCTAGAATGAGGGAGCTTAGGATGAACGCAGAAGAGGACAGACTCAGGAGTAACCAAAGGAAATACTGGGTGATGAATGCATGGAACGGCCTCCTGGCAGAGATGGTGGAGATTAAGGCTTCTGAATTCAAGAATGAATGAGATAAGCACATAGGATCCCTTAGTGTGAGGAAGAGCTCATAGATGGATAGATTGAATAGGCCATGGTCTTTATCTACCATTATTTTATGTTTCTACATTAAAACTCATTTCCCCCACCACTTACATGTTAAGTTAAAATAGCCAGTGGGGTGGCAGTTTGGTTTTGAATAAGTGAAAAATAAAAGTTAAAGGAATTAGAACTAAAAAAGATGAACTATATACTGCAAGGTTTATTTTTATGCTAGGAAAGTTTCATGAAGCAACCCTACTTTTGAATAAGTTACACTGGCTTAAGTGGAGTCGCTTCTTCATTTTAAAATAACCTGTATTTTGAGCTTGTTGGCTGTTTATTTTGATGCATCATTAAAAAAAATTGTTGAAACTAAAATAGCTTGTATGATTTATAAAAGATTTATGGACTTAATTCCAAAAATATAGTGCAGCTTTTACCATCTCCTAATAATAGGTTGAATTTGAGAAGCATACAGAGATTGAATTTATCTTTTTCATTCATTGAAAATCTAAGCCAAAAGTCTATTTGGGAGTGATCTTTTATATATCAAAGCACCAAAATTTGGAATAGTATTCCTTACCAGATTTGACAGATTTCATCTTATCTTTTTCAAAAGGCACTCAAAACTTATCTATTTTTAAATCAGTGATTGTAAATTTTATTTGGTTTAGCTTGACTGTAAGATTGTTGTAAATTCCTTCAAATGTGAAGTTCACTTTTATTTATAATCCGCCTTGCATTCTGAAGGTTAAAGGTGGAATATAAATTGTACAATACAATGCAATACTATTTTTTCTTTGTAAAATATGAGTTCTGACTTGTGAATGTAGGTAAAGCTAACAAAGTCCAAAAAACATATACAAGAAAGTGATACACCCCTTATAAAAGAGATTTATGGTGAACTTTAGTAATTTTAGTGTTAACAGCTGCCCATTCTTATAATAAGAAGCAGAGTTTGCCATATCAAACTAGTACCCAACAGTGCTTTAACTGGCAGTAAGCGATGATTGCTTTAACTGGCAGTAAGCGATGACTAAATTAATCTTCTTCTCTCAGATTACTTTTATAGCCTTGCTCTTCCCCCTTTTCTTCCTGGAATGAACAGGATTTCTAAGAGACACTCCATCCTACAAATACGGTGTCATCACTGCCTCATCACAATGCAGTATGCATGTCTTCTAAAGCTAGGTGCAAACATAATTTATTGTTTTAACATTCTTGGGATAACCTTAGGGCTCTCATTGCAAATGATGCTCAAGATAAAATCTATGAGACAGCAAGGCAATTGCTGCAGTCAATTGAACATAATAGTCTAAGGTACAAATGGCCTTGTTTTTTCCCCTTTTCGCTTTACTGAGAGCTCCTACTGACACAGCAAACCAATAAAATGGCCAGGTCACCCATCTTCTCTTACTAGGCTACCCACTTCAGTTTCATAATGAACTGAAGAAAATTTGCAAAGGAATAATGCACCCAGCTTTCCTTTCATTAGGGCAAATCTCAGACCTTACATTCCAATTCTGATATTAGATGCAGATAAGACACTACCGAATGCTGGCTGAGTACCTTGTGCTACTGAAACTCAAACAGGTGATATACTGTATAACTTAGATGTGCTGCAAGCATATTTTCCTTTGTAGTGCATTGATAAAGACAATGAGTGGTGCTACCATTTATACTGTCCAAAATGACGAGGTACCACTTAGCTGCAGGAGAATACCTAAAGCTTCAGAGCTTCTCTTTATTACCAGAATAGTAGAAGCAGGGGTGTAGCCAGCCATCTGATTTTTTTTTTTGAGGGGGTAGGAGTGGATTGAGGGGGCACTCCCTCTCTTCCCCTCCCCCGCCCTGACAAGTTAAAAATACCATTGCTGATAGAGATGCCAAGGCCCTACCAGCCAAAGAAATTTGCAACTGAATGGCTCCCCTTCTCCTCTTGCAGGAATGTAGAACTCTTCGAGTATGTTCAGTTCTTGTGCTAACTGAGCATGCATAAGGAGTTCCAGCGTTGGAGGCTGGAGGCATGCTACTGACTTCCTGTTTCCTGCAGCAGCAAGAGGAGGAGGGGAGCAGCTCAGAGGCGAATGGCTGAAGGGGCTTTGGCAGCCCCACCAGCCATTTAATGGATGCTGCAGGTTTAGAGCGGGCCTGAGTCCAAAGTGGAGGAGGGGGCCCAGTCCCCAAGGCCTTCTGTGACAATGCCACATCTACCCAGTCTGATTTTGTTTCTCATATATATTTATTGCAGATATCCTGGAACCCCCTAATGGTTGAGTGTGTCCTGAGGCCTGGATTAAGAACCAATAAACCAGAATTAGGGTCCACAGTATCACTAAAGGAGAACTGACACATCAGATGGACTTATTGGAAATCTGTATTTGTGTTACAATCTGAGGATATTTCTTTATCGCCTTAGGAGAGACTATCGTTCCTGCTGGACATGATTCAAGAGTAAGTGGCAAGTCCAGCAGTAAGGAGGTTCAAGTCTGGGACTTGGATGGAGAAGGCTACCCCAGGTCAGGAAGCAGTTTGATCCAATCCCACTGTGTGAGCTGTCTGGGTTTTGGAGAAAGGGGCAGGACCATCAGTGAGGGGTTCCAGTTTTTGTATGACTGGAATTGAAGTCAAGAACCCAGCTGAAATAGAATCCATTGATCTACCAGGAAAGTGGCCAGAAGATATTGATCCTTAATGCAGAAAGCATGTGCCCTCATAGTTTACAGCTGATGTAAACAGAAACAACAGGACACAAAAACTTCAGAGAACCAAGAATCAGATTTTCACTAAGGGAGAGACACGAAGGGGAACAATGAAGAAATTTATGACGAGATCTCAGGGATAGCTGCATATGAATATAGGTCCTTCTGCCTTATTTTTTTAAATGAGCTTTTGAAAAGGTTCTCAAAAAGGTATTAAGGTGACCAGGTGACCACTGTAGATAACCTCCCCTTACTCCCCCAGTGATAACTAACCCCCTCCCACCCTCAAAAAACACCTTTAAAAATATGTCGTGCCAGCCTCTAATGTCATACTCAGGTCCATGACAGTGAATGCAGGTCCCGGGAGCAGTTTTAGTGGGTACTGCAGTGCACATCAGACAGGCGGACCCAGGCCCATACCCCCCCTACATGTTACACTTGTGGAGGAAACAGCAAGCCCTCCAAAACCCACCACAAACCCACTGTACCCACATCTAGGTGCCCCCCTTCACCCGTAAGGGCTATGGTAGTGGCATACAGTTGTGGGTAGTGGGTTTTGGGGGACTCAGGACTCAAGGTAAAGGAGCTATGTACCTGAGAGCAAATTTATGAAGTCCACTGCAGTGCCCCCTTGGGTGCCCGGTTGGTGTCCTGGCATGTCAGGGGGACCAGTGCACTACAAATACTGGCTCCTCCCACATTTGGACGTTTTTGACATGGACGTCTTTGGTTTCGAAAATCGCCAAAAGTCAGAAACATCCATGTCAAGGGACGTCCAAATCTAAGTATTTGGATGTCCCTGACGGTATTTTCAAAACGAAAGATGGACATCTTGTTTCGAAAATACAGGTTTCCCCACCCCTGGATTTCGCCATTTTGGAAGGACGTCCAAATTGCAACTTAGACGTTTCTTTCGAAAATGCCCCTCCACGTGATTTCAGGGCTTGCAGGTAGGTGTATGTGCCTGCAGGGAGAGGGTTTCTTGTCTATGCGTGGGACTACAGGGAAAGAGATGATAGAACTGTGTGTTTCAGAAAGAGATATTAGTGAGAATAAGCATATCTCTTGGTGTGGGAGTACCTCTTGAATCCTTATTATTTCAGAGTATACTCCACAAGGTGACACACTGTTTTATGATGATAATGTAGAGGGTAGCTGTATGCCACCCCTCCTCTCAATTTAAAATAAAAATTACTCCTCTGCTGCTAGTACAGGGTTATTTTGAAAAGTCTATCAGTTTCTGTAACATAGCAGGCATTCAAGTGCTCTAACATTGATTGACTAGATCAACAGAGCAAGTTATTAAAAAAAATATTAAAAACTAATGTAAGTTATATGTTTTATTGATTGAACCATGCTGAGAAAACAGACTTGCCATTTCCCTTAGGTTCTGTTTCCATTATTTTTATTGGTTACTAGCTACTGAGTGTGCTATGTAATCTGATGGCATTGATGGACATAATTTTGGCTCTCTTTTTTCCAGCTTCCAGGCTTATGGATTCCCAGTAAGCAGAAGCACCCAAAATGTGAAATACTACTTCTAACCCTTTTGTTTTCTGGCTAATTCTGGGTGCAGAGTCCACTGCCCTAAGAAGGAATCTCTATACTTGGTCATTGAAGGCCAAAACCTATTGGGTTTTCAGGATTTACAAAATGAATAGGTACTGTATGAAGTCCATAGTATGCATATCTATCTCATGCCTATTCATTATGGAAATCCTTAAAACCTGACTAGGTTGCAGCCTTCAATGATCGAATCTGGGCACACCTGACACAAATTTGTGGAAGGATAGACTACTCAATATATACTAGGATAACTCCAAATCTCTGATGAGCTACTGAAAGCAGAGAGAACTCTGCCTGCACATGGAGACCAATGGACTATATTCATACTTCCACAAAAACTGCACTCATCTGTAGTATAAAATAAAAAGAACAGAGTGATTTTAAGAAGTTTATGCCCATAGGAAGAATCCCAATTAGAGTTATCATCATGAGATCTGAAATCTGTATTGTCTTTTCACTTTCTCTGAGAGGAATATTAGATTTTCCATGTTTATAGCAACTATAGTGCATTTATTGGCATGCATTTGGTTTGTTAGCGTACCTTAGAATTTAGTGCATACAAAATTCATTTAAAACATGTTAACCTATAAATTACCACAGGTAAAGTTGCTTTTGCATGTGTGAAAACGTTCTAGCATTCATTAAAAACTGTTATTAACACAAATGTGTGAAATAAACTAAAAAAGGCCCAAAAATCAAGGAAAAAAGCCCCTCCCCCCAAAAAATGAAAGTGAACCACATTTTCCATATATACATACCTACCGTGTTTACAGCATTCAATCAATTCACCACAATGGCAGACATTATAATATGAAATATATCAGACACTGAATATATTCTTAGATGTATCAAGTTGCAGGTTTAACCTATATAATAATTCTCACCTCCAACGTTCTATGCGTCTGCCTGCCTGTGTCCATGGCTTTCTTCACAGTTGGTCTGCTTGGCTCCGAAGCCTTGGATGACGTCACCGTTGCAATAGTGGCCACACCTCTGGGGGCGGGACTGACCAGTGAGTGGGCGGGGCACATGACATGGACACGGATCACGTCGCTGCCGGGGATGTCAATGAGAAACAGCAGGGCGGCTGGCAGCAGCAAGGCCACCGCGATCAGGAGCAGGAGCACCCCACTCCCTCAGCGCATCACCCAAGCCCCCCCCCTCGGCGCATCAAACACCCCCTCCCCCCCTGGGGCACATCAACCCCCCCCCCACACACACACACACCCCGGTGCATCAAACCCCCTCGCCACCCGCAGCTGCCTCTGGTACCTCTGTCCTGCACATCTCGCCCTTCTGCTGATGACATTTCCTGTTTACGCAGGGGTTGGGACATGCAGAGGAAAGACTCCAGGACTAGCTGCAGACAGCATGCACTGATCGCTGTCACAGCAAGGATAAAGGTCAGAAGCGCCTCAGTCATGAGACGAAGAGGAAGAAGGGGGGGCGGAAAAAGTCAGGAGAGCTGCCAATTCGCAACAGGCTACACATAAAAGGAGGGAGGGAGAGAGAACCACAGCATGAGGGAATGAAAGAAAAATGATGCAGGAGGGAGGGAGGGAGGACCCTGGAACTGGGAGGGAGGGAAGGAAGGGACGACGACCCTGGAACTGGGAGGGAGGGAGAGAGGGAGGGAGGACCCTGGAACTGGGATGGAAGGGGGAAAGGGGGAGGGAATGACCCAGGAACTGGGAGGGGCCCCTGGCACACACTGTCATGCTCTCACACACCCTCTCTCTCTCACAGACACACTCACACCCAGTCTCACTCTCTCTCTGACACACACACACACTCGCACATTCACTCTCTCTCTCTCACAGAGTCAGTCTCACACACACTCTCTCAAACATACACACTTCGAGGAAAACCTTGCTAGCGCCCATTTCATTTGTGTCAGAAATGGGCCTTGTTTACTAGTAATACATAATGAGCACAAGTATTAGTGATTTACCTAAGCTGCTATATTGTATCAGTAGATAAATTTCTCCATGCATATAGAGATGCATCATTTGTTTACTTTATACCCACTTTAGCTCACTAGTTTCTGAATCCACTCAAAACACACCCCTTGAAATACCTCCACTAGATATGATTAAAAGTACACATGTTATTGATCCCCATGTGTACCTTTAGCTGAATTAGGGAAGGTAATTAACTGGGTAAATAGCTTTGAAAATTGCCTTTGTAATGAAAAATGCAGTTTATTTTTTATGATATATGCATAGGCTGCTGAGCTAGTCAGGTCTCATTTCTACTAGATAACATTAAGGATTGCATGTGCTAAAAAAGTTCTACCTCTGTCATTATCCATCTCATTATTCACAGTTCTATATTTACTTAGTTACTCAAGCTTGATATACCACCTTTAGTGACAAAGTGTAGCAAGGCAGTGTACAATAATAATAGAAAAGGAGCATAAGATATAGAAGAAGAATACACAGAAGAGGTTGGATGGAGGGCTATAGTGGGAAAGAGGATGAATAACAAGGAAGGTGGTAAAAGTATTGCCTATAAATCCGTGGGGATGTGGGAAAACCTATTATTGAAGATATTGGGACCGATATTCAGCCAGCAGCGGGCAGTGCGGTTAAAGCCCGCTGCTGATGCTGAACCCAGAAATTAAAAGCTGTGCCATATTCAGCAGTCAGCTTTGAATTTCTGGTTTCATGTTTGGCCACTGGAATTTAACTGGTTAAGCTGATATTCAGTGCTAACAGGTTAAGTTCCTAGAAGTTAAAGATAGGACTGCTATTTATGCAGTTCTACTTAACCATTAAACCCAGCACTGAATATTGGCTCTAACTGGCTATATTGCACAATATAGCCAGTTAGCTGCTATCCCTGGGATTCTATATATGGCACCTTAATTTCCACATGGAAATCAAAGCATACTCTACAACAATGCGCATAACTTGTTTAATCAGCTAATCAGAACTGTTAATTGGATGTTAAAAAGCAATTATCAGCACTAACTGGCAATAATTCAGATGTACATGCTGCGCCTAAATTCTCAGTTGTATAGTTGCAAAGGGGGCATGGCCATGGGTGGGACATGGGCACTTCAAATTTATGCACGTTGTTAAAGAATGGGAAAATTAGGTTCTTACCTTGGTAATTTGCTTTCCTTTAGTCACAGCAGATGAATCCATTAACTGATGGTTATGTCCGCCTACCAGCAGGTGGAGATAGAGAACACTGAAAAACCATAGTGCTCTAAGGATGGCTAGCTCCATCTGCCTTCAGTATTCGAAACTTCCAAAGCAGAGTGTATCCTCAAAGTAGAATAACATGAACTTTCCTCACAGCAAACGAAAGCCCCAGAACAGGAGCAATAATCACACAAAAGAGGGACGATCTCAACCTCCTGTAACAGAACAGAAATCCTGAAGACTGTTTTCCAACTTCTCCCAATGAGGGAACATGCCTGCAGGAAACAACTGAACAAATAAACAGACAGGGAGGGATCATGGATTCATCTGCTGTGACTAAAGGAAAGAAAATTACCAAGGTAAGAACCTAATTTTCCCTTCCTTGTCATCATCAGCAGATGAATCCATTAACTGATGGGATGTATAAAAGCACTCCCTAGTTAGGGTGGGAATCTGTCACTTCCCGAACAAGCACTTGCGCTCCAAACTGCTCGTCCCGCTTCGCTGCAACATCCAGCATGCCGGATGAAGGAGAGCTTAGAAGCCCAAGTAGTCGCACTACAGATCTCCTGAAAAGAGAGTGCTCCTGTTTCGGACCACGAAGAGGAAATCGCTCTCGTGGAATTCGCTTTAAATGCATCAGGTGGAGACCGCCCTGAGAGCAGATACACAGAAAAAATGACTTCCTTGAGCCAACGGGCTATAGTGGCCTGACAACAAGACAAAAAGGTGATCAGAGGTCCTGAAGTCATTTGACATTTGCAGATACTGCAAGAGAGCCCTGCGAACATCCAGAAGATGTAACTGCCCAAAAGATTCTGGAAACTGCTCCCCAGTAAAGGAGGGCAGATAAATGGGCTGGTTTAGGTGAAACACTGAAACCACCTTAGGCAGAAAGGAAGGCACAGTACACACCGTAACTCCGGACTCTGAGAATTGCAGAAAGGGGTCTCGACAGGACAGAGCCTGGAGCTCAGACACACGTCTCACCGAAGTTATGGCCACCAAAAAGACTGTCGTTAGAGTCACACCCTTCTCTGAAGCTCGCCTCAGCGGCTCGAAGGGCGAACACTGGAGCGCCTTCAACACCAGCCCCAGGTTCCAAGCTGGACACGGCAGCCACACTGGAGGGCGAAGCCGGAGCGCCCCTCTTAGAAATCGGGCAACGTCCGGATGAGCAGCCAGGGAAAGGCCAGAGACCTTCCCTCGAAAGCATGACAATACTGCCACTTGCACTCGCAGGGAATTGTAGGCCAAGCCTTTATGTAAACCATCCTGCAAAAACTCCGGTATTGGCGCGACTGTAGCCCTCATGGGTGTGATCGCTTTTGAAACACACCACACCTCAAATTGGCGCCAGATCCGAGCATAAGCAATGGAAGTGGACCGCTTGCGGGCCTG
Organism: Microcaecilia unicolor; assembly: GCF_901765095.1. NCBI lineage: Eukaryota > Metazoa > Chordata > Amphibia > Gymnophiona > Siphonopidae > Microcaecilia > Microcaecilia unicolor. Next base: position 257,586,997 of record NC_044036.1, read on the forward strand.
CAAGAGAGTGGAGATGACTTTGTTAGAATAGCCTTTGTCTCTCAATTGCGCCCTCTCAAGAGCCATGCTGTAAGACCAAAGCGGCAGAGATCCTCCATGGTCACCAGACCCTGCATCAACAGGTTCGGTACCAGAGGCAAAGGAAGAGGGGCCTCACCCAGCATCCACCAGAGGTCCGCGTACCACGGCCGCCTGGGCCAATCCGGGGCAATGAGAATCCTTGATGTAGCCGAATTCGCAGGAGGACTCGCCCTATCAAGGGCCAAGGAGGGAACACATACAGGAGGCCCGGAGGCCAGGGTTGAGCCAAGGCATCCAACCCCGCCGAGCGAAGATCTCTCCGTCTGCTGAAAAAGCATGGGACTTTGGCATTTGCGCTTGACGCCATAAGATCCGCTACGGGCGTTCCCCATTTGGCACAGATCTGAAGAAACACTTCGTCTGCCAGTTCCCACTCCGCTGGGTCGATTTGATGCCTGCTTAGAAAATTGGCTTGCACGTTGCTCTGACCTGCTATGTGAGCTGCTGACAGAAGCTGCAGATGTAGCTCAGCCCAGTGGCAAATCTGAGCGGCCTCCACGGCCAGTGCTCTCCACTGAGTGCCGCCCTGTCGATTTATGTAGGCCACAGCTGTCATGTAGTCCGACAGAACTCTGACAGCCAGCCCCTCCAGAGTCTTGTGAAAGGCCAGAAGAGCCTGGAATATCACTCTCAGTTCCAAGCGATTGATGGACCACCCCGATTCCGCGGGTGTCCACAGGGCCTGGGCATAGCTTCCCTTGCAATGTGCTCCCCAGCCGACCAGGCTGGCATCGGTTATCACCAGGCACCAAGAGGGAAGCGCAAGCGGCATTCCTCGCCGCAGCCTGCTGTCGGAGAGCCACCACTCCATACTGAGCCGGGCTACAGGGAGCCACGTGAGTCTGCGCTGATAATCCTGGGATATTGGAGACCATCGTTGAAGCAGGGCAATCTGCAGAGGTCTCAAGTGCGCTCTCGCCCATGGCACTACCTCCAAAATGGCAGTCATCGACCCCAGCAGCTGGACAAAGTCCCAAGCTCGCGGGTGAGGCATCCTCAGGAGCAGACAGACCTGATTCTGAAGCTTGCACCACCTTTGGTCGGGTAGAAAGACCATCCCCGAGGCCGTGTCGAACCGGACACCCAAATATTCAAGAGATTGAGAGGGGGTCAGGTGACTTTTGGGTATATTGACGACCCAGCCCAGAGATTGCAGTACTGAGACCACTCTGGCTGTGGTCAGACGACTTTTGTCTGCTGAATCCGCTCTGATGAGCCAGTCGTCGAGGTACGGGTGAACCCCGATACCCTGTCACCTGAGAAAAGCAGCTACTACCACCATAACCTTGGAAAAGGTGCGGGGAGCTGTGGCGAGGCCAAAAGGCAAGGCCCGAAACTGGAAATGTTTTCCCAACACCGCAAACCGGAGAAACCGGTGATGTGGGGGCCAAATAGGAATGTGCAAGTAAGCTTCTTTTAGGTCCAGAGGCATGAGAAATTCTCCTGGCTGTACCGCCGCAATGACGGAGCGCAGGGTTTCCATGCGAAAATGTTGCACTCTTAGAGCCTCGTTGACTGACCTTAAGTTGAGGATTGGTCGGAAAGACCCGCCTTTCGAGGCACCACAAAGTAAATGGAGTAGCGACCGCAGCCGCGTTCAGCAGGAGGCACAGGGATCACCACTCCAAGGTGTAACAAGACTTATAAGGTCTCCTCTACCGCCGCCCGTTTGACGGCAGTACCGTATCGGGACTCCACAAACACGTCTCTCACCGGGGCACTGAATTCCAATCGGTAACCTACTACTACTACTTAACATTTCTAAAGCGCTACTAGGGTTACGCAGCGCTGTACAATTTAACATGGAAGGACAGTCCCTGCTCGAAGAGCTTACAATCTAAAAGACAAATGTACAGATAATCTGAAAGGTCAGGTCCAGGACCCACTGATCGGAGGTAATCTTGGTCCATTCCTCGAGAAAGAGGGGAAAGACGTCCTCCTACTGCAGGAATCGAGGAATGGACCGGCGCCCCATCATTGAGGGGGCCGCCCCTGAACTCCAGGCCTTGAACTGGCCTCTGCGGAACGCTTGTCCGAGCGAAAGGAGTTCATCTGCTGAAAACGGGCATGTTGAGAAACCCCAGCAGAGCGCCCCGGGCGATACCTGCGAGCTTCATGGAAGCAAGGTCTAGAAGAGGAGGGCCACACAGAACCCTTGGAAGAAGCCCTCGGCCTATCCTCGGGTAAACGCTGGGGTTTAGGGTCCCCCAGGTCTTTCACAATCTTCTTCAGCTCCTCTCCAAATAACAGGTGGCCCCAAAAGGGAAGCTTCACCAGCCTGTGCTTAGAGGCCATGTCAGCCACCCAATGTCGTAGCCATAGAAGGCGGTGGGCCGCAACCGTCACAGACATCTGTTTAGCCAAAGCTCTGACCAGATCATAGAGGGCGTCAGCCAAAAATGACAGGGCCGACTCCATCCGCGGTGCAACCTCAGCGAGGGACTCCGCACCATCCGCGGGCTGTTCCACTGCCTGTTGTAACCAAGAAAGGCAGGCCCGGGCAGCATAAGAACTGCATATAGACGCCCTTAAAGCGAGATTTCAAATGACCGTTTCAATGCGGATTCAAGCCGCCGATCCTGTATGTCTTTCAGGGCAACCCCTCCCTCTACGGGGAGGGTGGTCCTCTTAGTCACTGTTGTGATCATGGCGTCCACTTTAGGCATCCCCAAAGGGGCCAAGTGCTCCTCACTTAGAGGGTAAAGCTGACCCATAGCCCTGGCCACTTTCAAAGACCCTTCGGGTTCAGACCATTGAGCTGAAATAAGCTCTTGGATGGAGTTATGCACAGGAAAGGCTCGAGCAGGCTTCTTAGTACTCGCCAACCTCGGATTACCAGAGGAGGCCTCGCCCTTGGCAGGATCATCAATCGAGAGGGCCTGCAAGGCGTCCGAAATGAGTGCTGGCAGCTCATCGCGGTGGAAAATCCTCACCGCATTGGGATCATCCAGATCCAGTGGCAAACCGGCACTTTCCTCTAGCTCTTCAGACCAAGAGGCCCTGCCAGAACCCTCAGAATCCACACCGCCCAAACACGGGGGAGGGGGGGGGGGGAATGAAGTGCGCCACTTTCCGACGGGGAATTTACCCGTCTGTGTTTTCCATCCTTCCAACGCTCGGGGGAATCAGCCAGCCCCGGGCCATCAATACCCGGGGTGAAACCAGGTAGCAGCGCAGTGTCAGACACATGCGGCAGAGCTCTTTTCAGCATGAAAGCTTTATGCATTAAAAGCACAAACTCCGGGGAGAAACACTCATCCTGACCCTCCGTCTCTGACTCAGGAGAAATGGGAACGGGAGATCGTCTGGTAGCCTCTAACCGAGGCATCCCCCTGCACTCAGACTCCTCTGCAACAGCGAGGGTTGAGGCGTGCGGCGCTTCCAAAATGGTGCCTGCTGCCAGCTCCATTGAGCGGGAAGAATCATCGCTCGCCATGCTCGTACCAGCTGTAGCGTCTAAAGAACACGTCTTACAGACCCCCGCTGCTGATCTATGTTTACCACAACGGGAGCAGCGTTTAACTGCTTCAGCAGCTATCGTCCGACCGGACGGAATTATATAAGTAAAATGGCGGCTTCGCGCCAAAACTTACCTCGATCGGAATGGCGTCCACGGGACCTCTCCGGAGGAGCTGGGCACCACTCTCACCTCAAAAGACCGAGTCAAACGAGCTCCAGTCAAGCTGCACCTGGAAAATAGCCTCAGAATAGCCACGCAGACCAATGCGTATTTTTTTTAAATGCTGCGAGGAAGGCAGCAACAGAGGTACTCCGGTAGGCAGGGGGACGGGTAAAGCAGGGAAAGGGTGAACCTATATGCCTTCAAAGTGGGCACCACCAGCCACAACACCCCTGCTACAACTGGCAAAAGCACAGGAGCCACCCCAGGCAGAATTTTTCTAGGAGCTGATCAACCTACGTCCACACTTGCTGGGAGATAGAGCAATACTGAAGGCAGATGGAGCTAGCCGTCCTTAGAGCATTATGGTTTTTCAGTGTTCTCTATTTCCACCTGCTGGTAGGTGGACATAACCATCAGTTAATAGATTGATCTGCTGCTGATGACAAGGAAAAACCTGCTCTGTGCCTAATTTAGGTGTTGGGATTTATGCCAAGTAAAACATGGCATAAATGGCCACAACTACATTTGGTCGAGTGGAGAGGTGCTCAAGATTATTCTATATAGCCCACGAAAATTAAAGCCTATTCTATAAAATTAAGGTGTACTTTACATAATACGCCTAGGCATATTTTTTTCTGTGTGCAATTTTCAGGCACCATGTATAGAATTTAGCCCTATGCAATAACGGCTCTAGGTCAGTTCCCACCTGGACAGTTCCTACCCACCATCTGGACAATTTCCACCCATAACCCAAAAAACACACTAGGACAAATAATCTCCCTCCCTTTTCTCTTTCACATTGTTTGGGGGGGGTCAGTATACCCTCCCCCTCCCCCCACATTATCTTTTACACATCCCTTTCCCCTTCCAGACATGCAGTTCATGTGGGAGGGCAATGCCTCCCCCCCCCACCCCCAAAACTAGGTTTGAGTCTAATTCATGTTTTATCTGGGATCTAAATGTCATAAATAAGTAAATAAATACAAAGTGCAGTTCATGTGGGGGGGGGGGGGGGCAATGCCCCCATATACCCCTCCAAACAAGGTGTCAACCTAATTCAGGCCCTCAAAATGACACACATTACAATTTATAACAAATTACTTACTCTACCTATGAAAAGTTATTCCATCATTATACAGCCTCTGTGGACATCCGTATGCTACACTAACTTTGTTTGAGATGCCATTAAGCACCACCAGGACTTATAGGACCCAATACAAGAAAGAAGCTACAAGCTAGGGAGGGTGGGATGTGTCCGGGGGGGGGGGGGGGGGGAGTCCTTGGTGGGAATTGTCTCGGGGGGAATTGGTGGGTGGGAACTCGTCTGATACCGTGCTAACCATGAATATTCAGCCATTTCTGAATGGTTAAATAGTGCAGAAAGTCAGGGAGATTATAGATGTCAGGGAGAGGGAAAGGCAAGGAGGGGCATAATCAAAAGGAACGCCCAAGTTTTGTTGAGGACGTCCTTGCAAAACGTCCCGATGGAGGGGCGGGGAAACCTGTATTATCAAAAAAGATGGACGTCCATCTTTCGTTTCGATAATACAGTCGGGGACGCCCAAATCTTGAAATTTTGGTCGTCCTTACAGATGGTCGTCCCTAGACTTGGTCATTTCTGATTTTCGACGATAATGGAAACCAAGGACGCCCATCTCAAAAATGACCAAATGCAAGCCCTTTGGTCATGGGAGGAGCCAGCATTTCTAGTGCACTGGTCCAGTGGCGTGGCCATGGGTGGGCCAGGGCCCACCCTATTTGGACTCTGGCCCACCCAAAATTGTGCACTCTTGCTATGGCTTGCAGAGGTCCTCAAACCCCGTCAGCTGAAGATTTCCTCCTTCTCAGACAGCCAGTGCTCTTTCAAACGGCAGCTGGCAGCACTTTCCTCGAGCTGAAACCAACACCAGACCCTCTTCACATGCTTAGTTTTCATGCATGCACAGCCTGCTGGCCATGGCATCAGCTCAAGGAAAGTGCTGCTGGCTTGTTTGGAAGAGTGCTGACTGTCTGAGCAGGAAGAAAACTTCAGATGGCAGGATTTGTAGATCCCCTCCTGCTCAGGTATTTAATATTGTGGGCTTGTAGGTGGAGGGAGGGGTGAAGAGCAGAGCATAGGGGGGGGGGCTAGGGACGGGGAGAGGGCATGAATTCCATGCCCACCCACCTTGGACTCAGGCCCACCCAAAATTGGCTGTCTGGCTATGCCCCTGCACTGGTCCCCCTGATATGCCAGGACACCAAGTGGGCACCCTAGGGGGCACTGCAGTGGACTTCATAAATTGCTCCTAGGAACATAGCTCCTGGGTCCGCCTGCCTCAAGTGCACTGCAGCCACTAAAAATGCTCCAACGACCTGCATACTGCTGTGATGGAGCTGAGTATGGCATCTGAGGCTGGCAAAACATATATTTAAAGATATTTTTTGTGGGTGGGAGGGGGCTAGTGACCACTGGGGGAGTAAGGGGAGGTCATCCCCGATTCTCTCTGGTGGTCATCTGGTCAGTGTGGGCACCTTTTTGTGGCTTGGTCATAAGAAAAACAGGACCAGGTAAAGTCATCAAAGTGCTCGTCAGGGACGCCCTTTTTTTCCCATTATGGGTCGAGGACATCCTAGTGTTAGGCACGCCCAAGTCCCGCCTTCGCTACGCCTCCGATACGCCCCCCCCCCTTGAACTTTGGCAGTCCCTGCGACGGAAAGCAGTTGGGGATGCCCAAAATCGGCTTTCGATTATACCAATTTGGACAACCCTGTGAGAAGGACGCCCATCTTCCGATTTGTGTCAAAAGATGGGCGTCCTTCTCTTTCGAAAATGAGCCTGAAGGTGATGGGAACTGCCTACTTAACAGAGGAAAAAGGGAAGACAAATGGGGGAAAAAAACAGGAGAAAAGGAAGAGAATTACATATCAGATGCTGACTTTTCCTGATCATAGTCTTGTCAATTTTAACTATGTAATATTTCCTAAACCTGTGTGTCATGGCTACATTATAAGCTCCCATTGAGCAGGGAATGTTTCCTACGTATATCTGTACATTTCTTAATACATCTTGTAACATTATAAAGTTGAGAAGCAGTAGTAACATACCTTAATGGAAAGAAAAAAACAGAGTTATTATAAAGACATTAAGGGGTCCTTTTACTAAGGCATGCTAAAAGATTTAACACACGTTAATGATTAGGAATATAATAGGCATCTAATCATTTTAATGAAGATTTAATAAAGGCTTCTGTGAAACAATATTTATAACAGTTACTGGGTATGAGAATTGATATGATATGTAACTAGATATTATTAGACTCAATAGACGGATTTGAATGCATATTCATTAGGGCTATCCTGAAAACCTGACTGGCTGATGGCCACCCAGGACAGGTTTGAGAACCACTGTTCTAGGGGATCTAAAGCTAGTTCGGTCTCCACAATTCAGTCTTTGGCCACTGTGTTCAAATTCTCAGCATCCGTGGCAAATTCTGATAGTATTTCATTTTGTATTGTTGATGCCTGTGCAACAGAAAGAAGACTGACACCAAATCATTCATGGACATTATAGTAATTATTTTCAGTCAGTACCTGAGCCAGGTCTGAGCTGATAACCCTATTCTGATATCAAGTCCCTCTGACCTCCACTATAATCTATTCAATATATGTATTTACCAACTCCAAATCTGCAAAACCAAGTGATGACCTCATCAATTTATAAAATTGTAACTCAAAAAGAAGGTACATGAAAGGTGAAATTCAGTTCCTCTGTTAAAAATAATTGGGATGATATTCAAATGGACTCAGCCAGTGAACATATAATTCCACTATTGGTCAGAATCAGTTGATGAAACACAAGATCAACAATTGTCAAAGATGTGTCTATTTGCCTTATGTGCCAATTGGCTCAAGATGACAAAATAACAATATAATTATATAATAATATATGAATAGTATCAGGTCAAAAATTTCTCTAACCGATTATACTAGTGAAAATGAAGAAGGAGGGCAGAGAGAGGGAAGTACCAGAAAATTATCCAAAGAGTGATAGTGATAACCCTAAAACATGTAAATTTAATATTGCTGAGGCAAAGGGTCATAGATTTGACATACTGCCTTTCTGTGGTACAACCAAAATGCTTTGCATTTATTATTACATTTTGTAACGAACCTGTAAGCCATTCTGATTGTCTTGTCCAGATATTACGGTATATAATCCAATAAATAAAATATGTAGGTCTACTTTTTCTGTCCCTAGTTGGCTCACAATCTAGGGGTTTTTTTTAATGTACCCGGAGTAGTGAAGGTTAAGGGGGTCTTTTGCTATGCCAAGGTAGCATTTTTAGCTCGCGGTAGAAATCAGAGGAATATAATGGGTGTCTCCACGTTTACCGCCAGCTGATTTCTACCACAAGATAAAAATGCAACCGCAGCATAGTAAAAGACCCCCTTTGTGATTTGATCAGGATTACAAGGAGCCACAGTGAGAATTGAACCCATTTCCCCAGGTTCTCAACCTACTTTGCACGGATGGTTGAAAGATTGACCAAAGCCCACGGATTATTTACACAAAATCAACGAAGAATGCGGTCTCAAACGAAAACGTGCACAGCTAGCACACAATATGGGTTTGGATTCTGTACTGTTCTTGCAGTTTGTGCAGCAACCACAAAAAAGCATTCCAATCTCTCGGCGCATGATATGCATTCAAGCGGAGAATTTTGACCGTGACCTGAATGGCAAATCCATTCAATTCAAAGCGAGCGATGGTTGACTAGGCGATGGCAGTGAAGGCAAGGGATATCTCAAGTAGCAAGTGTAGGCCAAAAAAGATCCTCAGATGAGCAAGCTGCTTGATCCTACCCACAGGAACTGAAAGAAATTATCGAAGCTGGAAGTTGCACAGGACAGGTCTAAATTGCTGATGAGACCAGAATATTCTATAAAATATTGCCAGATAAAACAAGATAGATGCTGACATTATTGAGTCAGTAAATTCATGTCACCTTGTGGACAACGTTTCAGATGAAAATGAGGCACTAGGGTTACCTAAAGAAGTTGGTGGTTTTGTTCCAACTTCTTTAGGGAACAGTGTGACAAGGTGGTGGCTGTAAGTAGAAGGTTGCTAGGCTGTATAGAGAGGGGAGTGACCAGCAGAAGAAAAGAGGTTTTAATGCCCCTGTATAAGTCGTTGGTGAGGCCCCACCTGGAGTATTGTGTTCAGTTCTGGAGGCCGTATCTTGCTAAGGATGTAAAAAGAATTGAAGCGGTGCAAAGAAAAGCTATGAGAATGGTACGAGATTTGCGTTACAAGAAGTATGAGGAGAGACTTGCTGACCTGAACATGTATACCCTGGAGGAAAGGAGAAACATAGTAACATAGTAGATGACGGCAGAAAAAGACCTGCACGGTCCATCCAGTCTGCCCAAGAAGATAAATTCATATGTGCTACTTTTTTATTTGTACTGTCCTCTTCAGTGCACAGACCGTATAAGTCTAGCCAGCCCTATCCCCGCCTCCCAACCACCAACCCCGCCTCCCAACCACCAGCTCTGGCACAGACCCTATAAATCTGCCCAGCACTATCCCTGCCTCCCACCACCGGCTCTGGCACAGACCGTATAAGTCTGCACAGCACTATCCCCGCCGCCCAACCACCAGCCCCGGCACAAACCATATAAGTCTGCCCAGCACTAGTCCCGCCTCCCACCACCAGCTCTGGCACAGACCGTATAAGTCTGCCCAGCACTATCCCTGCTGCCCAACCACCAGCCCCGGCACAGACCGTATAAGTCTGCCCAGCACTAGTCCCGTCTCCCAACCACCAGCCCGAGCACAGACCGTATATGTCTGCCCAGCACTAGCCCCGCCTCCCAACCACTAGCCCCAGCACAGGGGTGATATGATACAGACGTTCAAATATCTGAAAGGTATTAATCCGCAAACGAACCTTTTCCGGAGATGGGAAGGCGGTAGAACTAGAGGGCACGATATGAGATTGAAGGGGGGCAGACTCAAGAAAAATGTCAGGAAGTATTTTTTCACGGAGAGAGTGGTGGATGCTTGGAATGCTCTCCCACGGGAGGTGGTGGAGAGGAAAACGGTAACGGAATTCAAACACGTGTGGGATAAACATAAAGGAATCCTGTTCCGAGGGAATGGATCCTCAGAAGTTTAGCTGAGATCAGGTGGCAGAGCTGGTGGTGGGAGGCAGGGCTGGTGGTTGGGAGGCGAGGATATTGCCGGGCAGACTTATACGGTCTGTCCCAGAGCCGGTGGTTGGGAGGCAGGGATAGTGCTGGGCAGACTTATATGGTCTGTGCCCTGAAAATTACAGATACAAATCAAGGTAAGGTATAAACAAAAAGTAGCACATATGAGTTTATCTTGTTGGGCAGACTGGATGGACCATGCAGGTCTTTTTCTGCCGTCATCTACTATGCATGTTACTGCAATAACCATTAGGCTACTCTTTTACTTCTATACATGAATTTAAACACCTAAATCGGGTTTACATAAATCTGTTCAACGGTACAACTGAAAATTAACCCTGATAATTTTGCAAAGAAAATCTAGCCATTTCTTTCATTTGCAACCTTCCCAGCACCTGTCTGTGGCTTCAGACTGCTTGTTTCTTTCTTTTGCTTGGCTAACATCTCCCAGAGGATTTGGGGAATTCCAGATGAAGGCAAGTGTGAAGGAAAGATGATTTCTATTTGCATAAACACCTGCTTGGGATGCTGCTGTTCCTAATGATTTTGTGTGTGTGTGTGTGTGTGTGTTGTTTTCAAAAGAAGCAACAAAGTTCCTAAGCAAAACAAGGTTACATGACTGCCATGAAACAATCAGGTACCTCAGGAATTCAAAAATCTAACCTGAAGCTGCCCGTTCTCTGTCTAGCCTTGTGGGTCCTCTACACATACAGTAGAACATAGAAAAATAGTAGATGACGGCAGAGAAAGACCTGTATGGTCCATCCAGTCTGCCCAACAAGATACATATGTGCTACTTTATATGTATATCTGACCTTAATTTGTATCTGCCATTTTCAGGGCACAGACCATAGAAGTCTGCCCAGCCCTAGCCCTGCCTCCCAACCACTAGCCCTGCCTCCCAACCACTAGTGCCTCCACCCAATCTCTGCTAAGCTTCTGAGGATCCATTCCTTCTGAACAGGATTCCTTTATGTTTATCCCGCACATTTTTTAATTCCTTTACCATTTTCATCTCCACCACCTCCCGCAGGAGGGCATTCCAAGTATCCACCACTCTCTCCATGAAAAATTCAATTTTTGCATCAACAGGAGATTGGAAAATGTTTCACCTTCGAATTTCATGTATGTATTAAATATCAGGAGTAGGGTAAAGCTTTTGGAATAAGGTTCCAAGAATGGACATAATGCCATAAAAATTGCCATACTGGGTCAGGTCAAATCTTCATCTTCCCTAGTATCTTGCTGCTAACAGTGGCCAAGTTAGGTCACAATTTCCTGGCCAAATCTAAAAAAATTAGCAAGATTTCATGCCATCTACCCCATGGATAAGCAGTGGCTTTCCCTGGGATTACCTTAACAACAGTTTATGGGACTTTACCTCCAGCAATTTGTCCAAACCTTTTTTTTTTTTACACACAACTACATTAACTGCTTTTAGCACATCTTCTGTCAACGAGTTCCAGAACTTGACTGAAAATTTGTTTTCTCCTATTTATTTGAATAGTATTATTACATAATTTCATGGAGTGTCCTCTAGTCTTTGTACTTTTTAAAAGAGAAAACAACTGATTTGTTTTACACATTCCATGCACTCAATATTTTATAGCCTTCTATCGTGTCTCCCCTTAGGCATTCCTTCTCCAAGCTGAAGAGATCTAACCTCTTTAGCTTTTTCTCATATGAGAAGAGTTCAATTTCCTTAATTATTTGGTTGCCTCCTCTGTACTTTTCTAATTCTGTAACATCTCTGAGACGCAGCGACCAGAACTGCACACAGTACTCAAGATGAGGTTGCACCATGGAACAATACAAAGGCACTATATTATTCTTTGATTTATTCTCTATTCTTTTTATAGTAATTCCTAACATTCTGTTTGCTTTATTGGCTGCTGCTGCTGCACACTTTGCAGAAGATTTCAATGTATTGTCCATGATGATACGTGGATCCTAATGTGGAAACAAGCATTGTGTAGGTATAATTTGGGTTATTGTTCCTTATGTGTACCACTTTGTACTTGTCCAGCATATCAACAAAAGAAAGTTAAAGAGAAAAAATATTTTGCAAAGAGTTGAAAAGCCCACTTAATTCTTGAAAAGTGCTGCAGGCATCAGTTCACCAACTCAGAAGGCTTTCTGGAGAGAAATTTGGGTACACTGGTACTTCACTGAAGTATTTGGAAATAATTCAGTTCATCCCAATCAATTGCTCAGTAGACTGTTAAATGGGGCTCTGTTGTCTGCAGTGTTTGAAACTCTATAATGAAAGGAAACTGGTCATTAATGCAATTAAACAGTAAGGGGTCCAACTGACATGTGGTGACTGGCTGCAACACAGGGCTGGCAAGCTGCTCATTTTTTTCATAAGCTGCAGATAGAGGGATATAAGGATCCTGAGAGTGATACAGAAAAGATACATTTGGGAGAAATCAAAAGCTTCCCCTTAATTAAAAACCCCAATTTATTGGCATCAACCTGACCCCCTTCTAGCTTGCTGCTATCTGTATGCTTTCTGAGAACTGTGAGAGAGTAGCAGTGATAACAAATGACATGATAAGTGGTATGGAAGGGTTAGGTGGACTGTGGCAACAACAATATTGAGTAAGGGCTGACCTGATGGTTAAACTGTAATATTGTGCCCTGCTATGCAGAAGGCATGCATTCAATTCCAGGACCTGGCTTCTGTCCTATTGGCCAGCTGAGGATGCTGCAATGACAGTGCTCACATGTCTTGTGGTGAAGGAGTCTCAAGCATTGACAACTACAAGAAAAATAGATCCATGCATGTCCTGTCAGGCCCCCAGGACAGGATTAGTCTGTTGTTTATGACATGGAGTCAGCTGGCAACTTTACCAGCACCGTGTAAACTCAAAGAGAACATTTTGATAATTTTCAGTCCCAGCTCAGTGCATTATTCGACAAGTTCCATTTTACATCAGCACTGCGAAAAAAAAAAGTATTCAAGGGAAGTAAAACTGGTCTAAAGCTTCTCTTTGGAAAGAAAATCACTTGCTACCTGTGAAAAAAATGTTTCTCCTACTGTGATCAAAGCAAAATCTTTTGAAAATCTCATGCTGATATATCTAAAACCAGAAATTGATTATTTTTATAGCCTAACAGTTTCAAGTGGCAAGTGGCAACCTTAATTAGCATGTGTATTCAAGAGCCCAAGCCCTTCATATGTTGCATATATGGAGGAGTGGCCTAATGGTTAGAGCACCAGTCTTGCAATCCAGAGGTGGCTGGTTCAAATCCTGCTGCTGCTTCTTGTAATCTTGGGCAAGTAACTTAACCCTCCATTGCCTCAAGTACAAACTTAGATTGTGAGCCCTCCTGGGACAGAGAAATATCCAGTGTACCTCAATGTAACTCACCTTGAGCTACTACTGAGAAAGGTGTGAGCAAAATCTAAATAAATATATTGACACAAGAGATAGATTCTTCAGCAAGACTAGTACAACCAGCCTGTTGCCAACTGGAATATACTGGATTGCTACCTACAGTTATGAGTGGAGTTACATGCTCTGTGAATGTACAACAGAGACTCATAGATGGGAATCTATAAATTGCATCCAAAAAATTAGAAGAGAGGCCAAAATAGAAGATTTCTATTCCAATAGTATTTACTACTGTCTTTGAGTCATGGTCAAGAGGAGTTTGAGTTTTCAAGAGATAGCAGATACACTATTAGCCTTGCAGTGTTCAGACACGGAAAGGATCCTATCCTTGAAAGTTTTAGTTGGATTGCCCAGGTAGGATCTGGAACCCACAGAGTTTTCTGGTATGATCTTAAGAGAGAAGGAGGATTGTATTGACTTGTCCAGTTGATGTAGCCAGTTGCCAACATGGTGCTTCACATTGGGAGGACAATAGCTATGCTGGCACAGTAAAGCTTATAGCCAAAAGCAAACACTTGATATATTTGAATGGGTATGAAAGTCCTCTCTTCATTACATGGAAACAATGTGTTAGTAGCAGAGAACCATCTTCAGGAAAGTTAAAGAGAATCCTTTAACAATGGATATTTAACACAAATTTCAGGTAGGGTTTGGGAAGAAGGGGTGGTAGGGGAAAGAAAAAGGGGATAAAATATGTAAAAGGACAGATCAAAATGTTTTGATAATCAATGTTCTCTTTTTCTTTAACTGTCAGCTCATACTCAGCACAGTTTAAACAGATCGAAAATGGGTTTTTTAAAAAAAAAATGGTAATTCAAAACAAGACACAATCTTTTTTTTTTCTTGTTCTTTACCTGAAAATCAATTAATTTTTGAAAAGTCTCAAAAGAAAAAAAAAACAATTAAATTGTTCTCATTTTTCAAAATCTTTTCTGGGAACTTGGGAATAAAAATAAACAAAAGTTTTTAATGATTTCTAATGAGATGTCACTTTTGCAGGGCACAAAAGTGACTTACAAAGGTTCATACTTAAAAACAAAAAAAAATCTCTACACACAACTAAGAGTCTCTGAGGGAAATAAGTGTACTGTACAGGTCCAGTAACTGAATCCGTCCTAGAGAAAAATGAATTTCATGCACTTGGCAGCCTTTGCTGGACCAACAGGAGAATTATGTAAGGAGGAAAGTAGAGGGAATAGGGGCCAAACAAGGACACGGTGGTCTTCCCCTAATGACCTGGAGTCAACTGGTAATCATAGAGTGGAAGAGTAGCCTAATGGTTAGAGCAATGGGCTACCCAAATCAAATCTCACTGTGGCTATAGCACTTAACCCTCTACTGTCTCAGGTACAAAGTTAGGGCCCTGTTTACTAAGGTACATTTGTGTTTTTAGCGTGCCTACACTATAGGGATATTGTAGGCTTGTACATGGTTAACGTGCGTTTAAAATGTTAATGCACCTACAACACTGCTTAGCAAACAGGGCCCTTAGATTATAAGCCCTCCAGGGACAGAAAAATACCTCCTATACCTGAATGTACACATTTCAATAACTTTGGGCTTGCAGGCAATATATAAGAAAATAAAGAAAATCTAAAAGTGATGCAAATGGGTTTTTAGAGACTGCAGAGGTTCCTTCTTCAGATATATGCAATTCGATTATGTTTTCAGGTTTGTACATGTTCAGTTATACATTCATCATTAACTGTTGCAGGTCAGAGGTGTACCTGTGAAGGCATCGGAGTGTGGTGCAATTTTCCTCTCTGCTTCTTTCTGATCAGCAAAGAGAGAAGCCTTGCTCTGGAGAGTGTCAGTGCCAATTCCAGCAGGCACCTAACTAGACACCTGCTGAAATCATCCAGGTCCTGTTTTCCATAAGAGGCTTGTACTCCTGTGGTATGTGACAGAAGGACATGCTCCAAGGGGCATACCCTGCCCCTTGGAGCATCGAGGAGCTTATTGAACTTGGTTTTTATTGGGAAGCGTAAAGTGAAACTGAGACTTCTACTCCGAATGTTGCAGGTCCTATGGACAAGCACTTGATATCTTCTGGACCATCTGGTAATCAGGTACTTTCTCCCCTGGGAGCTTCCCTAATTTCACCAGAGCATACTCTACCTCTTCCTCCTTCCTCCCATCAAGATGGGGGATCCCAAGTAGTTATACCTCCATCTGTAGAGGTTCAGCCCAGTGGTAAGGTTGTCATTTTCTAAAGTGCCAGCAATTACTCAGGTAGCCACTTCCACTCAACTGCCTCAAATGCAGGAGGATAAGCAGGAAATAACTTTAAGAGATTTGAGGGAATCTAATCAATGTGTGGAGGGAATGTTCAAAGCCATTGTTTCACAGATTGTTAATTTCTCTCTAGAGGTGGTTGATAAACTGGTTAACGTGGACACTAATATTCAACAATTAGATAAAAGGATATTGGATGTAGAAAAGCAAGTTTTATCTTTATTAGCTACTTCAATCTCAACTATTAAGGATTCTCATAATGTTCACTTGAAGTTAGAGATGATGGAGAATGCAAATAGAGTTAAGAACTTGTAATCTTAACTTGTGTTTTCTTAATTTTCATTGTATTTATCTTCTCTCCGAAGATTCTCCTAAGGACATGCCTTAAGGAGATCTTGGGTTATTCTGTTGCTGATACTCTTCCAATTCTGAATTGTTATGATCTTCCAGGGAATAAGAGACTTCATGATGGTCAGAATGGTGTGGACCAGTTGGTTTCATCTGAAATAGATTTGACAGCTTTTTTGGAAAATACACAGGATATGATCAACACTAGATCCACACTGCTTGTCACCCTGGCTTCTGAATCAGATAAATCTATGACACTGAGAAATATTTTCAGAAAAAAAGATGTGGTATCTTGTGGTGGGAAAATGTGTATTTTTCCTGATGTATCCAGGGCAACATAGCTCAGGTGAAAGGCGTTATTGGCC
This sequence comes from Microcaecilia unicolor, assembly GCF_901765095.1. Classification (NCBI taxonomy): domain Eukaryota; kingdom Metazoa; phylum Chordata; class Amphibia; order Gymnophiona; family Siphonopidae; genus Microcaecilia; species Microcaecilia unicolor. The sequence continues at coordinate 257,603,241 of NC_044036.1, forward strand.
TTGAAGCCTAGAGTTTTTGCCCTGGGCATGTTTTTTTTTTTTACATTTCCATGTGAACGTATTATAACATTTCAAGGGAAAGATACTGTATTTTGGGAGTCTTTGCAACTGGAACAGTTTCTTAAGGGCCATGAGAAGTAATGGCTTTGGACTTTCTGGGGATAAAATGAGTACTTTATTTATTTATTGCATTTGTATCCCACATTTTCCCACCTCTTTCCAGGCTCAATGTGGCTTACAATACATCATGAATAGTGGAAATACATGAAAAGATACATATTTAGTATTACAGACAGATCTTGGGTGACAGGATTATGCACCTATTTCATTATTAGGAACTAGTGGGAAAGGCCCGTTTCTGGTGGTGATGAAACGGGCCCTAGCCGGCACCGGACTCCCTTTCCCTCCGCTTACGCTTGTCTCCCTGGTGGTCTAGAGGTACCTGTTCAGTCGGGGCAGGAAAGAAAGAGCCCCCTCTTTCCTGCCCGTAGCGGTGCTGCTTGGTTCCTTGCTGCATCGTGTTGGAGTCCGGCTGTCGGTGTTTAAAAATGGCCGCCGTGAGTTGAAGTCTCGCAAGGCAGCTTCAACTCTCGGCGGCCATTTTGATTCGCCGAGAGCCGGACTCAAACACAATGCAGCCGGGCAGCTAGCAGCAGTGCTGCGGGCAAGATAGCGGGGTTACCTTCGTTCCTGCCCGAGCGAACAGGTACCGCTAGACCACCAGGGATATTGGCGTAAGGGGATGGGAGGTGACAGGGGGGTGGGAAGGTGTTGAGGGGAAGAGTGTGTTACCGGGGGCGGGCCGGTACCTTCAAAGGGGCGGGGCGATGTGTTGAAAGGGGCCGGGGTGCTGGTCACGTCAGCGTTTGCGGCTGGGATTTGTTGGAAGGGGAGGAGTAGGGAAACATACTGCTCTCCGTTTCTTCATTTGCCTTTTTTTCGTGTCCCGCCCTCGACGTCATCACGTGTGACGCGAGGGCGGGGCCTGCCGACATGGTGAGTGTTGTGGCTTCACCACCATAAAGTTACGAACCTGTGTGTGAGTGCCTGCAGTGACGTCAGTGTCCTCAGAACGTTGAGGGTGCGTTTTATTATAGTAGATGTGTTTTCTTTTATAATTTTTCTCTTATTTAGGGGTCCTTTTACCAAGTGATGGTAAAAGGACCCCTGAGGTGACCCAATGAGGGCAATTCTATAACTGGGCACCTATAATTAGGCATCCAAAAGGCACCTGGTGGAAGCCTATTCTTTAAAGGAATGTAGGCACCTACTTTTCTTTGCAGAATTCTGGCAAAACAGCTTAAATATAATAAATATAATGCTCAATTCAGCTGATGTGTTAGTACCTATATGCCAGATATATGTGCAAGTTATAGAATTCTTTAAGGGGCTCTTTTACTAAGTGGCGGTAAGTCCACCATGGGCTTACCATGCACTAAACAGGAACTACTACAGCAGCCTGGCGATAGTTCCCACCCCAAGTGCACGCCATTTCTGGCGCTACAAAAATATTTTCTATTTTTGAGGCACCGGTGTTTACCTAGCGGTAACTGGGCTCCCCCTGAAATGGTCATATGGTAAGTGGTTCACTTACTGAACAGCCATTTCTTTAAAAAAAAAAAAAAGAGACAGTCTTTTACCTGCTGCAGTAAAAGGGAGCCTCAGCACGCATCAAAAACATGTCCTGATGCTAGCGCAGGTCCCTTTTACCACAGCTTAGTAAAATGATCCCTAAGTTAGACAAGCAAGTGTGAGTTCTGCCCAGTGGTATGCTGGAGCCGGCTCGCAAGAGCCACTTGTTAAATTTTTAAAGATCTTGCAATCCGGTTGTTCTGCACGGCGAGCCGGCTCCGGTAAACGAGGTAAGCATGGCAGGAGGGCACCACAGGCCATGCTTACCCTGATTAACTCATCTCCCACAGTCCACATTTGCCTGCACCCGCCCTGCACTGCCCTGGGAAGTTTAAATCTTTTTTATTACCTCCGTCGAAACGGCCGCGTCATTGAAAGCCCTGTCCGTCTCTAGCCTTCCCTTCATGAGTTTGTTCCCTCAAAGTCCTGCCTTCTGACATCATTTCCTTTTTCCGCAAGGGTGGGACTCTGAGGGAACAAACTCACGAACGGAATGCTAGAGACGGGCAGGGCTTTCAATGACGCGGCCGCTTCGACAGAGGTAATAAAAGAGATTTAAACCACGCAGGGTGGCACAGTGGCAGGAAAAAAATGGGGATGTTAAGGGAGAAGAGGGCGGGTGGGTGGATGTGAATGGGAGGGGAGGATGGGGGCGAAGGAGAATCGCTGGACATGGATGGGAGCGGGAGAGCAGGGGAGAGAGGAGAATTGTTGGGTATGGATGGATGGATGAAGGGGGGCAGGGGAGAGAAAAGAATCGCTGGGTATGGATTGACGGAGGGGGCAGGGGAGAGAAGAGAATTGCTGGGTATGGATGAATGGAGGGGGGCAGGGGAGAGATGAGAATTGTTGGGTATGGATGGATGAAGGGGGCAGGGGAGAGAATTGCTGGGTATGGATGGATGGAGGGGGGCAGGGGAGAGAACTGTTGGGTATGGTTAGATGGAGGGGGCAGGGGAGAGAAGAGAATTGCTGGGTATGGATGGATAGAGGGGGGCAGGGGAGAGAAGAGAATTGCTGGGTATGGATGGATGCAGGGGGCAGGGGAGGAAAGAGAATTGCTGGATATGGATGGATGGATGAAGGGCAGGGGAGAGGAGAGTTGCTGGACATGGGTGGATGGAGGGCAGGGGAGAGGAGAGGTGCTGGACATGGGTGGATGGAGGGGAGGGCAGGGGAGAGGAGAGTTGCTGGACATGGGTGGATGGAGAGGAGGGCAGGGGAGAGAGGAGGGTTGCTGGACATGGGTAGATAGAGGGGAGGGCAGGGGAGAGAGGAGAATTGTTGGACATAGATGGAGGGGAGGGGAGGGAAGGAAAGACAGGAAGGAGATGCACATGGATGGAGGGGAGAGAGAAGAAATTCTGGACATGGATGGAGGGGAGGGAAGAGAGAGGAAGTGAGATGAACATGAATGGAGGGGAGAGAGGAGAAATGATGGACATGGATGGAGGGGGAGAGGAAAAATGCTGGACATGGATGGAGGAGAGGGAAGGGAGAGAGAAGAAATGCTGGATATGGATGGAGGGAAGAGAAGAGAGAGGACGGAGATGAGATAAGGGAAAAGGAAGAGAGGAGAAAAACTGCACATAGATGGAGAAAACAGGCAGAAGCTGGATCCACTAGACAGTCAAGTCTGCGGAGGACCCAGCTTTTACTGTAGGGCAAGAAATGAAGACGAAAGGAGGAAAGTAAAGAAATAAATGGAAAGGAAGCCCTAGAAATGGAGTTAAGAGGACAGATAGCAGCAGAATCAGATACTGGGCCAGCATGATCAGAAAAACAAAGTCACCAGACAGCAAAGGTAGAAAAAATCATTTTATTTTAATTATAGTGTTTGGAATATGTCCACTTTGAGAATCAGGTACTCAACGTTAAAAGTTTATATTTATTTACTTATTTATGGCATTTTATCCCACATTAAACATGAATTAGATTGGAACCTGGGATCATTAAAAAAAATTTTCCTGGAGAGAGTAATGCATTGCCCCCCCCCCCCCCCCCAGGCTCTCTCCCCGGCTATAGCCAGCTCTGTAATTTTCAGGGGGGGCACAGAGGTGGACGGGGCGAGTGCAGAGGTGGACCGGGGAAAGAGCCTGTTGTTAAACATTTACCAGCATGCCACTGGTTCTGCCCAAGTTATACCCATGTGTATGGGCCCATGCAGATATGCACTATATACATTAACCCCCGGATTCTATACATGGCAACTAAAGTTGCACACAGAAATCAGTGCACATAGCCTATTTGCGTATGCAACTTAATTGATTAATAAGCCAATCGGTGCCAATAATTGGCTGCTAACAACCAATTATTGGCGTTGACTGGGAGTTAAGCACAAATCGTATTCTATAATGTGTGTGTGGAACTCCTATATCGTGTAATTTCAAGGGGGCATGGATGGGGCATTTCCAGAATTTACATGCTTTGTTACAGAATAGACTTGATCGGTGCCTATCTTAGGTGATAACAAATTACTCAAAAGTAGAGCTGCTAAGGCAAGATGGCGTCTGAATAGGACGTGTGTGAAACAGCTCCTCACTCAACTCCCTCTTGCTGTTTTTTTTTTTCCTTAAAAAAATACATTTCCATGCCCAAGAGACGGGGCAAACAGAGGGCTTACCCTGCTCCCTCTGCAAGACAGGAATTGGGACCGATGGACCGTTTCACTGTTCCCAGAGTAGAATTGACTGGGCAACAACCCTTGCTGCAGGAGGGATCGATGAGAGGAGAACCGACCTACCTGCCTGAGGGAGAGACCACTCTGAGCCCAGAGGAACGGAGTCCTCCTTCGATGCCGGCAATGCTGGCAGACCAAAGCCCTGGATTGACTAGACCCGATGAGGAGATGTCTGATCTGGGAGCAGGGGCAGACTCTGCTAGCAGAACGCCAAGTGCAGCAGTGCTGGTGGTTACTGCTGAGAATACCGAAGGAGCAGGAGTTGAATCACAAGAGAGCAAGACTGGCTCTAAGAAAGGAGCTCAGGAAGAGGTAACATTGAAATTATTTCCTAAAAAAACGGAGAAAATAACCCTAGAAAAAATTTGGGATGCTTTGGAATGTTTAGAAGATTCTTAACCCAGAAACTATCTCCAATAGTTAAAGTTACTCAATCAAATCAAGCTAAAATAGCAGACTTGGAAAAACTGTTGGAACAATCTAAAACTTTTGAACAAACAATTATACTTGAAACAAATCAAATTAAAGAGAGTCAAATAACTTTAATAAAAGAAAATGTATACTTACAGAGGAAAATAGAAACTTTAGAAAATTTACAAAGGATGAAAACATTGAGATTTATAAATTTTCCTAAAGTTCCAGCAGTGGCTCCTTTAATAACATTCAAAAGATATCTTTCTGAAGTATTAAAAATTACTGAACAATTGTTTCCACCAGTAGCAAGGATTTATTATTTGGCTCCCTATGTTAAGAAACCAAGTGAGCACATAATACCATCTATGGAAACCCCATTTGAGGAGCTAAATTTGAATTTATCACAAACAATTGAAGATGAACTATGTGGAGTACAAACTGCTACATTAATTATAGACTTTGTTCTACAGCCGGATCGGGACTGGATCTTGAAAACTTTCTTTAAACATAGACATGAAGTCTTTCTGAATTGCAAAGTCAAATTATTTCCTGATATTGCTAGACAAACTCAGAAAAGACGTCAGTCTTTTTTGAAACTTCATGATCGTGTATTGTCACAGGGGGGAATTTTCTGGCTTAATTTTCCTTGCAAATGTGTTGTTAAATTTCAATCAATTAAATATGTTTTCTTTGAGAGTGATCAGTTAGCAAAATTCCTGGACTCCAGACAAGAACCAGCCGTAAACTCTCTTGTGCTTCCTCCATTAGTATCGACTCCGTGATAGGATAAGTGGGAACATGTTCTACTCATTTTTTCCTATGTTAACCAATTTTTGAATTGTGCCTTGCCTACAATTGTGGACTTTAGCAGTAATTATCATTTAATAGATTTTCTTTATAAAATATTTTCTTGTATGGCATGGTAATACTCCTTTTCTGTACAAGTGTAACTTGTAAAATTCATTAAAATTACAAATAAATTAAAAAAAAAAAAAAAAGTAGAGCTGCTGCAAGAGTACTGTTGCCACTGCTGACAACTGTGACCGAATAGCTACTGCTGATAAAGAAGAAGCCTCATAAACTTACACAGCTGATTTTTTTGTTGTTGTTACATTTGTACCCTGCGCTTTCCCACTCATGGCAGGCTCAATGCAGCTTACATGGGGCAATAAAGGGTTAAGTGACTTGCCCAGAGTCACAAGAAGCTGCTTGTGCCTGACCTGGGAATCAAACTCAGTTTCTCAGTTCCCCAGGACCAAAGTCCACCACCCTATCCACTAGGCCACTCCTCCACTCACTCTCCAGTGAATCTAAGCTTGTGTGTGTGTTTATAATCATTGGCTCACCTTCCTCCTCCCTCTTATGCTGTATCTGCTATCCCCTGATCACTCTCTAATTTATATCTTAGATGGCTTAAGGATTACTTATCTGAGACAACCGACATGCCCCTTTCCCATACAGATGCCTGTTTCGCTAAAACGCTTTGTCAAGGGGAGGTCTCTACGCCGGACCGGTTTGTCTCACTTGTGCCTTCTATGCGCCAACTACTATTTGCCAACTGCTATGCAGTAGCTATTCGATCACAGTTGTCAGCAGTGGCAACAGTACTCTTGCAGCAGCTCTACTTTTGAGTAATTTGTTATTTTTTAACAATATAAGTAGAAGACAGCCATTTTGGTTTGACAGTATCTTAGGTGATGGCATTTGCACCTGCTTTCAGCAGGCATAATTGCCAGCGTCTAAAGTTAGGCATCATTTAAGCACTTAGCGCTGTTCTAGAGAGGATGCAGATCCTCTATAGAATAGTGTTCAGCATTTAGATTTTTCAGCACTGATTGTTTGGCGCCATTTATAGGATCTAGTCCTAAGCACATATTTACAGAATAGCATTTAGGCAGAATTTTGGCAGTTACATACATATACATATAAATGTCTTTATTCAAAACATTCGCATACGTAATCAGCACATAAAAATTAGCGCCTATGTTACAGTATTACTCCATACGTCCACTTAGCAAACTGTTCATGAATAACGGGCGACATATATTCATAAGAACCGAGATTTCTTTTCCCAGTCTTTTGCCAAGTCAGTCTGACTGAAGAAGGAACACCTTCATCTACCATTAAACAAAGGAAAACTAGATTGTAAACCCAAAACGTTTGCAGTGGCTATTAATGGTCTGTGAAGAAGATCACTACCAAATTTTGCTTAGTTAAGTTGGATCTCCAGTAGCTGAAGACACACAATATAAAATGCACAGAAAATAAAACATATTTCTCTATATAAAATGCACATACTATGTTCTATTGAAGCCTGTAGTTGTGTAGATCGAAACTCCTCCATGAGTGTATGCCCCACCCTCACGTCACAACGTGATGATGTCGAGGGCGGAGCACTTACACTCGACGAATCGCATCGCCCACAAAATGTGACGTCAGAAACATCGCGAAAGCGAACGACCTGCAAGAAAGGGAGGACTACCATCGCCCTGCCCTCGCGTCACAATGGAGCACTGACACTTGGGAGGAAGAAAGAGAGGAAAGCAGCCTGAACGTGGGAGGGAGGGAGCAAGCCAGCCTAAACGTGGGAGGGAGGGAGAGAGGCAGGCAGGCAGCCTGAACGTCGAAGAGAGGGAGGGAGCCAGCCAGCCAGCCAGCCAGCCTGCCTGTCTGCCTGAACGTGGCAATGGGAGGGAGGGAGCCAGCACGACCTGCAAGAAAGGGAGGACTACCATCGCCCTGCCCTCGCGTCACAACGGAGCACTGACAACTTGGGAGGAAGCGAGGGAGTGAGCCAGCCTAAACGTGGGAGGGAGGGAGCGAGCCAGCCTAAACGTGGGAGGGGGGAGGCAGGCAGCCTGAACGTCGGAGAGAGGGAGCCAGCCAGCCAGCCTGCCTGAACGTGGCAGTGGGAGGGAGGGAGCCAGCTTGAACGTGGCAGTGGGAGGGAGGGAGGGAGGGAGGGCCACGACCCTGAAAGGCGGAGGGAGGGGGGCCCACGACCCTGAAGCTGGGAGGGGGGAGGGGAGAAAAAATGGGAGGGGGAGGGGAAGGAAGGGGGAAGGGAAGACAGGGGGGAGGGGGAAGGAGGGCGGGAGACAAAGGGGGGGCCCCTGCCGCACACTCTCATTTTTTCTCACACACACTCTCATTCTCACACACACACTCTCACACAGACAGCCTCACTCTATGTCACACACACACATACACTCGCACATTCACTCTGTCTCTCTCTCTCTCACATAGTCACTCTCACACACACTCTCTCAAACATACACACTACGATGAAACCCTTGCTAGCGCCCATTTCATTGGTCTCAGAAACGGGCCTTTTTTACTAGTTTGTTATAAAGCAGCCTAAATCATTTATATAGGATGATTGTACTTAAGTGTTGGCAGTGAGAGCACTTAAGCAGTTGTCCTATGCCAGTGTAGCTGAGATATTGGACAGAGTACTGCAGGGGGAATTCTATGCAAAACAAAATAAAATAAAAATTCTGCTCAACATTTTTGAAATTCTCTGCACAATATTTGAACATTCTGGAACATTATTTTAAATATTTTTGCACAGAATTCTCCCATCATAAGGCCTGATTCTACTACTACTACTACTACTACTACTTGACATTTCTAAAGCGCTACTAGGGTTATGCAGCGCTGTACAGTTTAACAAAAAGGACAGTCCCTGCTCAAAGGAGCTTACAATCTAAAGGACGAAATGACAAGTTGGTGCAGTCTAGATTTCTTGAATAGAGGTAGAATGGTTAGGTGCCAAAGGCGACATTGAAGAGGTGGGCTTTGAGCAAGGATTTGAAGAAGACTCCTCCCCCAAGCATGAAATTCCCCCTTTTCTCTCCTTAGGTTAAAATCTTCTCTCTCTTAGCTTGAATCCCTTATCCCAACTTTCTCTGTGGATATTTCCCAGGTTTCTCCCCCTTCCCTAACCCCTCACTGTTCATCTGCTCTCTACTCTCTAGCAGCTCTCTGCCTTCAATAGTTCTCCTTCAGTCTTCATTTTCATCGCTCCCCCTCCTAGTTCTTTCTCCCTAACTTCCAGCAAGACCCCCAGTTCAGTCTGTCTCCAGGTTAGGGCTGCCAACTAGCCAGTTTTCAGCCAGCCTAGTTGGTATTTCAATGGCCAGGCTGGCTGCTGGCAGACCCTCAAAACCAGCAGTAGAAAAGTCATTTTTTTGTTGCTGATGCTGACACTGAGGCACTTTGCTTTCCCATTTCCCTTTCCCTTCCTTTCCTGGTGCAGATTGTCTGTACCTACACCCCTCGGTACATCCAATGTCTCGCCCTCTCCCCGTGCACCTCCCAGGTCCTGAAAGTGCTTTTGCTGACAAGCGACACTGCTGTAGTGATTCAAGCAAGCAGCCTCTGCCTGCATTCAGGGTCTTCCCTCAGGTGCATGCCACCCTTGCGACAACAGGAAATCGTATCTTAGGAGGTGGGACATGGCCAAATGCAGGCAGAGGCTGCTTGCTTGAATCACTGCGGCTGTGTCGCTGGTAAGCAAAGGCACTTTCAGAACCTAGGAGGTGCATGGGGAGATGGAGAGATGCTGGAAGGTAGGACCTGTGGGGGGGGGGGGGGGGAGCAGCGGGAGTGATGCTATCTGGACCAGGAGAGGAAGGGAGAGAGACTCAAGAAATGCTGAAATCAGGAGGAGGAACAGATGCTGGAGCCTTCGGAGAAAGGCCGAACGGGAAGAAAGAAGCTGAATCTGCCAGGTAGGGTTGGGAGAGAGATTGAAATGCTGGATCTGCCCAGGGAGGGAAGAGAGAGAAACCAGACTGAGGGAGGGGGAGATATGCTACACCCAAGGGTGGACGACAGGACGGCATGAAGAGAGAAAGTTGGGAGGGGGGTTGGAGAAGGGGATAGACACAGGACCCAGGGAGGGAGGGAGGGAGGGAGAGCTGCCAGAGATCATGAGGAGGGGGCAGGGGAGAGACAAGGAAAGATGCTGGCCCTAGGGTGGGTTGTGTGAGAGGAAGGGAAGAGAGGGGAAGGAAAGGGACATAGGAAAGTGATCCTGGTCATGGAGACATAGAAGGGCAGTACTGAAAAAAGGGAGGAATAGACACATGGGGATAATGCGGGAAACAGGAGGAGGACAAGTCTGAGAGGGCAGATGCTAAACATGGGGGGAGATAGGGACACAGAGGGCAGATACTGGGGGGAAGTGAATGATGACAAAGGCATAGAGAGGAGATGCTGGATGGTGGACATGGAGAGAGAAGAAATGTTAAATGAACAGGAGACCCTGCAAAGACAGGAAAAGAGAAATGCAGAAAAGAGATTCTGGGACAGTTGATTATATAGGGGTGGTGAGAAGGCTAGAGGTATGGCAAGAGACTTGGGGTGGTGCATGGGGCAGGACAAGGGAGGTGCATGGGCGGGTCAAAGGGAGGGCATGAAACGGGGCAGGTGTCGGGTTTTTCTCTGTCAAAAATTTGGCAACCCTACTCCAGGTCCTCCCTTCACAGGTATATTCCCTCACCTCTCCATTTTCCCCATTCCATCTCAGGCACACATCTCAGACCTCTCCTTTTTCTCTGATCCTCTAGACACATAATCTCACACTTCCTTTCTCTTTTCCCTTCAATGTAGCACACATACAGCCTGCTTTTCTTCCAACCCTACATGCCACACACCCTCAGTTTGTTACAGCCTCCCCTCTAGCACAAGTCCTCTAGCTTTCTCTCCCCCCCCCCCCCCCACCACTCCAGTTTGCTACAACCCCCTGCCATGGCACACCTCGTCTAGCTCTAGTTCCTTCCCCATGGCAAATACCCCTTCACCCTATGGCACACATTCCCCCCAGCTCTGCCCCCCCACCATGGAAAACCCACCCAGTTTCTTCAGCCTCCTCTCCCATAGCATTAACTTTCTCAGCCTGCTACCCCATGGCACCCTTCCCAATCACTGAGGCGGCTCATGGCTATACTTTAGGCTGCGTCCTCCTTCTCTGCCATTCTGAGCCTGACTGTTCCTTTAAACTGCACAGCTGTATGGAAGCCCACAGAGTTCAAAGGAATAGTTAGGCCAAGGATGGTAGAGGAGGCCCCAGCCCAATGCACAGCAGTGTGCCTCCTCCCCTTACTTGATCATAGGAGGGAGAGAGACCAGAGGTTGAGCTGTTGCTGCTGCTGCCTGTGCTGAATTTTACATGGGAAGTGCAGGATTCTGTGCAGGTGGGGACTTCTGTACATATTCTTTGTTGTACAGTTGCACAGAATTCCTCCAAGATTAGTTGCATGTTTCTGTTTCACCAATAAGACTATAAAACCTATTCTGAAAGAATAACAATTCTGCAACAGTCAAACTGTATCACATTGTATATGTCCTCTCTCTCCAGTGTTTATTGAAATGACATGAAGTCCTTTGAACACAGAGTTTAAAGGAGAGGAGCAGTGGGCAAAAACAACAGGGTTCCATTTTCATAGATGTTTTCCAAGTTACTTTTCATCTGGGTACCTTTGAATTTTGGTTGTATTGCTTTTTCACTTATTCTGCTGGGTTCTTTTCCAGCCCAGCTTAAACACGTGATAATGCAGCTGCTGTTGAAGAAGTTTAATTTGAATGCTTTAGTGGTACAGAATTATCATCCTATATCAAATTTTCCCTTCTTAGGCACAGTTCTTGAAAAATCTGTACTTTTTTTTTATTATTATTATTATTATTCTTTTGAAGAAAATAGATTTCTTCATGGCAGTCAGGGTTTGGGGCAAACCACAGTAAGAAACTGTACTTGTACATTTGAATAATTATATTCAAGCAGGGGCAAACTATTAGGACAATATGGCAGAGCCTGAGGGCCCACAGCAGTAGAGGGTCCACTCTTCCCTAGCCTCCATTTAGTTTAATCACTTTTGATAGGTGGCTAGGGGCCCATGACCCTTATTAACTGGGAGCCCAGACCACTGTCAGTCCTTAGCTAAAAGTAAAGTTGGATCAGGTTAAGGACTGTCTTCTTCTATTATTAGATCATTCAGCAGAATTTGATAAGCTTGACTAATGGAAGCTTTTAGAGCAGCTGGAGGTAATAGGGTGGAGGGGGGAGAAGGTTTTTAGGTAGTTTGGAATATTATTGGAAGGACAAACCTTCATGGTTAGGATGGCAGGGAAGTCATTTGTAGTGAGAGATGTTTTCTCTGGTGTCCCACAAGGCGCAATTTTGTCAGACACCACATACAAAGGATCCCTATATAGAAAGAAGCTGGAATCAAAGCAAAACTTGAATGACCTTACACTTTAAAGAGGGCATACAGAGGTGCGGGTACAACTCTGATCACATTGTTGGGCAGACTGCCTGGACTATACAAGTCTTTATTTGCCATCATTTACCATGCTGCTATGCTGCTCACCATTTTTATATTACATCTATATGGCCCCACTGGCCTGGCTGATAGAAGAGTTGGATTTCAAATTCTTTTTTTGTTTCTGCAGATCAGAGCCAGCTTGTGAAGGATGTTGAATAAGAGCAATGTTTATCATGTAGTCATTTAGGGGTTGGTATTCAAAGTAATTCAACCAGGCTCCTGGCTGGTTAAATCACTGTTTGGGGCTAATTATCTGCAACACTTAACTGGTTAGTGTCACTGAAAATAACCAACTAGCACCAAACTGAAAACTAGCTATTTTGGTGACATTCCAGGGGCAGAGTCAGCACGTGGCTGCTTAAGTGCCGATAATAAGCATTTATCCAGCCAGGTTAACCGCATACATATAACCACATAAAAGTCAGTTCTATCTTTATGTGGTAACCCATAGCTGGTGAAATGCTGAATATTGGCTATGCGTTAGACAATGTCAGTGCCTGGGTGTGTCCCACACTGAATTTCTGGGTTTAAACTGGAAACAATCAGCAAAATGCTGATTGCCTCAGCTGAATGTTGAGCCCTTAAATTCTTGTCCAGGACACTTCAATGAGTGGCGGTAAGTGCTCCCCCCACATGGCCACATGGTAAATGCAATTTTAATGCATGCCCATATCAATTTTCGGCCTTTTTTACCTGCTGCAGTTAAAAAGGCCCTGGCACACTGCAAAAACGGCCGCCACCACTACCGCAGGGCCCTTTTTACTGCAGCTTGGCAAAAGGGCCCCTTAGTGCATGCAGATGGCAAAACAAACACAGAATGCTTCAGAATGCTTCAGTGCATCCGGTATTAAGCCATCTTTGCTGCATTAGGTGCATATTAGTGCCTAACGCAGCTTAATAAAACGGCCCCTAGGTGCCTTTGCATAAAATGGGACCTATAAGGTATCATTTACTGAATCTAGCTCTATATGTTATTCATATTCATTTGGCCTAGTACCAAAACAAGGCTGGTTAAGGGGCTCTCTAGGACTGGTATTTATTTATTACATTTGTACCCCACGCTTTCCCACGTCTAGCAGATTCAATGACAACTTTCTGAACAAATGTTTTCATAATTTCATTGAAATTTTATTTGTTTGAGGGCTGCAATCACTCTGTTCTGCATTTGTCATAGCTGGTGGGGGGGGGGGGGGGGGCTCAGTCCACTCAGGTACCTCTTTAGCAGCCAGAAGAACAGATTACCTTGACCCTGATCAAATTATTCATAGAATAAATCATTACCAAAGAAATATATCGCAAAAAAACCCAAACAGTAAACAAACCTGTAAATTCCAGAAAATCAATAGAAATACAAAATCAAAATTCCAGAAAGGTCTGAAAATAGCAGAGAAACTGGAGAAAGGAGTAATTTGCACTTTTATTGCACCTGTTCTTTTCCATCAGTTCTGGTCATTCATGACATTGCTTCTAAGACAGGAATTCTGAAGACAAATGCTTAAGGAATACAGAAAATAATGACTTCAAAGTGAAATTATCAATTCACTCAACTCTGAACTTTGAAATGCAGCCCAATGCACAGTTAATGTTTTCTCTCTCTCTGTTCCCAACTGGAAGAGAAGATGAGGTTATTATTTAATAGCCTTCTCTGTGTGGGATTTATAAGTGCTGGCACAGAAACCAACTCATAACCAGACACCTGATGGCAAAGATCACTCAAACAGATGAAATAATAAATGCAGATATGCAACCAGGGGCATTTTCACGGAGAATCAGGAAGAATCAATAAATAAGGTGAATGTTTACGGTTTCAATGCTATACTTAAATTCAACTTATTGGCTGACTTTCCTTAATATTTTTTTTCAGTACAGATCACACTTGCAAGAATTTATTATTAGGACTTAATAGAGAGTGAAAGGTGAATTATTCTATAGATAAAGCACTTAGCAAGACCTCTCCCTATCTATCTCTTGGCATTGCCAGAAATGCATCAGCCCTTCAAGATATCCTAATAGACTTTGAATGACCCACAGGGCACAAAATCTTGACTTTATGATTAGACATCCATTTTTAAAAGGATTTTGCACCAGTCAACGAAGCAAGAGGAAACAGTTCATCTTGAGAAAAAAAAGAAGTGTCCCACCCACACAAGCATAACAGCACTCATTCATATAAGCACAAAAGCATATATACCCGTACAGGCACGCACGTACACGTACACGCACACGCACACAAGTATGAGTATACAGCCAAGCACATAACTATTAATAAGTATACCCACATCAACATAAGATAGTAACATACCAGCTCATAATCAAAAGTGATCGCCGGCCATTTCCCGACACAAATCGGGAAATGGCTGTCAATCTCGGGAAAAGTGGCGAAATCGGTATAATCGAAATCTGATTTTTTTTGACAGCACCGCCGCTTTCCCGTCGCCTTGCCGGCGAAAGTTCAAAGGGGCGTGTCAGCGGCAAAGCGAAGGTGGGACATGGGCGGGTATGGGCGTGGCTACCAGATAGCTGGCTTTCGCTGATAATGGAAAAAAAAAACGGCGTTACGCAGTATTTCGCTGGGTTTACTTGGTCCTTTTATTTTCACGACAAAACCTCAAAAAGGTGCCCCAACTCACCAGATGACCACTGGAGGGAATGGGGGATGACCTCCCCATACTCCCCCAGTGGTCACCAACCCCCTCCCATACTAAAAAAATAAAAACCTTTTTTGCTAGCCTCAAATGCCGTACCCACCTCCATGACAGCAGAATGTGTTCTATCCTCTGACAGCCTTTCCCTGGTTGTGATTTGGTTCTCGGGTGAGTGTGACACCTTTTCTGTTAGGTGCACTGCAGAGTCACATCAGCAATGCATTGTGGTGGGTGTAGGGTAGTGGGCTCTACTCCCATGGTGCTTTTCCCCCTGCTAACAGGGTCAGAGTGTGCCCTGTTGTGTTTCCGGTAGTCCATGAGGTAGTGGCATTTTTGTAAGGCAGTTTTAGATCCCTTTCATGTGTTACCCACGTTAGAGAACTTAGTTCTTACCTTGAATGTGGCTGAAAGAGGGCATTGTACACCATTCTACCAGCTCTGACCTACTGCTAATCTCAGTACCAGGGAGACTCCTTGCCAGTGGGGCACAACCTCTGATCTGCAGTTAACTGTGAGTAAACGTGCTTATTCAACTAAAGGACTTTTTCAAAGAGATCAGTCTTCAGGTGTCAACTACTACTACTACTACTACTACTTAGCATTTCTATAGCGCTACAATGCGTACGCAGCGCTGGTGTGCCAAGGTTTTACAGCAGCAACAAATCCTAGAGGCCTGTGTGCATGCAGGTCCCTGGAGCACTTTTAGTGGGTACCGCAGTGCACTTAAGGCAGGCGGACCCAGGCCCATCCTCCCCTACTTGTAACACTTGTGCTGGTAATGGGAGCCCTCCAAAACCCACTGTGCCCACATGTAGTTGCCCCCTTCACCCCTAAGAGCTACGGTAGTGTTGTACATTTGTGGGTAGTGGTTTTTTTTTTGGGGGGGGGGGGTTGTGGGGCTCAGCACCCAAAGTAAGGGAGCTATGCATGTGGGAGCTGTTTCTGAAGTCCACCACACTGACCCCTAGGGTGCCCAGTTGGTGTCCTGGCATGTGAGGGGGACCAGTGCACTACAAATGCTAGCTCCTCCCATGACCAAATGCCTTGGATGTCGCTGGGTTGGAGATGGCCGGCATTTTTTTCCATTATTGCTTAAAAACAAAACCGGCCATCTCAAACCCAGCGACATCCAAGGCATTTAGCCAGGCTAAACCGTATTATCAAACAAATAGATGTCCGGCCATTTTTTTCGATAATACGGTTCCGGCCAGTTGTAGCGCCGCCGCCAACATAGATCGCCGGCGATCTATTTGGCTGGCGACGTTCGATTATGCCCCTCATAGTAACATAGTAGATGACGGCAGAAAAAGACCTGCACGGTCCATCCAGTCTGCCCAACAAGATAAACTCATATGTGCTACTTTTTGTGTATACCTTACCTTGATTTGTATCTGTCATTTTCAGGGCACAGACCGTATGTCTGCCCAGCACTATCCCTGTCTCCCAACCACCGGCTCTGGCACAGACCGTATAAGTCTGCCCAGCACTATCCCCGCCTCCCAACCAACCCCGCCTCCCACCACCGGCTCTGCCACCCAATCTCGGCTAAGCTTCTGAGGATCCATTCCCTTGGAACAGGATTCCTTTATGTTTATCCCACGCATGTTTGAATTCCGTTACCATTTTCCTCTCCACCACCTCCCGTGGGAGAGCATTCCAAGCATCCACCACTCTCTCCGTGAAAAAATACTTCCTGACATTTTTCTTGAGTCTGCCCCCCTTCAATCAAATATCATGCCCTCTAGTTCTACCGTCTTCCCATCTCCGGAAAAGGTTCGTTTGCGGATTAATAATACCTTTCAGATATTTGAACGTCTGTATCATATCACCCCTGTTTCTCCTTTCCTCCAGGGTATACATGTTCTCTTCTCATACATCTTGTAACCAAATCCCATACCATTCTCATAGCTTTTCTTTGCACCGCTTCAATTCTTTTTACATCCTTAGCAAGATACGGCCTCCAGAACTGAACACAATACTCCAGGTGGGGCCTCACCAACGACTTATACAGGGGCATTAAAACCTCTTTTCTTCTGTTGGTAACTCCCCTCTCTATAGAGCCTAGCAACCTTCTACTTATGGCCACCGCCTTGTCACACTGTTTTGTCGCATTCAGATGCTCAGATACTATCACCCCAAGATCCCTCTCCCCATCGGTACCTATCAGACTCTCACCACCTAACACATACGTCTCCCCTGGATTTCTACTCCCTAAGTGCATCACTTTGCATGTCTATCTACACACCTTCCTCCTGAATTTTTTTTCAGTAATTTCCATGCTTAGAATATTAATATAACTAAGCATGTAATCAAATGTAATAAATAGTGTCTCAGTCTGCCTATGATTTTTGAATCTATGGTTAGCCTATGAGTCATTAGTGACCAGCCCTCCTCCCTCTGGCCCTGCATCCTCCCTTTATTGTCCTCTTCATTTTTCTGTTAAATAGATTAAGGGGTTTAAGTGTGCACTCATTTTAAGCCTATTCTATGATGAAAAGTAGGTGCCTACTTTTCGTTATAGAATGCTAGTGTAACTACATGAAAATGTGCATACAATTAGACACAAGCCTCTGTCTGGATCAAGTATCTATTTACTTAAACTACAAAAATAGAAGTCCCAACTTTAAATAGGTAAGTTATCTGTAGAGTGTAAAAGTAGCCTAATGGTTTGATCTGGGCAGAGAGCCAGAGTTCAAATCCCACTGATGTCCCTTAACCCTCAGTTGCCTCAGGTACAAAATTTGATTGTAAGTCCTCTCAGGACAGGGAAATACCTATTGTATCTGAATGTAACTTCTACTAAAAAGTTAAGTCCATGCAATATGTCAATGCTCAGCTGCACTATCTGGATAGTGGGGTAAATTGTAAAAGATGCCCCTAAAAATCGTCGTCAAAAATTTTACGTGCTGAGCACTATTCTATAAAGTGTATGTGTCCTTTATAGAATAGCACTTAGGACATAAACCATATCTAACTTTAGGCCCCAGCAATTACGCCTGCTACAAGCAGCTGAAAATGCTGGTGCCTAAATTAGGCGTGGTTTGGCTGAATTCTGTATTTATGTACATAAAATTTTGGAACACCCTTGTAATGCCCCCAAAACATCCCTCACCATGCCCCCCACCCCTAAAATTTACACACGTTAGGATTTACACATGGATTGTTATAGAATATTATCTATGTCTAATTCCTAATTAAGGCTAATTAATGCCAATAATTGGCTATTAGCTGCCAATTAATGGTGCTGATTGTTTTTTAAGCAATTAAACAGCACACACAAATTGGCTGCGTAAGCTGATTTGCACATGCAACTTTAGTCACCTTTATAGAATCCGGGGGAGTGTGTCTGAACACTTATACAGACTGCCTTGGCACTATTAGAGTAGCATGAGGGAGAGAATGGACATTGGACTCAATTCTGTAAATGACACCCAAATTTAGGCACCAAAAAATATATACTAAGCACCATTCTATAAGCGGTGCTCAGTCGGGTACCCTTTATAGAATAGC
Organism: Microcaecilia unicolor; assembly: GCF_901765095.1. Lineage (NCBI taxonomy): Eukaryota > Metazoa > Chordata > Amphibia > Gymnophiona > Siphonopidae > Microcaecilia > Microcaecilia unicolor. The sequence goes on from NC_044036.1 coordinate 257,621,450, forward strand.
GCCCAATTTTGGGCACAAGGATGTACACCAACTGAACACTGGTGTAAGTCCACATGCCTAGATTAGGTGCACATCCCCCAAATTCTATAGCACAGCACGCAAATCCTAGAAATGCTCCTGACCCACCCATGCCCCTCCCACAGTCAAGCCCCTTCTTGGAAAAAATTACACACACATATTTATAAAATAGCGACTACAAAGATGTGCACTTAAATTCCAATTATTGCCAATTAGCACCCATAATTTATTGTTAACGCACAATTATTGGAGCTAATTGGCTCTTTAAGCAATTACATTACATGCACAATATGGGTACGTGCCCAAATTTGCACATGCAATTTTAACCACTGTATATAGAATTATGAGGATTATGCTTAAATATATGGATAGGCAGCGATATTCACCTGATGTGATAATAAAGTTGGACCAGAAAAAAGGCTGTTTTATTGGTGGTTGAGCAAGATTCAAGATAGCTGCTTAAGCCTAGTGCTCTTGCTACCCTGGGTAGATTTCATTCCCTAATATCACATAAAAAAGGTTTGAATATTTCACTTCATGGTCCTATGGAGCTGAAAGAGAAACAACAACAAACATACATAACTAGATTCAGAAAAGGATATTTAACTACCCTTAGCGGAATCTGCAACCTTATAAAAGTACTGTATACAAAGAAACCACACATGCCAAAACCAGCTAGTTTGTGGACAGTCCATGGGTAGAGTTAGGGTGGAGTGGAAACGTAGCCGCTTAGTGGGTCCACTAACCAACTGAGTAATAATATAAAGTTAGGACAGCAAAACAGCTCTCCTAATTTTATGTGGTGAGTTAACTGAGCACCAGTCTGAATGGCGGTGCCTTATTAACATCTGGGGGCGGTGGTCATACCTGGATATTCAATGCTGGGAGACGGTAATGCTCTGGCATTGAATATCCAGGGTTAGTTAAGCCCGTGGCAGGAACTTACCCATCTGGTAAGAAGGTTTACAAATAAAGAAGGAGTTAAGTAAAGGTTCACTATAATTGTGGTTGTAAGAGGAGAAAGACTGTATATATAGTTGGCCACCTGATTTAGGGGTCCTTTTACTAAGCTGTAGTAAGCACTACTACGTGCTTACCGCAGGTTAAAAAGCACTTCTGTGGGGTGCACTCAAGTGTCCTGCAGTAGTTTTGGGATCGGCATGCACTACCCAGGTGCTAAAAAATAGAATATAATTTTTAACACTGGGGGGCGTGTCTTGGGGGCATCCTTTACAGAATAGCATATAGCGCTGATTCTCTGAAAACGCCTGCTTAGCCCAGGATAGGTGATTTAAATGGCCAGAAGCCTCTCCTGGCCATTTAAAATATTTTGAAAATCAGGCCCTTTAGTTTTTCCAATCATTTTGGTCCCAATGAGTTTCTTTATTCTGCTTTCGTGTCTGTCTTCTTCTATTTCTTCACATCTGTCTCTGACATATTGACCTTTCCCTTTTAGCTCTTTCCTCTCTTTCCTGACTTTCTGACCACTAAAATTTTCTCAACTTCCAGTTCTCCACTTCCATCTTTTTACTTTTTACCTATTTATCAACCTTCCATCTCCTTTTCTCAGCCCCTAGATCTCCCATCCTCATCTTGACAACCCCCAATAGCTTCTCCCACATGACATCCTCCCTCCCACCACTTTTGTAGCTCAGCATCTCCTCTCTCTCTCTCTTTCTCCTTCTCTCCACTGCCCACCCTTATAGCCCAACCTCTTCTCTCTCTCTCCCTCCACTCCCCACTCATATACTGTAGCCAAACACCTTCCCTCTTTCTCCCCTCACATTTCTAGCCTAGCATTTCCCTGTCCCCTCTTCCCTCCTTCCCCCCAACAATGCATATTCTCCATTCTTCTCTCTCTTCTCCCTATAATCAGCATTATCCTTTCCATTCCTTTCTCCTTCCCCCCAATTCAGAATCTCCCCCTTCAATTTTTCTCTTTCCCTTCATATTCAGCAACTCCTCATTCTTTCCCACTTCATATCTAGAATCCTGCTGTCTCTTCCCATCCCTTGTCTCACATTTTCCCCTACCTCCCTTTCCAGCATTTTTCCTTCTCTCCTCCACATGGCCAACAATTTCTCCTCCCACCCTCCCTATGGTCCAGCATTTCTCCTTCCCTCTCTCTCCCTCACTGGTCCAGCATTTATTCTTCTCTCCTCCCCTCTATGGATCAACATGTCTTCTTTCCCCACCCTCCCCAGCCAGCAATCTAGCATCTCCCCGTGCCTCTCAGCCCTCATGTACTTTTTAAAGGTGGTCTTCACTGCTGGAGGCCACCATCAGCAAACAGCAATTCAGATTCACTCCTTATGCCCATCACAGAGCCTTCTCTCTAATGCTTCCTGCCTCTGCAGAAACAGGACGTTGTGTTAGAGAAAAGGCTCTGAGGTTGGCATGAACAGCACATTTTAATTGCTGTTCACTGCCAGCAGCCTCCATAAATGAGAGCCACTTTTTAAAAGGTACACCTGGGCAGGGGAAGGGGGCTTGCAAGGAGACATGCCAGATCGTTGGCTAGGAAGGGGACAGGAAGTAGAGAAGATGAACCATGGGGTGGGTGGGGAGAACGTGGTGGTGATGTCACTTCTGGCTGCAAAAAAGTGCCAAAATGCCATTCCACCCCATTCTGACACAAATTAAGCCCTGCATGTAACCCCTCTATCCACACTACCACTGGCTGCCAGTGCATTTTAGGGTTTTCTTTAAATTACTGGTTCTGACCCATAACACTCTATACAAGAAGCTCTTTATTACTCTTTCTAATTTGATATCTTTGTTTCTGCCAGGACAGCTGTTAAGGTCTGAGGCTGAGTATAGACTAGTTCTGCCATCTTTGTCTGGATCTCATTGGGCATCCATGAGGTTAAGTTCCTTTGTAGAATGCCCTACCAGGGAGGGTGAGAGTGGAAGGGTCACTTAAGAATAGCAAATCACCTGGTATTCTTCCCAGAGTACTGACAGAATTGAAAAATTAACTTTCAGAACTACTGTTAGTAATGTGTAAAGCGAAAGCTACATACCTGCAGAAGGTATTCTCCGAGGACAGCAGGATGATTGTTCTCACTGATGGGTGACGTCGTCGGCAGCCCCAGAACCAGAATTCTCCCTAGCAACAAAGAGTTTGCTAGCCTCGCGCTCCCGTGCGCATCGCGCATGCGCGACCATCTTCCAGCCCGATCGCGAGCGTGCTCCTCAGTCCAGTAAAAAGCAAAGAAAAGGAAGTCACAACTCCTAAGGGGAGGTGGGCGGGATTGTGAGAACAATCAGCCTGCTGTCCTCGGACAATATCTTCTACAAGTATGTAGCTTTCGCTTTCTCCAAAGACAAGCAGGCTGCTTGTTCTCACTGATGGGGTATCCCTAGCCCCCAGGCTCAATCAAAACAACAAACATTGGTCAATTGGGCCTCGCAACGGCGAGGACATAACTGAGATTGACCTAACTTATATAGCTAACTGAGAGTGCAGCCTGGAACAGAATAAAAATGGGCCTAGAGGGGAGGAGTTGGATTCTAATCCCTAAACAGATTCTGCAGCACCGACTGCCCAAACCGACTGTCGCGTCGGGTATCCTGCTGTAGGCAGTAATGAGATGTGAATGTGTGGACAGATGACCATGTCGCAACTTTGCAAATTTCCTCAATAGTGGCTGACTTCAAGTGGGCCACTGACGACACCATGGCTTGAACATTATGAGCCGTGACATGACCCTCAAGAGTCAGCCCAGCCTGGGCATAAGACAAAGAAATGCAATCTGCTATCCAATTAGATATGGTGCGTTTCCCTACAGCCACTCCCCTCTTGTTGGGATCAAAAGAAACAAACAATTCGGCGGACTGTCTGTGGGGCTGTGTCCGCTCCAGATAGAAGGCCAATGCTCTCTTGCAGTCCAATGTGTGCAGTTGGCATTCAGCAGGGCGGGTATGAGGACGAGTTGATGTTCAGCAGGGCGGGTATGAGGACGGGGAAAGAATGTTGGCAAGACAATTGACTGGTTCAGATGGAACTCCGACACCACCTTCGGCAAGAACTTAGGGTGAGTGTGGAGGACTACTCTGTTATGATGAAACTTGGTATAAGATGCATGAGCTACCAAGGCTTGAAGCTCACTGACTTTGCGAGCTGAAGTAACTGCCACCAAAAAAATGACCTTCCAGGTCAAGTACTTTAGATGGCAGGAATCTAGTGGCTCAAAAGGAGGTTTCATCAGCTGGGTGAGAACGACATTGAGATCCCATGACACTGTAGGAGGTTTGATGGGGGGCTTTGACAAAAGCAAACCTCTTATGAAGCGAACAACTAAAGGTTGTCCCGAGATCGGCTTACCTTCCACACGGTAATGGTATGCACTAATTGCACTAAGATGAACCCTTACAGAGTTGGTCTTGAGACCAGACTCAGACAAGTGTAGAAGGTACTCAAGTAGGGTCTGTGTAGGACAAGAACGAGGATCTAGGGCCTTGCTGTCACACCAAACGGTAAACCTCCTCCATAAAAAGAAGTAACTCTTTTTAGTGGAATCTTTTCTGGAAGCAAAGTAAGATTCGGAAGACTCCCTCTAAGAGACCTAAGGAGGCAAAGTCTACGATCTCAACATCCAGGCCGTGAGGGCCAGGGACTGGAGGTTGGGATGCAGAAGTGCCCCCTCGTTTGAGTAATGAGGGTTGGAAAACACTCCAATCTCCACGGTTCTTCGGAGGACTGCTCCAGAAAAAGAGGGAACCAAATCTGATGGGGCCAGAAAGGCGCAATCAAAATCATGGTTTCGCAATCTCGCTTGAGTTTCAGTAAAGTCTTCCCCACCAAAGGTATGGGAGGATACGCAAACAGGAGGCCCTCCCCCCAATGAAGGAGGAAGGCATCCGATGCTAGTCTGCCGTGGGCCTGAAGCCTGGAACAGAATTGAGGGACCTTGTGATTGATCTGAGTGGCAAAAAGATCTACCAAGGGGGTGCCCTACGCTTGGAAGATCTTGCGTACTACTCTCGAGTTGAGAGACCACTCATGAGGTTGCATTATCCTGCTCAACCTGTTGGCCAGACTGTTGTTTATGCCTGCCAGATACGTGGCTTGAAGAAACATGCCATTCCAGCGAGCCCAAAGCCACATTCTGACGGCTTACTGACACTGAGGGCGAGATCCTGTGCCCCCTTGCTTGTTGATGTAATACACGGCAACCTGGTTGTCTGTCTGAATTTGGATAATTTGATAGGACAGCTGATCCCAGAAAGCCCTTAGAGCGTTCCAGACCGCTCGTAACTCCAGAAGATTAATCTGAAATCGTCTTTCCTGGAGGGACCAACATCATTGGGTGTGAAGCCCATCGACATGAGCTCCCCACCCCAGGAGAGATGCATCGGTAGTCAGCACTTTTTGCGGCTGAGGAATTTGAAAAGGACGTCCCAGGGTCAAATTGGATCGAATTGTCCACCAATGTAGGGATTCGAGAAAACTCGTGGACAGGTGGATGACGACCTCTAGATTCCCGGCAGCTTGGTACCACTGGGAAGCTAGGGTCCATTGAGCTGATCTCATGTGAAGTCGGGCCATGGGAGTCACATGAACTGTATAGGCCATGTGGCCGAGCAATCTCAACATCTGCCAAGCCGTGATCTGCTGAGACACTCGCACCTGAGAGACGAGAGCCAGAAGATTGTCGGCTCTTGTCTCGGAAAGGTAGGCACAAGCTGTCTGAGAGTCGAGCAGAGCTCCTATGAATTCTAGTTTCTGTACTGGAAGAAGGTGGGACTTTGGATAATTTATCACAAACCCTAATAGCTGCAGGAGTTGAATAGTCATCCGCATTGACCGTAGGGCTCCTGCTTCTGAGGTGTTCTTCACCAGCCAATCATCGAGATAGGGGAACACATGCACTCCCAGTCTGCGTAGAGCCGCTGCTACGACAGTCAGGCATTTTGTGAATACTCTGGGCGCAGAGGTGAGACCAAAGGGTAGCACACAGTACTGAAAATGTCGTGTTCCCAGACCGAATCACAGATACTGTCTGTGAGCTGGCAGTATCGGAATGTGAGTATAAGCATCCTTTAAGTCCAGAGAGCATAGCCAATCGTTCTCCTGAACCATGGGAAGAAGTGTGCCCAGGGAAAGCATCCTGAACTTTTCTCGGACCAGATATTTGTTTAGGGCCCTTAGGTCTAGGATGGGACACATCCCCCCTGTTTTCTTTTCCACAAGGAAGTACCTGGAATAGAATCCTAGCCCTTCTTGCCCTGGTGGCACGGGCTCGACCGCATTGGCGCTGAGAAGGGCGGAGAGTTCCTCTGCAAGTACCTGCTTGTGTTGGAAGCTGAAGGACTGTGCTCCCGGTGGGCAATTTGGAGGTTTTGAGATCAAATTGAGGGTGTATCCTAACCAGACTATTTGCAGAACCCACTGGTCGGAGGTTATGAGAGGCCACCTTTGGTGAAAAAATTTTAACCTCCCTCCAACCGGCAGATCGTCCGGCACGGACACTTTGATGTCGGCTATGCTCAACTGGAGCCAGTCAAAAGCCCGTCCCTTGCTTTTGCTGGGAAGCTGCAGGGGCCTGCTGAGGTGCACGCTGTTGAAGAGAACGAGCGCGCTGGGGTTTAGCCTGAGCTGGCTGTCGGGAAGGTGGATTGTACCTGCGCTTATTAAAAGCGTAGGGAGCATTTCTCCTTCCCCACAAAAATCGTCTACCAGTTGAGGTAGATGCTGAAGGTGCCGAAAGCGGTATCCCGCTGCTGGAGGTGTTCTACCACCTGTTTGACCTTCTCGCCAAAAATATTATCCCCCCCGGCAAGTCGCATCTGCTACACGCTTCTGGACTCTACTGTCTAGGTCAGTGGCACAAAGCCATGAGAGCCTATGCATCACTATACCCTGAGCAGCGGCCCTGGATGCAACATCAAAAGTATCGTAAGCACCCCTGGACAGGAATTTACGACACGCCTTCAGCTACCTGACCACCTCCTGAAACGGCTTGGCTTGCTCATAAGGGAGCTTGTCCACCAAGTCCGCCAACTGCCGCATATTATTCCGCATGTGGATGCTCGTGTAGAGCTGGTAAGACTGAATTTTGGACACGAGCATAGCAGAATAGTAGGCCTTCCGCCCCAAAGAATCCATAGTTCTAGACTCATGCCCGGGGGCGCTGAGGTGTAATCCCTAGAACTCTTGGCCTTCTTAAGGGCCAAATCCACCACTCCAGAGTCATGAGGCAATTGGGTCTTCATTAACTCTGGGTCCCCATGGATTCGGTACTGGGACTCAATTTTGTTGGGAATGTGGGGAGTAGTTAATGGCTTCACCCAGTTCATCAACAATGTCTGTCTAAGGATATGAAGAGGAACTGTGGTGGATTCCTTAGGTGGAGATGGATAGTCCAGGACCTCGAACATCTCAGCCCTAGGCTCATCCACCGTCTCCATAGGGAAGGGAATGGCCGTAGACATTTCCCGGACAAATGAAGAGAAGGAAAGACTCTCCGGGGGAGAAAGCTTCCTCTCAGGTGAGGGAGTAGGATCAGAAGGCAGACCACAGGACCCCTCATCCGAGAAATACCTGGTGTCTGCCTCCACTTCCCACGAGTCCTCTCCATCGGTATCGGACATGAGTTGCTGAACCTCGGTCCAAAGCCGGGCCCGTGTGGCGGTGTTGAAAGGAAGACCCCCGAGCCGGAGGCGAAGAAGCTTCCTCCAGCGACGTCGGCGGGGAGTCAACCTGGGTGGTGGCCGATACCGGTACCAGACGGAGACCTCACCACGGGCGATAAGCCAACCGCTGCCTCCCTCAACGGTACCGACGGCGCAAGAATCTGCGGTACCGGAACATACGGTACTGACGGCGCAAGCACCAAAGGTACCAGAGATGGTTGCAACAGCTCTCCCAGAATCTCTGGCAGTACGGGCCGGAGGCTCTCGTTCCAGAGTAGCTGTAGAGAAAGGCAAAGGAGCCGGTACAGGCGACAATGACAGAACCTGTCTGGGGCTCGGAGGCGATACTGGGCTGTCCTGGGTAGAGTGCACCGACACCTCCTGAATGGAGGGCGAGCGATCCTCCCGGCGTTGGCACTTTTCGGGTGCCGAAGTCCTAGGCGTCCTGGAGCTCTTGGTACTGTGGCGGGAAGGTGACCAATGGCGATGCTTCTTAGCCTTCGCCCGAAGCACGCCAACGGTACCCTCCGGTACCGAAGAGGAAAACATGGAATCCACACGCCTCCTCAGGGCCGGGTCCGAAGAAGGTTGATCCTGGGGGGCCTGTAGAACAGGAGTCCTCGAGACAGGTGGAGACCCGCTCGATGGCTCACTGCCACCAGCATGGGACCTGTGGATAGCTTTTACCTGCACTCCGGATGTCGATGCAGTCTCCGGCGATGACCTCAATACCGCCGACTCCATCGATACCGATACTGAGCCAATCTCGCCACCTGAGTCCTCTTTTTCAATTGGAGGCACAAAGTACAGGCGTTGGGACAATGACCAGCTCCCAAACACTGAAGACACAAAACGTGTCTATCAGTGAGCGAGATTGTCCGGTTGCACAATGTGCACTTTTTAAAGCCGCTGGTAGGCTTCGCGGACATGGGCGGAAAAATCACGCCGGCAAGGTCGAACGCGATGGTGTCGGAAAAAAATGACACCAAAGACGAAGGAAAAAAAAGTGGGTCCCGCACGGGCGGCCCAAAATGGCCGCTGAAGAAAAAGAAAGAAAACTTACGGGACTCTAGAAAAATAAAGGAGAAACTAAACTCCCTTTTTCTTTTTTTTTTTAAGAAGAAGTTCACGAAAAGGGAAAAGGGGCCGAAAATCATCGAAAAAACTCACAGGAGTCTGAAGAACCGTAGCGAGGGGTCTCTGGGGCAGAGATCAGCAGCGAAGCAGCATCCCGAGCCGCGGAAAAAACAAGACTGAGGAGCACACTCGCGTTTGGCCGGGAAGACGGTTGCGCATGCGCGGTGTGCACGGGAGCGCGAGGCTAGCAAACTCTTTGTTGCTAGGGAGAATTCCGGTTCTGGGGCTGCCAACGACGTCACCCATCAGTGAGAACAAGCAGCCTGCTTTTACTTAGAGAATGTATCTTTAAAATCAAGCGTGATACCGGAAGATTGGAGGGTAGCCAATGTTACGTCGATTTTTTTAAAAGGTTCCAGAGGTGATCCCATAGATTATAGACTGATGAGGTCGGTGACAAGCAAAATGGTAGAGACTATTATAAAGAACAAAATTACAGAGCATATTCAAAAGCATAGATTAATGAGACAAAGCCAACATAGATTTAGTGAAAGAAAATCTTGTCTCACCAGTCTATTACATTTCTTTGAAGGGGAGAACAAACATGTGGATAAAGGTGAGCTGGTCGATATTGTGTATCTGGATTTTCAAAAGGCATTTGACAAAGTACCTCATGAAAGACTCCAGAGGAAATTGGAGAGTCATGGAATAGGAGGTAGTGTTCTATTGTGGATTAAAAACTGGTTAAAAGAAAACAGAGAGTAGGGTTAAATGGTCAGTATTCTCAAAGGAGAAGGTTAGATAGTGGGGTTCCCCTGGGGTCTGTGCTGGGACCGTGCTTTTAAACATATTTATAAATGATCTAGAGATGGGAGTAACTAGTGAGGTAATTAAATTTGCTAATGACACAAAGTTATTCAAAGTTGTTAAATTGCAAGAGGATTGTGAAAATTACAATAGGACCTTGGGAGACTGGGCATTCAAATGGCAGATGACATTTAATGTGAGCATGTGCAAAGCGATGCATGTGGGAAAGAGGAACCCAATTTATAGCTACGTAATACAAGGTTCCACATTAAGAGTCATCGACCAGGAAAGGGATCTAAGCGTCACCGTTGACAATACATTGAAACCCTCTGCTCAGTGTACATTGGCAGCTAAAAAAGCAAATAGAATGTTAGGTATAATTAGGATAGAAATGGAAAACAAAAATGAGGACATTACAATGCTTTTCTATCGCTCCATGGTGCAACTGAATCTTGAATATTGTGTGAAATTCTGGTCATCGCATCTTAAAAAAGATATAGTGGAATTAGAAAAGGTACAGAGAAGGATGATGAAAATGATAAAAGGGGATGGGACAACTTCCCTATGAGGAAAGGCTAAAGTGGGTAGGGCTCTTCAGCTTGGAGAAAAGATGGCTGAGGGGAGATAAGATAGAGGTCTGTAAAATAATGAGTGGAGTGGAACGGGTAGACATGAATCGCTTGTTTACTCCTTCCAAAAATGCTAGGAATAGGGGGCATGCAATGAAGCTACAATGTAGTAAATTTTAAAAGAACTGGAGAAAATATTTCTTCACTGAATGTGTAATTAAACTCTGGAATTTGTTGTCAGATGGTGTAGTAAAAGCAGTTAGCTTAGCTGGGTTTGGATAGCTTCCTAAAAGAAAAGTCCACAAGCCATTATTAAAATGGACTTGGGGGAAAATCCACTGCTTATTTCTAGCATAAGCAGCATAAAATGTATTGTACTGTTTTGGGATCTTGTCAGGTACTTGTGACCTGGATTGGCCACTGTTGAAAACAGGATACTGGGCTTCATGACCTTCGCTCTGTCTCAGTATGGCAATACTTACGTACTTAAGTAGCTATTGAAGGCACATTTTTTGCTATGGCATTTGGAACATCTCTACCAAACAATTAATGACATAGGGGCCTAGGCAAATATTATCCTTTTTATCCTGGTATGTGTGTTCTTGGTTGTGTACAGTTTTCTAGCAGACATTTTGGAGTTCCTTTCTGTTACATTAATTATTTTGAATATTGTACTATACACCGCTGAGTTCTCTTTTAAACCAAGTGATATAGCAAATTAAAAATAAACTGTGAACTGTAAATTAATAGAGAAAATGTATACACACCAAAGAGCAGGTGTAAATGTAAGCACACAAATTTTCTGAACTAACTCTCAAAGCTGACATTCACTAGTACCCATATAGGGAAAATAATGTACAGTTAAAAAATTACCCCATTTATGACCTTTGAATTTTATGAGATTCCTAATGCTGGCCCTATTCACCAAGTGAAAGCTACACACCACAGAACATTTAAATCAATGCCCTTTGTGTTTCATATTCCCAATGTAACCCCAGTACCTGAAAAATTTTTCACACAAACAGAACCAAGAAAACACAAGAAAATATATTAAAAGAACAGCACGCTGACTGCTTCCACATTATATATGTGCTTGAGATGTACCTTCGAAACTAATTAAAACAAGTTTTGAGGGATTCATCTTTCCAGTATCCGGAACCTACTGTGTACACATGGAACGGAAGCAGCATTCTCAGCAGCAAAGCTGTGTGAAAGCTCACTAATGGAATAACAGAGGATAACTTGGGGCAGAATAGGGGTGTACTGGGACTCTGCCACTGAAAGAACAAGGAAGACACTGCAGATGAAGAGGGAAATGTAATACTGATGCAATCACACTATGCCTTTGCTGGCTTTGCTAAGTATCTCAGTCTGTTATTGAGGCAGAAAGAAAGCTGTGCAATGAAGAAAGAGGAATTACTATAGAAACAACGAAAAAAAATACAAATATAAGGGCTGATATTCTGCTGGCAGGGTGAGCATTCTTTTTTAGCTGCAGGCAGTGTTACTCCTGTATATTCAATACAGAACCATATCCGGACACCATTGCAGGATATTCAAGTTTATGCGGCTGGCTATCTCTTATGCAGCCAAGTGCAATATTCAGCATTTAACCACATAAGTGACACCGCATAAACCCCCCTTTTACAAAGCTGCGCTTGCGGCAGCCAGTGCGGTAATGCCAACACGGCTATGTCTGCACTGCCACACATCAGCCTCTAGCGCGGTTTTGTAAAAGGGAGAGAAAGATAGGACTGATTTTTATGCGGTCTGATTTAACCACTGAACTTAGGCAATATGTGCTGAATATTGGAATTTATCCGCATAAGTGCTAGCTCCGCCCCTACACCACCTACAAAATAGCAGGCTTTGTGTTTAGCAGTTTGTGGCGATATTCAGTGGCACTAACTGATTAAGTGCTGCTGAATATCAGAGGATAGCCCCGGACAAGAAATTTAACTGCTCAGAAGCCTTTAATGGCTGGTTAAATCACTTTAACCAGCGTTATAGAATGAGGAAGATAGGGTCAGATGCTATAAATGGTGCCTAAAAAATCCACATGGTAAAGATTTCCGCCTAAGCATATATTGACCCCTGTGGTAGGCAATATTCAGAAGGTCAGTCGTAGCCTACAGTTAAGTGAACGATTCAGTAGTGCATCTAGACGTGGAGGAGCATAATCGAACACCCACCTCCATGGGCGTCTATGTCCGAAAACGGGTACGTGAAGAAGCAGGACAGACCGTATTTTTGAAAAAAATGGGCGTCCATCTTTTGTTTCGAAAATACGGTTTGGACGGACCAAATGCCATAGATTTGGTCCTTTCTGAGCTGGGCTTTTTTTTTTTTTTGCGATAATGGAAAATAATGGAAAATAAAAACATCCAGCTCAGAAACGTCCTAATCCAAGCCATTTGGTCGTGGGAGGGACAAATGTACAACACTGCCATAGCTCTTAGGGGTGAAGGGGGCAACTACATGTGGGTACAGTGGGTTTCAGAGGCCTCCCATTTACCACCACAAGTGTTACAGGTGGGGGGGGGGGGGGTGGGCCTGGGTCTGCCTGCCTGAAGTGCACTGCAGTACCCACTAAAAGTGCTCCAGGGACAGGACTTGTTGCTGCTGTATAACCTTGGCACACCAGTTGACACCTGAAGACTAATTTCGCTGAAAATGTCTTTTATTTGAATAAGTACCTTTACTCACAGTTAACTGCAGATCAGAGGTTGTGCCCCACTGGCAACGAGTCTCGCTGGTACTGAGATTAGCAGTAGGTCCGAGCTGGCAGAATGGTGTACAATGCCCTCTTTCAGCAACATGGCTAACACATGAAAGGGATCTAAAACTGGCTTACAAAAATGGCAACTACCTCATGGACTACCAGAAACAAAACAGGGCACACTCTGACCCAGTAAGCAGAGGGAAAACCACCATGGGAGTATAGCCTACCAACTATCAACATCGTGGAATCACGGAGCCCAATACCCTACACCCACCGCAATGCATTGCTGATGTGACTCTGCAGTGCCCTTAACAGAAAAGGTGTCACACTCACCCGAGACCCACATCAGAATCAGGGAAAGGCTGTCAGAGGATAGAACACATTCTGTTGTCATTGAGGTGGGTACGGAATTTGAGGCTGGCATACAGGCTGGGAAAAAAGTTTGTAAAGTGGGGGTTTTTTTGGTGGGAGGGGGTTAGTGACCACTGGGGGAGTCAGGGCAGGTGATCCCCGAATCCTTCCAGTGGTCATCTGGTCAGTTTGGACACTTTTTTAGGACTTGTTCGTGAAAAAAAAGCCATCTCTCCTCGGCCGATAACCACGCCCCAGTCCCGCCTTCGCCATGCCTCTGACATGCCCCCGTGAACTTTATTCCTTCCTGCGACGGAGTGCAGTTGAAGATGCCAAAAATCGGCTTTCGATTATACCGATTTGGGCGCCTGCGAGAGAAAGACATCCATCTTCCGATTTAGGTCAGAATATGGGAGTTTTTTTCTTTCGATTATAAGGTGGATAGTATTCTGGGTGAGGTTGAGCTCCTGCTGAATATTGACCTCTGTGGTAGGCAATATTCAGAAGGTCAGTTGTTACATACAGTTAAGTGAATGATTCAGTAGTGTCTCCATAGTATTCTGGGTGAGCCTAAGCCCAAAGTGGGTGGGCACACAATTCCCCCCCCCCCCCCCCCCCCGTGTGCACTTTCTGCTCCTGCCCCAGGTCTGCATACAATCTCCCTCTCGCACACGTGTGCTCTTTGCCCCTGCCTTGTACCACCAACCCCATAAAATAAAATAAATACCTGAGCTGGTGGGGCATCCCCAAGCCCCGCCAGCTGAAAATGTCCTCCAGCGGCCAGAACAAGTGATTTTCCTACCTGCTACAGTGGCGGCACTTTCCACCTATTGTCACCATGCTAGCCTCTCCCCTCCTGCACAGGCTCGGTTTTCAGGCATGCATAAAAAACAACAAGCATGTGCATGAGGTGGGAGGTGGGGGGGGGGTTGCTGTTGTGGCAATGGGTGGAAAGCACTGTCTGACAAAGCAAGTAGGAAAATTACTTGTTCTGGCTGCCAAAGGACATCTTGGGGATCCCCGCCAGACATAAGGGTGTCAGAATTTTCGGGTGGGCCTGAGCTAATAGTGGGTGGGCCCAGGCCCACCCGTAGCTACACCCCTGGAATGATTTCTCCATTTATCTGTATGCCCAATATTCAACGGGCCATCCATTCAGGTAGGTCACAGAACATGTGGTCCTAAACATAAATGGATAACTTACGCATTTAAAGATTGGACTGCATTTTGTCTGGTCTACCAAAATGATTAAATTTAGCTGTATAGCAGCTTCATACTGATGCTATATGGACACCTTTAGGCCCTGCTTCTGAAATAAATATATTTTGGTTGGACATCGACTTAACATTTAAAATGTTTGCATTTGGGGGGGTGACTCTATATGTGGGTGACTTTTTTAGGTGCCCTGATGCTGTGCAGTGAAAGCCTATTCTATAATGGCATCTGGGCACTTAGATTCTATTATAGAACACTAGTGCATAGGTACCAACATTTCAAAATGTTTGGAGGTGTCAAATACAATACAAATTACCCCTTCCTGGCCACAATGAAGGAGCACTAATTTGTAATAATTAGAATTTACGTACAAAACTTGCTAAGCGTATTCTTTAATCAACTGTTCCTAGATTCTAATGTGCGCAGTTCAAAAGGGGCATGGCAATGGGCAGAAAAATGAGAATTTTGTGAGCATTCCAAAATTTACGTGTGCAGTTATAAAATATGGTGCAGTGTGTGTAAATCTATGTGAAGAGATTTAGGCTACATTTTTGTTGGCCTAAATGGACACATGTAGTTTTAGGCACTAGGATTTCCACCTAAGCGTATTCTATATACCACGCCTAAATCTAGGTGCTGCTTATAGAATACGCTTAGCCGGAAATCTTTACCGTGTGGATTTTTTAGGCACTATATATAGCATTTGGCCCTACCTTCCTCATTCTACAATGCTGGCTAAACAAAGGCATCAATTTATATGCTTAAGTTATAGAATACTAGCACCTATGTGCATGACTGTTACACTTATACACATTACTAGTTGGGTGCTATAGAGGTCACCTAAAGTTGGGTGTGCAATTTTGGGTTCAGATCGCAGATTCGTGCATAAACTAGTTCACTAAATAGGTGATAACAATTATTGGCATTAACAAGTGCTAATTGGTAGGCATTAGTATTTACATGTAGATCTGCCCTATGCCCTTATTCTATAACCTGTGTGCCTAACTTCTTGCACACAACTCCAAAGGGAGCATGGCCACAGGAGGGACATGGGCAGATCAGGGACATTCCCAGGATTTAGGTACAGAGTTGCAGAATTTTGTCATTTCTGTTCCTAACTGCCATTAGCTGGGTGCGAGCATTTATACCAGCCTTTGGCAGACTTAAATGCTCACACCTAAAATTAAGCAAGCAAGTACAAAACAGTCTACACTCCACACACAGTAATCAAGCAAGAAACAACAGTGGAGTTGAAGAAAGTGGCTGAAGAACTTCGTGTTTGGTGGGAGAATCGCTCGATGCACTATTTACATTGCCTTGTCATACCGGCTGAAATTTCAGAATTGATTGCTCTGCCTTGGAAGGCGGATGATTTAATCGTTAAAAGTCTTTTGGGATCTTAGACCTACATTGTTTCTGAAAGCCTTGGACTCCTGATGCAGGCCCTATCACCGAAACATGGTCCATGTTGAGCGATTGAAGAATTGTTATTAAAGTTCTCCAGCAACTTTCATCCACTCCACTGTTGTTTCTTGCTTCCATGACCAAAATTAGGTATGAAAATGTGCGCTAAGGTAGTATTGTATAAAGGCTGTTCCACATGAAGTGGCCTTTATAAAATAACAGCTTAGCATGGATCATCCCAGCGCCTAATTTTGGTTGACCTATACAGAATTCCAGAGGTGAACAGAAGCAGAAGAAGGATATGGTCCCCATGATGATAATACATGGACGAGAAAGCAAAGAGGGACAACAAAGATGGAGAAGTTGTATGTCACATCAATTGGTCTTTATTGAGATATTATGGCGACAAAAGTCTATAGTACAAAAAGAAGTCAGTCCGTGGCACAGATGACTCAACATGGCTGTGTTTCAGCACTAGGCCTGCATCAGGAGTCAACAGTTCCAAATATGCAATAGTAAATCTGATATGCAGAGAAAGCCTACTTTGATAAGCTTGAGTGAAACTTCAAGAAAAGTAACCTCACATAGCAGATAGGACAAAGCATGTCTGTGTTACAGAATCCCCCCAAAGTGTGTAAATGGAAGGAGGCATTCACAGGGGGGCGTGCATTGGTGATGCATGGACATACATAACTTAAAAGCTATGTGCCAATGTACCACATTTAGGTGCACACATTTATGCCTGCTTGATACCACATAAGAGTGTGCACCTAAATGTTGGTAAATAAATGCCAACTTATGCTAACATTCTCTACTGGAATATGGGCACCCAGATGCCAAATCGAATTCATGCTCAGCATGCTGCATCTTGGTGCCTAAGTTTTGGCAGCCATTATAGAATTGCCCCTATGCTACTAATGCCCACCTTTACAGAACAGTGATTAGTGTACACTTATCCACAAAAGTAAAGGTATTCTGTATAGTTTTAGCTGCAACTGGCACTTAACGGTGGGCGCCCACTTACAGAATTGCCCTTTATGTGGCCTGTTATTTATTATTATTTTTTTATAATGAACCATTCCTGACCACAAACGTTTTTTTTGGATATCAACCCCCATACACCGAGGCCCAAAATTCAGCCGATGGCAATCAGCATTTTACTGACTACTGCCAACATTATACCCAGAAATTTGATGTCTGGGCTCCAGCATTGAATTTCCGGATATACGGAGCCGATAAAAACATATCCATTTAAGTGCGATATTCGACACTTAATCAGCTATGAAAAATTGCTTAAAGATAGGACTGCACTTAGCTGGTTAAGGGGCCCTTTCACTAAGCTGCGGTAGGGCTACCACACGGGTAGCGTGAACCAAATCGACCCTACCATCGGGGTAGCATGGGCACCCGGCAGTAGTTCTGAAGTTAGCACGCACAGAAGGGCATAATCGAACGCGAAGGCCTATCTCCGTGGGCGTCTATGTCCGAAAACGGGTACATGAAGAGGTGGGACAGACCGTATTTTTGAAAAAATGGACGTTGTTTTAGCGATAATGGAAACTAAAAATGCCCAGCTCAAAAACGTCCTAATCTGAGCCATTTGGTCATGGGAGGGGCCACGATTCGTAGTACACTCGCCCCCCCCTGGCATGCCAGGACACCAACTGGGCACCCTAGAGGTCAGTACGGTGGACTTCAGAAAAAGCTCCCACATGCATAGCTCCCTTACCACGGGTGCTGAGCTCCCAACCCCCCTCCCCCAAAACCCACTACCCACAAATGTACAACACTACCATAGCTCTTAGGGGTGAAGGGGGCACCTACATGTAGGTACAGTGGGTTTTGGAGGGTTCCCATTTACCAGCACAAGGGTTACAAGTAGGGGGGGATGGGCCTGGGTCCACCTGCCTGAAGTGCACTGCGGTACCCACTAAAAGTGCTTCAGGGACCTGCATACACGCAGGCCTCTAGGACTTGTTGCTGCTATATAACATTGGCACACCAGTTGACACCTGAAGACTAATCTCTCCAAAAACGTCCTTTATTGGAATAAGCACACTTACTCACAGTTAACTGCAGATCAGAGGTTGTGCCCCGCTGGCAATGAGTCTCCCTGGTACTGAGATGAGCAGTAGGTCAGAGCTGGCAGAATGCTGTACAATGCCCTCTTTCAGCCACATTCAAGGTAAGAACTAAGTTCTGTAACGTGGCTAACACGTGAAAGGGATCTAAAACTGGCTTACAAAAATGGCCACTACCTCATGGACTACCGGAAACAAAACAGGGCACACTCTGACCCAGTAAGCAGGGGGAAAAGCACCATGGGAGTAGTGTAACAGGGGGTTAAATTTAAATTTTGAAATCACAATTAGGTAGGGAATTAGAGGTTTAGTGTGTAGTGAAGTTTTGGGATAATTTGGTTAAAGTGTAATTTGGTTTTTAAATATTTATAAAATTTTTCCATTATTTTCTATGGGATTAAAGAGTTAACTTGTTGCAAAGAAAATAAACTGTTTGGTTATATTGTTTCATATGAAATTTGGGAAGAAATTCTGAATTTAGTTTAATTTTCCTCTCCCGTCCTTTGAGAACGGGAGACGTGGTTAGTTATTCCTACATAATTCCCGGAGTTCTGCAATGTATTTCCAAGACTGGTACGACTACAACCAACTGGTTTTGGAAAACACACTGTTTACATCAAGAATTCCGGGGGTGCATGTTAGAGTAGAGCCTACCAACTACCAACATCATGAGCATTTGCCACAAGCTAGTGGAATCATGGAGCCCAATACCCTACACCCACATAACAGAAAAGGTGTCACACTCACCCAAGAGCCACATCAGAACCAGGGAAAGGCTGTCACAGGATAGAACACATTCTGCTGTCATGGAGGTGGGTACGGCATTTGAGGCTGGCATAGAGGCTGGAAAAAAAGTTTTTAAAGTGTTTTTTTTTGGTGGGAGGAGGTTAGTGACCACTGGGGGAGTCCGGGGAGGTCATCCCCGATTCCCTCCAGTGGTCATCTGGTCAGTTGGGGCACTTTTTTGGGACTTGTTCGTGAAAAAAAAGGGTCCAAAAAAAGTGACCCAAAATCGCGGTAAAAATGCCTTTTTTTCGATTATCAGCTAAAGACGCCCATCTCTCCTCGGCTGATAACCACGCCCCAGTTCCGCCTTCACCACACCTCTGACACCCCCCCCCCCCCCGTCAACTTTACATGTTTCCGCGATGGAGATAAAAGCAGCATCAAAAAGGTAGGCTTTTAGCCTAGATTTGAAGACAGCCAGAGATGGAGCTTGACATACTGGCTCAGGAAGTCTATCCCAGGAATATGGTGCAGCAAGATAAAAGGAACAGAGTCTGCAGTTAGCGTGGAGGAGAAGGGTACAGATAAGAGAGATTTATCCAGTGAACGGAGGTCCCGGGGAGGAATATAGGGAGAGATAAGAGTGGAGAGGTACTGAGGAGCTGCAGAATGAATACACTTGTAAGTCAATAAAAGGAGTTTGAACTGTATGCAGAAACGGATAGGGAGCCTGTGAGGTGACTTAAGGAGAGGGCTAATATGAGTATAGTGACACTGGTGGAATATAAATCGTGCAGCAGAATCTTGAACAGATTGAAGAGGAGAGAGATGGCTAAGTGGGAGACCTGTGAGAAGCAAGTTGCAATAGTCTAAGCGAGCGGTGATAAGAGTGTGAATAAGGGTTCTGGTAGTGTGTTCAGAAAGGAAAGGATGAACTTTGGTGGTATTATAGAGAAAGAAATGACAGGTTTTAGCAGTTTCCTGAATATGTGCAGAGAAGGAGAGGGAGGAGTCGAAGATGACCCAGGGTTACGAGCTGATGAGACAGGAAGAATGAGAGTGTTATCCACAGAAATAGAGAATGGGGAGGAGGAGAGGTTGGCTTAGGGGGAAAGATAAGAAGCTCAGTCTTGGTCATGTTTAATTTCAGATGGCGGTGAGATATCCAGACAGCAATGTCAGACAGGCAGGTAATACTTTGGCCTAGATTCCTACTGAGATTACTGGTGTGGAGAGGTGGATCTGGGAGTCATTGGCCTAAAGGTGATACTGAAAACCATGGAATGAGATCAGAGTATCAAGGGAAGAAGTATAGATAGAGAAAAGAAGAGGTCCCAGGACAGATCACTGATAGTGGGATAGAAGTGGAGGAGGATTCACCAGAGTATACACTAAAAGTAGGATGGGAGAGCTAAGAAGAAAACCAGGAAAGAACAGAGCCCTTAAATCCAAGTAAGGACAGCATATCAAGGAGTAGGCTGTGATCAACAGTGTCAAAAGCAGCAGATAGATTGAGAAGGATGAGGATAGAATAGAGCTCTTTGGATATGGCCAGGAACAGATCATTGGAGACTTTAGCAAGTGCTGTTTCAATTGAATGAAGAGGGCGAAAGCCAGATTGAAGTGGATCAAGAGTAGCTTGAGATGAAAGAAAGTCAAGACAAGGCGGTGAACAGTATGTTCAAGTATCTTGAATAGGAAAGGGAGGAGGGAGATGGGGGTGATAGGTGGAAGGACAGGTAGGGTCCCATTAAGTTTTTTAAGGAGTGGTGTGACTACAGCATGTTCCTTGAAGGCATCAGGAACAGTCACAGTGGAAAGTAAAAGATTGAGGATATGACCAGTGGCTTAGCTAGGGTAGTTGACACCCGGGGCTGGTCATTTTTTAACACCCCCCCCCCCCTCCAAAATCCAGTACTAGGCATGCTGAGAATACAAAACACTCAGGACCTATAGAGCAATTCTACCATACCATAAGCAGTCATTTCTATGAGTCACACAAGGAAAAGGAAAGCATCTTAAACACTACAGTGAGCACTAGAACATCAATTCACCTATTGTAAAACGAAACCAGACAGAATAGTACAGATCGTCGATCCTGCAAAGTCAATGCCAACTGAAAGCCATGTCTTTTTCACAAACACAGATACACCCTAATCCACTATAGAATAAGTAATCATAAACTTTCTAATTAGACAAAAATTAAACTGAACTCCAAAGATGCCAGACTCTGCATACAATGCAACACCACAGAAACAGAAAATGTCCCCTAGTACTGTGCAAAATATAAAGACAGCAGATGTAAATTTGAAAAAACTAACAAGTACCAATCACCACTTTACAAATTAACAAATAGAAATAAAACAAATATAGAAAATAAAATAATACCATTTTATTGGACTAATACATTTAGCTTTCAGAGGCCAAAACATCCTTCCTCAGGTCAATACAGTATAGTGCTGTTACAGTACCCTATCCTGACCTGAGGAAGGGGGTTTTGTTCTCCGAAAGTTAGTCAAAATGTATTAAAATTAGTCCAATAAAAAGATTACCTTGTTTACATGTTCTATTATAACCATTTATTAACACAGCTACAATACTACTTTATCCTAAAGCAAAAAAATAAAAAAATATATTTTATTTACAGTTTGTTGTCTCTGGTTTCTGCTTTCCTCATCTTCTTTTCACTGTCTTCCTTCCATCCAGCATCTGTCTTTGTTCTCTCTCTGCCATCCAGTGTCTGCCCTCTGCTGTCCCCTCCATCCAATGTCTGCCCTCTCTCCCTGCCCCTTCCATCCACCATCTGCCCCTGTCTGCCCTCTCTCTCTATCTCTCTCTCCCTTCCATTCACTGTCTGCCCTTTCAATCCACCATTTGCCCTCCCTCTCACTCCCCTTTCCATCCAGGATCTGTCCCCTCTCTCTGCTCCTTTTCTTCAGCCCCCAGTTCCAGCCCCCTTATCCCACCTGCCCCTAGTTCTAGCCCCAGCTCACATCTCCCACCTGCCCCCCCTTTTCAGCCCCCAGTTTCAGCCCTACTATCCCACCAGTCCCCAGTTTCAGCCCCAGCCCTTTTCTCCCACCAGTCCCGAGCTTCAGCCCCCAGCCACTTTTTCCCCTTTTCAGCCCCCAGTTTCAACCCCAGCCCTTTTCTCTCACCAGTCCCGAGCTTCAGCCCCAGCCACTTCTCCCTGTCTCCTTTTCAGCCCCCAACCCCCACAGTTTCAGCCCCTGCCCCTTTTCAGCCCCCAGTCCCATTACTAGCCCCCTTATCCCACCTACCCTCCTTTTCAGCCCCCCCCATTCCAGCCCCCTTCATCCACATGCCTTGCATTAGGACACCCCTTTTCAGCCCCACACCTATTCTCCCACCTGACCCAGGCATGTCCCATTTTCCCACCAGCCCCAGGCCTGGCCCCCATTTTCCCTCATGGCCCCTTCTCAAACCCCAGTTCCAGCCCCCTTCTCCCATCTGAGAACCCCCTCCCCTCCCCACCCCACCCCAGTCTCCTTCTCCCATCTTAGAGCCCCCTCCCCACCCCAGTCCCCTTCTCCCATCTGAGAACCTCCACCCCACCCGTCCCCTTCTCCCATCTGAGCCCCTCCCCCCGACCTGACCCGACCTGCCTACCAGCTCCGTCAACAGACAACAGCCCTCTTCTCCTGCCTCCACCCTGCCTTTAAAAAAAATGTGTGAAGCAGCGTCACAGGCAGTGCCTCGCATCTGCCCTGCTTGTAAAAGAAGCAAATTTCCTCGTCGTCGTCGGGCCTTCCCTCACTGTGTCCCGCCCTCGTGGAAATAGGAAGTTACCTCAGAAGAGGGCAGAACACAGTGAGGGAAGGCCCGACAAGGAGGAGGAGATTTGCTTCTTTTACAAGCAGGGCAGACGCGAGGCACTGCCTGCGACGCCGCTTAACACATTTTTTTTAAAGGCAGGGTGGTGGCAGGAGAAGAGGGCTGTCATCTGTCGACAGAGCTGGTAGGGACTGCAGCGCCAGCAGCCCTTTGGGTGGGAGCAGCGGGAGCGGAGCACCCCACACACACCTGCTGACACCCGGGCTGGACCGCCCCCACTGCCCCGCCCTTGCTAAGCCACTGGATATGACAGATAAAAGGGATGACAGTAGGAGAGATAGTGCTAAGTACATGGGTGGGAATAGGATCAGAGGAACAGGTGGTTAGTTTTGAGGAGGAAAGAAGATGTGCAGTTTCCTCTTCAGTGATTTCAGAAAAGGAGGAAGGGATTGGAGGGTTGGGATCTTGCCAGGTATTTTTGACCTGGATTGGCCACTGTTGGAAACAGGATGCTGGGCTTGATGGACCTTTGGTCTTTCCCAGTATGGCAATACTTATGTACTTATGTGACAATGGACTAAGGGAAGGAGAGGTGGCGGTGGCTTGGTTGAGAATTCAAGTTTAATCTTGTGAACCTTTTTATGAAAGTACTCAGCCAGAGTCTGGGGAGAAAGTGAAAGGGGATAATCTTCAGAGAGTTCAGTGTGGTAAAGAGACGTCGAGGGTTTAAGCCAAGAGAATTTGTAAACTGGATGCAGTAGTCCTGTTTGGCAAGTAAAAGAGCAGACTGGAAGGAGGTCAGCAAGAATTTGAAATGTATGAAGTCAGCATGGGATTTCAGCCAAAGGCGTTCGGCAGAGCGGGCACAGGAATGTAGATAGCGGATTCTAGAGGTCAGCCAAGGCTGGGGTTTGGTACGCCTTACAGAACGGGGAATGGGAGCAGTGAGAGTATCCAGAGCACAGGAGAGGATAGTATTATAGGAAGAGACAGCTTCATTGACAGACTTGGATAACATAGTGGTTGAGAAGAGATTTGAAATACTGGAGGACAGAGTAGAAGGGTCAATAGCCTGAACAGTCCTAAATGTATTGGTTGAGATTGGATGGGACTGGGGAAGAGGGTGTTTAAGTGTGAACGTTATCAAATGATGATCAGAGAGGGGAAGAGCTGAGGCACAGAAACTGGAGAGTGAGCAGTTTGAGAAGAAGATAAGATCAAGACAGTGACCATTCTTGTGAGTGGAGGTAGTGGAACACAGCTGAAGATTGAAAGAGGATGTTAAAGCAAGAAACTGAGAAGCATAAAAGTCAGAGGGATCATTAGCATGAATGTTAAAATCCCCAAGAATGAGGGAAGCAGATGAAGGTTCAAGAAAGAAGGAAAGCTAGGCATCAAAGTCAGTGAGAAAGAAAGAAAGGGATTTATCAGGGGGTCGATAAATGACTGCTACTCGGAGAGGCAGACGAGTGAATAGACAGATGGAGTGGACTTCGAAGGAAGAAAAGCAATGAGAATAAGGTGGAAGAAGAGCTTGAAATCTACAGGAGGGTGAAAGCAGTAGCTTGACACCACCTCCGCAGCCAGCCAGGCAAGGAATATGGGAGAAAAGATAACCTCCATGGCATCTTAGCCAAAAGGCACCTGGAGGCCCTGGGCACCTGGAGCGAGTGTGCACTGTTATCAGAAACTGACAGATGTAACCACCTCTGGGAAAAGGTGATTAAAATAACCAAAAACAAAAAATGAGGTTTTAATGAATTCTGTTAGTGCAAAAAACTTGTAATACAACAGTCCAAACTGTGAAAAAAAAGTTATAGCACTTCAAACATGTAACTTTTTCAGACTACTTATGGACTCATGACAAAATCACACATTCTCTACATTTTTGATCTGCTACTTTAGTCAGCTTTTCCCAGAAACAACCACAAATGACAAAGTGTCTAGAAAAACCCCAAAATAAAAAGAAAACTTCCATAAACAAACGGGGAAAGAACATGAAATGAAAATTTTCTGACTACCCATCCCTATTGCATTGCAGATGTGAAAGTTGATGTAAGCCCATAGTAAAGCATTCTCTTGAAGTTGTAAATAAAGCATGTAAATAGCACACCAGCATCCTGCCTCATCTATGGAAAAGGAAAGAGATTACAAAGGTTTTTGTCTCAGAGAGATGACCTAGAGGGACCAGTATATGAGAAATCACAAGAAAGATGCTGTTTATGAAACACATCAACTTATATCTTAGATCAAATCCACTGGATGTGACACTTCTGCTTTTCCAAAAGAAAAGAAAAAACACAGATAAGGAACTTCAAATCTATCCCCTTGCCCCAACATTCCCCTTCTCTTTGTCAGTCCATGTGTCTACAAGTGGATTTCTGACTTCACACAACATACTTCTGAAAAGTCTCAACAGTGCTGCCGACTTACACAGCCACATCCCAGCATGCACGCAGGTCAAGCCATTCAATTCATTAATTTCTGTACAGGAGAGAGTCTGACAGCCTGGTCCTGATGTGAATAATGATGGATTTTCAGAAGAGGCCAAGCAAAGTCTGCAGTTTAATCATACCAAGATCTCTTTGGGCATTGATGTAGGCCAAGTGCTTTCCATCCAATCATACTATTTCAATTTAATACTGCAGACTGTTACCATGCAACCGCTGCTTTCAATACTCAATTTAAAATGAGTGATTTTATTTCTTTCATTCTTTTTGGAGTCTGTGCTGCTATCCGCACTGCATTGATTCTCTCCTTTTATTTCCTGATAATCCAACCAGTTTCACACTTCTTTCAGTCTTTATTCTACTTTTTATTGCAATCTGTTCTTTGGCACCTCCACTTAATACATGACACAAGAGATATTCTTCAAAACTACACTGCAAGTACCATGGAGCATCTAGCAACACTAACCTAATTTATGTCAACAGCCTGTAACAATAAGTAGCCCAAGATGAGCCCCTCATTGTATGAATAAAGCTGCAATATGGAGACAAATACACAAATGCAGTTCTCTGTCTACTCTGGCTTTTAGGCATATTGCTTGGATTCGAAGAAGCTAAGCTGAATTTCTCTTCCTATATGGAATGGATTTTGCATGCAACCACTATAGAAAAAAAAATACCATTTACTTTTTCAGGTTGCTAAATGAACTGAAGGTGCCACCAATAGGAAGGAATAAGGAGCACAAGCTGCACGAAAAATCTTAGGTCTTAGACTTCGGTAGCAATCAGCCAGCTGCAGTCAGTGTTTCTTTAAACATTGGTCACTGCCAGCTAAATTAGATACAGATATTCACTGCCAGCCCCTATCGGGGTACCAGCACAAGGCAATGCTGGGAGTTACCTGATTACCACCAACACGCAATGGCATAGCCCAGACGGTTGCCTAGTTAACTTAGGACAGCCTTTCCGCTGCTCTCAGTGGTGCCTGAGTAACTCCTGGTTCCACCCAGACTGTTCCAGCACTAAGTGGAAATTCTATAAACTATGCACTAACATTTGCATGCCCATTAGGCACATAAATGTTTAGAATACTAACATATACATGCACCTATGTTCACACTTAGAAGCATATATGCCAACATACCACCTAAGAGCTATTCTGCTTTTATAAAGACGCGGGATGGCTAACTCACGGGTAGCATGTGCCCAATCGGCACTACTGCAGTAATTCCAAGTTTTGCATGCACCAAATCCCATAGTAGAAAATAATATTCTATTTTCTATCCCAGGGGGCGTTCCTGGTGGTAACTGGCAGAGCGCCCACATTGGTGCATGCTGCATTGTTATCACGTGGGTAGTGCGTTGTCACTCAGTGAATGGGTGTCAGTAAGGGCTCAGGCCATAAACAGGCGGGCATTAATTTTTTTATATTATCGCAGGCCCATTTCCTGGCCCATTAAAAAATAGCCTTTTTCACAGCCACAGTAAAAAAAAAATGGCCCAGCACACACCTAAAAGGTGTGCCCACACTACCGAAGGTCACTTTTACAGCAGCTTTGTAAAAGGACCCCTCAGTGTGTATTTGCAAAGGGGGTGTGCATGGGGCAGAGCTTGGCCAGGACACATGCGAGATGCCCCCTTCTATGTGTAAGTTACAGGAGTATTTGTCATACTTAGGTACTCACACTTACACCCACTCCATGGCTGATGTAAGAGGTTATGCCTAAATGTTATGCATATATACACCTGGTTACACTAGTTTTCAGTAAAGGAAAGTAGGCACCTACTTTCCTTTATAGAGCAGGATCCTAATCTGTGCTCTCCAGATGCCTAATTATAAGCACCTTGTTATGGAGTTGATCCCTATCCAGATAGTGCAACAACAGTCTGCTCAGATGTTCAGTGGCACTCTCTGGTTATGTGGCGTTGAAAATCAGGGTATGACCCAGTCTGTACTACATAACTGGTTAAGAGCTTCTCTTACCTGGTTAAATAGCACTGAAGATCAGGCCTTTATTTCCTTGGCCAGAAGATAGTGTTGGAAAAAAACCAAGAAAACAAAGCAGTATGGAAAAAAGTTTTTAGTAATGTTTAGTTTATCTACTGGTACAAAAGTCACCTGCCCAATGCGGCCGTGTTTCAGCTTGTGCCTGCTTGTGGCATATGATGCTACTTAATAAGGAATCTCAGATTTAACTGTCAAGATTTCAAACATCCAGCAATGAGATCTAGTCAATTTCTTTCTGCAGTTCAAAGAATCTATTGAGCAAATAACTAATCCAGGTGGCTCACACAGCATTTGTTTTAGGCAAAACAAATGCTGTAGAAGCCATGTGGGAATGCAGAAAGGAACTGACTAGATCTCATTGCTGGATGTTTGAAATCTTGACAATTAAATTTGAGATTCCCTAATAAGATAACATCATATTCTCCTGAAGCAGGTACAAGCCGAAACGTGGCTGCACCGGGCAGATGACTTTTTTTATTAGCAAATGAACTAAACATTATTAAACAACTTTTACCATACTACTTTGATTTCTTGATTTTTTTCCAACACTGTCTTCTGACCGTGGACTGTCTGTTGGTTTTTTCATCTTTATTTAACAGTTTTCTTTTCTTTCTGGGCTACATAGGTATATTTGGTGTGCCATTCAACCAAGGTTAAACAATTCTGAATTCTCATTTACTTAAGATCTTTGCTATTTTATAACTTTAAGGTCCTGAATTATGCAGTAGCAGCAAGTCTTGGTTTCTCATAATTAATTTCTAAAGATATCATAAGCTGTGAATGCATTTGTTATGAATCTAGTTGACCTCTTGGAGAAGAAATGATGACACAGATGTTGTTCATTCTTCATTACCTCTTTTCTCTTGTTTCATCACTTTTCTAATACCAGCCAGCAGTGATACTGCTTCTTCCTCATGGAACAAGACAGCACTTTGAATTCACAGTTTCCTTCCAATAAAATAGGTTGTGGTGGATCTTTAAATGCAATCATTCTTCGCAAAGGAGAGTCTGACCTCCCTTGTAACCATTAGAGACGAATCTCGGTGTGGAAGAGAAGAGTTCTAGATTTAGTGTGCCCTGAAGCAGCACTTCAACGTAAGTTAAAGAGCCAAAATAAACATTTTGTGATTTTATATAAGGCAGTATGCCCTCACAAATATATAATCGCTGATTGAAGCGCAAAACAAGGCAGATACAGCAAGCATCTTGAAGAAACCTCAAAATAGGAAGATGTTCCAGAGCAGGGGATCCTTCTCATTTGGGATGTGCATTCATTAGCAAGCATTTGGTTCATCAGTATGTCTTAATAGATTCACCCCCTCATTCTATAACAGGTCATTCTATAACAAGTCATCTGCCAAGGGCCAGATTTAGTAAATGACACCAAACGTTAGGTAGCAGGAAAAGTTAGTGCCTAGTGCAATCTATAAAGGGCAGTCCAGGATAAGCACTTGTTATTATTATTATTATTAATTTAGATTTTGCTCACACCTTTTTCAGTAGTAGCTCAAGGTGAGTTACATTCAGGTACACTGGATATTTCTCTGCCCCAGAAGGGCTCACAATCTAAGTTTGTACCTGAGGCAACGGAGGGTTAAGTGACTTGCCCAAGATCACAAGGAGCAGCAGTGGAATTTGAACCAGTCACTTCTGGATTGCAAAACTGGTGCTCTGGCCACTACTCCACTCCTCCTTGATGTAGAACAGTGCTTAGCACATATTCCGGCACACAGCTTTGGGCATGAGGACTTACGCCAACTGAAACCTGGTGCAAATCCTGGTGCTCAACTTGGCTTGCAGCCCCCTCCCCCCCCCCAATTCTATAACACCATTCATAATTCTTTGGAATGCCCTGACCCACCCATGCCCCTCCTATAGCCACCCAGAAAAAAAAAGACAGCAAGCTCTCAAGAAAAGGTATAAGGGTGCTTTATTAATGACCAGACACGGGCTGTATTTCGGCATAAAACACCACCTGCCTCAGGGGTCGGGTTCAACAGGACACCACAACTAATAATACTCAGAGAATAATCAATCCGCTCTCAGAGTGGTGAACCATTGACTTATGCAGTACACACCGACATGAAAGCATCAACAGATATTCAGCGCTTAACCAGCTATGTTGAGCAGTCAAAATAGGCCGCTTAAATAGTAGGCCTATCTTTGACCACTAATAAGTTAACCGGTTAGCACTGAATTGGCATAGCCAGTTAACTTTTTAGCAGCCAAAATAAACCCAGATATTCAGTGCCAGTTGCCGGATATGGCCCGGCATTGAATATCTGGGTTTAATGCCAGTGTTGGATAGCAAACATCTTGCCCGCCACCAGCTGAATATCAGGCCCTTAATATTTAGGCCATAGGCAAAGTCTATTGAAAAAGCACACTGAGAAAGCTTAAGTATTCATGAAAACAAACACACAATGTCCAGGTTATCCCCCTCCCCCCCCCCTCCCCCAATAAAATGACTGGAATGAAGAGCCAACCTAAGGGTTAAATGGGAAACCTGCAGAATGTTCATATACTCTGCTAATGATTGCTATGTGAGACACACTATGATCCTGTAATAAAGGCATGGTGCTATGTTCTTCAAGAATGGATAATAACATCTTAGTATATTTATTAAGCATTTAACACTTGAATTCCCTTTCAGAGTAAATTCAAGGTGCATGAGAATTCTGAGGATTTCAAATGATCTGCCTCACTGGGTTCAAGTTAAAACTTTGAAACTTATGATAGGTCAAAACTATGCAGTAATCACAGCCCATAAAGAAGGCAATTCTGTAACATGGCACAAGTCTTTCAGCGCCATGGGCTAGATTCTATTATGACGCCAAAAAAATAACACACCTAAATCTAGCTATAGTTTTATAGAACATGCCCAACACACATTTTCTATGACTATATTTAGTCACGGCCATTTACGCCAACAAAATCCTGGTGTAAATGCTGACACCTAAATTACACACTGAGTGGGTATATTCTATAACACTGCACGCTCATTCTACGAATGCCCACAACCCACCCATTCCACACCCCTGGCCACAACTCCTTTTTAGGCCTGCATCTTAGAATTTACACGCATCACAATATAGTATATGCTTAGGAATTTGTGCGTGTAAATTCTAATTGATGTCAATTAGTGTAAATAATTGATTATTAAGTTCAATTATCGGTGCTGATTGGCTTGTTACACTAATTAAGCTATGCACAAATCCAGAATATGACTGGATTTGAGCGAACAATTCAAGTCACACTATTTAGAATCCAGAGAAATATTTGCACACGTGGAGGGGCATAATCGAACA
This sequence comes from Microcaecilia unicolor, assembly GCF_901765095.1. Lineage (NCBI taxonomy): Eukaryota > Metazoa > Chordata > Amphibia > Gymnophiona > Siphonopidae > Microcaecilia > Microcaecilia unicolor. The sequence goes on from NC_044036.1 coordinate 257,651,616, forward strand.
CGAACGCCTATCTCCATGGACGTCTATGTCCGAAAACGGGTACGTGAAGAGGCGGGACAGACCGTATTAAAAAAAAAAATGTACATTTTTCAGCTGGGCGTTTGTTTTTTTTTAGCGATAATGGAAACTAAAAACGCCCAGCTCAAAAACGTCCTAATCCGAGCCATTTGGTCATGGGAGGGGCCACGATTCGTAGTACACTCGCCCCCCCCCTGGCATGCCAGGACACCAACTGGGCACCCTAGAGGTCAGTGCGGTGGACTTCAGAAAAAGCTCCCACATGCATAGCTCCCTTACCACGGGTGCTGAGCTCCCAACCCCCCTCCCCCAAAACCCACTACCCACAAATGTACAACACTACCATAGCTCTTAGGGGTGAAGGGGGCACCTACATGTAGGTACAGTGGGTTTTGGAGGGTTCCCATTTACCAGCACAAGGGTTACAAGTAGGGGGGATGGGCCTGGGTCCACCTGGCTGAAGTGCACTGCGGTACCCACTAAAAGTGCTCCAGGGACCTGCATACATGCAGGCATCTAGGACTTGTTGCTGCTATATAACATTGGCACACCAGTTGACACCTGAAGACTAATCTCTCCGAAAACGTCCTTTATTGGAATAAGCACGCTTACTCACAGTTAACTGCAGATCAGAGGTTGTGCCCCACTGGCAATGAGTCTCCCTGGTACTGAGATGAGCATTAGGTCAGAGCTGGCAGAATGGTGTACAATGCCCTCTTTCAGCCACATTCAAGGTAAGAACTAAGTTCTGTAACGTGGCTAACACGTGAAAGGGATCTAAAACTGGCTTACAAAAATGGCCACTACCTCATGGACTACCGGAAACAAAACAGGGCACACTCTGACCCAGTAAGCAGGGGGGAAAGCACCATGGGAGTAGAGCCTACCAACTACCAACATCGTGAGCATTTGCCACAAGCTACTGGAATCAGGAAGCCCAATACTCTACACCCACCACAATGCATTGCTGATGTGACTCTGCAGTGCGCATAATAGAAAAGGTGTTACACTCACCCAAAAGCCACATCAGAACCAGGGAAAGGCTGTCACAGGATAGAACACATTCTGCTGTCATGGAGGTGGGTACGGCATTTGAGGCTGGCATAGAGACTGGAAAAAAAGTTATTAAAGTGGGGGTTTTTTTGGTGGGAGGGGGTTAGTGACCACTGGGGGAGTCTGAGGAGGTCATCCCCGACTCCCTCCAGTGGTCATCTGGTCAGTTGGGGCACTTTTTTGGGACTTGTTCGTGAAAAAAGAGTCCAAAAAAGTGACCCAAAATCGCGGTAAAAACGCCCTTTTTTTCGATTATCAGCTAAAGACGCCCATCTCTCCTCGGCCAATAACCACGCCCCAGTTCCGCCTTCACCACGCCTCTGACATGCCTCCATCAACTTCACCCGTTTCCGCGACGGATTGCAGTTGGAAACGCCCAAAATCGGCTTTCGATTATATCGATTTGGGCGCCCACAGGAGAAAGATGCCCATCTCCCGATTTGGGTCGCAATATAGGCGTTTTTCTCTTTCAATTATAAGCAGGATAGTGTGCCTACTATGTAAGAACACTTATGCACATAAATGTTCTTATACTACTTTAAACCAGGATTGGTGCTCTGTAGGCACACAAATTTGTACCAGGTCTATGAATGCTCCTCTTGTATTTATGCGCTATGCCATTCTAGTGCTTAATTACATGCCAAGTTGCGTGCATAAGGATACACTTACTCTTGTAAATGGCAGTATTCTATACATTTCAATATGTAAATGGTGTCTTAAAGTAGTTTCTGTTATAAAATGAGGGGGAAATTATTAACATTTCTTTTTATCAACATTAAGAAATGCATTGTTAATGCTGAATACGGCTCTGCAATTAAAACAGCTGACACCATCTTAAAGAGAAAACTAGGCTGAAAATACCATATTATACAGTGGGGGAAATAAGTATTTGATCCCTTGCTGATTTTGTAAGTTTGCCCACTGACAAAGACATGAGCAGCCCATAATTGAAGGGTAGGTTATTGGTAACAGTGAGAGATAGCACATCACAAATTAAATCCGGAAAATCACATTGTGGAAAGTATATGAATTTATTTGCATTCTGCAGAGGGAAATAAGTATTTAATCCCTCTGGCAAACAAGACCTAATACTTGGTGGCAAAACCCTTGTTGGCAAGCACAGCGGTCAGACGTCTTCTGTAGTTGATGATGAGGTTTGCACACATGTCAGGAGGAATTTTGGTCCACTCCTCTTTGCAGATCATCTCTAAATCATTAAGAGTTCTGGGCTGTCGCTTGGCAACTCGCAGCTTCAGCTCCCTCCATAAGTTTTCAATGGGATTAAGGTCTGGTGACTGGCTAGGCCACTCCATGACCCTAATGTGCTTCTTCCTGAGCCACTCCTTTGTTGCCTTGGCTGTATGTTTTGGGTCATTGTCGTGCTGGAAGACCCAGCCACGACCCATTTTTAAGGCCCTGGCGGAGGGAAGGAGGTTGTCACTCAGAATTGTACGGTACATGGCCCCATCCATTCTCCCATTGATGCGGTGAAGTAGTCCTGTGCCCTTAGCAGAGAAACACCCCCAAAACATAACATTTCCACCTCCATGCTTGACAGTGGGGACGGTGTTCTTTGGGTCATAGGCAGCATTTCTCTTCCTCCAAACACGGCGAGTTGAGTTCATGCCAAAGAGCTCAATTTTTGTCTCATCTGACCACAGCACCTTCTCCCAATCACTCTCGGCATCATCCAGGTGTTCACTGGCAAACTTCAGACGGGCCGTCACATGTGCCTTCCGGAGCAGGGGGACCTTGCGGGCACTGCAGGATTGCAATCCGTTATGTCGTAATGTGTTACCAATGGTTTTCGTGGTGACAGTGGTCCCAGCTGCCTTGAGATCATTGACAAGTTCCCCCCTTGTAGTTGTAGGCTGATTGCTAACCTTCCTCATGATCAAGGATACCCCACGAGGTGAGATTTTGCGTGGAGCCCCAGATCTTTGTCGATTGACAGTCATTTTATACTTCTTCCATTTTCTTACTATGGCACCAACAGTTGTCTCCTTCTCGCCCAGCGTCTTACTGATGGTTTTGTAGCCCATTCCAGCCTTGTGCAGGTGTATGATCTTGTCCCTGACATCCTTAGACAGCTCCTTGCTCTTGGCCATTTTGTAGAGGTTAGAGTCTGACTGATTCACTGAGTCTGTGGACAGGTGTCTTTCATACAGGTGACCATTGCCGACAGCTGTCTGTCATGCAGGTAACGAGTTGATTTGGAGCATCTACCTGGTCTGTAGGGGCCAGATCTCTTACTGGTTGGTGGGGGATCAAATACTTATTTCCCTCTGCAGAATGCAAATAAATTCATATACTTTCCACAATGTGATTTTCCGGATTTAATTTGTGATGTGCTATCTCTCACTGTTACCAATAACCTACCCTTCAATTATGGGCTGCTCATGTCTTTGTCAGTGGGCAAACTTACAAAATCAGCAAGGGATCAAATACTTATTTCCCCCACTGTATATGCATTAATGATTTCTTCTCCATTCTGCCCATTTTGAGAAAACATCTTGATAAATCAGGTCTGTGCGTTCTGTCAGTGCTTTCAGTTCATTTAACTGGTACCAGAGGAAAGAATAGCAATCTCCTTGACAGCTGGGCCAACTAATGGTAAGATGCATTGAAGGATTGCCACAAAGTCTCTCAGGGATAGGACATGGCAGAAGGTGTTCATTCCATAGATGACTGCAAGCCAGGTGTCTGACTAAAACAAGGATCCTAGCATCATTCACCATGCCTGGTTTGACAGCACATTCAGAAGGGAACCCAAAACACCAGAAAGAAGCATGAGTGTCGCAAAAGGAAACTATCAAGGGACAGGAATCAGCAATCAGAAAAGATGTCTAATGACCAAAGATAGCAATTACAGAGGAGAACAACTCAAATGAATCTCACATCCCTTGAATTCAGCAATTACGGGGCAAGAATAATTAGTGCTTTTACATGTTTTGACACATGCAGCTTCAATAATCTTGCTAAATCATATCAGGCATATGCCTGGATCCTTGAAGTGACAGATGACAAACATAGCCATGACAACGCACTTAATCATTTTTGGAATCATTGACTTAATACAAGAATTATTGCTTCTGAAATCAACTCCAGTTCTGTTTGTGGGGAACGTTCCAATTTATCAAGCCAAATGAACACTAATTGCTGCAGCCTGGTAAGTTTTCGAGCTGCTGTGACCTTCATTGAATTTTAATCCAAAAGAGATAAGATTTACTTCCATGGAAAAGGAAACAACACAATTAAATCCAAATGACAGCTAGATTATGAAGAAGAAGAAGAAGAAAATAACACAACAAAAAAAGCCATGATAACACAAATATTGATTGTGTTCTACTTGACATTTAAGGAAAAATAGAATATTTGCATGTTTTACTCCAGTTGTAGATAAATTCCAGTAACTCCAACTAAGAAGAAGAAGAAGAAGAAGAAGTGAGAGTAATAGAAGCTGGATTCCCTTTAACTGCAGTAATTAATGTTATGTCTCATCAGGGAGAGCTTAGAAAAATAAAGAAAGAAAAAAACAAGTATTATTTTGCTATTAAAGATGCCCTTGAGCTGAGAAACATTTGCAACCCAAGTTAGAAATGTGTAATTGTTACATTGTATCTTCTGCTGTACAGACAGTCTATTAGAAACAATGACATGAAATATAGTTATATTGTGTCCCAATGCTTGCCTATACATAATGCCTATTTATTATACAACATCCAATATTCAAACCTTGTTTCTTGCATCTATTTAGCTGTTACTATCTGTCAAATATATTAACTGCAGTACATCTAATATTCACAGCTTATATCAAGTTGCAAAGTAATCTGTAGATTCCTCGTAATATGATACCCAAAATGCAGTGCTCTACATGTCGCTAGTATTTCCATGTCCAGAATCCCTTCCTAGCAATTTACAAAACATTCACACCTTTATGTGTAGCATTAATTTCAAATCCAATAATATATTCAGTCCATTGTTTACCAAGTAGAAAACAAGTATAGATGCAGCAAATTCATTCAATAGACTAAATTAATTATTACACCATGGATTATTTATAGACTACTATATTCCACCCTCGTTTGTAAGTAAATCAATCTGAAACATGTCCAGTGCTCATAAGGTCTAGCAATCAAATCTGTCATGCCATCAGCTAGCCAGGTAACTGCTGGATCCTTGTTTTGTTTTTTTTTTTTTTTAAACAGTTGAGCACTTAAGTGAAGAGTAGCCTAGTGGTTGGAGCAGTGGACTACACACTAGACTTTGACTACCACTGCTGACTCTTGTGATCCTTAGCAAGTCACTTAACCCTCCAATGCCTTAAATACAAATTTAGGGCCCTGTTGACTAAGCTGCGCTACTAATTTTAGCGAGCTAAATGCTAGAGTTGCCCATATGTTTCTATGGGTGACTTTCCAGCTTATTTTTGAAGGAGAAGGGCGCCCATCTTCCAACACAAATTGGGAGATGGGCGCCCTTCTCCTAAGGGCGGCCAAATCGGAATAATCGGAAGCTGATTTTGGCCACCCTCAACTGCTTTCCGTCGCAGGGACGGCCAAAGTTCAAGGGGGCGTCTCAGTAGTGTACCGAAGGCGGGACGGGGGCATGGTTAAGAGATGGCCATCCTTGGCCGATAATGGAAAAAAGAAGGGCACCCCTGATGAGCATTTGGCTAACCTTTTGTTCACGACCAAGCCTTGAAAAGGTGCCCGAACTGACCAGATGACCACCTTAGGGAATCGGGGATCACCTCCCCTTACTCCCCCTGTGGTCACCAACCCCCTCCCACCCAAAAAAAATAAATTAAAAAACATTTTTTGCCAGCCTCTATGCCAGCCTCAAATGTCATACCCAGCTCCATCACAGCACTATGCAGGTCCCTGCAGCAGTTTTTAGTGGGTACTGCAGTGCACTTCAGGCAGGCGGACCCAGGCCCACCCCCCCCCCCCCTACCTGTTACATTTGTGGTGGTAAACGGGAGCCCTCCAAAACCCACCCGAAACCCACTGTACCCACATCTAGGTGCCCCCCATTACCCTTTAAGGGCTATGGTAGTGTTGTACAGTTCTGGGGAGTGGGTTTTGGGGGGCTCAGCACCCAAAGTAAGGGAGCTATGCACCTGGGAGCAATTTGTGAAGTCCACTGCAGTGCCCCCTAGGGTGCCCGGTTGGTGTCCTGGCATGTGAGGGGGACCAGTGCACTACAAATGCTGGCTCCTCCTATGACCAAATGGCTTAGATTTGGCCGGTTTTGAGATGGTCGCCCTTAGTTTTCATTATATGCGAAAACCAAGGTCAGCCATCTCTAAGGGTGGCCATCTCTAAGGTCGACCCAAATGTTGAGATGGCCATCCATCTTGTTTTGATAATACAGTCGGGGACGCCGCTTTACGGGGCCATCCTTTGAGATGGGCACCTTTATAGATCGGCACCCCGTTCAATTATGCCCCTCTTTAGCGTTTAGTGTGTGCTAATCATTAGCGTGCACTAAAAATGCTAGCGCGCTCTTATTGCTGCTTATTAAACAGGGCCTTTAAAGTGTAATCTCTGCAGAGACAGGGAAATACCCACTATATCTGAATATAACTTACTTTGAGCTACCACTGAAAAGGAATGATCTAAACCTAAAAACAAACCTCCAGTATTTATACACCACAGTCAGTGCTGAATTCAAACACTGACCACGATGTTTAAGTTTATATCCTGGTAGTATTCAATGCCAACTGATACGGAATATTCTAGTATAGACCAGCTGCCAGAAGGTATCTGGGTAATCTGGGCATCTATTTGGTACTAGTTTCACACAGTTGATGTAAGAATTATTTCCTATAACCAGAAGCCTCTTATGAGGTCTATCCCACAGTCCCTTGTCTGCTTACAAGGCACATTTTTTTTTTATCAGGTGAAAAGTTACAGCTGTGATGGCAAATGAAATAGCAGCCTCATTAAAATGTCTGTGTTGATAAAAGTGATTTTGTAAAGAAATTTCACCTTCTGTACGTGCGTTAGTTTTCTGTCCTAACTTAGGGGCCCTTTTACGAAGGCGCGGGAGGGATAATGCGCAGGTAGAGCGTGCCCAATTGGCAGTACGTATGTGTGCCTGGTGGTAATTCCGATTTTAGCGCACACCAAATCCCATAGTAGAAAATAAATTTCTATTTTATACTGCGAGGACACTCCCGGCATGCATTGCACGGTTACCACGTGGGTAGCGCGTGAGCCCTTACCACTAAGTCAATGGGTGGCGGTAAGGGCTCAGGCCATAAATAGGCGATTGTTTTGATATTTGGACAGGCCATTTTCTGGTCAATTAAAAAATTGCTTTTTTTCCCAGCCGTTGTAAAAATTGGTCCAGTGTGCACCAAAAAGATGTGCCCACACTACCGCAGGCCACTTTTTACCACAGCTTTGTAAAAGGACTCCTGAACTATTTATTTATTTGGGTACCAGTGTAGAATATAGTGGTATCTAAATAACTTCTGGATCTGCCTTTTCATCCCTATCTGTCCCAGTGCTGTCAAAATACCGCCAAGGTAGTCGGCAATGATTTTCAGTGGCATTATCTAGATAATATGGCTGAAAATCAGTGAATGGCCCTGGTGAGTGGTATTTATCTGAACAGGACCTACTTCTACCCAGATAAGTGTTGCTCAAATATTTCAAATGGCCTAATTTTCTTAAACTCTGCTGCTTTGAGGTTTTTTTTGTTTGTTTTTATAAATTGATTATATTTATTTTTTAATTTGATTTGGGAGGGGGCTTATTTAACTGGACTTTATATTTTTGTTTGTTTTGTATAAATGCATTACTCTTTGGCTGTACGTTTGGAAAGCATAGCATTGGCTGGTGAATTGTTGCTCACTGCCATGGCAGGTGGGTAGAAAACAAACTGACCAAACAAATAAACACAGAATATAATAGCAGAAGAGGACTTTGAGACCCATCTAATGTCTCCAATTTCATTCCTTACATGGTGCCCACTGATTTTTGGCTGCCTGTTAACTTCTTCACAACTTGGACTCCTTTGTGCTCATCAACTTTCATGGGAGGACAGTTGATGCATCCAACACCCTTTCCATCTTTTAATGAAAATATATTTCCTGACATTGTTCCTGAATCCTTTTGCAGCTTCATTCCCTTTATAGGAAAAAAAACAAAAACTAACCAACCAGAAGTTGACTGGGTTAAAACCTTTATGCAGAACATTGAGATTAGAACTGAGACATCCAACTTTAGGAGGTGCTCAGTTATGGTGGCCTATCCAACACAGAGCCTTTTCTAAAATATGAACAGGAATGCATGCAAAAATGTAAACAGTCATTTTACAAATACAATGAAAAATGGCATGGACCTGGCAGGTGTTGGCACTTATATGTGGACGTGACAGCTTCCCAAATCACATATGCCACCACTGCTCCATTTTACAAAGTTACATGTGGACATGTCACCAATTAAGTAGTGAGGCTGCAACTTTAACATTATTTCATTCTTGAAATGAAAATAAACTACACGAGATTTTCTCTCTTTTCCATTATTGCATGATGACTGATAGAAAGCAGTTATAAACATTTTTAATTTAACTGAGACCTTGACTGAGTGTGACTTTCCTGCTTGTACTATGAGGTTCCTTTTCTTTTTCCATATTTGTTTTAGATTGTATGCTACCTTGAGTTGGTTTACAAATTAGGTAGACTAGAAAATTATATAAGCAAACAATGGGATTAAGGAGAATGACTCCCTTAATCCTTCATGTATAGTGCTGACCAAAACAAGCACTCTTTTAAAACCTATGCATGCCTTTCAGCTGGTATAAAACTTGATGTGGAAATTTTTCATCATACATGTGTATTCCCTTTGTAAAATGGTGCATAAATGTGTAGATTTTACTCCAACCTAAACCATGCATGAAATCTCTGTATTTATGCATTTCCATGTGTAAAAAGCGTCTTTCTGGAAGCGGTTTTTACAGGTATATGTGGTATGCATTTACATATATGTCTAAAACAATGGCCACTGTAGTTTATAAAAACTTAAAATACATCATGGCCTATTGGCAGCAACAAAAACCAGAGTCCTCTAACCAGCAACACAAAAAACATAGGTGTGAAAGTGGAGTGAACGATTGTGGAGGGACAGACAACTTAGATTATAATAATACTCTGGAAAGTGATAGACATGGAAAGGGAGGGATACAGTGTGTGAACAGAAGATATTGCATGCTGGTACAGGGCAGAAGATAACATAAACTGTCTTTGACATATAAAAATGCTTTTCAGTGATCATGTTATATGCTTGGCAGCTGAGATACATGTTACAGGTGTGGATAGGAGTAGACTAGGCAGACTGAATGGGATGGCTGATCTTTTTCTGCCATCATCTACAAGATAGCTCTGATAACTCCTGAAGCAATTATTAGAATTCAGGAACCACTTCAAACATAGAACAATCCTGATAAAGAACCCAAGAGAATGTCAGAATGGGACCTGAGCATTCCCAGTTCCTACTGTGGAGACATTTTGTATGTAACAACAAATGCTAATGACAGAATTATCCTTATAGAAAACCCTTAGAGAAAAGAAACATAAATTAACACATCCTATAAATCTCCAGAATTTTTTACAGTCTCCAACAGTTTTAGCAAAAGCATTTCCCTGGAGTCTCCATCATCCTCAGTATCTCAGAGTAACAATTAATAACTAGCTGACACCTGCAAAACATTTATGGTGAAGTATGAGAGGTACAAAGACTCTTGTACTGAAATACCTCTCATACTTGTCTCTTTTACTCCTTCTTCCCTATAACCCTCTTGACTGACATCTCTCCACTGTTTCTTCTTGTTCCCCTGCTTAAACTTACTTCTAACCCCCCTCACCCATCTTCTTCTCTTTCTCCCTTAACCCTTTCCATCATTACCCCCCCCCCCCCCAAACTCGAGTCTTCGTTTCCCTTCCCCAAGGTCCTGTGTGAGCATGTTTTTGTGGAAGTTTCTATCCTGTGACTATATAGGAATTTTTCTCTATGACATGGTTATGTGTGTGTATATATTTGTATATCTGCTTATCCCTGTACAATAGTTCTGTATGGATGCTTCTCATGCAGTACTCATAGGAAACTTTTCCTGTGTTTCTATCTATATCCATATCTATATTTGTGTGAATGTGTGCAGAATAAGTTGAGGAGGGAGTGGTCCCTGCTTCAAATTGTACTGAGTGAGAGAGTGGCTCTGTACTGTTTCTTTATGTGGTCTTGTGCTATGATCACTTTCTTCAGTGTAGGTAAAACCCACTGGGTCCATCAACAACAGCACTTTGTCTCCTCAGTGCTGAAACAGACAGATGGGACAGACTTGATTAAAATAAATCTTCTGAATGACTGTCTCCTCAGGCTGCATATGCTGTTCCTTTCTAACTGACATCATTGTGCTGCTGTCTGTCTTTCCTGTGATGCTATAAACATACCAGTTTCACTATCCAAGTGAGAGCAACAAGACACAGGCATGTGGGGGGAAACAGTGAGAATTTCCACTTCATCAACTTAAGTAGAGGAGTGTGGTAGCCGTGTTAGTCATAACATAACGTGTTATGTCCAATAAAAAAGGTATCATCTTATTTTCTTTTCCATGTTTTATTTTGTTTGATTTCTATTGATAACCACTTCATCAACTGAAACCTGCCTAAGCCCTTTTTACACTAGTACAAGGCTCAGGTGCTTGAGGTTAGAAGTGATCCCTATAACCAGAAACCTCTTACAAGGTCTGTCCCATAGTCCCTTGTCTGCTTAATCCACATTCCACAACTGCTCAAGCTGAAATGGAAAAATCACTGATTTAATGCAGACCTCGTTTTTGGGTTTTTTTTTTTTTTTTTAAATCTGGTGCAAAGTTACAGCTCTGACTGCAAAAGAATTGCCAGCTTCATTAAATGTTTGTGTTGATAAAAGTAATTTTAGAAAGAAATTTTGGCTTCTGTATGTGCATTGCTCACTGAAAATACATTTTTTGCATTTCAAACTGGGCTTTTTCTGTTCATAATAAATGGAGAGAACAATTTTAAACTCTTTCTCCCATGTTGAAAATAACAGTCCATGTGAATTTTCACATGTGGACCTGTAGACTGACTGGGAGGAAATATTTCTGGGGTAGGGAAGACGTTTATATGAGAGGGGGGGGGAGAGAAAACAGTCCACATAATAGAGTTTAGTAGTTGATGTGAATGGGTAGACTGGATACACAATGTGCTAGATTCAGCATATGGTGCCGAAAAAAATCAGCGTTGAATGGTATTCTATAAAGGGCACTCCGAGATGAGTGCCCTTCATAGTATAGCGTGTACAACTTTGGGCACAAGCACTTATACCAACTGAAACCAGGTGTAAATCCCAGCATGCAAGTTGGGCATGGTTCCCCCAAATTCTAAAACACTGCACACTTTTTAAGAGAATGCACCTGACCTGCCTGTGTCTCTCCCATTGTTACACCCCCTTTTCAGATCCGCATGGAAACAGGCGCTATTTTATATCAGGGCATGTAAGTATAGTTCTGCGCCAATCTGCTGTTTTTGAGCCATTTCAGCATTTTGCTTCAGTTATAATGCTTTTCCATGCCAAAAACGTAATGCTAGGCACCATAGTATATGGTCTTTGCCATCATTTTCTATGCAAGTAATTTTCAGCCTAGAGTGGGTGGCTGAATTTGAGCCAGATGTTCAGATCTATGACTAATGGCATCGAATGGAGGGACTCATCACATGGGTCTAGGGCAGGTACAGCGATCTATAACTGTAAATTAGTAACTTAGAATGTCAAAGGTTTGAATTTGCCGCAAAAGTGGAGTATTTTACTTAAAGAATTGAGGAGCTGGAACTATGATATTGCATTAATCCAGGAAACACATCTGTTATGAAAGTCAGAGCAATTATTGTATGTTAAGCAATTTTCTCGGATTTATTATAGTTCTAATAATCAACAGAAGAAAACAGCAGGGATGGCAATCTTAAAGATTTCCCACTACAGGTCACAACAATCGAGAGAGATCTAAATGGGAGAGTCTTGTTACTCAAAGGGGAAATTGGGGATGTGACCCTCTCTATACTCAATGTCTATGTCTCTAATGTCATATGGTTCCTTTTTAGAAAGGGGGGGGGTGACTATAATTTGGTACTGGATCCCATTTGGGATAGATCTGTCAAAAGTAAAGATGGAAAACAGCTAGCATGTAAACAGTTGTCAAATATAACGCTTGATTTTTCCTTAGCGGATCTATGCCAATACTCTGCAGGTAGAGACTATACTTTTACTCCCACAGGTATGAGAGCTACTCACGCATTGACCTCCTGCTGGGTGATCCATATTGGCTTAAAAAATGGCAAATGTGGGTACTGGACCTATAACATGGTCAGATTATGCCACTATCCAGCTTATAATCGAACGAGAATAACGCCCAAGTTCCGACCTAAATCGGGAGATGGGCGTTCTTCTCACAAAAACAAATAAAGCGGCATAATCGAAAGCCGAACTTTGGACGCTTTCAACTGCACTCCGTCGCGGATGCGGACAAAGTTGACGGGGGAGTGTCGGAGGCGTGGTGAAGGCGGAACTGGGGCGTGGTTATCACCCGAACAGAGATGGGCGCCCTTCGCCGATAATGGATGCGTTTGTAGCTAGAATTTAGGGCACTTTTCCTGGACCCTGTTTTTTGACGAATAAGGCCCCAAAAAGTGCCCTAAATGACCAGATGACCCCCAGAGGGAGTTGGGGATGACCTCCCCTGACTCCCCCAGTGGTCACTAACCCCCTCCCACCACAACAAATGATGTTTCACAACTTTTTACTTTCACCCTCAAATGTCATACCCTCCTCCCAAGCAGCAGTATGCAGGTCCCTGGAACAGTTGTTAGGGGGTGCAGTGGACGTCAGGCAGGTGGACCCAGGCCCATCCCCCCCCTACCTGTTACAATTGTGCTGCTTAATGCTACTAGTCGTCCAACCCCCCCAAACCCCCTGTACCCACATGTAGGTGCCCCCCTTCACCGCTTAGGGCTATAGTACTGGTGTAGACTTGTGGGCAGTGGGTTTTGAGGGGGATTTGGGGGGCTCAACATCCAAGGGAAGGGTGCTATGCACCTGGGAGCTCTTTTACCTTTTTTTTTGTTTTTGTAAAAGTGCCCCCTAGGGTGCCCGGTTGGTGTCCTGGCATGTGAGGGGGACCAGTGCACTATGAATCCTGGCCCCTCCCACGAACAAATGCCTTGCATTTATTCGTTTTTGAGCTGGGCGATTTCATTTTCCATTATCGGTGAAAAGCAAAAACGCCCAGCTCACACCTTGGCGAATAAAGCATGGGCGTCTATTTTTTTTAAAAAATACGGTTCACTCCGCCCCTTCACGGACCCGTTCTCGGAGATTAACGCCCATGGAGATAGGCGTTTTCGTTCGATTATGCCCCTCTATGTGGGCCACCTTTCAACTTGGATAACCAGCTCCTGGGAGGGGATTTGGCGCCTACACAAAAACCTTCTCAGAGACGATCAGGTGCTGGGTGATGTTAAAAGAGCTATCACTGAATACTTACCCAAATATTCAGCTGGTGGCCGGCAGCATGGTAAGCTGCTCCCAATGGCGCTGACCCCAGATATTCAATGTCAGGCCATTTCCGGTGACCAGCATTGAATATCGGGGGGGGGGGGGGTGGCCAGCTCTAACTTAAAAGGCTATAAGAATATTCAGTGCTGGTCAGTTAAGTTAGTAGCGGGCAACGATAGGACTGTTATTTAAGCGGTCCAATTTACCCACTAAATATAGCTGGCCAGCCCTTGAATATTTGCTGATAGATGGTTATATTTCACGATATAGCCAATTAATTTTAAGTATCTTTTGGGCCCCTAGTGACAAAAATACGCCTGGACTTAAATCAGTGGTATAGGGGCTCCCTGACTTGGTTTGGTAGAACAGGAGCTGTAAAGATGAATGCAGTACCTATTTTATTTATTTATTTATTTTCAAAACTTTTATTCCGCCTTTACCTAAGCGGTTGACATAAAACAAGCAAAGCTTAAAAACAACAAAGCAAACCATCACAAAACTTAAACATTAAAAAAATACCATTCTTAATTATCACACAAAAAAAACAAAAAACAAACAATCACACAATACAGTACATAAGTACATAAGTACATAAGTAGTGCCATACTGGGAAAGACCAAAGGTCCATCTAGCCCAGCATCCTGTCACCGACAGTGGCCAATCCAGGTCAAGGGCACCTGGCACGCTCCCCAAATGTAAAAACATTCCAGACAAGTTATACCTAAAAATGAGGAATTTTTCCAGTCCATTTAATAGCGGTCTATGGACTTGTCCTTTAGGAATCTATCTAACCCCTTTTTAAACTCCGTCAAGCTAACCGCCCGTACCACGTTCTCCGGCAATGAATTCCAGAGTCTAATTACACGTTGGGTGAAGAAAAATTTTCTCCGATTCGTTTTAAATTTACCACACTGTAGCTTCAACTCATGCCCTCTAGTCCTAGTATTTTTGGATAGCGTGAACAGTCGCTTCACATCCACCCGATCCATTCCACTCATTATTTTATACACTTCTATCATATCTCCCCTCAGCCGTCTCTTCTCCAAGCTGAAAAGCCCTAGCCTTCTCAGCCTCTCTTCATAGGAAAGTCGTCCCATCCCCACTATCATTTTCGTCGCCCTTCGCTGTACCTTTTCCAATTCTACTATATCTTTTTTGAGATACGGAGACCAGTACTGAACACAATACTCCAGGTGCGGTCGCACCATGGAGCGATACAACGGCATTATAACATCCGCACACCTGGACTCCATACCCTTCCTAATAACACCCAACATTCTATTCGCTTTCCTAGCCGCAGCAGCACACTGAGCAGAAGGTTTCAGCGTATCATCGACGACGACACCCAGATCCCTTTCTTGATCCGTAACTCCTAACGCGGAACCTTGCAAGACGTAGCTATAATTCGGGTTCCTCTTACCCACATGCATCACTTTGCACTTGTCAACATTGAACTTCATCTGCCACTTGCACGCCCATTCTCCCAGTCTCGCAAGGTCCTCCTGTAATCGTTCACATTCCTCCTGCGACTTGACGACCCTGAATAATTTTGTGTCATCGGCGAATTTAATTACCTCACTAGTTATTCCCATCTCTAGGTCATTTATAAATACATTAAAAAGCAACGGACCCAGCACAGACCCCTGCGGGACCCCACTAACTACCCTCCTCCACTGAGAATACTGGCCACGCAATCCTACTCTCTGCTTCCTATCTTTCAACCAGTTCTTAATCCATAATAATACCCTACCTCCGATTCCATGACTCTGCAATTTCTTCAGGAGTCTTTCGTGCGGCACTTTGTCAAACGCCTTCTGAAAATCCAGATATACAATATCAACCGGCTCCCCATTGTCCACATGTTTGCTTACCCCCTCAAAAAAATGCATTAGATTGGTGAGGCAAGACTTCCCTTCACTAAATCCGTGCTGACTTTGTCTCATCAGTCCATGTTTTTGTATATGCTCTGCAATTTTATTCTTAATAATAGCCTCCACCATCTTGCCCGGCACCGACGTCAGACTCACCGGTCTATAATTTCCCGGATCTCCTCTGGAACCTTTCTTAAAAATCGGTGATAGTACTACTGTTAATTCCATTCATAAGCAATACCGTTCTTACAAAAGACATCCACAAATAGTTGAGTCTTTAATAGCCTCTTAAATTGAAGTAGACTGGCACATAAGCTCATTTGTCTTGCTAAAGCATTCCACATCACAATCCTTGCTATTGAGAATGTGGCAGTTCTTGTATCACAATAACGTGTTTTGACAAAGGCATCCAAGGACAACTTCATTGCAGTCTCTGACCTTAGGGACCTTCCTGATTGATACACTGAAAAAAATCTCCTTAAAATATAAAGGAGCAGGCAGATATACAGCTTGATGCACAAAGCATAAAACTTTGAATTGTACTCTAAACTGGACAGGCAACCAGTGCAAATGCCTCAAAATTGGTGCTATATGTGAAGACCTTGATACACCAACCACAAGCCCCTTCCTATTCATATCCTAAAGAATCTTTCGAGACACTGTCAAAGAGATTTTACAAGTTTTATCTAGAAGGACAAGCCCCCTTATTTTGCTCTCCATCACCCCAGCACATATAAAATGGAGGAAGCTTTAGGCGTTCCTGATTTAAAGGCCTAATATGAAGCTGTACCAACAAACGAAGGAAAAATAGGAGACCACAACAAATCCTGACAGACAAAAAATCTCCCAGTCTGATACAAAGGAAGTATCTAAATTTATTTAATACTCATCCACAAAAAATGCAGGCAACAAGTTCTGTAGTAAACCATATTTCTTCCGTATTCAATCCAGCATCGGTTTTTAAAGCGTCTGTAGTATAATAAAATTATCAACACCAATAGAAAACATCTGCTGTGCAAAAAGACTAGTGGGACCTGTTTCACCGGGAAATATACGGCTTCATCAGGATCTTGAATTGTACAAGTAACCAATTTGTAGCTGCTGTGTATGTGGCAAAGATAAACTTACATCTAGGCCTGGCGCTTAAAAAACCAATGCTGGATTGAAAATGGAAGAAATGTGGTTTAATACTACACTTTTTGCCTGCATTTTTTGTACATACGGAACAAGCATTATTGGTTCTGGATTAAACTATGCTATTTACTTTGGGCCAGGAAAGGACGGAGGGGGGGGGGGGGGGTAGGAGATTCCTAACCTGCTAACCTGTACCTGCTTCACTGCAACGCTGCCGGCTTCAGAACGTTGGAGGTGCTTTATATTATATAGGATTGCACTTCTATCCCACATTTTCCCACCTATTTGCAGGCTCAATGTGGCTTACAGAGACCTGTTATGGCATCGCCATTCCAGGATAACAGATACAATTGGTGATACAAGAAGATTAGGGATGGGAAGGAAGATCTGAGCAGATAGGTATAGAAAGATGACTTTCAGGTTTGGGGTGGTGTTAGTGAGGTGGCATAGTTAAGTTATGGGTTCTCTTTGTAGGCCTTGTTGAAGAGATGTGTCTTCAGAGATTTACGAAAGTTAGATATGTTGTCGATTGTTTTCAGGTCAGTTGGTAGCGCATTCCACAACTGTGTGCTCATGTAAGAGAAGGTAGTCACATGTATTAGCTTGTATTTTAGTCCTTTACAGCTGGGGAAGTGTAGATCAAGAAATTTGCAGGAAGATCTTTTGGCATTTCTGGGAGATAAGTCCACGAGGTTTTGCATATAGGTTGGGGCGTCACCATGTATGATTTTGTGTACAATCGTGCAGATCTTGAATGCGGTACATTCCTTAAGTGGGAGCCAGTGAAGTTTTTCTCTTAAGGGTTTTGCACTTTCATATTTTGATTTTCCAAATATGAGTCTGGCGGCGGTATTCTGGGCTGTTTGGAGTTTCTTGATAGTTTGTTCTTTTCAGCCAGCGTAAAGTGCATTGCACTATAAACAACCCCCTTAAATTGCTCTAAAAATTATTTTTCAAATGCCCCCCCCCCCAAAAAAAATGGGTCTATATTGAAGTCCCATAGCCAGCATTTTCTAAAAATACTTCCCCCGATATTCAGCGCTGGTTACTGGTCAGAACAGCTGCTGACCGGTTAAATAGCGCTTAACTGGCTATCTGTCAAAATTCAGCAGGGGATAACCACTAATCCCCCGCTGAATATCCCCGGTTAGCAGCTAGTGGATAGCCAGTTATATTGGCTGATATAACCAGCTATCCGCCGATTTTTAAACTGGGTTTCGTAGTAATATTTGGCTGCATGAAAACCTGGTATATTTTTGGCTTATTTAAAGATAACCGGCTAAGCCTGAATATTGACTTAGCCGGTTATCTTTAAACCATTCAAAAACATACCGGATATTCAATGCCGGTCACCGGAAAAAGCCCAACCGTGGGAGTTAGCCGGTCTAACTCCCATGGTATGAATATCAGCCCCACTGTTTATAGCATTTTAAAATTTCACATTCATTCAGTACCACCACCCTCTAATTCAATAAAAGTTGCTAAAAATTATATGTGCAAATTTGGGCACACACCCAGTTTGTGCAAGCAATTTAACTAAATAACAAGACACTTAGCACTAATTGACTTTTTAACAAGCAATTATTGGCACTAATTAGAATTAATTTAAATGTATACGTGTAAAATTAGCATGGGATCCATGCCTAAATTTTATGTGTGAGTCAAAAAAGGGAATGTGGAAATGGGAGGGTCATGGGCGTTTATGGGCGAATCAGAGGAATTTCTTTAAGTTACACGTATTCTCACATCATCCCTCCAAACCCTGCCACCCCTGAATCCTTTTCTTAAATCACAGGAGGAAGCTGCTATATTCTGCCCTCCTCTACACTCACTACCTGTTTCTCTCATCCCATTCCCACCCATCTACTCTATAAACCTGGAGGATGTAATGGGGCAGTTTGACAAATTGAAGAGTAGCAAATCTCAGAGTACTGATACAATTGAAAAATGAACTTGTGGAAGTATTGTTAGTAATATGTAATTTATCGAGCGTGGTACCGGAAGATTATAGGGTGGCCAATGTAATGCTGATTTTTAAAAAAGGTTCCAGAGGAGATCCGGGGAATTATAGACCAGTGAGTCTGACGTCGGTGCCAGGCAAAATGGTAGAGTCTATTATAAAGAACAAAATTACAGAGCATATTCAAAAGCATGGATTAATGAGACAAAGCCAACATGGATTTAGTGAAGGGAAATCGTGCCTAAACAATCTATTACATTTCTTTCAAGGGATGAACAAACATGTGGATAAAGGTGAGCCGGTTGATATTGTATATCTGGATTTTCAAAAGGCATTTGACAAAGTACCTCATGAAAGACTCCAGAGGAAATTGGAGAGTCACGGGATAGGATGTAGTGTCCTATTGTGGATTAAAAACTATCTAAAAGATAAAAAAAACAGAGAGTAGGGTTAAATGGTCAGTATTCCCAATGGAGAAGGGTAGTTAATGGGGGTCCCTGAAAACCGACCAGGCAAGGGTACTCCAGGACTTGACTTGGGAAGTACTGGGCTAGAAAGTGGCATTATGAGGGCAGAGTCGGGGAGGAGCTGGCAGCATAAAAAGCAGTCCTAACTTCCCAGCCCATCAGCGCCTCGCCACCTGTGTTTTCCACCTGTTCATCTTTCCCCTGATTAGTTTCCATGCAGCAATCATCCCCCTCCCCCTCGGCTCCTTGGGACTTGTAGTCTTTCTCTCTAGATCCTCCCCCCTTCGCCGGAGCACTTGGGAATTGTGGTCCTCCCTTATCCCCATAGACCTGGCGTGGCTCCTCCTCCCCTAGATCCTAACTGGTCGGTCTGAGGCATCCTGGGACTTGTAGTTGTAAGCACCAGTGGAGCGCAGGCTGCTGCTGGTTTGCTTCTTCTTCTTCACCTGTTCCCCTCCCAGGGACCCCTCACACTTCACAAGGTTCACAAGGTTGATCTTGCATTCTCCACAAGTTCTCCTCCGTTTCTCTTTCCCCACTTCATTCTCACTATATTGATTTATATATCAATTTATATTGATAGTACTCCAAAAAATTCGTACCTACTGCCCCATATCCTCAACCTATCACTTTTCACTGCAACTGATCCAATGCCTTCAAACATGCTGTAATTACATTACTACTCAAAAAACCTTTACTAGACCATACCTCCTCTTCCAACTACATAGTAACATAGTAGATGACGGCAGAAAAAGACCTGCATGGTCCATCCAGTCTGCCCAACAAGATAAACTCATATGTGCTACTTTTTGTGTATACCTTACCTTGATTTGTACCTGTCCTTTTCAGGGCACAGACCGTGTAAGTCTGCCCAGCACTATCCCCGCCTCCCACCACCGGTTCTGGCACTGACCGTATAAGTCTGCCCAGCACTATCCCTGCCTCCCAACCACCAGTCCCGCCTCCCACCACCGGCTCTGGCACAGACCGTTAAGTCTGCCCAGCACTATCCCCGCCTCCCGCCACTGGCTCTGCCACCCAATCTCGGCTAAGCTCCTTAGGATCCATTCCTTCTGAAAAGGATTCCTTTATGTTTATCCCACGCGTGCTTGAATTCTGTTACCGTTTTCATTTCCACCACCTCCCGCGGGAGGGCATTCCAAGCATCCACTACTCTCTCCGTGAAAAAATACTTCCAGACATTTTTCTTGAGTCTGCCCCCCTTCAATCTCATTTCATGTCCTCTCGTTCTACCTCCTTCGCATCTCCGGAAAAGGTTCGTTTGCGGATTAATACTTTTCAAATATTTGAACGTCTGTATCATATCACCCCTGTTTCTCCTTTCTTCAAGAGGGTAAAATTATGTATCATACCTGATAATTTTCTTTCCATTAATCATAGCTGATCAATCCATAGACTGGTGGGTTGTGTCCATCTACCAGCAGGTGGAGATAGAGAGCAATCCTTTTGCCTCCCTATATGTGGTCATGTGCTGCCGGAAACTCCTCAGTATGTCGATATCAAAGCTATTTACCTATCTCCCTCCTCACTTTTGCATCCAAGCTACTTGAACATGTTGTCTTAACCTTCTTTCATCTCAAGCTATTGTTGATCCAATACAATAGGGCTTTTCCCCTCTATGTTCTACAGAAGCAGCCCTTGCTGAAGTCTGCAGCGACCTATTTCCGGTCAGATCCAAGGATCATTACTCAATCTTTATCCTTCTTGACCTTACTGCTACTTTTGACCTTATTTATCACCATCTGTTCCTTGATACACTGTCCTTAGGAGCTCTGTTCTTTTTTTCCCTTTTTATTACCTTTAGAAAATATATTACATCAAAGAATCTTTGAAAAAGAAAACATTGAGATACAGAAAATATAAGCACTTAATAGCTATAAACACATCAGTGGAAGAAGAAAAATAATCAATATCCCAATGTTGTAGCCCACTATGAAGAAGAGAGAGTTCCAAGAATCAGAAATTTCCAGAAGGAGCCAGTGTACAAAGTAAAGAAAAAACAGGTACACTAATAGACTGCCTTCTACATATTATCCCATATTAGGACTTCCATCAGAAAGCTGAGTAGACTCATTAGCATCCAGAAAATAATCTCAGTTGAGATGGTTCATAAATAACATACTACATAATATCAATCCAAATCAGACATTTACAAGGAAAAAATACAAATCTGGCCACCAGAAATGGTTTCCTCCTATTTTATGTCTATTTGCAGACTTCTGGGAAAACTTGAACTCTCCTATCCAGAAATGAAACTTCTTGCAGACAAAATGTAGGCATAAGATTACATCTCTTCTTCTTATCTCTTATCTCTCCCATCAAACCTATGCTCTGTTGGATCCTCCTCCACTGTTTCCCACTATAATGTGGTATACCTCAAGGCTCTATCTTGGGATCTCTTCTCTATATATACTTGTTCTATTGGTACTTTGATCCCCTCTCATGGCTTTCAATACCATCTTTATGCTGACGACTCCTACCTCTCTATGTCAAACATTTCACCAGGAAACCAAGCTCAAGTCTCAGTCTGTTCCTGACATTGCTGCATGGACATCAAAACTCCATCTGAAACTGAACATGACCATGGCTTCTTATATTTCCCCTAAGCTCAATTCACATCTTCCACCTTTCTCTTCTACCTTTCAGTGGACAACATTCTCATCCTCTTTGTCTCCTCAGTTCATAACCCTGGGATCATCTTTGACTCCTCTCTTTCTCTGCAGATATCCAACAGACTGCCAAAATCTGTCATTTATTTCTCTATAACCACCAAAATTCATTCCTTCCTTTCTGAACACACTAACAAAACCCTTATCTACACTCTCATTACCTCTTGCTTAAATTGATATGACCTGCTCCTCACAGGTCTACCACTGAATCATTTCTCTCCCTTTCAATGTATTCAAAATTCTGCTGCACAAGTTATCTTCCACCACTGTCACTATGCTCACAGAACCCCTATAATCAATAAACAGTGAAAATTATCTTTGTAACTATAATGTCCCATAACTGGATCATGCAGGTCTTAGCAGAAAGAAGTAACAGTGCAGTCCCGACGGGGGCCCATTTTGCTTCCAACTTCTTCTGGAGACCTCACTGCGTTGCAAATCTGAGATCACCCACCATCAATCCCACAGCTTTCTGTCTCCCGTGCCCCTTTGCCTATGACACAACTTCTCTCATATGCGATAGGGCACCGGAGACGGAAAGCTGTGGGATTGCTGGTTGGTGATCTCAGATTTGCAACACAGTGAGGTCTCCAGAAGAAGCCACAAGCGAAACGGGTCTCCATTGGGACAGCACTATTACTTCATTCTGCTAAGACTCCGTGACCAAGTACTGGGACATTATAGTTACAATGATAAGTGTCCATTTTCACTGTTTACACCCCTATCTGTTTCCACATACATTTCAAATGTATCTTGCTGACGTACAAGTGCATTCATTCTACAGCTCCTGAATTTCTCTCCTTTGTTATCTCTCTCAACATCCCTACTTAGGAATTTAGGAATTTCAATTATCAGGTAAGTCACTCTTATCTGTGCTCTTTCCTTCTTTAGATTTCATTCCTTCCACCTTGCTGTGCCATATGTCTGGAACAGACTTCCTGAGTTTGTATATCAAGCTCCATCTATGGCCCTATTCAAACCCAGGCTAAAACTACTTTTTCGAGTCTACATTTAATTCTTAACTTCTTATTTACCTGTGTATTACTCATGTTGTTTAATTATTCCCATAATAACTGAAACTCCCTAATCTCTTATTTGCTCTGCTTGTCTATCTTGAATAGTTTGCAAGTTTTGTGAAGCAGGGATTTTCTCTTATATGGTTGTGTACAGTGCTGCATATGTCTAGTACAGCTAGAGAAGTGATAAGTGGTTAGTAGTAGTTAGTACAGTAGTTCAAGTGAGTAAAATTTGTGCTATTGATTGTTATATGTTTCTTGTATTTTAATAGGAAATTGTTATGCTTCCATCAGCACCCGTCAATCGGGGCCAGTGTTATACATGGCTGGAACCCAGGGAAGAAATCCAAAGTCCACTAGCGAGCTGTACCTTCTTCAGTTTCAGGTAAGGTTGCAGCTTTCTTTGGCCTGAGAGCCCAGGGCGATTACCCCCCCCCCCCCCCCCCCCCCCCCCCAGGGCAACTGAGTCCCCTTAACACCAGCCATGCTACCAGCTCCCCAAGTATAATTACTGTTTGACCTTTCAGCAGCAGTTTCCTAACTCCTATTCATTTTGCACATTCATAGATGGGGAAAATTTGATAAAGTTGTCCAGGTGCAAAGTCTGCAGTAACCAACCACCCCCACCCTGCACGTGGAATGCTGTACAAATTTTCAAAGGAAAAATGTACTTTCTTTTCAAAAACTGCCTACAGGTATGAGTGACACATGGACTTTGCAACACACTTTAGAGTGAGTGAGATTTGTCTGGGAAATAGGATGCATGGAATTCAAAATGAAATATAAATACATATCTTCTAATCACATCCAAAACATGCCCGGGACTGCCTTTCCTAACTCAATTGAACACACATGCCCTCTAAAGCTCTGTGCATGCTTTAGCCAGATTGAAGGTGAACAATATTCCAGTACCTTTTTACCCAGTCGAAGGGCTTTTGAACATTGCCCCAATAGGTCTCATCCCTCAAGTAAATGACTTTTGGAAGGATTCGTACTCACCATAACGGAAATGTGGAGAATATGCATCTGCTCTTCCACAATCTCTGAGGGCTCTCGTAAACTTGGGGGTGTGGACCTTGTCAGCTGCTCAGTACTGCTCATGGATATGTGAAAATACAGTGTCCCATTCTGCAGCCACTGCTGCTTCCAGTGAACCAAGGAGATATCTGCAACAGTCCCAGACATCTCTAGAAGAAAAAAACAGAGAAATGCTAGGAAGACTAAAAATTACATTTCCTGAAAGAGGTCTTCTGTGTGCTGTGGAGCTCAGAATGGACACAGGAAATTATGAAAATTCAGCAGGTATATTGGTGGCATGAATGACAAGCACTACTGTACACAGCAGAAGTGACTTAAGACCTCTTGCTGTGTCCCTTCAAATCTAACATCAGCATGCAGCAAGTTGCCCATGCTCATTACCACTGCTACTCCTCAAATGCCCTCAAAGTTGCTATATATGTAGAAGATGTTCTTTTTTTGCAGTGTGTTATTGCTGCCCTATGAGTCCTGCTTTTCTTTTACTGCTTTGTTCTCATTTTCAGATAAATCAGATAGAATTGACAATGTATATGGAACACAAGAACAAGAGAACAATAATTCAGAAGGTAACAAGTCACATGCTGATGTTTCATGTAGGCATAATTCCTCTTGCTAAGTATCATAATTCCTTTTGCTAAGTATGTACCTCATGACAACTAAAATGTACTTTATACCAATTGCTACAGAACTTTAATAACCCAATCCGTTACTGTTTCTGCTGACTGCATTTCATCCTATTTGCACTCAGTAGGGTAAAGGGACATTGCAAATTTCTCTGAAGCAGATATCAACCTTTTGAAATATTTCTGTCCCTATTTTAAAAATGCATAGTGTACAATAACAATGTTATCAAATGATATTTCCCACAAAACCCATTGCATGCAATTATTTTTGAAGAGGTGAAGGGCAATTCTAGAATTAGGTATCCCTTTGTGTGCTTAAGTGTAGAGAAAAATAGCATTTACATGTGTAAATGTCCTAAGTACTATTCTATAAAGTCATCCATAAGTGCTTTAGTGCACAAATGCAAGGAGGGCACACACATGGACAGATCATAGGAAAGGCATGGGCACGTAGATTGCAGAATACAGTAAATTATGTGCACTCTTGTCAAACCTGGGTGCCCACAGTTATACTAGGTCTATAGTTGGTGTAATTGTGAGTGATGCTGAGTTACCAAACAAATCTGATTGATTTCTTTGACTGGGTGACGGAAGAACTGGACAAAGGACTTGTACTAGATGTGATCTACTTGGAATTCAGCAAAGCCTTTGATACAGTCCCTCACAGAAGACTTTTGAATAAGCTGAGAGGGCTGAACTTAGGACCCAAAGTGGGGAACTGTAATGGAAACTGGTTGACCGCCAGACGACAGAGGGTGATGGTAAATGGAATTTGCTCAGAGGAAAGGAAGGTGAGACGTCGGTACTGGGGCCGATTCTGTTTAACATACTTGTGAGAGACATTGCTGGAGGGTTAGAAGGAAGAGTTTGCCTTTTGCAGATAACACAAAGATAGCCAATAGAGTGGATACCCCAGCGGGAGTAGAAAAAATGTGAAGAGATCTCAAAATATTATAAGAATAGTCAAAGATATGGCAGTTAAAATTTAATTTGAAGACGTACAGAGTGATGCACTTGGGGTGCAGAAATTCATAGGAGATGTACGAGATAGCAGGAGATAGATTAATACGCACAGCTCAGGAGAGGGGCTGATGGTGTATTAGGACCTCAAGGTGATGGAACAATACAAGGAGGTGGCCACAACCAGAAGGATGCTAGGCTGCATAGAGTGGGGTATAAACCAGAAGAAGAAAGGAGGAGTTGATACCCCTGTACAAGTCATTGTCATTGGTGAGGTCCCCAGGGGTCTGTGCTGGGACTGCTGCTTTTTAACATATTTATAAATGATCTACAGATGGGAGTAACTAGTGAGGTAATTACATTTGCTGACAACACAAAGTTACTCAAAGTTCTTAAATTGCAAGAGGATTGTAAAAAATTACAAGAGGGCCTTACATCTAAATGGCAGACGATGTTTAATGTGAGCATGTGGGAAAGAGGAACCCGAATTATAGCTATGTATTGCAAGGTTCCACATTAGGAGTCACCACTCAGGAAAGGGATCTAAGCATCATCGTTGATGATACGTTGAAACCAGGGGCGTATCTGCGTGGGGCCACAGGGGCCTGGGCCCCCGCAGATTTTGCCCTGGCCCCCCTCCCCGCCGTCAACCCTCCCCCGCTGCTTACTTTTGCTGGTGGAGGGCCCCAACCCCCGCCAGCCGAGGTTACTTACAGCATGGCCACGGAGGAGTCGGAGGAAGAAGAAATATGAAGACTTCGGGTCGGACCTCGGCTGGCGGGGGTTGGGGCCCCCCGCCAGCAAAAGTAAGCAGCAGGGGAGGGTTGACGGCGGGGGGTGGAGAGTGGCGGTGGCAGCGGCGGGGGGGGGAGGGAGGCAAAAATGTGCCCCCCCTCTCTGGCTCTGGCCCCTCCTCTCTGGCTCTGGCCCCCCCTACCGCCGGATTCCAGATACGCTCCTGGTTGAAATACTCTGCTCACAGCATGGCGGCAGCTAAGAAAGCAAATAGAATCTCAATATTAGGAAAGCAATGTAAAACAAAATGAGGACATTATAATGCCTTTGTATTGCTCCATGGTGCGACTGCATCTCAAATATTGTGTTCAATTCTGGTCACTGCATCTCAAAAGAGATAGTGGAATTAGAAAAGGTACAGAGAAGGACAACGAAAATGATAAAGGGGATGGGACGACTTCCCTATGAGGAAAGGATAAAGTGGCTAGGGCTCCTCAGCTTGGAGAAAAGATGGCTGAGGGAAGATACGATAGAGGTCTGTAAAATAATGAGTGGAGTGGAATGGGTAGAGGTGAATCACTTGTTTACTCTTTCCAAAAATACTAGGACTAGGGGGCATGCAAAGAATCTACAAAGTAGTAAATTTAAAACAAATTGGAGAAAATATTTCTTCACTCAACGTGTAATTAAACTCTGGAATTCATTGCCAGAGAATGTAGTAAAAGCGGTTAGCTTAGCGGGGTTTAAAAAAGGTTTGGATGACTTCCTAAAGGAAAAGTCCATAGACCATTATTAAAATGGACTTGGGGAAAATACACTGCTTATAAGCAGCATAAAATGTATTGTACTGTTTTGGGATGTTGCCAGGTACTTGTGACCTGGATTGGAACCTGTTGGAAACAGGATGCTGGGCTTGATAGACCTTCGGTCTGTTCCACTATGGCAATACTTATGTATTTATGTACTTACTGGAGAGGAGTGGATGTGGTCATACTTCACAAAATTGTGGGAGAGAAGCAGCTGGAAACTACTGGCCAGTAAACCTCACTTTGGTTATTGGAAAAGTAATGGAAGTGATGCTGAAGAAAAGGATAGTGAATTTCCTGGAATCCAATAGATTACAAGATCCGAGACAACATGGTTTTACCAAAGGTAAATTGTGCCAAACGAATCTGATTGAATTCTTTGACTGGGTGACCAGAGAAATGGATCGAAGACATGCACTAGATGTAATCTACTTAGATCTCAGCAAAGCCTTTGACATAGTTCCTCATAGGAGGTTCTTGAATAAACTTGACAGGCTGAAGTTAGGACCCAAAGTAGTGAACTGGATTAGAAAATTGTTGACAGACCAGACACCAGAAGGTGGTGGTTAATAGAATTTACTCAGAGGAAGGAAAGGTGAGTAGAGGAGTGCCTCAAGGATCGGTGCTGGGGCCGATTCTGTTCAATATAGTTCTAAGTGACATTGCCGAAGGGTTAGAAGGTAAGTTTGCCTTTTTGCAGATGATACCAAGATTTGTAACAGAGTGGACACCCTGGAGAGAGCGGAAAACATGAAAAAGGATCTGCAAAATGTAGACATCTTGAGATTTAAAGGTATGTAAAGAATCAAGGTGTCATAGGTTAGAGGGAAGCACATTCTATAGGGAAGGATCAGTGACGGTGAAAATGGAATGACCTGTGGCTACATGAGTTACAGGTAATTGCTTGAAGGAGAAGATAACCTCTTTGCTAATGCCTTTACCTCGCTATGTGATGGTTCTTCCTTTCCTGTCACACACTATAGTTCCTTATATCATGCCCCTCCCCTTTCTATTCTCTCTACTTCTTTCTTACCTATGCTCCCTCTGTTGCAATTGTCTCTCCTGCTCGCTCTCTTTTTTTTTTTTTTTTTTAGTATTGTAAACTGCTTGGAAACTTGGATGTGGAATCTTTGCACAGACCTGTTGCTGACAGGCCCCAGAATCACAGTGTGAACAGCTGAGCTACAGTGACACATTAATCCTTACTTGGCTCCAGCCAGGTCTCAAGAAACAGGATTCTCACAGGATTTCAAGATAAAGTTTTCCCTACTTTAGGGGTAAAAAAGGCCCTGCGCTAGCAGCGGGGGCCGTTTTTGCTGCATGCTGCGGCCCTTTTTACTGCAGTGGGTAAAAAGGACAAAAAACTGCATGGTCATGCATTACGATTTCACTTACCATGTGGCCAAGCTGAGCAAAGCACTTAATGCCACCCATTGAGGTGGCATTAAGAGCTCTCACGCTAACCCTGTTGTAACTGGGTAGCATGAAGCACTGCCCGATTACTGCTGGGTTAGCATCACACTGGAAAATAGCTAGATATTTTCTGTAACACGGCAAATAGCACACGCCGGGGCTGGAACAACTGCCGGCATCCGCTTTCGGCCAGCAGTAGTTCCAGATTAGAATGTGGTAAGCCCATGTTGGGTTTACCGCCACTCTGTAAAAAGGCCCCTAAGCTTACGCATCTGTAGTAAAAGTGTACACTGTTGGGCTTCTTCTCTTTTCCCTGGGCCTCTCTGGCTTCACTGGACTCAAGAGATTCATCAGACTACCTGAAGCACTTCCTCCTGCTCTGCCATGGCTGCCACTCCCTCTCTGCTCTGTATTGCAGGAGCTGGCTCTTAAGGTGGTTCTATGAGGGAGAGTTGTTAAGGAGAACTGGCAACTTCCTATACACTCCATATGTGCTTAAACATCATTATTCCATACACTTTTGCATGAAAATTGTGAGTAAATGTTTGTGTGTGTGCTATAGCATTACCCCCTAGATGGGCTCATTGTAAATACATGACACAGAAGTACACACTCGCCACATTTCTGTGGCCTCATGAGTTCCTTTGTACAAGACTGTAGAGGTCACAGTTAATCAGAATCAAAATTTCAATCAAGATGTGAGATATTTCATTCACAGAACCATTGCCTTTTTATTTTATAATCTGTCATGTGTTCCATTTATGCAGCTTCGCTTAGGAAAGAAAATTGTTACATTAATTTCTAATGTCATTGAAAACTTATATTCAGTTTAATGATAACAGAGAGCGTGAACTGACCTGTGATGTCACCAGCCTGGTACGCAAATGATAATATTTCATTCTCCTGTCTCTGCTCAGCACATTGATTGCTCTTCAATAAAATTATAGATGTAGTCATCAATAAAACCACCACTGGTAGAAATGCTTCTGTCCCAAAGTGATACAAACTTTAAAGGGGTAGTCATGTTAGTCTGGTGTAACAAAATTGACAGAGGCTGCCGGCACCTTACAGGCTAACAAATTTATTTAGGCAAGAGCTTTTGAGGACCAGAGTTCACTTTGTCATGCATCTGACGAAGTGGATTCTAGTCTTTAAAAGCTTATACCTCAATAAATGTATTAGTCCATACTATGGGATAAACAACAAACTCTAGATGAAAACTATGCTCATCCAAAAACTGTAACCAAACAACCAACCTCAACTGAGCAAAGTTAAAAATACAGTCTACAACCTCCAAGATGAGAAAGGAGGAAAATGACCTCAGTGGTAGTTCATCACCCAACAACTGTGACAGAATCTACATCACAAGAACCAATCATTGGTCAGTTTAGGTTGGTTAGTTGGTTACTCCATAATGTGCCACCTGTAAATGACTCCTACAGGCATAGGCGCCAGGTATAAGAGGCTTGGAGAGGCTAAGCCTCCCCCCTGCTGCAGCAGAATGGATCAGCTGTGGAGTCCAGCTGCTCTGAAGGGATTAAATTGTTGATTTACCTCCATCCTCACAGCAGGAGCTGCAGTGAAAGCCCTCTAGCAGTTGTAGAAATTGGTTTATGGTTTACTTTACTGCTGGGAAAGCAGGAGGGGGAGGGGGGGTTGGCTGGAGGTGTCCTGGGTTGCCAGGGAGATATTTAACAAGGATGACTTCCTGACCTGCACTGAGGACAGACAGCAGCAGAACGGATACTGGGCCAGCATGATCAGAAAAAGTCACCAGACAACAAAGGTAGAAAAGATCATTTTATTTTCATTATAGTGTTTGGAATATGTCCACTTTGAGAATCAGGTACTCAACATTAAAAGTTTATATTTATTTACTTATTTATGGCATTTTATCCCACATTAAACATGAATTAAGGTGTTTTGTGGCTCTATATGAGAATTGTGATGATATGATCCCTTGTTTCATATTGTTAACAGTCTGCATTTTCCGTATGGGTGGTATATTGGTGTATTAGGTCTGCCCAGTGTAATATTTATGGTACAGTAAGGTTCTGAGTGTGTTTTTGGACAAAGTTATGCATAGTGTTTTGCAGTTGAGCGATTGTGGTTAGAATATGCTTTGAGCAACCACTTTATTCTTTGACATATGATACATATCTAATATCTAAATTTAATAAAAGGTATTGATTGTGACTTTTATTTTTATTTACTTTTTCTGCGTGTTATCAGACAATTATGGATTTAAGCTCCACCCCTGGCCCCACCCCTAACCCCACCCCTTTAGCCTCCCCAAACAGTTGGACCACCGACCGCCTATGCCTACAGGGTCCCTCTGTCCTGTGTTCAGTTTGCTAGAGCGCCAGCCAGGAGGTCTTGATAGTCAGTCAGTATAATATGAACAGAACATAAATTCTTCCTTTCACTTAAGGAAGAGTGGACTCTCCATAGCAGGAAGCTCAGCAATCTAGTGTTGCCTGAGCAGAACACCAAGTCTGACAAACACCACGGCTTACACCCTTCCTTAGCCACAGCATAAAGCAGTTAAATCAGTGCAGAGAAAAGTTTGAAGCCACTGCCCCCCCCCCCCCCACTGAACCCCAGACGTCTGTACCATTGGTCTAATTCTTTAAGATGGCCACCTTTCAACAATGCTTTTCCTATGAAAAGCGCACTTGGAAAAGCTGAGCTTTGAGAAAGCTTTCTGCTTCAGTGTATATTTTCTATTCATGAAGAGGGTCAGTATGTGCACAAGCCCAACCAGCAAACCTCACTGATTGATTTTGTGATTCCATTCCCCTTGCCATTTCTATATTCCAGACACATAAACATTTTCATTGAAGTCTTCAAGTCATATTAGAATCAAACTGCAAAGCAAAGCGACCTAAATGCATTTGGTTGGAAACCAAGGTGATTCCCATAAAGGCAGATTATGCTGACATGATGAATTTCAAATGAAACAAAAGATATTAAAGTTAAAGAAAACTATTACTCACTGCCTCCCTGTTTCTACTCCCCTCCCTCTATTTGTTTGACTTGAGGCATTAAACAAAGGATTAAAAAAAAACCAAGACATTTCTCTTTGCTTTCCTAAGTACACTTCAATTCCTTAAATATTCACGTAAGTAAAACACCGGGAGACCTTGTGTGATTGTTTTGCATGTATCAGCGATAGTGGAAACTGCCACAGTGCTTATCCATCCTGTAGCTCTACAAAATAACATTTGCATGTAATAGGTTTGTTTGTCCTAATGTCCCTTAGTTACAGCATGTTTCCATTTAATCCCTGGAGGCCATTAGTAAGATAAACTCTGAAATCCTAGCAGGCATATCTCTTGTCTTCTATCTTAGGTGACCAAAGATTCTGCATTGTAAATTTGATTAATCTCCTTAATACCATGTTGGGAACTTCAATAGATATTTGGGGTACCAAAAAGAGAATTGGCAACATAAAAAAAAAAATATTCAGTAGATAGAATGGGCCTAATGAGGGTAATTTTATAAGGGGGTATCTGGTTTAAGAGGGCAAGTAGGTGCCTATTTAGATGCTATTTTACAGACATAAAAGTGCCTAGCAGTCTGTATAAAATACTATCATAAGTGGCAGGTGTAAATGTCCACAACTAGATTATTTGACTTTGTGCAAGATTAGTGCTTCTATGTAGTACTTGCAAACTCTACCTATATTCTGCACAAACTCAGTCCCTTGCCTTCAAAGTACTCATACTTTTACACTAGTTGGTGTTTTATAAGAGGCCACAGACAGGCAAAAATTATTATATAGGTGCTCATTTTCAAAGCACATGCACTTACAAAGTTACATGGAGGCATATTTTTAAAGCACTCGGGCCCTTTTTACTAAGCTGCGCTGTAGGCACTCTAACTTTTTAGCGTGTGCTACAAATTAGTGCATGCTAACAATAGAGACACCCATTATATTCCTATGGGTGTCTCTATCGTTAGCATGCGCTAAAAAGTGTGTGCGCCTACAGCGTAGCTTTGTAAACAGAGCCCTTAGACTTACAAAGTTACATAGAAGCAGGAACCGGGGATATTTAGCAGCACTTAACCAGACAGTGCCACTGAATATCCTCTAAGACCACCCAAACAAAAAGTGGGCAGGTCAGGGGTGACGTTGGGGGTAGAAGCACAGCCCCCTCACTCCTGTACTTGCGGCACAGGTCTAAAATGGCTGCCACAACCTCTTACCTGACATGATGAATACATTTTAGCTGTAACATTTTCTAAGTCAGGGGTCAGCAGGGTTGAATAAAGCCCTAAGTTCTGATGAGAAAAATCAAGAGTTGTATTAAGGATATCTCTTGACAATGGTGAACATAGCAAATAATAAAACTGAAGATGTTTATTTTGCAATGAAAATGTGTTGTATAATTTGGTCCCAGGACACAAACAAACCTCCCAAATGCTCATTAAAGGATTTTGATGAACTTGCTGGGTGCTGAGGGCATTGTGCCCTTGGCCTGTTTACAATGCACCAGGGTATGCATCAAAACCCCTTATCATACACTCCACCGTATAATATTGCTTATTCAAATTAATTAGCAATCATTGCAAATCTTTTTTCCCTTTGGTAAGCAATAAAGCATTTTGTGCCAATTAAACTAGATTTTGTTTTCCTAGATCATTAATTAGCATAGCAAATTCCTATATGAACATATGAATACTCTAAATTTATGCATTGGTAAGGGGAGTTTGGAGCGGAGTACTTTCTGAAAAAATCAGTTAAAACAATGATGGGGGTTGGTGGTGGTGTGAATATGGTGTCAATGTGTATATGGGCATGAAATGGGCTAGTTACAAAATAAAATTTCATACGGTAAGTGGTATACTTCATGGGAGGGACCAAGATCCCTAGGGAAGAAACACCATATTTTAATAAGCCTGGCTTAACCTAAGAGTCTATAGACATTATTTTCCTGTAGTGTTTAGGGGGAAGGGGGAAATCAAAGAGATTAGGGATAGTCAGAAAAAAAATAACCATTAAAATCTAGGGAGAAAGTGGGAGGTCAATGAGCCCACTTTACTTTAACTGCTCCGCTGCACTTGCAGCAGACACCCATGTGGTTTGATATGCTGCAAGTTCTGAAATATATACTACATTTTAACCTTCAGCCCTGAGCCCCCTCACTTGGAATGGGCTGTGTCGGCGGCAGCCGCTAGTGCACTTAGTACACAGGGCTGTAAATATATAACCACACTCACGCCATGCCTCTTTCCATTTTCCACATCCCAGGCATCTACACATGTAAATAATTGCTTTCTGATAGTGCTATACAGAAAAATGCCACTGTTTATGTGTATAGATGCTTTTAAATGATCTCCTTGTTTTGACAGATCTGAAACATATACTACATTTTAATAATTGGTTTATTTAAAGCTTGAACTTAAAACTCTAATTTGGATGTTTGTAGCAATAATGACATACAGAAAAAAGCATTTTTTTTTGTTCAGGTTTTCAAGGATCCTTAACTTGTTTCAAGCGCTCCACTCTTTTATTAAAATCATCTGTCAAGATATGTCATTTCTCCATAAGCAACATTCACAGAATTTAAAATGGTGGGGATGGGCTTTTATTTTTAAAGAAGGATTTTATGACACATGTACTTAACAGGGACAGTGGCCATTTTTTTTTAGTTTGTGCTGCCAACAGTATACACTAAGCTGAACAAAAAAAAAAACAAAAAGAAGCACAATTAGGGGCCCTTTTACCAAACAGTGGTAAAAAGTGTTTTTGTGCACCCCTTCATATGTCATTAAGAACATAAGAACATAAAAATAGGCATATTGGGTCAGACCAATGGTCCATCTAGACTAGTATCCTGTTTCTAACAGTGGCCAATCCAGGTCACAAGTACCTAGCAGAAACCCAAACCCATATCTATTCAGTCACGATCAGGGCGTAGACCTTAGAAGTCTGCCCAGCACCGGTTTCACTTCCCAATTACCAGCGTCACCATCCAATCTCCGCTAAGATTCCGTGGATCCAAATATGGTAATTTTTATTAATGGCCGCAAGCTAATGGCAATATTAACACATGGCTATTAATACAAAAAAAATGGAAAAATCGGCCATTTTATTGCCGCAACAAAAATGAACTTAATGCACAGGAAAAACCTGTACAAGGGTGCACTAAGGCCACTTTTTTGCCACAGTTATTAAAAGGGCCCCTAAATATGTATACACTAGAGAAGAGAAGAGATGAGACTGAAGAAATTTGATAGAGAATAAAAAAATGTGAAAAGCATAAATACAATTTTTTTTGTTTTTTCAGAAAAATGCTTTGGAACAACTGTGACATGGGCTGCAGTATTTAGAAACAAAAAATGAACAATTGGGCCAAAAAGAGTGTGATCTTTCATCGTTCTCAGCCAGTGGCAGTGCCTCTAAAGCTCAGAGTAAGAGTCCTTTGTTTAGAACTAGCAAGGTATCAAAATCTGACATACCCAGTAGGAAAATTAGACTCTAGAAGAACAGAGTGCCGCATTAAGCTGATGTTCGCATGTGCAATCACAGCTCAGAAGCCTTACACAATCTCATTACTTAGTAGAATTTTAAATTAAAAATCCTTTCAGCTGGCAGTTGCAGTGGAATTAGGTCAATGAGTGAAATACCTAAAATGTACAGGAGCACAACATGTTCATATTTCCTGGTTCAGAAAGAACATGGTGTTCTGTGAAGACTCTAAGCAGGAACGGCTATAAAAAGCAATCACACACTCAGAGGCCTATGAAATAAAGCTTGCACAAAAAAAATCTTTATCTTAAAAGATGGTAAAAAATGCAGCATGCATGTTAAGATGCCACTGAACTGGCTCTGTAAAAAGTTTTATCATGTATGAGTAATGTATTTCTCCAATAGAGTGTCCATTAGAAAGTGACACGGTAACGGCTACCAAGGTGATACCATAGAAACTGCAGTAATGGGGAACAATTTTAAAAATTAAGTGGTAACACTGTGGTAATGGTTAAGTGTTGTACGGTAGTGCTGCAGAAATGGGGAGCAAAATAATGGTAATTCCGTTGTAATGGGGACGGCTGCAGGCAGGGGTGCAGCTACGGCTGGGCCCACCCAGTCTTGGGTGATCACCAATCAGGTTAGCCTGCACAGCTCTCACATTTGCACCTCAGCTGTGTGGATAGGAAGTGCCTCTTGTGAGCTGCTAGTCAGGAGACAGGCACAGGAGACCACCGCTGCTAGGGTTTTCAGCTTATCTCTGCAGTCTCTGTCTGCTCAGTCTTGCTCAGTCCTGCCCCCACAGCCCACGCACACGGGTCAGATACTGCCTTTAATTTAGCTGTCTGCCCTCCCCCTCTTCCCCCATTCCCCATGGCCAACAGGCACTGCAACAGCCAACTTGGGCCACCTCTCCAGCAGTACTTCCACAGTGGCCAGGGCTTCTGTGGGAAGCTAAGGTTAAAAATAAATACAATTAAAGGTTTGATTAAAAGTTTTACCAGTAGACTAATGGTTAGTGCAACAGCCTAAGATCCTGGGGAACTTCATTCATTTCCCACTTCAGCTCCTTGTGATTTTAGGCAAGTCACTTAGGGGTCCTTTCACAAAGGTGCGCTAGCGTTTTTACTGCACACTAAAAAATAATCTTGTGCTAAACACTAGGGATGCCCATATATTCCTATGGGCATCTCTAGTGTTCAGCACGAGCTAATTATTAGTGTGCACTAAAAACGCTAGCGTACCTTTGTAAAAGACCACTCAACTCTCTATTGTCCCAGGTACAAAATGAGTTCCTATATGCAAACTGCTTTGATTATAACCACAGAAAGGCGGTATATCAAATCTCATCCCCTTTCCCTTATTTTCCTCTTTCAATAATTCTTTTTAATATTTTAAGATATCGTTTTGCCTTCTTGATTAATAAGTTTTCGATTATACATTGCTTCATAATTCATTTGTACATTATTTATGTATTAACTATTTTGAAGTTTTCAGTATTCATATATGTAGCATTTATACTGTTTTAACATACCCCTGACACAGAATACATTTCTTGAATAAAATTCTTAACGTTATAGTTTGAGTATTTAGATATTATATTTATACTATTCCAGGGATTTATTTGTGTTATTCAGTAGGTAGGTTTTATTGCCTGTCTTATCCAGATTGTAAGCTCTTTGAGCAGGGACTGTCTTTTTTTGTGTGTATGGTGTATAGCGCTGTGTATGCCTTGTAGCGCTATAAAAATGATAAGTAGTAGTAGTAGTAGTTATATTCCCTTATGTATTGAAGGACTGTCTGAACAGTGTTACAAATATCCCTAGACAATCTTGGCATTATCCCGATATTACAAGAGTGAATATGGGGGGAGCATGGACAGAGTACTGATGGGCAGATGATCGAAAGCCCCTCGCTGTTCCAAACAGCACTCTAAAAATAGCACTGGAACAGCGCAGGCCTTTACTGCTCCTATGATCAGAGAAAATAACATGCAAATTTAAGCATGCTGTTCTTTCTCATCACAGGGTAAAAGTGCGGGAGGATTGTGCCTGAGTATGCACGGGCACAATCCTCCCACACTTGTTTGGCAGGGCTAGGCTATCAAAAGCCCAGACCTATCAAACACAGGGGCTGGAGGTCCATGGGACCACCAGACCCCATGTACTCCCACTCCGAGCCAAGAGACATCCCCCGACCCCCCTGACACAAGTTCAGGGGGCTGGAGATCCAGTAGGTCTCCAGCCCCCCTTACCCCCCTAGTGTCCCCTCAAATAAAGCCCTGGTGGCCCAGTGGGCCATGAGTCAACCCCCCCAGTCCCTCTGACCCCCCCGACACAGGTTCAAGGGTGGTGGAGATCTGGGGGGGGGGGGGTCTCCAGTCCCTCTAACTCCCCCTGGCACTCCCTCACGAATGGAGCCCTGGTGGCCCAGCGGGCTGCAAGTCAATCCCCACCCCACCCCCATGGTGGTCTTAGCGGCCCTACCCTACCTTTGGTGGAGGAGGGAGGTGGTCTCCCTCCTCATCCAATGACGCCACATCGAAAATGGTGGCGCCCAGCCATGCCCAGTGCATCCTGAGATGCGCTGAGTGGGGCTTCACACCATATAAGGGAGAAACTCCCACCAGATCTCCAGCTCCCCCTGCTGCATTAGGGGGAATGGGGGGCCTGCTAGCATGCAAATGCATGCTGGACAGGGTTTACCATTCCTCCCCAATGGTCTGCAAACCCTAACACCAGCTCTGAGCTGGCGTAGGGTTTGCTGCGGCCAACGAGCCAATGTTTGGCGCGCTGGTCACTGATCATTGGTGAGGAATAGGTTTAGCATGCATTTGCATGTTACTTGTGCTAAGAGCCCTGTTTTGCATGCATTTGATGTTAGTTGCATTCAGAGCCCGTGAGTGCGTTGTTTCAGGCACTTAGGGGCTCTGATCATGGGGCGGTAGCAAATGCACACACTAGTATGGCGCTATCAGCCTCTAGCACTTGCATTTGCTTCTGATCATCAGCCCATGAGTTATCTGAACAGTGACAATACTGACCACTCGGCACAAGGTATTCAGTGCCACCTGCAATCTGGATAGCGGTACTGAATATTCATTTGCTGAGGAAGCTACAGGTTGCACAAACTATATTAGCTGAGTTTCTCCTTAAGACACCTAGGTGAATAAGGAATGGTGTGTGTTCGAATTGTTTATGATGATATTTAAAATTGTGTAGAATGCAAGGCTTCAGAAGTTGAAATCTTGATTGATTCAATATGTACTGGGACGTCCTCTTCATCCTCCTCCAGAAGTCTTTTTGTGCTCCCTGGAATAGTAGTTATGAAAACGGAAATGTGGGGGGAAAAAGACTTTTCAGGTAAGAGCAGTACTGGAATGGAATAGACTGCCTGAATTATTGAAGGGGGATACAGCAGTGTTACATTTCAGGAAAGCCTTGAAATATTTTCTATTGCCTTGATCTATTGTATTTCTATGTTATAAATTATTTTATTGTATATTTTATATGAGATTTTGTTGACTATACACCATCTTGATTAGTATTATGGTAATACCAAGGAGAAAGATACCAAGGAGAAAGTATACAAATGTTTGTAATTAACTAAGGAGTCCTTTTACTAAGTTGCAGTAAGTGTTAGCTCATGCTCAACACAGCTTAAAATGGCTTATCATGGGACACA
Organism: Microcaecilia unicolor; assembly: GCF_901765095.1. Taxonomy (NCBI): domain Eukaryota; kingdom Metazoa; phylum Chordata; class Amphibia; order Gymnophiona; family Siphonopidae; genus Microcaecilia; species Microcaecilia unicolor. Next base: position 257,690,140 of record NC_044036.1, read on the forward strand.
CTTAGGTGTCCTGCGATAATTTTGTGATCTGCGTGCACAAACCATGCGCTAAAAAATATTTCTTATTTTATTGCAGAGGGGGTATGAATTGAGGTTAAAAGGGGGCAGACTCAGGAATAATGTCTGGAAGTATTTTTTCATGGAGAGGTTCAAAGATACCTGGAATGCCCTCCCCAGAAGGTGGTGGAAATGAAAATGGTAATGGAATTCAAAAATGCATGGGATAAACACAAAGGAATCCTGTTTAGAAGGAAAGGATCCAAAGAAGCTTAGTGAAGATTAGGAAGTAACACTGGTAATTTGGAAGCAATGCCAGTGCTGGGCAAACATTTATGGTCTGTGCTCTGATCATGGCTGGACAGATTCAGCTTCAGAAATTGGAGAACAAGGCCAGTGCTGGGCAGACTTCTACGGACTTTGCCCTGATCATGGTTGAACAGATTTGGATGGGCTGGAATGTAGATTTCAGGGGCTTCAATGTTAACTTCAGAAATTTTAGAACAAGGACAGTGCTGGGCAGACTTCTACGGTATATGCCCTGAAAATGGCAAGGACAAATCAAGACCAGGTATACAAATGAAGTATCACATACCATATATAATAAGTTCATCTTGTTAGGCAGAACAGGTGGACCGTACAGGTCTTTATCTTCCATCATCTACTATGTTACTACGTATGTCTGGTGGTGAAGAGTGGGAGTTTCTGTCTTAATCAGTTAACATAGTTACACTTCCGCACGCTAACTGATTAGCACAGGATTAGCGTACGAGCCCTTAGACCCTACAAAATAGGTGTCAATAAGTGCTCATATGTGTCCGATATAAATTTGTACCATATTCGCACTGTTGTAAGAAGTGATAGATCTAGATCTAATCATGTGTCCTGTTGCAATATATGTCCAGGTCAGTAATAGTTAAAGCACACCACTGGCATCTACCACATGATTTGTGGGAACCCATAGGCACCGATAATGATGTAGCCATCCGATTCGAGCACGGCTTAATGAACATAAATCTTGGATTACTATGAAGAATTTACAAGCACCATTAGTAGCCTATTGGCATAACAAACAACATGGATGGCAGGACACTAAATGGCGAGTAATAGATTCTGTCCAAGAAGGGTGGGAAGGTGGTCACTATGAACAGTTATTTAATTACATTTTGGATATTTATGCTTCAAACAGTCTCTCCAAAAGGACTGGATGCAGATTTGGAATGGATGACATTGATTTGAATCTTGAGTCTTTGATTGGTGGATGCCAGAATCAGCTGGTAGTATATATTCTTGCAATGACATTCACATTCCACAATAGAACAATAGATCAATTTTCTTTAAAAGAAGGAAAAGTCTCAAATAGCTCCAAATCAAAATGAATTAAGAAGCTATATAACGATCATTTGGAGAGATCGAGAGATCATTATATAGCTCTTAAAATCATTTTGATTTGGAGCTCTTTGAGGCTTTTTCTTCCTTTAAAGAAAATTGATCTCTTGTTGTATTGTGGAATGTGAATGTTACTGCTGAATATTGCTTATCAGTGATTCCACACCCTTATTGTGCTTTTGTAGTATTTATTCTTGAGTAGGAAATGCAGCCGTCATCTTGACAACAAGAGCAATATTAGCAGACATTGGTAAAAGATGATTTTATATAAAGGAGCATGATAAAAATGTGTTTATAATACAATTTTGAAGCTAAGATCTGATACACTCTTTTATAGGGGGTCGATCCTTGATACAGCCTTTTTGTGCAAAATATGACTTATGTCGGACCAAGTGAACCCCCGAAACTGACACCATAAGCTGAGTTATTGAACTTATAAGTTTCAAGTTTCTAGACTGCTATGACTTTTAAAAAAAAGATATGAAGAATTATGCATATAAGAGAAAATATAATCAAAGATAAAACATAATAAGGACCGGTGACTACTTTGAAGACAACCGTTTGATGGGTAAAAAGAACTTGTTCCCAAGAAGGCTCTCTGCTAAGATCCAAAAACATTTTTTTCTTGATAAGTGAATTTATAGAGGGGTTGGGTGGTATTATATAAGTTTGAACATTAGCACTTTGGACATTAATACAAAAAATTGAAAATCGGCCATTTTACTGCTGCAGTAAAAATGGCATTAACATATGAGAAAATTCCACGTACGGACACACTAAGGTCACTTTATGTTACAGCATAGTAAAAGGATCCCTAAATAAATGATATAAATAACATTTAAGAAAGGCTGACCATAGTGGATGAATACTGACACAATTTTTTCTCACATAGACAATGAATGAGAGAAAAGTTAGTGAATCAGGTCCTTAATCTTCATAATCTCATAACAAATTTTATTTTATTGTATCATAGAAGAAAGGAAAGATGGGATTTAAGACAGCACCACAAGCAACACAGTGGCACTTAGCATGAGATTATAATAAGCTAATGTAAACAGAGATGATGTAGAGCTAACATTCAAAATCTGATGGCAGGTGTTTGGGCTTAAAAGCACGGATGAATGCTTCAGTTCAAAATATTTTATGAAGTGTAGACTGTTTCCACACGACTTTCTCTAAGAACTGAAATATTTCTGATGCCAGCAGGTTGTGTTTATGGAACATGAGAAAATTATATATATATATATATATATATATATATATATATATATATATATATATATATATATATATATATATGTGTGTGTGTGTGTGTGTGTGTGAACAAGGTCACACTCAGGCATCCTATGTAAGTTCCAAATCAGCATTCACTATGCATGCTAAAAAATATTTTCCATTTTTGTTGGAGGGGTGGAGAGTAGGTGTTCCGGCACTAATCAGCTAGCATATCTGCATTTCCATGTGCTAACTAGTTATGTGTGTGTGTGTGTGTGTGTGTGTGTGTGTGTGAACAAGGTCAGCTTCCTTCGTTTCCATGCTCCCTCTGCCCCGGAACAGGAAGTAACCTGTTCCGGGGCAGAGGGAGCATGGAAACGAAGGAAGCTGACCGGTGCGCGGCACCCCCCCAGCGGCGTGCACCCGGGGCGGACCGCCCCCACCCCCCCTTGGTACGCAACTGAATCTGAAGCTACTGCCAGCCCAACGCGGGTGCCTGCGGTAGTTCCACCCCAGCACATGGCATTTCCAGCGCTAGCAGAAAAATTCAAAAAATATTTCCGTAAGTGCTAATCTGGCAGCACTGTGCGGGTACCCTGAAAACCTGGCCTAGTTGTCCTAAGGACTGGGTTGAGAACCACTGCTCTAATACTTTGTGTCTGTGTGGCTCTGTTGACCATATGATTTCAGCTGTGAGAGTTTAGGGTTGGGGAACTCCTTCTCATTGTACTCCTCTCCATGTTCTTTAACTTTTTATTGGGAGTTTGCTTTGCACTACTTCTACACACATGACTTTGCAATGGTGTGGGAGGCAGCCCCCATCGTGTTCTGTTTCTGCCCTCTTCCCTTTGTGTGCTCTTTCTACTGTAGCACTGCCAACTAGGGGTGTGCGGACCAAAAATTATCATTTTGTTTAGTTTTCCATACTTCATTTACAAGTTTTCTTCATTTTTTTAAATGTTCATTTCAGCAGCAATATTATTACTGTGCACATTTTTTTTAGAAGAGAGTGCATATTTACAACACAGGAAATTTTTTCCCCCGTCTTTTCAAGCTAAAAAAATTAACAAAACGATATGGGGACATTTCCTATGTTATTTCAAATGCACATCCCTAATGCTATCTATCCATTGGCCGGCCTTCCCTCATGTCCCGCCCTCTGATGTAACTTCCGTAAGGGCTGGACATGAGGGAAGGTCGGCTGCGAAGCAGTTTTTCTTCTTCTAGTCAGACGCAGGCAATGCATCGCCGCTTGGAGATTTTTTAAAAATGTTGAGTCAGGTGAGGTGCAGGCCGGGTCGGGTAGCAGAAGAGGGTCGTTTGGCGGGTCGGGGAGGGGGGGGGCTCAGACGGGAGGGGGGCTCAGGTGCCTGGAGGGAGGGGGAGCAGGGAAACAAGGAGAGTCGCGTGCTGGACATGGGTGGAGGGCAAGGGGGACGGAGGGGGGGTTACTGGACATGGGTAGATGGCAGGGGAGGGGGGTTTTGGACATAGGTGGATGGCAGTTGGCAGGGGAGGGAGGACAGGAGGGTCACTGGACATGGGTGGATGGCAGGGGAGGGGGGTTTCTGGACATAGGTGGATGGCAGGGGCAGGCAGGGAGGACAGGAGGGTTGCTGGACATGGGTGGATGGCAGAGGGGACGGGGGGTTGCTGGACATAGATGGATGGCAGGGGGACAGGAGGGTCGCTGGACATGGGTGGATGGAGGGGGTTTCTGGACATAGGTGGATGGCAGGGGCAGGCAGGGAGGACAGGAGGGTCACTGGACATGGGTGGATGGCAGGGGAGGAGGGTTCTGGACATGGGTGGATGGCAGGGGAGGGGGGTTTCTGGACATAGGTGGATGGCAGGGGCAGACATGGAGGACAGGAGGGTCGCTGGACATGGGTGGATGGGAGGGGGGTTTCTGGACATAGGTGGATGGCAGAGGGGACGGGGGGTTGCTGGACATAGATGGATGGAAGGGGGACAGCAGGGTCGCTGGACATGGGTGGATGAGGGGAGGGGGTTTCTGGACATAGGTGGATGGCAGGGGCGGGCAGGGAGGACAGGAGGTCACTGGACATGGGTGGATGGCAGGAGAAGGAGGTTCTGGACATAGGTGGATGGCAGGGGTGGGCAGGAAAGACAGGAGGGTCGCTGGACATGGATGGATGGCAGGGGAGGGGGGTTTCTGGACATAGGTGGATGGCAGAGGGGATGGGGGGGTTGCTGGACATAGATGGATGGCAGGGAGGACAGGAGGATCGCTGGACATGGGTGGATGGAGGAGAGAGAAGAAATGCTGGACATGGATGGAGGCGAGGGAAGAGTGAGGAAGGAGATGAGGTGAGGGAAAAGGAAGAGAGGAGAAAATGTGCACATGGATATAGAAAATAGGCAGAAGCTGGATCCACTGGACAGTCAAGTCTGCAGAGGACCCAGCTTTTACTTACGGATGTAGGGCAAGAAATGAAGAAGAAAGGCGGAAAGTAAAAAAATAAATGGCAAGGAAGCCCTGGAAACTGAGTTAAGAGGACAGATAGCAGCACAATCGGATACTGAGCCAGCATAATCAGAAAAACAAAGTCACCAGACAACAAAGGTAGAAAAAACTATTTTATTCAGGATTTATTAATTGGAATATGTCAGTTTTTGGAAATGGTGGGGGTTCCCTAGTGTTTACAAGCTGCCGTCATTTAAAGATAAGTTTATGCACTGAGATATGTTGGGCATATTTTATTATTAAAAACAGTTTTGCTGGATTACATAAATTATACGACTTGGAAATTAAACAGTGTGATATGAATGATAAGAAGGGGATTCAATGAGGATTTGCACCACACCATTGCGCTTGTGACGCAAAGAACATAACTGTTCAGATGGATGTGAGAGGCAGTTAGATCTGATGAACCCCGAAAATAATTTGGAGTAATTCGTGGATGACTATAGAAATTTGTAAACCCTGCAGTGAATATATATGTTTGGGACACTAATAGGATATTGGATGGAAGTTTAGTCCCCTCATTTGTTCTATCTGGTGGGCTGTAATTTGAATAGTTTTTGGAAATGTGCGTCTGTGATATTTTTCATGTAAGTTTTAATTTTTGTAGTATTGCTGCATGCTGAGTCTGACTTCTTGAGGTAACTTTCCAGTTCAGTATTTTGCCTTCATGTGTTTTTCAGGTGTGATCAAGGAAGGTGCCGTATTCTGTTAGCGTATAGTTTGCAGCCCTTTTTGTTTTTTGGGTTTTTTTTTCGCTAGGTTGTGCACTGGTGTTTTAGAGCCCGGTGTAATTACAGTTGCCTTTCCACGCCACACATAAGGTTGTAGCTCGTCCTGTCCTTGGAATTAGTGCTGTTTATGGTTTGTTAAGGTTATGAGTGTGTTTTTGCACAAGTTTGTGTATAGTGTTTTGCAGTGGAGAGATTGTGTGTTGGCCTTACTAAGGTGGCACCAAACATCAGAAAGGGTGTAGAGCCTAAATCATGACACACTACCTCTAAAAGGGTGTTTTGTGGCTCTACATGAGAATTGTGGTATTATGATCCCTTGCTAGCTTCATATTGTTGACGGTCTGCATTTTCCGTATGGCTGGTATATTGGTGTATAAGGTATTAATTGTGTCTATTTTATTTTTACTTATTTTTTTTTCTGTGTGTTGCCAGACAATTATGGATGACAGACAGAGTCGGAGTCTTCTTGAGTCAGAGAGCTGTGGTATATATTTTAAAACAATTTTAATACCTTGTTGGCCTATATGTTTTTATATTGTACATTATATTTTACACATCACTTAATTTTATTGTATATCTTTTCATTTCATTTTTATTTTATTGCATATATGGGTTACAGAGTAATAGGGGAATTTGAAAGTACTGAATCTTTTCTTAATATTTTTCCTTTATTCTCCTTTGTTATGAGAATTGGAACTACTAATTGTAGTGGACTTGAACTGAATAATTTCTGGGGAGGTTTCATGATAGCATTGTGCTTATTATTTCAATCAGTTTTTTTGTACAAGTTTAGCTTCATTTGTCTTTATTTGAAATTTCATTGAAAATGTTCTAAAATGGAATAATCTTATCAATGGCGCGGAGCTAGGGTGGGGGCGGGGCTACAGTGGGTGGGGTTAGGATGGGGCCCCACCAAATTGGTCTGCATAGGGCCCCGCACTTGCTAAGACCGGCCCTGCATAAATCCTCCCCTTTCTTTGCAGAATTTAGTCTCCCCACCTCCCCTATCTCTTTTACCTATTGTTCTTCCTAGTCCCTCACTTATTCCTTATCCCTTCCATTCCACATCTCTCACTCCTCTCTCATCCTACTATTTTCCTATCATCTGCCATTCCTTCTCTAGGAGCCCAATTATACTTTCTGTACTCATATCCCAGTTCCTATTCATTTTCCTTTGCTTCTTATACCTGGCCAGCACCAGCTGATTTCCTGCTACTGACTACATCCCCTATCTCATCTCTACTGTTTTCATCCTTTCTCACCCCAGTCCCATTCAACTTCTTCCATCTTTCCCCAGCATTCTTATCCTTCAAACCCCATCTCTTAAACTCTTCCTCCATCTCTCACCACTCCCAATCCCTGAATGTTCCCCTATATCCATTTCCTCACTCAGTGCCTCTGCCCAGTTTTCCCTTTACTCAATCTCAGATTCACCCCTGAAGCCTCCAGTGCCAGCTTTCCCCACACCAACACTCTGAGTGTCTTGGAATTTCCCAGTTTCAGCTTTCTCTTCTACCTAACACCTGAATTCTTGCTTCATCCCCTTCCTCCAACTAGTTCCTGAATCTCCTATTCATTCCTCCATTCCAGCTCTTACCCCCCCCCCCAAATTCCTGAACCCTGCTCTTAGCCCTCTCTCTACCCAAATCTCCTCCCCTTAACTTGTTACTCTTTCTTTTATTTAGTATTTAGCTCACACTTTTTAGGGGTAGTTCAAGGTATTTCCCTGTCCTCAGAGGGCTTACAATCTAAGGGGAATCTAAGACCTTTTATTAAAGCACATCCTATTTTATATCTATGGGCCATGTGGCACACAGCATATGTGTGTACTAAGCTTTAGTAAAAGGATCCCTAAGTTTGCACCTGGAGGTTTAAGTGACTCACTCAAGACAACAAGGAATGTCAGTAGGATTTGAACCCTAGTCTCTCTGGTTCACAGCCTGATGCTCTAACAATTAGAGCAAAGTTTCACAAAATCCTAATAGTTTCTCTCCGTCTGAGTTTTGCAGAGCAAGCAGAAGTATAGGGATAGCAGTCAGGCTCTTTTAACTCTCTCCTGCTGTCATCTCCTCTCCCTCCAGTGCACTTCAGATCAGCTGTCTGACAGCAGGGGAGAGAGAAAGGCCAATAGCAGCAGAAGAAGAATCAAAGTGCCTGATCAGCATCCTTCTCTTGTAATGAACTGACCGTGGAGGTGAGGGAAACGGGCAAGAGAGGAAGCATCACATCTTCAGTTCACAGGCTGCATGGGAGGCAAGGTTGCCACAGCTACACTCTGCTTCAGTCACATCAGAAGAGGGCCAGGAGGGTCCTACTGTGAGAGGGGATGATGACATTCCCTCATGGATGGCTCCCAGTATGACAGCACAGGTTGAATACCCCAAACACTGACCATTAATGCTACTTCTGCTGGCAGATGAAAATGAAACTTAGGACTGGAGTGAAAGTCAAAAGGACTCAGTGATAAGTTTATACATAGCCTAAGGCCCCACTCTCTCTCTCTCTCTCTCTCTTTCTCTCTCTCTCTCTCTCTCCCTCTCCCTCTCTATTGTGTTATACAATAAATAATGTACTAGGGACCAAATTCTAATCAAAGAGCTGGAAGGAAATGATATGTGTACAAAGCTAATTTAAAGTGGCTAGAGTAGGAATATGGTCTGCAGTCCCACTGCATGTGAATCAATAGACATTTCCTCACATACATCAGCACCAAGAAAAGACTTTTAAGACCATGAGAGGAAAATAACATTTTATCTTTTTCTCTTGGATTTTGGAAGCCTGAGGACTTTCAGGCAGGTCCATAGCTCATACCCTCCCACTGTGATTTTCTGCCAGGAAAGGCCAGGTTACCAACCCTGAATAATTTTTTTTTACTTGCTTCCTTTTCCCCATTGCAGAGGAACTGCTGCTGGTGCCTTCTTTTTTATGTTTCAACAGTTTTATTGATGACAATTCAAAGCAAACACATCCAAAAATATGATTATACAAATATTAAATATGAAAATGTACACAATAGAGATAAATGTTACCATCTGTCATCAAACTTTTAACAAATTTTATCCCTACCCCATCCCTGTAGTTATTTTAATTGCAACAATTTTATGCTGACAATGTTCAACCCTACAATCAATAGAAAATTCAAGGCATTAGCAGACAATGCAAGATTTGTAAATCATCCAACTAATTTATATCCCCAATCCCACTCTCCCCTGCTCCTCATTAGTCAATCCACCCACCCCTTTCTCACAACCCTAAATAGGAATTACTTGTGTATCAACAATGTTATTGATGACATACCATTGCTTATAGATCCAAGCGTTACATAAGGAGATGTTTTACTTGGCGTAAATCCCGATGCCTAAATTAGGCACACAGTGGATGTATTCTATGTTTAAATCATTTTTATTGATGAACAACATTCCGAAATTACAAACTGTAAATTTGCACAACACCACAGACAACCATCAATCATTTTACAACATCTTTACCTCCCCCCCCCCCCCTTTCCCCCCCCCCCCCCTTTTGTCTCCCCAGCCGGACACATCTTCTCTTAACCAACCTTACTGTTATATACACTTCTCTACAATTATAGGTTCAACAGATGGCCACGTGCTCTAGGCGTGAGCGTCATCCAGAAGGGACCCCAGCACTGCTGAAAATCCCTCCCTTCTTTCGATTCCAAGTCATATAGTCCAGCCCGTTCTAGGCGCATCAATAGTAACATGCGAGTCCGCCATTGTTGTAGCTTAGGCGCTTTATGCGAAATCCATTCTGCTAAGATGACTTGTTTGGAAATGATTGTCGCTTTAGTCACAAATTTTTTAAATCCTTTAGGACTGGGCTTCAACAGTCTAGGGTTTCCAAGCAATAGCCCAGCATCGTAGAACCATTTTGTATTCCACAGTTTGGACACCACCAACAACAGTAGTTTCCAGAATTTCTCCACCACCACACATGTCCAAAACATATGGCCTAATGTGGCTCCAGCTTCTCCACATTTGGGGCACTCACCCCACGGAGACATTCCCATGTGAAACGCTCGTCTGGGAGCCACATAGATTCTCATTGCATATTTGTACTGAACTTCCCAATGGCTCGCCGCCGCACTGACATGTCTAATAGATACTATGTGCGATTTTATTTGCGCGGCTGAGACATTGGTGTGTAGTTCACTATTCCATTGTGCTGCTAATTTAATGAAGTTTGGCTCTTCTCTCGTGTCTCTAATGTGTCTATGATGATACGTGAGTGGAACCTCCTGCTGAGCTGTCAACGAGAATGCTGATGACAATTCCTCTTGCACATCTTCTGCCAACGATTCCCATCCCAAGGATGTAATGTAGTGTTTGAGCTGCATGTAGTGAAATTTGTCTGTGTCTGGAAGGTCAAACTCAGATTGTAATTCCACAAATGATTTGATCTTGCCTTCCCGATCCAGCGCATGTTGTAAATATATCATTCCTTTACGCCTCCACTTCTGAAATGCTGGATACAATATCCCAGGCGCAAACTGTGCATTCCCACAGATGGTCAGCAAAGGTGTTATTTTTGTCGAAAATTTATGGAGACGACATACCCAGGACCAAGTCGCTCTTGCCATTGGCATTATCATTGAGTAGTTCAAAATATCTGGGATCTGTCCCCCTCTTGCATGTAAATAATTTGTAAAGTGCAGTTCAGGTATCATCTGGAGTTCTAATTTCGTGTTAGAAAAATTCTCAGTCCCTCGAAACCAATCATTGATGTGGCGCATTCCACATGCCACTGTCATGTATCTCACACTTAATAGGCCCAATCCACCGTATTCCACTGGAGTTGTCAAAATTGCCATTGAGAGTCTCGCCTTCTTACCCTGCCACAGGAATGAGTGCAAGAGTCTATTTAACTTCCTTTCATCCTTTCTTGTCAGGTATAATGGCGTCGTTTGGAACACGTACAACCATTTTGGTACAATGCACATGTTGTATAAGGCAATTCGTCCCAGTAGCGCCACCGGTAGAGCCCTCCACATGTTCAATCTCTCAGCAGTCTCTTTCAGCAATCTTTTGATGTTTTCACTATACATGGTGTTCAGGTCTGCTGGAAGCCAAATTCCCAAGTATTTAATCGGTCCTTTAGTCCAGGTCAGCTGCCGGGGTCCCCTGTGCTGCTCCAAGCCTGACTCTACCACCGGGAGCACATAGGATTTGGTATAGTTTAACTTGAACCCTGAGAGTCCCCCAAATCGCTCCACCCTTTCTAGTACTTCCGTTAAGGAGGTATTGGGATCTGTTATGGTCAAGAGCAGGTCGTCCGCATAAGCGAACACCTTCAAGTGACAGTCTTCCACCCTTACCCCCTTCACCTCTTGTGCCCGCCTTAAATTCTCTAGCAGCGGCTCCACTGCCAATACGAATAATAGGGGAGATAGCGGGCAGCCCTGTCTAGTGCCTTTTTGTATGGAAAACTCGCATTCTCGCCTTCCATTAACAATTACACTGGCTTTAGGGTCTTTGTACAACACGTTCACTGCCCTTAGGAACCATCCAGATATTCCCACCGCCTTCAGCACCTGGAAAAGGTAATCCCAGCGTACTAAATCAAACGCCTTTTCTGCGTCTAGACTTAACACCCACATTGGTATGTTTTTTAATCTGCATGTCGCCATTGCAAGCATTAACTTTCGAACATTGTGGACTGCTCTCCTGTTTTTTATGAACCCCACCTGTTCCGGTCCTATCAAATCTGGCAAGCACCGCGCCAATCGTTCTGCCAGTATTTTTGATAATATTTTTATCTCCACATTTAGCAGAGATATTGGCCTATATGATTCTGGTCTTTCTGGGGATTTGCCTGTTTTCGGAATTAATGTTATAAGGGCTGAATTAGCATATAGTGGTAATCTACCCTCTTCCACCACCTCCTCAAAATAGCTAAGCAGGTTAACTAGGGCCCGTGGGGGTAACAACTTATAATACTCCCCGGAGAACCCATCTGGTCCGGGGGCCGATCGCAATTTCAGTGTTTTCACTACCTGTTGCAGTTCTCCCATTGTCACTGGCGCATTTAACTGCTCTAGGTGTTTAGAGAGCATTTGTGGTAATTTCGTTTCTCGGAGGTAATCAGAGAGTGCCTCCCCCGAGGGTTCCCCTCGATTTTTGTATAGCGTGGCGAAATATGTAGTGAAAATTTGACCTATCTGGGAATGATCATTTATCAACCCACCTTTTCCGTCTCTAAGTGTAGGCACTGTTCTAGGCCCTCCCCCATTCTTTATTACTCTTGCAAGCAGACGTCCCGCCCGGTTCCCATATCTATGTAATTTATATTTATAGAATAACGCCGATCTCATTTCTAGCTCATGTAACAAGGTGTTCAGGGCTATCTGCACTGCTTTTAAATTGTCTTGATTAACTTTCGTTGGCCTGCACGTGTACACTCTTTGTGCTCTTTTTAATCTGGCTTCCAGTAATAGTATCCCGGCCGCTCTACATTTATTGCGTTTACTGCAAAATGCAATAATATCCCCCCTTAAAACTGCTTTAGAAGCCGACCAGAATAAAACAGGTTGTTCCCAGGCATGCCCGTCATTATTTTTGCTATACTCTGCCCATCTGTGGGTGAGATATTTTGAGAATTTTGGATCTGAAAACAAATATGCTGGGAATCTCCAACCTCTTCCTTTCCCTATGTCCCCCTGCAGTTCCAAATCTACCCATACCGGTGAATGATCTGACACAGCCTCTGGGCCTATATCTGTTGTTATTACTTGTGAAAACATTGCTCTATCTATTAGTATATAATCCAACCTGGACTGTGTACCATGAGCCCTTGATCTGTGTGTATATTCACGTTCTGTCGGGTGCAACGCTCTCCAGGTATCTATTAGATTTAGCTCTCTAGCAAATAATGTCATTTCTCTAGCCCTTTTCCCTTGATAGTGAGGTGAAAGGTTATTCGAACAGTCCAGTCTTGGATCATGCACCAGATTGAAGTCTCCTACTACTACCAACTTTTGCTTGCCTTTAACATTGCATTTCCCAACTAGGGTTCGAAAAAATTCCGGGGTGTAAACGTTAGGGCCATACAGTATTACCAGAACCATCTCTAATCCTGGCATCCATATCCTCACTATCATATATCTTCCCTCGTTCCCTATAGCTACTTGTGTCGCCTTATAAGCCAGTCCTTTACGGAAGAGGACTGCTATCCCTCCTTTCTTCCCTCTTGCTGGGACGGAATACACTTCTCCTACCCACTGCCTTTTCAATTTATCATGCTCTATATCTGATAAGTGCGTCTCTTGTAAGCACGCTATGTCTGATTTATATCTCTTCAGGGCCGTCAGAATTTTTGCTCTTTTTATTGGGGAGTTAATCCCCCCAACATTCCATGTTGTTATTCTAACAGGCATCTTCCTCTCAGTTCCTCTATTACCAAGTCTAATAATCTAGTCGTTCCCCCCCTTCCAAGCCTTGCTCCCATCTGCCTGATATGCGTTAGCTTTGGTTGTGTATTTATTGGTATTGTCTCTTGTTTTTGACGTGTCCCTTTGTTCCAATGACAGTGCCCTTTGTATTTGGCTTCTTTAATTCCCCCCCATCTCCCTTTCCCTCCCCCCCCTCCCACCCTCATCTTTCTTCCCCCGACCCAATTGTACCCTTTCTTCATCCCCTGGCACCCCAGAAGATCAAGTAATGAGACCCTGAGCACATGGGACCCCCGCCCTTTTACTTGGCTTGACCCTTTGGAAATAAACAGCTTCAGTTATTTCTACCCCGTTTGCAGCATTACCTTCTTTACTGTCGTGGATGTATTCTATAACAAAGCGCATAGATTTTAGAAATGCCCATGCCCCACCCATGGCCATGCCTCCTATTCAACTATGTGACTTAGAATTTAAGAGCACCATGTTACAGCATACACTTAGCAAGTTGTGCGCATAGCTCTTAATTAATGCCAATTAGTGTTGATAATTTCTTGTTAATATCCAATTGGCAGCACTGATTAGCTAGTTAAGCAATTAAGTTATGTGCACTATTACAGAATACGCTTTGATTTCCATGCAGAAATTAAGACGCCATATATAGAATCCCAGGGTAAGTGCTATTCTGTAAAGGGTGTATACCATTTATACAAAAGCACGTAGTGCCGACTCCCATGCCTAACTTTAGGGACCAGACTTATGCCTGCTGAAACCTGCTGTAAATGTTGGTGCCCAAGTTAGGAGTGCCGAAACAGTGTTCTATAACTACATGCACAACTTTTTGGAATGCCTCGACATACCCATAGCCATACTCCCTTTTGAGTTACATACTAGTAGAGTTAGGTGCCATGTCTTATAGAATAGAATGCAGTTAGATGCGCATGCAACTTTAATGTCTGCCAATTAACTTCAATAACTGGTTGTTGGCATCAATTATTGATGGTTAAGAGCTCATTAACTCATTAATTTAAACACGCATCTCGGCAGTGTGCTCAAATTAGGGCACCATATATAAAATCCGGGGGACAGTGTGTAAATGCAAGGGAATGACAGGGAAAACCAACACCAATACACCAGGAAGGATTCCCTATGAAAAAAACCTGTCAAACCAACAAAGTAGGAAAGGGACGTAGGTCATCCAGGAGCAAGTGGGATTTTAGACGGCAATCAAAATCTTTAAAAACCAGAGGTAAGATGCAATACAAACAAAATATTTATTTCCAAAGAAACAGATAAAGTGGACTCGACATGGTCCCTTGTTTCGGCAAAACAATTTCCTGCTTTGATTGACTTCTGAAATCCCACTTGCTCCTGGTTGACCTACATCCCTTCGCTACTTTGTTGGATTGAGGGAATGCAAGGGCGCATATAAATGGGTGGGGAATGGGCAGGATATGAGTGGGGCTCCCACTTTACAGTGTTGTGTACATCTAGTAGTGCTACAGAAATGATAAGTAGCAGTAGTTCTATTTATGCACATAACTAACAGAATATTGTAAGTTACGCGCATAGCAGCCAACTTTTCAGAATGATTGGTGGTGCTAAACCCATTATTTTACTCCTCCTTGTACAAATTGAAGGCATTTGCTCAACATTGGGGGTGCTCAAACACCCATAGCACTGATACCGCTGGTGTAACTGCAGGGGTGTAAATGTAAAGCATGTGATACCAGGTTATGCTAGTATTCTATAATGGGATCTGGGGCCCGATATTCAGCCGGCAGTGGACAGGGTCTTTTAAATGCTCATTGTCGCCAGCTACATTAGCTCCAGATATTTAGTGCTGGCCTATGTGCAGGCACCAGCACTGAACATACAGGGCTAATTACATTGTTGATGGCCACCATAGCTTATGCGGGTCCCAGTAAATATTCAGCCTGGCCAGTATAACACAGTTATGCGCACCACGGCTGAATATCTGCCAGGACCCGCATTAAAAAAGTGCTCCTCCTGATTCCTTTGTACACCTCCCTGGTAAGAGTAGTCTCCGCCCAACTCCCAGCAATGCTAGGCCCCCTGACCCTGACCGCCCCCCGCAAGGATAACCCCTCTGCAATGCCTGACCTCCTCACCACTCAGAATAGGCCCACCTGGGCCTACTTGAAGTCCCTAGTGGTCTAATGAGGTGACAAGGGCAGGAGTGAAGTTCACTCCTGCCCGCTTAAATTGCTTTGAATATTGGTGGTCAGTGTCCAGATACTGTTATAGAATAGGCCCCCACTGTGCGTCCTTAAGGCATCTAAAAGGACGCAGTCAGTTGTACCATTGCCCCTTCTGTTTGTACTACAAATGTTAAGTCAATTAGGGTGTGTTAAAAACATTTGTATTAAAATTAATACATGAAATGAACTACAAATACTCCAAACATCAGAGGAAAAGCCTAAAGTGTTTCTTTTAGAAGCCCTATATGTATTTTAGACATATATGAACCAGCATTTAGATGTGTATCCTACATATACATCTAAATCCCAATTTTGCAAAGACATGATATACATGACTTAAATTCAAAAATGTGTGTTATGGCAAGGGGGCATAGTCTGAGCATTTTGAGTGGGACTAGATCAGGCCAAAAAATAGACATGCTTTCCCTATTTCAGGCATAGGATGCATACCTAGGTCAAAACAACTTCAATATTGGGATTTACAACTGCTCTCCAGGATGTCTAAAGTTTAGCAAAGTGCTCCTTTTGTGCAACATTCCATTGGAAAGATTAGGGGACGTCAACCCCTTAATCTCTCAGTGTTTCTTGTCCTTCCCTGAAAACAATATCAACAAAGCATATTGGGCTCTATAACAGCTTCAGCAACATAGATGTGTATGTTTTTAAAATGGATAACAAAAACATGTATATTCTGAGATACTTAAAAAATGCCTAGCACCCATACATTGCACTATCCAGCCAACAGTTCATATGAACGGAACTCAGTGGTGACTCATTTTACACAGGTCCTCCTCACTGGTCCTTTTAATATATAACATCATCTCTTTGGGCATTTTTTATAAATTGATGTATAGGCCCCCACCTTGTTAATTATTTTTATTGGCTTGAAGGTGATTTATTCTGAAATACTGGCACATACACATTTATGTTGAAATGTTGAGCCTATTGACATGTTGGACATTGATTCTTGTGGAACTGATGCTCCAGCCACATGTAACCAGTGTATATACATGTCTATTCTAGGATGTATGTTAGAACAAGCTGTGTGTTGGCAGATCCTGTTCTAAAATGCGAGTAGAATTTGATGTGTCCCGACCTGTACATCCTTTTCAAAATGTTGCTCCACACGAACCAAAAAGAAACTGAAAAATATTGCCTTGTGTGTATCTCTACCAGAGACTATCAGCTAGAGGTGGCACCTGGCTCCATGTCATAAAGAACAGACTAATTCAGTCCTGGTTTTGCCCTAACGCATGTACAGATTTGTAGTTTTGATTCTGTGATTCCTCTAAGAAATTGCCATAGGGCAAAACCAAGAATGGACTAGTGTAGTTCTTAGGACATGGAACTAGGTGCAACCCTACTAACAGCACTATTAGCACCACTATGTACAGAGATGCTCCCTTAAATGTAGGGATATTTTAGACCTCAAGGTCATCAGCTCTAGTTCTAATTTGTGGTATGTTTTCTCATACACGCAGAAGTGGGGTGAAACAAGGAGGTATTTTCTTCTTGTATTGCTGTGTAGATGGATAGCACTGTCATTTGTTGCAGGGAGCTATGCAAGAACAGAACCTCTGCTATTCTGTGCTGTTGTGGGATGGGGAAAGGTGGAGGAAAGGGGGCATAAAACAATCCGAAGGCGCAAGATGTATGGTGGGAGCAGATAAGGAAATAGCAGAGGATGGCATGGATAGGGAATGTACAAAACAGCATCTGAAGGCAGGCAGACCAGAATATAAAATCATAAGGATGTGAGCAAGAAACATTTATGTTCGTTTTCTATTTTTTAAATATTTATTCTCAGTCTTCAGAAATGTATTAGTCTGTTTCACAAATTTGTCTTAAGAAAAAGATAGCTTTAAGAACATGTTTAAGTAGCCTAGTGGTTAGTGCAGTGAGCTTTGAGCCTGGTGACTTGGGTTTGAATCTCACTACAGCTCCTTGTGACTCTGGGCAACTCACTTAACTCTCCATTGCCCAAAGTACAAAATAAGTACCTGTATATAATATGTAAACCATTTTGATTGTAACCATAGAAAGGCAGTATATTGAGTCCCATACCTTATGTTTAATGTGCATTAGAACTTTTAATGCATGCAAGTCTACTTTATAATAAGGATAACAAGATTATTGAGTGCACATTTAATGAATGCACATTCTAATAAATTAAAATTAATCCAACTAAAGCCTACTGAGCCTGATTTTATAACAGAGTGCCTATGTAAGAAGTCTAAAAATGTACATATTTTCTAAAGGCTATAGCAAAGACTCCATCCCTTACTATATTAAATGTTATGATAGGATCATCAAAAGGTGTGCCATACTAGATCAATTTTATCAGTAGGCTGTCACCACAATTCCTCATCGATCCAAAGTTTTTTTTTATGATTTTCCTTTTTTTAAAAAAAATTATTATTTGAGATTTATTAACCATCTCTATGAAGTGATTCACCCAAGGTGGTGTACAGCAAATATAGTTTAACATAAAACTTACAATTTTCTTAACAGCACAATAGTAAAATAACCAAATATACAATGGAAGACTTAATAAGCATGCATTAGAACATTTGAATAACGTGGAGGAGCATAATCAAATGGGAGAATCTATAAGGGCGCCATCTCTAATGACGGCCCCGTAAAGCGGCGTACCCGACTGTATTATCTTTCGTTTCAATAATACGGTCAGCGCCGGCCAAATCTCAACATTTGGACCGCCCTTAGAGATGGCCGACATTGGTTTTCGCCGATAATGGAAACTAATGGCGGCCATCTCAAAACCAGCCAAATCCAAGCCATTTGGTCGTGGGAGGAGCCAGCATTTGTAGTGCACTGGTACCCCTCATATGCCAAGACACCAATTGGGCACCCTAGGGGGCATGCAGTGGACTTCAGAAATTGCTCCGAGGTGCATAACTCCCTTACCTTGTGTGCTGAGCCCCCCAACCCCCCCCCCCAAACCCACTCCTCACAACTGTACACCACTACCATAGCCCTTAAAGGGTAATGGGGGGCACCTACATGTGGGTACAGTGGGTTTTGGGTGGGTTTTGGAGGGCTCCCATTTACCACCACAAGTGTAACAAGTAGGTGGGGATAGACCTGGGTCCGCCTGCCTGAAGTGCACTGCAGTACCCAATAAAACTGTTCCAGTGCTGTGATGGAGCTGGGTATGACATTTGAGGCTGGCATAGAGGCTGGCAAAAAAATGTTTAAAAATGTTTTTTGGGGGGGTGGGAGGGGGTTGGTGACCACTGGGAGAGTAAGGGGAGGTAATCCCGGATTCCCTACGATGGTCATCTGGTCAGTTTGGGCACCTTTTCAAAGCTTGGTCGTGAACAAAAAGGGACCAAGTAAAGTCATCCAAATGCTCGTCAGGGCCGGCCTTCTTTTTTCCATTATTGGCCGAGGACGGCCACCTCTTAACCACGCCCCTGTCCCGCCTTCGGTACACTGCCAAAATGCCCCCTTGAACTTTGGCCGGCCCTGCAACGGAAAGCAGTTGAAGCCGGCCAGAATCGGCTTTCGATTATACCGATTTGGCTAGCCTTAGGAGAAGGCCGGCCATCTCCCGATTTGTATTGGAAGATGGCCGCCCTTCTCCTTCGAAAATAAGTAGGATAGTTATGATGGCAATGCTGTTCCTACAATGCAATGACACATCTTACTATGTAACCATGGTCCAAGTACAGATATATAAATGGGAACAAGATGGGTAATACAAAGTCAATTGGGATAAATGTATGGGTGGCTAAACTCAAGGCAAGTTCTATGTACAGTATATTTCTTCAACAACTTCAATTCTTCAAAATAAACGTATCTCATAAGTGTGCATCGAAAAGCAGGCAAATTCCAAAATTGTTACAAAGACAACATAAGTTGTATATATATACAATGGATCCTAAAAGTACCCTCAACAGTGACCAAATGCTGACGTACACATTTAGACCTATGTTCATGTGTTATACAAATGTACCCATGTACTTTATAAAATACGCATATACTTCACAACTTCACCTCCACTCTGCCCTTGGCTGGAAACACCTGTATGTGATCTTCTAGGTGCTATACATATACACATATAAACTACCATGCAATTTCGTAAAAGTTCTTTTCTGTGTGTAAAACTGGGAAAACCTGTCAAACCACATTAAGCCTGCAAATAGGTGGGAAAATGTGGGATACAAATGCTATAAATAAATAAAATAAATAAATGACCCCCTTTTCTGTGCCTGAATCCAAGCAGACTGATGTCTACTTGGAACTGGGCAGTTTTTCTACTGCACAGTACTGAGCAGTGATGCAACTAAGAAAGTAGGCAGGGATTGTCAGGTCAGGATGAGCAAGCCAGAAAATAAAATCAGATCCAGTGCCATGACAGATCTGCTTTCACTGGCTTGCTGACACAGCAATCACTTGCTCAAGTGAGAAAAGAAAGCAATGTAGGAACAGATTGACACTGGGTATAGTCAAAAGAGCAATAACATGGATGTTAAATGCTGGGTTGACCTTTGCAGGCAGAAGTGCCAGAATACAAAGGTATTTGCTAAGATGTGCATAGATGGCATCTGCACAGTTTATTGTTTGAGTTCTGTTGCTGAACAAAGATTAAAAAGTGCAGGCTTGCAGTGTAGCACAAAGATAGATTTCCACTCCTACAAATTTAGGCATGGTCCCAATCTCCTGGCACATCTGCTGGGGGGGAGGGGGGTTGTTGTTCTTCATAAATGGATTTGAATAAAATTTGGTAGGAGAGCTGAACCCTCAATAAGAGGCTCTTCTAATGACTTCATCCACAGAAAGAGCCCCTGATACACATTTATGAATGGAAAGACGGATACATCAGAAATAGGCAC
Organism: Microcaecilia unicolor; assembly: GCF_901765095.1. Classification (NCBI taxonomy): domain Eukaryota; kingdom Metazoa; phylum Chordata; class Amphibia; order Gymnophiona; family Siphonopidae; genus Microcaecilia; species Microcaecilia unicolor. The sequence continues at coordinate 257,710,443 of NC_044036.1, forward strand.
TTTTCACCCATGCTCACTTTTACAAATGATCAGGGCCATACTTTTAGGTAGGTAAAAGTCTAAGAGACATTTTTAGTCTTTGCAACCAAAATCATATCTAATACCAAGAAGTAATACACATTTGACTTGTGGACATTTGAACAGTGGCAAGGATATAGAGCTAGAAAAGGTTTGGGAAAGGACATCAAAAATGTAAAGGGGATGGAACACCACTTTTATGAAGACCAAATAACTCAGGATTTTTCAGTTTGGAGAAGAGACAATTGAGAATAGATATAATAGAAATTATGTTTCAATCATTTTTATTAAAGACATCCAGAATACAAAACAGAGAAACATAACTGTGAAGTAAATACAAGATGCTAATTTCAACTGGAAACAACTACAGAGAAAATACAAATACACTATCAGACAGACCAAAAGATCATATTATAAAACTAAAATCGGTCCAGGCTACAAGGATACACATAAACTCTTCCACCTCGTAAACAATCTACTAAATACCACGCCAGTTACCGCCAACAACATAGATACCCCATCAGCAAACAACCTGGCCAGCTACTTCAAAGAGAAAATCACAAAACTACGAACTACTATACCCAGCAACACAACTGACTATGCAAACCTCCTTGAATGTCTAGACCCAATACATGGGGAATACCCAGCAGACCGATCATGGACCAACTTTGATGCGCTATTGATCTAAAATATCTCCCAATTACTCAAAAGATACGCCAAATTGCACTGCAAACTAGACATCTGTCCTAGTAACCTGATAAGAAGTGCCCCCCAACAATTTATAACAGACCTCACGAGTCACTTGAACTACATGCTACAAAATGGTCTTTTCCCAAAGGATAAAGGAAACATTTTACTTACTCCACTACCTAAAGACACGAAGAAAAGTACAAATGACCTAATCAACTATCGCCCAGAATTATCTATACCATTAATAACCAAACTTATGGAAGGTGCAGTGACTAAACAACTCACTAACCACCTAAATAAATACTCAATCCTGCATGAATCTCAATCAGGATTTCGATTGAACTACAGCACAGAAACAGTACTAGTCTCCCTAATGAATAAATTTAAACAAACAATTGCAACTGGCAATAACATACTTCTCCTACAATTTGATATGTCCAGTGCCTTCGACATGGTCAACCACGGAATATTACTACATATCCTGGAATACTTTGGAGTTGGAGGTAATGTTCTTAATTGGTTTAGAGGATTCTTGACAACCAGATCATACCAAGTAACAACTAATATGGCGATATCAGACCCATGGATACCTGAATGCGGAGTCCCCCAAGGATCTCCCCTCTCACCAACCCTCTTTAACCTAATGATGACACCACTAGCCAAACTATTAGACAATCAAAACCTCAACCCATACATATATGCAGATGATGTCACGATCTACATCCCATTCAAACAAGACCTAAAGGAAATTACCAACGAAATCAACAAACGCTTCCAAATCATGCACTCCTGGGCGGATGCATTCCAACTAAAACTCAATGCAGAAAAAACACAATGTCTTATACTCACATCACAACACAATACAAATAAATTCACCACCATAACCACCCCTAACTTCTCCCTCCCCATCTCAGACAATCTGAAAATTCTGGGAGTCACCATTGACCGAAATCTCACACTCGAAAACCACGTGAAGAATACTACGAAGAAGATGTTCCACTCCATGTGGAAACTCAAAAGAGTAAAACCTTTCTTCCCAAGAGCCATCTTTCGAAACCTGATACAGTCCCTGGTACTGAGCCACCTGGACTACTGCAACTCACTCTACACTGGCTGTAAAGAACAGACCATCAAGAAACTCCAGACAGCCCAGAATACTGCAGCCAGACTCATATTCGGAAAAACAAAATATGAAAGTGCAAAACCCCTAAGAAAGAACCTACACTGGCTCCCACTGAAAGAACGTACCACGTTCAAGATATGCATGATTGTTCACAAAATCATTCATGGAGACGCCCCGACAGTGCATTTTTTGTAGAAAAAAGGTGCCGGTACTCATTATGGGAGGTGTCACCACATATGGCTCCACCCCTATGATAGCCACACCCACATTAGCCCCACCCCTTATATCAGCCATGGCGCATATAAACAGACATCATTGAAAATATACAGCTCCAGTATACCCAGTGCAAAATAAGACAACAGATGTAAATTCTCAAATTGGACAAATTCCAAACACTAAAATGAAAATAAAATAATTTTTTTCTACCTTTGTTGTCTGGTGACTGTTTTCTATCCATACTGGTCCAAGTGTCTGATTCTGCTGCTCTCTATCTGTTCTCTTAACTCCGTTTCCAGGGCTTCCTTTCCATTTATTTCTTTACTTTCCTCCTTTCTTCTTCCATGTCCAGCATTTCTCCTCTCTCCCCGCCAACCTCTCCATCCATCCATGTCCAGCAATTCTCCTCTATCTCCTGCTCTGCTCTCCTCTCCATCCATTTCCAGCATTTCTCCTTCCTCTCCTGCCATCCCATCCATGTGCATCTCCTTCCTATCTTCCCTCCCCTCCATCATGTCCAGCATGTCTCCTCTCCCCTCCCCTCCCATGTCCAGTGATTTTCCTCTCTCCCCTGCCCTCCTCTCCTATCCAAGTCCAGCAATTCTCTCTTCCCTGCCTTCCCCTTCCATCCATGTCCAGCAATTCTCCATTCTCCTCTCTCCCCTGCCCTACTATCCCATCCCCTCCATGTCCAGCGATTCTCTTTTGCCCCCTATCTTCCCCCTCCCTTCAATGTCCAGTGACTCGCCCCAGCCTCCACCTGCCCCCGAGATCATTCAAACCCAGCCCCATTTTCCCAGCCCCCCAGCCCTACTTGCCCACACACACACCCCCAGCCCCACTTGCCCACTCACACACCCCCCCAGCCCCACTTGCCCACACACACACCCCCTCAGCCCTACTTGCCCACACACACCCCCAGCCCCAATTGGCCACACACACCCCCCAGCCCCAATTGGCCACACAACCCCCCCAGCCCCAATTGGCCACACAACCTCCCCAGCCCCACTTGCTCACCCTCCCCTGCTCGCTCCCTGCTGTTTGCACCGATCCCTGCCTCGTAAAACTTATTTTTTCGCGAACCGGCAGACTAAAGAAATAAAACAAACAGCTGACAGGCTTGCCTCCTTCGATCGCTTCAGCCGCTTCCTTTCCCTGCATTCTGAGTGCGTCCCACCCTCCTCTGATGTCATGTCCTTTCCTCGAGGGCGGGACGTGCTCAGAATGCAGGGAAAGGAAGCGGCCGACGCGATTGAAGCAGGCAAGCCTGTCAGCTGTTTGTTTTATTTCTTCAGTCTGCCGGTTCGCGAAAAAATAAGTTTTACGAGGCAGGGATCGGTGCAAACAGCAGGGAGCGAGCAGGGGAGCCCCAGAAAAAAGGTGCCGGTATGCCGTACCGTCACAAAAAATAGCACTGCGCCCCGACCTACGTGCTAGATCTCGTTGACCTTCCATCCAGAAACGCTAAACGATCCTCCCGCACCTTTCTCAATCTACACTTCCCCAGCTGTAAAGGGGTCAAATACAAACTAACACATATGTCCAGTTTCTCCTACATGAGCATGAAGATGTAGAATGCACTAACAACTCACTTGAAAACAATCAACGAACTAAATAGCTTCCTTAAAGCTTTGAAAACTTATCTCTTTAGCATAGCCTACAACGAGAACCCATAATGACTAGAACACAACCCTTACACTCCTTTATTCAGAATGTCTCACTGTATAGCTGCATATCCTGATCCTCTTGTCTTCTTTCATCCCTCTGTAACAACAATTGTATTTTATGGCGATGCCATAACAGATCTCTGTAAGCCACATTGAGCCTGCAAATAGGTAGGAAAATGTGGGATACAAGTGCAATAAATAAATAAATAAACTAAACAAATCCAATCTTCATTCCCAACTATAATAGAAACGTATAAAATTATGAGTTAGGTGGAATGGTTATTTAACCGGTCAAACAATTAAAAAACAAGATGACACTCCATGAAATGACCTCCCAGCAGACTCAAAACAAATCATAGAAAGTTTTTGTTTTATGCAGCTTAATTTATAATTCTTTGTGAACTACTTCCGTAATATTAAGAAAGGCAGTATTAAAAAATTAAGAGACATAAGTCATCAAAGTGGGTAACAGTTAAGATGTGTTATTTTACCACTAAGGGGGGAAATCTGTGCCTTTTATGGAGGAAGTTATAAATTTAAATGGGACCTGCGCTAATATAACATGAGTAGCCCACATTGATAACTTCCCCCTTATTGTCTTGCATGATTTTTATAAACTGTTCTTTTATGTATTTTATCTTGCTTTGTAAGCCATCATCAACTATGGGATGGTATATTAAACTATGAACTCAGGGGTCATAGTTTAATATAACTATTATTAAATAGAACCCCTACCACTGCAATTTCCCCACCCCTAGCTGTCTGTTCGTCTGTCCAATTTAGATTGTAAGCTCTGTTGAGCAGGGACCGTCTTTTCATGTTAATTTGTACAGCACTGCGTAAGTCTAGTAGCGCTATATAAATGTTTAATAGTAGTAGTAGTAGGGTCCTTTTATTAAGATGCATTAGACACATACTGTAGCAAAAAAATGGACTACTGTGGGACACACTACAGCAAAGCTGCCAGGGGGGCCCAATTTTTGAGAGGGAGATTTTAGTACACACTCCCAGCCCCACCCCACTCTACCTTGAATCTGCCCATTCTGCCTCATGGCTCCACCCCCTGACACACCTTTAATCCCACGGTCATTCCTGAAAAATACCTTATTTATACCTGTGACAGAAGGGATTATTATACCCCTATCTAGCATCTATTCCTCCCAGGGGTGTAACGATGAGGGGGCCTTGCCCCCCCCCCCCCCCCACTTTGGACTTAAGCCTCTTCTAAAATTGCAGGCTTAAGTTCCCTCCAAAATTGCAGCATTGGTTGAATCACTTGTGGAGATTCCCTAGCCCCACCAGCCAAAAAGGTCCACTACCCGAGCCCCCTACTGAGCTGTTTGAGCAGTGCGGAAGTCAGTGGCGTGCTTCAGGTCAGGCACTTCAAAATGGAAAATAAGATGATACCTTTTAATTGGACTAGCCTAATACATTTTTCAACTAGCTTTCAGAGGCCAAAACCTCCTGTCTCAAGTCAGGTCAACACAGTATACTGCTTTTATAGTATCTTCTTCTGACCAGAGGAAGGAAGAGTTATATCACCTTATTTTCCATTTTGTGTTTTATTTGTATTTATTAACCTTTATTAACACAACTACCACATTATTTTATCCTATTAAAATTAAATTATTTTTCTAATTCTGTTAGTCCTATTCTCTGGTTTCTGCTTTCCTTTGTCTTCTCTTAACTCTCTTGACAGGGTTTCCTATCCATTTATTTTTCTCTCTCCTCCATTTATTTCAGTTTTCTCAATTTTTTTTTCTGCTTCTCTGTCCAGATTTAATTCAATCTTACTATTCAGTCTTTAATTTCCCTGTTTTTACTTTGTCTCCATACAGCTTTTCATCTTCCCCTCACCTTGGTTCTTCTCCATGGCCCTTTCTCTTATTTTCAAGTCTTTCACTAACTCTATCCTCTCCCCCCTTTCCATCCAGCATCTTCACTCTTTATCTCCCCACCCTTCCATCCAGTGTCTCCCTTCTTTCACTTCCCATCCTTCCATCCAACATCTACCCATTCTCCTGATCCTTCTATCCAGGGTCTTCCTTTCTCACCCCTTCCTCTGTCCAGTGTCTCCTTCTATCCCCATCCTTCCATCCAGCATATTCTCTCACCCCATCCTTTCATCCAGCATCTCCCCTCATTCAGTCCCTATCCTTCCATCCATCTACCCTCTCTCCTGATCCATCCATCCAGTGCCTTCCTCCCTCCCCATCCTTCCATCCAGCATCTTATCTCTCCCCATACTTTCATCCAGTGTCTCCCCTCTTTCTCTCTCCATCCGTACATCTAGCATCTCTCTCCCTACCCTTCCATCTAGCATCAACTCTTTCTCTCCCTTCTTCCATCCAGTGTCTCACATTGTTCTCTCTCCATCTTTCCAGCCATTCCTTTCTTTCTCTCCCCATCCTTCTACCTAGCGTCCTCCTCTTTCTCTTTGTACCCTTCCATCCAGTGTCTCCCCTCTTTCTGACCCCATCCTTCTATCAAGCCTCTCCCCTCTTTATTTCACTCCTTCTATCCAGTGTCTCCCCTTTTTATCTCTCCCTCCTTCCATTGTGTCTCTCTTTCCATCTTTCCAGTCAGTGTTTCCCTTCTCTCTCGCCATCCTTCTACACAGCATCTTCTCTCTCTCTCAACCCATTTCCTTCCAGCATGTGCCCTCTTTCTCTCCATCTTCTCTTTCTCTCCCCTATTCCATCCAGCATCTCCTCTTCTATCCATCATTTCTCCACTCCCCTTCTATTCAGCATCTCCCACCTCATTCTCTCTCTCTCCGCCCGCCCCCCCCCCCACCCCTTTCCATTCAGTGTCTTTTCTCCACTGCTACTTTTCATGATGAGCAGCAGCAGTGGCAAACCAAGAAGAAGCAGGCTGAGGCCAAGTGTTCAGGTGCGCACTGTCAACTCTGCCAGTCCTATGCCCCTTCTAATGTCAATTCCCGTTCTGGGGCAGGGGACCGACAGAGCTGACAGCGTGCACCTGAAAACTGCAACCTCGTGCCTGCTTCTTCTTGATTTGCTGCTACTGCTGCTCATCAGAAGAAATGGCAGAGGTGCAGTGGTGGCAGTGGCCCAGTGGGAGAATTTCCCGTTTTGGGGGGAGTGCGGGAGATGACCCATCAAAGTGAAAGACTTGGCAGGTCTGATACAATGTCACACTGTAGTTTTTGAATGTGTGCATGTAACCCCATGTTAAAACTTTTTTGGTATTCTTTTTTTTTTTAGGAAGAATCTCAGAGGCAGTGAGTGGGTGTACCTATGTTAACAAGTTAGTGCATCAGCACTGCTAACTGGTTAGTGCACAGACAATGCAGGAGTCCTTACCACCTACAAAATGGGTGTCGGTAATTGCTCCCATGGTTATTTTAAAAAATGGCCACATGCTAATGGAAACATTAGTACATGGCCATTAATGGAAAAAATAGAAAGTCAAGGGTTTTACAGCCATAGTAAAATTGGCCATAGCATGTGGGAAAGACCTATATAAGGGAACGCTAAGGCTTATATTTACCGCAGATTACCAGAAGGACCTCTAACTAAATAAATAAATAAACAAGCTGTGGAATCTGTTACTGATGGCTGTTGTTAAGGTAACCAACCTTGCAGGATTCAAATTAGGACTGGAAAGTCCCTGGAGGAAAAGCCCATTACAAAATTTACTACTACTACTACTATTTAGCATTTCTATAGCGCTACAAGGCGTACGCAGCGCTGCACAAACATAGAAGAAAGACAGTCCCTATTGTTCATCCCTAGAAATGAATTATGGAAAATAGATGTAATTTTGGGGATCTCCTGGATACTTGTGATTCGGATTGGCTACTGTTGGAAGCAGAATGTGCAGCTCAATGAACCTCAACCTGATTCAGAGTGGCTTTCATTTATTTATTTAAAAATATTTATGGGCTGCATTTTCTATAAAATCTAAGCAGACTATAATATAACATCAATAAAAAATAAACATGATTAAAAAAACAAACAGTATATATCAACAACTATCACATTTATACTGAACAAAATAATGTTCTTATGTTTTTATTTGAGTAAGACTTTACTAAAGGCAAATCACAATAGGAGAAACAACTTTAGTCTGCATTACCTCTTAGCTGTGCAACCACTCATTGCTTTAACCCCTTTCATGCAGGTCTAGATTTTGAGTGATGTAACCAGTATGGCTACATAGGGCATCATGTACAAGGAACTGCATGTTTCATGGATGCAGTCAATCTAAGCCCAAAGCTCTATCTCCTTATGCTGGGTATAAGGAAAACTTGACCCCTATTTCCAAACACAGATGATGTGTGCATGTAGGAGTCACAGCTGTGCCTAATCTGCTGCACCAAAGAAGCCACTAGTGCTGCTACAGAAGAAAGCCAAAGACACCACTGAAGGCAGAAAATGTGAGAATGCTCTGCTACGCTTCCACTGGCATGAAGAGAGAAGCTTTTTTTGTGTGTGTGGTAGTGAGTGAATTAGCCTGCTTGGAGGACAGAGAAGAGAAAGCATTCAGTATTCCAGGAAGGCCGACAGTCGCTCAAAAGAGCATGGTTCGGGATAAGGTATCTTTCAAAGATATCACCATAACAGGGAAGATAGAGTATCCTGATAGTGAGGTTGCAAAAGAGATTGTAGTAGATCGGGTATCTTTAAATAACAATAAAAATCAGACAAAAGATTGCCAATTAATACTGTCAAGTACTAAGCATGATGTACTTAGGAACAACAAACATAATTTGAAATGTCTATATGCGAATGCCAGGAGCCTAAGAAATAAGATGGGGGAGTTAGAATATATTGCACTAAATGAAAAATTAGATATAATAGGCATCTCTGAGACCTGGTGGAAGGAGGATAACCAGTGGGACACTGTCATACCGGGGTACAAATTATATCGTAGTGATAGGGTGAATCGGATTGGTGGAGGGGTAGCATTGTATATTAACGAGAGCCTTGAATCAAATAGATTGAAAATTCTGCAGGAAACAAAACACTCCTTGGAATCACTGTGGATTGAAATTCCATGTGCAAAGGGGAAAAGGATAGTGATAGGAGTGTACTACCGTCCGCCTGGCCAGGACGAACAGACGGATGCGGAAATGTTAAAGGAAATGAGGGACGCAAACAAACTGGGCAACACAATAATAATGGGGGATTTCAATTACCCGCATATAGACTGGGTTAATGTAACATCTGTACACGCAAGGGACATAAGATTTCTTGATGAAATCAAGGACAGCTTCATGGAACAGCTAGTTCAGGAGCCGACAAGAGAAGGAAAAATACTAGACTTAGTCCTTAGTGGTGCTCATGATCTAGTGCAGGGGGTAACGATACGAGGGCCGCTTGATAACAGTGATCATAATATGATCGGTTTTGATATTGGCATTGAAGGAAGTGAAACTAAGAAATCAAGTACGCTAGCGTTTAACTATAGAAAAGGTGATTACGACAAAATGAGAAAAATGGTGAAAAAAAGACTGAAAGGAGCAGCTCGCAGAGTAAAAAACTTGCATCAGGCGTGGATGCTGTTTAAAAACACCATCCTGGAGGTTCAGGACAAATATATTCCACGTATTAGAAAAAAGGGAAAAAAGACTAAACGTCAGCCGGCGTGGCTAAACAGTAAGATAAAGGAAATCATTAGAGCCAAAAAACAATCCTTCAGAAAGTGGAGAAGAGAACCAACTGAAAGTAACAGGATAGATCATAAGGAATGCCAAGCCAAATGCAAAGCGGAGATAAGGAGGGCAAAAAAGGACTTTGAGAAGAAATTAGCGTTGGAAGCAAAAATACATAGTAAAAATTTTTTTAGATACATTAAAAGCAGGAAACCGGCCAAAGAGTCGGTTGGGCCGCTGGACGAAAATGGTGTTAAAGGGGCGATCAAGGAGGACAAAGCCGTAGCGGAGAAATTAAATGAATTCTTTGCTTCGGTCTTCACCGAGGAGGATTTGGGGGGGACACCGGTGCCGGAAAGAATATTTGAAGCGGGGGAGTCGGAGAAACTAAACAAATTCTCTGTAACCTTGGAGGATGTAATGGGTCAGTTCAGCAAGCTGAAGAGTAGTAAATCACCGGGACCTGATGGTATTCATCCCAGAGTATTAATAGAACTAAAAAATGAACTTGCGGAGCTACTGTTAGAAATATGCAATCTGTCCCTAAAATCGAGTGTAATACCGGAAGACTGGAGGGTAGCCAATGTTACTCCGATTTTTAAGAAGGGTTCCAGAGGAGATCCGGGAAATTATAGACCGGTGAGTCTGACGTCGGTGCCGGGCAAGATGGTGGAGGCTATTATTAAGAATAAAATTGCAGAGCATATACAAAAACATGGACTGATGAGACAAAGTCAGCACGGATTTAGTGAAGGGAAGTCTTGCCTCACCAATCTAATGTATTTTTTTGAGGGGGTAAGCAAACATGTGGACAATGGGGAGCCGGTTGATATTGTATATCTGGATTTTCAGAAGGCGTTTGACAAAGTGCCGCACGAAAGACTCCTGAAGAAATTGCAGAGTCATGGAATCGGAGGTAGGGTATTATTATGGATTAAGAACTGGTTGAAAGATAGGAAGCAGAGAGTAGGATTGCGTGGCCAGTATTCTCAGTGGAGGAGGGTAGTTAGTGGAGTCCCGCAGGGGTCTGTGCTGGGTCCGTTGCTTTTTAATGTATTTATAAATGACCTAGAGATGGGAATAACTAGTGAGGTAATTAAATTCGCCGATGACACAAAATTATTCAGGGTCGTCAAGTCGCAGGAGGAATGTGAACGATTACAGGAGGACCTTGCGAGACTGGGAGAATGGGCGTGCAAGTGGCAGATGAAGTTCAATGTTGACAAGTGCAAAGTGATGCATGTGGGTAAGAGGAACCCGAATTATAGCTACGTCTTGCAAGGTTCCACGTTAGGAGTTACGGATCAAGAAAGGGATCTGGGTGTCGTCGTCGATGATACGCTGAAACCTTCTGCTCAGTGTGCTGCTGCGGCTAGGAAAGCGAATAGAATGTTGGGTGTTATTAGGAAGGGTATGGAGTCCAGGTGTGCGGATGTTATAATGCCGTTGTATCGCTCCATGGTGCGACCGCACCTGGAGTATTGTGTTCAGTACTGGTCTCCGTATCTCAAAAAAGATATAGTAGAATTGGAAAAGGTACAGCGAAGGGCGACGAAAATGATAGTGGGGATGGGACGACTTTCCTATGAAGAGAGGCTGAGAAGGCTAGGGCTTTTCAGCTTGGAGAAGAGACGGCTGAGGGGAGATATGATAGAAGTGTATAAAATAATGAGTGGAATGGATCGGGTGGATGTGAAGCGACTGTTCACGCTATCCAAAAATACTAGGACTAGAGGGCATGAGTTGAAGCTACAGTGTGGTAAATTTAAAACGAATCGGAGAAAATTTTTCTTCACCCAACGTGTAATTAGACTCTGGAATTCATTGCCGGAGAACGTGGTACGGGCGGTTAGCTTGACGGAGTTTAAAAAGGGGTTAGATAGATTCCTAAAGGACAAGTCCATAGACCGCTATTAAATGGACTTGGAAAAATTCCACATTTTTAGGTATAACTTGTCTGGAATGTTTTTACGTTTGGGGAGCATGCCAGGTGCCCTTGACCTGGATTGGCCACTGTCGGTGACAGGATGCTGGGCTAGATGGACCTTTGGTCTTTCCCAGTATGGCACTACTTATGTACTTATGTACTTATGTGCTAGGACTGGTGCTTTTTAATTTATTTATTCATATTTTATTTTTATTTTAATCAAAGAAAACAAAGAGAAAGCAACATACAATATCAATTTGACATTGCACCAGACAAGACATATACAACAGAACTCTCCTTAATCCCAACCCCCCCTCCCCCAGCATAATATATTTATAAATGATCTGGGAATGAGAATGGTTGAGGTCATCAAATTTGCAGATGACACTAAATTATCCAAAGTTGTTAAATCACATACAGATTGTGAGAATTTGAAGAAGGACCCTGCAAGCCTGGGAGACTGGGCATCAAATGGCAGATTAAATTTAGTGTGGACAAGTGCAAAGTGATGTGCATTGGGAAGAATAACTGAAATTATGATATGTTCCACATTAGGAATCACTGTTCAGAAAAAAATATATAGGTTGAAATTTTCAGCTCAGTTCAATGACAGCAGTCAAAACAGCAAAGAGGATGTTATGGTTTATTATGAAAGGAATAGAAGAGAAAATGATTTTTTTCTGTGTCATCAACAGTGTGTACTATTCATCTGGCCAATATTCAGCTGGTAGCGGTCAGCGTTTTTTTAAACACTGACCGTGGCTGGCTAAATTAGCCCCAACATTGAATATCTAGGCCTAATTTGCACAATGTTGGCCACTGGGGCTTATGTGAGCCCTGGCCAATATTCATTTGGGGCCTGCATAAGACAGTTATGCTGGTCTTGTCTGAATATTTTGCCTTATAAAGTTCCGCAAGGTTGCTGCAAGAGGTCGCAGAAGCCATTTTCCTAGGGTAGTCACAAGGCTTGAAGAAAATAAGCAACATAATCACTGGCAAGCATAGCCGCCGAGAGGGAGGGGGGCGGGGGGACAAAATTCCCCGGGCCCAGGCCTCCAATGCAGGGGGCCCGGTGCCGCAGTCCCACCCGCCCTCCATTGTTGACCGTCTGCCACCAGGCCGGGCCCCCTGCATTGAAATCACAGTGCCTCTCACCTACGTGTCAAAGCGCTGCAGGCAGCAGATCACCTCCATTTAGGCCTCCTTCACTCCCTGACGTAACTTCTGCGAGGGTGGGACACAAGAAGGAAAGGAGGCCCGAAGGGAGGCAATCTGCTGCCTGCAGCACTTTAACACAGAGGTGAGAGGCGCTGTGATGTCAATGCAGAGGGCCCGGCCCGGTGGCGGACATGGGGGGGTGGGTGGAGGGGGGAGCGGTGGCGGTGACCTCGGGGGGGGGGTGGAGGGGGGAGCAGCAGCGGCGACCTTGGGAGGGGAGAGGGGAGTGGCAGCGGCGACCTCAGGGGGAGGGGCGGCCTTGTCCTGGGCCCAGCCCAGTCTCTCAGCGGCCTTGCTGGCAAGTCAGATGCAAAGCATTAATAAAGAAGATTAAGAAAGAGAATATAAACAGAAACTTGCCTTGGAGGCAAAAACTCATAGTAGTAACTTTTTATGGGTGTATATCAGAAGCAGAAAGCCTGTGAGGGAATCTGTGGGACCATTGAGGACAAGGCCATAGCGGAGAAACTGAATGAATTCTCTGCTTCGGTCTTCACAGAAGAAGATGTAAGAGATCTGCCTATACCAGAAATGGTTTTCAAGGGTGATGATGCAGAGGAACTGAAATAAATCTCAGTGAATCTGGAAGATGTAGTTAGCCAAACTGACAAATTAAAGAGTAGTAAATCACCTGGACCGGATGGCATACATCCAAGGGTACTCAAAGAACTCAATGATGAAATTGCTGATCTGCTGTTAGTAATATGTAACCTGTCTTCAAAATCGTCAGTAGTACTTGAAGGTTGAAGGGTAGCCAATGTGACGCCAATTTTTAAAAATGGTTCCAGGGGTGATCCAGAAAATTACAGACCGGTAAGCCTGACGTCAATGCCGGGCAAAACAGTGGAAACTATTATAAGCAATAAAATTACAGAGCACATAGACAAACACGGTTTAAAGGGACAATCAGCATGGGTTCAGCCAAGGGAAGCCTTGCCTCACCAATATGCTTCATTTCTTTGAAGGCATGAATAAACATCTGGATAAAGGTGAGCCAGTTGATGTAGTGTATCCAGATTTTCAGAAAGCTTTTGATAATGTTCTTCATGAGAGACTCCTGAGAAAATTAAAGAGTAATGGGATAGAAGGTAATATTCTGGTGTGGATTAGAAATTGGTTATTGGATACAAAACAGAGGGCACTGCTCAGTGTGCGGTGGTGGTCAAAAAAAGCAAACAGGATGCTAGGAATTATTAGGAAAGGGATGGTGAATAAGACCAAAAATACTATAATGCCTCTGAATCACTCCCATGGTGCAACCGCACCTTGAGCATTGCGTTCAGTTCTGGTCGCCATATCTCAAAAAATATATAGCAGAATTAGAAAAGGTTCAAAAAAGAGCAACCAAAATGATAAAGGGGATGGAACGCCTCTCGTATGAGGAAAGGTTAAAGAGGTTTGGGCTCTTCAGCTTGAAAAAGAAACGGATGAGGGGCGATATGATTGAGGTCTACAAAATCCTGAGTTGTGCAGAACGAGTAGAAGTAAATCAATTTTTTATTCATTCCAAAAGTACAAAGATTAGGGGACACTTAAGGAAGTTACATGGAAATACTTTTAAAACAAATAGGAGGAAATATTTTTTCACTCAATGAATAGTTAAGCTCTGGAACACTTTGCCGGAGGATGTGGTAAAAACAGTATATCTGGGTTTAAAAGAGGTTTGGACAAGTTCCTGGAGGAAAAGTCCATAGTCTGCTATTGAGACGTACATGGGGAAGCAACTGCTTGCCCTGGGATTTGTAGCATGGAATGTTGCCATGATTTGGGTTTCTGCCAGGTACTTGTGACCTGGCTTGGCCACTGTTGGAAACAGGATACTAGGCTAGATGGGCCATTAGTCTGACCCAATATGGGATCCTGCCCCCATTGATACCACTAGAACAACAAGGTAGACCTGTGGGGCTCTGGCAAGGGGGAACCTGGGCCTACCTTCCCTTATCCTTAGAGGTGGGTGAGAGGAGGATCAGGACGGGGGGGGGGGGGGGGGGGGGCAACCAGAACCGCTACCCTATTTTGATAAATTCCACTTGGATTCTATGACAGTGTCTACTTATAGACTTGTTTCTAATCTGTGCTTTCTGAGTAAATTTATGGAAAAAGTAGTGCATTAACCTCATTCACTGAGTCAAGCATTCTTTTGCATCCTAAACAATGGTGTTTTCATGCTGATTATATCACAGAAACAGCATAGGTGGCTAATTTCTAGAATACACTGCTTATTTCTAGGATTAGCAGCATTAAATGTATCATACTCTTTTGGGATCTAGCCAGGTACTTGTGACCTGGAATAGCCACTGTTGGAAACAGGATGCTGGGCTTGAAGGACCTTCGGTCTGTCCCAGTATGGCAATACTTATGTACTTATATACACTTGAGGCTGGAAAAATTGGCCAGTCTGTCATTTGATTTAAGCTCTGCCTTTGACTTGATCAATCATTGTTTGTCATTATATAGATTAAGATCATTAGAAAATGGGGGTACAGTATTGGACTGGTTTTCATTGTTTCTATCCAGATGGACTTTTGAATCTATGATAGGACCTGATAAATCAGCATCATATACACTTAGGTTTGGGGTCCCTTTAGCATTTCATATTTTTCTTAGTCCTCATCTTACATTAGTTCAGAATTTTGATATTAGTTTTTATGTATGTGCAGACAATATTGCTATTTAGTTTAGATTTTATGATATGACAAAATTGTCTTTCAGCTGTTAGTAATTGGTTACAGGTACATAAGCTTGCTTTGAACACCTCAAAGACAACTGCATGTTGGGTAACTGGTCATTTAGAACTTCCATCTGTACTTCCAACTCTTTTTGGGGCTCCAGCCAATCTGGTGATTAGTTTTAAATATCTAGGAGTTATTGTGCATTCTCGTCTTACTTTTCATGAACAAGTCAGTGTGGTGTCTAAAGGGTTTATTTCTCTTCGTCATCTTCGGACACTTAGAGGCCCTTTTACTAAGCCGCGTAAGCGTCTATGCGCGCCCAACACACACCAAAATGGAGTTACCGCCCGACTATCGCATGGCTTTTGTGTTAAATTCATTTTTGGTTAACGTCTGATAGGCGCATCTGAAAAATAATTTTTATTTTCGGGCGCAAGTGGCATTTGATGTGCATAGGTCATTACAACCCAGATTCTTTACTGCTAGGTCAATGGCTGGCGGTAAGTTCTCAGACGCGTGGCAATTTTGATTTTACCACACGTCCATTTTCGGCAAAGAAAGGCCTTTTTTACAGGCATGCTAAAAATGGATCGGCATGCGCCCAAAACCAGCGCCTACACTACCACAAGTCATTTTTCAGCGCGCCTTTGTAAAAGGACCCTTAGACCACTACTTAATGAGTCAACATTACAAGCGTTGATACATGCCTTTGTTATTTCCAAGTTCGGTTATGGCAATGTAGTATATACAAGATTATCAGCATCTAATCTTAAGCGGTTATGAACCCTTCAAAATGCAGCCATACACTTGCTTGACAAGGCAAGTAAAGTTGATAGAGCAACTCCTCATATAAACCCGCTCTTTTCTAGTATTAGCATATGGCCATTAATAGAAAGAACTGGGATTGTTACATCTGTGGTAAAAATGGCCTTAGTGCATGGGAAAGACCTGTGTAAGGGCACACTAAGGCCAATATTTACCGCAGCTTGGTAAAAGAACACCATAGGGATTTAGAAATACTGAGCAAAAAATGACAGAAACAAGTAAAAAGAAAATTTCCTGTAGTTTTGTTCAAAATGACATAGGACAAGTTATAGACATGTAATATGTCATTTCAAATGACTGCACATCTTTCCTGAGGGGCTAGGTCTGTGCTTTATGGGATTCCCAAGGTTTACAGTGTCTTTGTGTGTTATGGACCCCCCCCCCCCCCCCCAAAGGTATATACATTACCAGATGAGAGCGTATCTGTGTATTACAGAGTGAATGCAAGTTGCATCTGTGTATTTGGGATTCTTAATTGATTTTTAATGGTTTTTACAATTATGTTGCATTTAAATTAATACAAAGAACTTTGGATCTTATTTTAGGTAAAAAGAACATACAGAAAATTAAAATATAATGCAGAGTAATTATGGAGCTGTCAGGAGTTACAGCTGTTTAATGTTATGGTACCTCACAGGGTGCATCTGTGAGGTACAGAGGTCTTGGGTCTTGGGTGTGCTATAGAGTTATATATTTAACCCTATTTCTCTTAGGTAAACATTCAGCGATTACTGCATGAGACAAAAGTCAGACTGAAAGCATGGGAATCCCTACCCATATCCTTACTGGGGCGTGTAGCTGTGCATAACATGTTTATTGTCCCTAAATGGCTCTATATGTTATTACCTTTGCATTTGAAGCAGAAAGAGGAAGAGAAACTAAATAAATTGATTCAATGTTTTTTATGGAAAGGCAGAAGAGCCCAATTAGCTATTAACACCCTGTGTATCCCAGTGGAATATGGAAGCTTGGGGCTGCTCAATGTGAAGCATCTTACCATTGTCTGCGGCATGCAACATATCAATGGCTGGTATCACTCAACTCAGGATTACTCCAACACCAACATGGAACTTCAGCTCTCCCCCAGAGTTCATTTCAGCAGCCAACTGCATGTAGCTGGGGGTCCTATGCTGAAAATCCTGCAGGCTTCCATGATTATGGGTACAGCTAGAGCAGTTTGGAAATGGATCTGTCGGTTGCATCATTTTTCACTTCAGGTGCCACCTTATTTGTCTATATGTGATAACCCAGCTTTTGCTCCAGGACAACTATACTCTGCCTTTCGAAGATGGCGGAGAAAAGGAATAATATTCTTATTGCAAGTTTTAATGGCAGATGGGAGAAGAAATCTTTCCAAGAGCTCCAGTTGGAATTTGCTCTGCAGCAATCGGATATATTTCATTACAACCAACTGAGACATCATTTTCAATCTTTACCTTGGGAAGATTTAGCAGAGGATGTTCAGGAAGAACTATTGTCTGCATTCTCTTTACAGGCACAACAAAGAGTGTCCCTTGCTTTAAATTATTGCCACAGTTGAGATACGTTACCTGAACTGGATTGTGCCTGACTGCTGACACTGTAGCAGAAAGACCTACCAATGTCGCTTACTCTGATTCAACTCAGGTCACATATCCTTATGATCTGGCATACTTCAAAATTTGCAATGTATTGGGAACTCTAATATAAATTTGCTCTATGTCTGTACATTTCTCCTTGCAGAACATTCCACATGGGACTTTCCCAATGAGGATCGTGTTTAAAGTGCAGAGCAGTAGGAATAACATTAGGCCATATGTTTTGGACCTGTAGCAGTATTGTGACTGTTTGGAAATTCATAATTGTCCAAGTATCGCATATGTGGCGGATCAGATGGCATTATGATCCTGACTTATTATTTGGACATCTGAAGCTGAGCTCACAAGCCCCCCGAGGATTTACAGCATTTGCGTCTAAAGTTGTCATGGTAGCTAAGCAGGTAAACCTGGCAGACTGGTTATCTTATACTTATCCCACATCTCAGCAGTGGCGGACTTGTATGATTTACCTGCTACGTATGGAACGTATGAACATTACAGACTTCAATTCAGTGGCTGGAGACTGATTCCAGCGGTGTTGGGCCCCCTTCTTGAACACTATCCAGCTTATTTTCGAAAGAGATAAACGCCCATATTTCGACCCAAATCGGGAGAGGGGAGTCCATTTCCCGTGGGCGCCCAAATCGGTATAATCAAAACCCGATTTTGGGCGTCCTCAACTGCAGTCCATCACGGAGACGGGTAAAGTTGACGGGGGCGTGTCGGAGGCGTGGCGAAGGCGGGACTGGGGCGTAGTTATCGGCCGAGGAGAAATGGGCGTCTTTAGCTGATAATCGAAACAAGAAGGGCGTTTTTGACGAGAATTTGGTCCGCTTTATTTGGACCCTTTTTTTTCAGGTCCAAGTCCCAAAAAAGTGCCCCAACTGACCAATTGACCACTGGAAGGAATCAGGGATGACCTCCCCTGATTCCCCCAGTGGTCACTAACTCCCTCCCACCAAAAAAAACCCACTTTACAAACTTTTTTTGCCAGCCTGTATTCCAGCCTCAAATGCCGTACCCACCTCCATGACAGCAGAATGTGTTCTATCCTCTGACAGCCTTTCCCTGGTTCTGATGTGGGTCTCAGGTGAGTGTGACACCTTTTCTGTTAAGGGCACTGCAGAGTCACATCAGCAATGCATTGTGGTGGGTGTAGGGTATTGGGCTCCGTGATTCCACTAGCTTGTGTTAAATGCTACGGACCATACTCCATTTGGTATTCCTCCTTGGTTTATCCTCACTTTTTTTCTATATATCACTAGGAGACACTGGCACATAAAATCTACTCACTCTACATGCCTCTGGCATATAATAACTCAAACCAGGCCAGAAAGTTTGTTCTAAACGGTGCATTTTTTCTTTTTTTTATTTGAAAGAAGTCTTTATTGTTCAATGAAACATAACGTAACATAACATACATTGCACAAACATCAAATAAGTGCTATTCTATGGTAAGTACAAAAATTCTTGTAAGAGCTTCTCCATTGTGGTGATTATCAGTTTCATCATTCAAATATTAACATCACGTAACTTCAAATTTTATCGTTTATACCATTTTTCCCCCTTCCCTTCCCCCCCCCCCCCCACTGCCCACCCTCCCTCCAAGAGGACACAGCTAACCGTTAACAAGCATATTACACTCAGATAATCAACATGCTAAGCTGATAAGTCTTCAGAGGGAACACTGTTCCAAACCAGTTTCCATTTTCCCATCTGATTTTTGCGCTCAGCCATCAATCTCTCCATTTCACTTACATACCTCAGTTTGCGAAGCCATTTTGTTATTGGGGGAACCCCCTCCCTTCGCCAGTGTGAGGCTACAACCACTCTTGCCGTTCCCACTACATGAGTCGCCAGAGTCTGTTTACATGCTGTTAGGCCTGCAATCCGGGCAGAGAACAGAAACACCTCAGGAACCCATGGGATTGTACCTCCCAACCATTTCTGCATCCTAAAGTGGACCGCTCTCCAAAATGCACGGATTTTGATGCAGCCCCACCATATGTGCCCCATTGTGCCCCTGTGTCCACAGCTCCGCCAGCACATACCCGAGGAGGACGGAAATATCCTCTGTAAACGAGCAGGGGTGAGGTACCACCTGTATAATACTTTCACTGCGTTCTCCTGCAGGGGTACATGTGTCGACACTCTCACCACGCTTCTTTCTATTCTCTCCCATTCAGGTTCCTCCAGGCACCTACCCAGTTCCCTTTCCCATCTATTCCTATGCTCCTCCCTATAAATCGTCTGCTGACTTATGATGAGGTATAGATGACTGATCAGGCCTCGAGAGGTTGCAAACTTCTCGCACACTTCCTCCAGCTCCAGCGTTTGACGCTTCATCACTTCTCGCACCGCTTTAGTCTGGAGAAAATGCGCCAATTGACGATAGGCAAATTCACCTCCCTCTACCCCTGGGTATCTCTCCTTCAAGGCCTGAAAAGACAGCAATGAGTCCCCATCAAACATTTGACCCCATTTTCTCACCCCTATCTCGTACCATTTAGTAAATACCCCCTTGGTGGTACCCGGTAGGAATAGAGGATTAAAGGCTATGGGAGTGTCACGGGTCAATATGCACTGTCTCTTTGGGAATAAGCTGTCCCAATAATAAAGTGTTGTAGTTATAGATGGGCAGGCTCGCTCCTCCAGAGTTCTAAAAGATTTTGGTAACCACATAATGGCACTCAATGGTTTCTCACCCAAGGAGTGTTGTTCTATGTGCACCCATTGACGGTCAGGATAATCCTGATGCCATTCGAGTGCCGCTTTCCCTTGTGCTGCTCTATAGTACCAGGCAAGATTGGGCACTCCCAGCCCCCCCCCTCTCCGCTCTTTGTATAAGAGGGACCTCGCCAGCCTAGGGTGCTTTCCGGCCCAGACGAACCGCACCAATTTATCTTGTAAAGAAGCTATAAATCGCCTGGGCATCATCACAGGCAGCACCTGGAAAAGATATAGTAGGCGGGGTAGTATGTTCATTTTGAGAATAGCTATTCGCCCAAACCAGGATATTCCCAGTTCTCCCCAACGCTCTAGGTCCTCTGCAATAGTTTTACCCAAACCCTTATAATTGGCATTAAAGAGTTCCGAGTAGTCCCCAGTCAGATTGACTCCTAAGTACTTGATTTGTTTATGCGCCCATCGGAATGGAAAGGAGATCTTTAGGGTGTCCACCACGTCCTCAGGAAGCGTCACGTTCAGGGCCTCTGATTTGGCCATGTTAACTTTAAACCCTGATACAGCAGAATATTCCGCCATTATACTCTCAAGATGTGGGAAGGTGGTTAGAGGCCGTGTTATCAGCATCAGTACATCGTCAGCGAATAATGCTATTTTATGGGTTCTATCTGCTATTCTGACTCCTGAGATAGTAGGATCCGAGCGCACTCGAGCTGCAAAAGGCTCCATCACCATAGCAAACAATAAGGGTGATAGAGGGCACCCCTGTCTGGTGCCTCTGTACAGCGTAAACATCTCGGAGTTTCCACCATTGACCCGGACACAGGCCCTTGGGGATTCATAAAAAGCCTGAATCCACCTCCTAAACTGCATTCCAAACCCCATAGTTCCCATTACCTTATGCAGAAAGGGCCAGTGAACCCGGTCAAAGGCTTTCTCTGCGTCGAGGCTTAAAATACAGAGCGGCTTCTGATTTCGCTTAGCTAGGTACATGATGTCCACCACTCTTCTAATATTATCCATCGCTTTCCTGTATGAAACAAAGCCTGTCTGGTCAGGGTGGATAAGCACTGGGAGAATAGGGGCCAGCCGGTTTGCCAGCACCTTGGCCAGGATTTTTACGTCAGCATTTAAGACCGATATAGGTCGATAGGATCCACATTCGCATTTATCTTTTCCTGGTTTAGGTATTACTGCTATCCATGCCTCCATCATTGACATCGGCAGAGGCCCCCCTTTCCCCACCTGGTTAAACAAGTCTGCCAATAGGGGCGCTAGTTCTGGGGCGAATTTCTTGTAAAATTCATTGGGCAAACCGTCCAACCCAGGTGATTTACTCGATGGCAGGCTACGAATAGCCACCTGAATTTCCTTAGGGGTTACCGGTTCATCTAAGAAAGCCTGCTGATGTTGATTCAAAGAGGACAGCTCACTGCCTTGTAAATATTGGTCTACCAAGTCCGGGGGAGGGTTAAGTTCTTGGGCATACAGTTCTTGGTAGAATTCCCTGAACCGCTTACGTATGTGTTCAGATTTATCTAAGTCCCTCCCACCTACTTCACGTATCTTTAAGATAGTCCGCTCGGCTTTTTGCCGGCGCGTTCTAATAGCTAGGAGGCGCCCCGCCTTATTGGCAAATTCATACGAGCTCACTCTTGTCTTTGCTTGTAACAAGCCAATTTGTTCTGAGTAGATAGAGTCGAGTAGCTCACGCTGTGCAGTAAGCTCCCGCAGAACTCGTGCCGACCCGCTACCCTTATGTTGAGCCTCTAACCGGCGAATGCTCTCTGTACAACTCGCTATCTGTGCCTTACGGGTCTTGGATTGTTTGCTAGCCAATTGCAGGAAATAACCCCGAGACACCGCCTTCATAGCATCCCACACCATGCTAAGTGGAGGCCCTGATTCCAGGTTAAACTCAAGATATTCTTGTAGCATTTTTTTATAGCCTTCCACCGCTTCCCCTTCCTGGAGTAAACCTACATTTAATGACCATCTTTTATCCTTGTGCTCTGCTCTAATGTTTGGCAAAGTTACCCACACTGGGGCATGGTCCGAAATGGTCATGCTACCTATCCCCGCTGCAGGTCCCCACTCCACTAATGTGACATCTAGAAAAATATAATCGATACGGGAATAGGAGTTGTGGACTGGTGAATAGAATGTGTAGTCTCGTTGTCTCTGATGTTTCACCCTCCACAAGTCCAATGCACCTAGTGAGGATGCTAGGGATCTCAATGCCTCTGAGTCTTTCTGTCCCTCAACTCTAGGGACTCCTGTACGATCTAGTTTCGAGTCCATCACAGCATTGAAATCCCCACCAATGACAAGGGTGCCCCGTACAAAAGTGGCCAGAGAATTTTTAACTCTCTCAAAGAAGTGTGCCTGTCCATTATTTGGTGCATATATAGATGCAATTGTTAGGTCCACTTGGGCAATTCTAATATGTAAAAAAATATAACGTCCCCCCGGGTCCCTCTTTACTTTAATCACCTGTGCCCCTACTGCTCCATGGATTAATATCGCTACTCCCCCCTTTTTAGATTCTGTTGCTGAGGCGTGGTACACCACTGGATACTCTGAATGGGAGAGAAGTCTTTCATGTCTACCCCTCAGATGTGTTTCCTGCAGGAGAGCCACATGTGGTCTAAGCTGTTTCAATTCTTTATAAAACTTCTGTCGTTTCTGAGGCATGTTAAGCCCCTTTACATTATATGATATTATCTTTAGGTCTGTGCCCATCTGTGATTAATTAATCAGGGTTAACCTGTGACATCTTTACATGACCCCTCTGTACCATATCAGCTTTGTTCTCAGCCCTGTCCTCCCCTTCCCCTTCCAGAATCCCCGTCTCCCACCCGCGCCCTCCCCTGCTATCCCCCCTCCCCCCATCCCAGTCATTCTCACCACATGAGAGGCCTATGACCCTCAAGTGGGATTCGAGGAAGTTACCCAGCTCCCACACAATCCCCGGCCCCAAGTCCAACCCCCCCCTCCACTCTTAACAGATCTAAACAATCACTGATTCCCCCTCCTCCCCCGCCTTGAACCCACATTCAGGTCCCTTATACTTCAGTATACATCATATTCATATCGTTACCGATTCATTTCTTCTTATAAGTCTTAAGGATATGGCTAGAGGCCTGTCCATCCCAGGTCTCACAGTCTACAGGTCGAGATCCACGCTCACTGCAGCCCTCCACTCTCCAGATCTTTAAAAACACAGTCTCTGATTTCCCATCGAGCCTATGCAGCCCAGGTCAACGATTTTGCTTGCTTCTCTTGGGTGATTCTGGAACTCTTTGCCAGCGTTGAAGCTTCGCCCTTGTGGCGGGCGCCACCGCTCCAGGAGGGGCTTTTGCAGGCACAAGGTCTGCAGCGTGCAAGGTCTCCCATGCCTCCTGTAGGTTTTGCACCCGATGCTTAATGCCCTTCAGTGTAAAGTTCAGAGAAAAAGGAAATCCCCATCTGTACTGTGTCTGATGTTTGTTCAGGATCTCCAGCGCTGGTCTCATCTGCCTTCTTAACTGGAGGGTGTATTGCGACAGGTCTTGATAAACCTGGATCTGGGCTCCTCCATATTCCAAGGTCTTGTTCTTTCTGGCCGATGCCAACACCCTTTCCTTGGTCTCATATTTATGGAACTTCACAATGATATCCCGTGACTGTTGCTCTTTTCGCGCCCCCAGTGCTCTGTGTGCTCTGTCCAATTCACACTGGAACTCTCCGTCCTCCGGGCCCAGCAAGGTGGAACAAAGAGTTTGCACTATTTCTGCTACATTTTCGATTTCACCACCTTCAGGGACGCCACGAAAGCGAAGATTATTCCGCCGTCCCCGATTCTCAATATCATCTAATTTGTACTCCAGGTGCGCATTTTTATGTTCCATCTCTTGTAGCAGAGTTGCATGTTTATGTAAAGTTTCGGCGTGTTCATCTATCTTTAGTTCTGCCTCCTCCATGCGGCCCCCCAGCTCCCTAAGGTCGACGCTAAGTGTGTCCATCCGCTCCAATATTTCATCTTTGGATTGTTTGATCTCCATCTGTATATTGGACAGAAACTTGCGGAGTTCGCCGGTCATACCTTTTTTTGGAGGGGGGGCTCGCGCTTCAGACAGGGAAAGCGCCGAGTCCGAGTCCGACGGGGAGGCGCGTTCAGGAGATTCGCGGTGTTTTGCGGCCTTGCCTGCCATGCTTTTCTCCGCTTTCTCCGCTTCTTTTTTCCGCGTAGAAACGGTTTTACTCATGTTGTCAGCTGTTTAGAGGAGGAATCCACTAGCTGTTGCTGTGCTTTTCTCTCGTTAGATCGCTTTTTTCCCCGATAATGCAGTGGAGGGTGAGGGAGCCAAGAAGCTAGGCGACCATGCTTCCCTGTGACGTCACTTCCTCCCCCACGGTGCATTTTTTCTAGCAAAAAAGGTGCCGGTACTCAAGTGCTAAGCCAAACTTCAGGGGTGGCTGATCACTGAGGGACCCACCCTACAATAGCCAGGTCCCCTGCAACCAGTCACAGAATCTATGACAAGGCAGAATTGGTGTGTAGAGCCTGAGCTCTTTCATTAAAGCTTGGGGTCCATGGGTCAATTTTAGCAGACAATGGAAAAGGTGCTGGTACTCAGTACCCCCAAGTACCCCCTCAAAAAAAGCCCTGGTTCTAAATGAAAAGGTTTATTTCAACTTAGAGTCTTTGGGCAAAACAAAGGGACACCTGCTTACAGCAAATTGGTACAGTCTTATCCAGTTTCTTATCTATATCTTATTTATAGCTCTCCAACCTTTAGTTACTGAAATTTAGTTTATGTTTCCTAACCAGATGGGAATTCTGTTCCTGGTGTTGTCTTTGTAGTTGTTCAGGGACTGTCCCGATGGTTGGTGCAGTGGCCTGAGAGCTAGGACTCTGGGCTAGTCACTTAACCTTCCACTGTCCCAGTTACAAAATAAGTATCTATATATAATATATAAACCACTTTGATTGTAACCACAAAAAAGCAGTATATCAAATCCCTTCCCATCCTCATCCCTGTTCTTCAAGGCTTCATCTTTCAGCACTTCTCTCTTTCCTCTTGGAAAGATGTAGTAGTGGGCTGGTTCCCCATTCCAATTATCACACGTAGCAAATGCATTAGC
This sequence comes from Microcaecilia unicolor, assembly GCF_901765095.1. Lineage (NCBI taxonomy): Eukaryota > Metazoa > Chordata > Amphibia > Gymnophiona > Siphonopidae > Microcaecilia > Microcaecilia unicolor. The sequence goes on from NC_044036.1 coordinate 257,735,808, forward strand.
TCTATATTCTCTGCTACTGCTCCCCACTCCTTAACTCTCTAGGTACACTGGTTGGGCTGGCCACAGACCTTCATCCTTTAGCGTAATATTTAAGTAGACAGGAAAGAAGGAGATAAAGACAAAAGAATTGGACTGTGTTTTTATAACAGCATAGTTTCCCTCCAAGAGGTGTCTTCTCCTACCATTCTCAATCATTGTTAGGAGAGCTTCTTGCCCCAGAAACTCTGGCAGTATGTAAAAGTCAAAGTCCATTACTCAGATAGAGCCACTAGAGGTCTCTGCAGAACCTTAATGGTTTCTACATTATATACTAGTGGTGTGCAGCCCAAAACTGTTTGTGTTGTTTAGTTTCCCATGCTGTTTATATTAATTTTTGTTTTATTCAAGTTTTTTTTCATTAGTAATGAACACTCTTCTGAAAAAAGTTCACACTATTCACAAAGATAGGGTTGTGGCAGCAGGGGAGTGCTGGGGAAATTATACAGCATGCTTCATGAAATTATTTCAAACCAGTCTGTATGTGTGTGCCTGTGTGAGAATGTGTGTCGAGCATCTGTGTTTTATGAATCTTGTGGTTTTATATGTGTTTGCATATTTTTATTGTGTTTTTTGTGCATCTATGTTTTGATTACATATATATTTCTGTGTGCTGGTGGATAGGTGTGTATCGGTATGTTTATTGATTCACTGACTGAGAGAGGAGACGAGAGAGGAAGGCACTTTTAAAAGTGGCTCCCCAATCACTAAGACACATTCCCGGATTTTATATATGGTAACTAAAATTTAACTAAAGTTGCGCGCACAAATCATCGCTCATAGCCAATTTAATTGATTAATGAGCCAATCAGCACCAATAATTAACTGTTAACAAACAATTATTGATGTTAATTGGCCTCAATTGGGAGTTATGCGCACATCGTATTCTATAACAATATACATGTAACTCCTAAAATGTATGTTTTCAAATAGTATGTTTAGGGGGGCATTTCAAAGGTATTCTTACGAGTTACATGCATTTTTATAGAATACGCCCGATCTGCGCCTAATTTAGGTGCTGCCATTTATACATGGTTTCAGCAGGCGTAAATGCAGGCACCTTAAGTTAGGAGTGGATTAGGCACTGTAATATGCCTATGATGGAAGGGACATTTGAGGAGAACTGAATTGTACTTAACCACCCCACTGAACTGTATCTAACCTCGTAAACAAGTTATAAGTTGGACTTAGGCCCAGGATTGTTGGGATGCCCAGACTGGGAAGTACTAGTATGTATAGGAAGGACAAGATAAGTAATGAGTTCAAGTCAGCCTAGTGGAGGAGTGGAGGACTTTGGAGGACTTTGGAGCCTAGTGGAGGAGTGGCCTAGTGGTTAGGGTGGTGGACTTTAGTCCTGGGGAACTGAGGAACTGAGTTCAATTCCCACTTCAGGCACAGGCAGCTCCTTGTGACTCTGGGCAAGTCACTTAACCCTCCATTGCCCCATGTAAGCCGCATTGAGCCTGCCATGAGTGGGAAAGCGCGGGGTACAAATGTAACAAACAAACAAAAAAAAATGACTCACTCACTATGTATAAGAGAGAAGGAAGAACCTTGGACTCCTATAGACTCATCTCTGCTGATGAGCGTGGTGTCCCAAGCTGTTCCTGTCCTCGCTGTCCAGGGCTCTCCCAGTTGATGAGAAAGGACTGAGGTGCTGATAAGCTTGGTAATGTATCTCTTTGTCTAATAAAGTCTGTATTGATTACATATTGTGTGGGTATGTGTGCTGTCTTTTTGGTGCTTCACCATCACTATTTTGTGACCTACCACAGACGCTACTCTATAAAGTGCAGATACCATTTATAGAATAGCGCTATTTATTAAATCTGGTCCACAGTGAATCAGTTTCTATGCTGTAACTGCTGGAGTCGCTTCTACCACAGAAATGTATTAGACCTTTTTTTGGGGGGGGGGGGAGGGTCTATATTTCTCTAGAATCCCCAGTCTGCTCTAACCTATTTTCAAACCTGATATGACTTTTCACCAGTTTTTCCTCCATGCCAAATTTAGTTCCACTCTATTACATGTTCAGAGTTATTTTGCCCCCAGATAGACAGACAAACAGACAGACAGACAGATATTTTTGGCCCCATTATATTTTATTTCTTTCCAGCATTCCACTGGATTGGAAACAATGAAAAGTGGTCTTTAGATTCAAAGGAGATACAGTGTTAACTTTTGCATGAGATCCTCCTTCCCTTTGCCCTCTTCTCCATTGTGCTCCTCTATAATACTTCCACAATCTCTCTGTTCCACAAGCACAGATAAGTTACAGGAACAAAGTCACTGCACTTTGAGAGAAGATAGCCAAGAACCAAATCCTTTTGCCAAAGTCTCTATTATGGCAAGTAGACTCCAGGAGAACTCTGACCGAATAACATTCAACTGATTTTATAAGGCCATGACAGAAACACTTCAATTATTTTTAAGTTTTTACAACATGTATTAATTGTTTTATCATCAACCCATACCAGTGTACCTTATATTAAAAATTACACTCAAATTACAATTACAAAAACAGTTTCACAATAAATGAACACATCCAAACTATACAACATCATTTAACACAAACCCAAGGGCCAATAACTGTTAAGCATATGGCCAGAACTCATCAGTCGGACCATCTCAAAAATTTCTGTTCCAGTTAAACTATTTTATAAGAAACCTATAAAATCTTCTAGTTCAGGTAAGGAAATTAATCAGATTGGCAGTTTAAATCTTTTCAATAGCATATGCCTTATGAAATAGTTAAGTTTTTAAGGTACAACAGAAGGCCACTAGGTCGAATTCCAAACTTAATTTAATTCACATAGCATTTCTTAATTCAGGAGCAATAACTGAAAAAGCTCAATTTTGAGTCATAAAAGTGAAAATGTAAGGATACTATAACCCACACCATTAAAGTAATGAGAGTGCTGTAAAGAAAAACACAATCCATTCAACTCGGCCTTGTCATACTGCTGCTGACAAACTCTTATTTAATAACAATATGATGATCTGTTAATGATAATGTCTTGTAATGTATTGCTGTGAATTATGTCCAGAGCAAAGCATTCCTGGAGGTGGAATTAGGATTATGGGCAATACATTAATTGCAATAGACTTTGAAGTGGCGATACAACAGAGAGTAGCTAATAACTCTATCTGCTCCAACATAGTAATTGAATATCTATCTCATCACCCGTGACTTTCTGAACTCAGAGTCAAAGAATATGTGGGTAGAAAAGGAACAAATTGCAAGATATGCATGAAAATCTGCGCATGAAAACTAATGCCCACACATCTAACTGCATGAAAAGATAATGACTGTGAAAATAACTGCACGTGTTAGAAGATGGGTTTAATAGTTTAGGGGAGAAGTTATCAAGGTATGCTAAAAACTGAGGGGGTCAATATTCAGCACTGGCGGTGAGCAGTTTGCTGATGGCTGCCAGCGTTATTCCTGGATATTCAATGCCGGGCTATGTCCGGACTTTAGCTCTGAATATCCAGTTTATGTGGCGCTGGCTAGCACATGGCTGGTTAAGTTGATATTCAGAACTTATCCGGCCATGGGTTGCTGCATAAAGATAGGACTGTGTTTTATGCGGTCCTATTTATGTGGTTAACCTGGCCACTTAAGTGCTGAATATCAGCACTTAAGTGGCCAAGTGCTGAATCTGCCACCAAAGCATCCCCAAAATAGCCAGTTTTCATTTAGACACTAATTTTCAGCAAGAGATAACTAGTTAAAAGCCACTAAAAATTAGCAGTCATGAACAAGCGATTTAACCAGTCAGTGGTCGTTTCTGGCTAGTTAAATCATTTTGAATATCGACCAGTAAGCTTTTATCACACCTTGATTTACCACGGAAGCCACCAACCTCTGGTATCATTGTACTGCAGGTTGCTGACTCCCATGGTAAAGCACTAATGCTACCTGCAAGCCACCTCGCACACAGCATTTGTCCATCGGCCCAGGAAACATGACCATTAGTAGTAGTACCCTGTTTTCAGATGCAGCATTGGCAAGGCAAGAGTGATTGGGGATCAAATGTTTACTCTTTGAAAAAGCAGAAAGACTAGGGGACACTCAACAAGATACATAATAGCACATTTAAAACAAATAGGAAACAAAATTTTCACTCAATAAATACCTAAGCTCTGGAACTCATTGCTGGAAGAAGTAGTAAAAGCAGTTCACGTAACTGGGCTTAAAAAAGGTTTGAACAAATTCTAGGAGGAAAAATCTACTTGTTCCTTGGAGTAAGTAGTATGGATTTGGCTAATTTTTGAGATTCTGCCAGATAATTGTGATCCAAAGTGGCCACTATTAGAATAGGATACTGGGCTTCATAGACCTTTGGTCTGACCCAATATGCTTTGAGCAGGGACTGTCCTTCTATGTTTAAATTGTACAGCGCTGCGTAACCCTAGTAGCGCTTTAGAAATGTTAGTTAGTAGTATATTCTTAAAATTACCTTCTGAGGAGGGAAAGCTCTAAGTCATGTTATTTGCCCTTAATGCATGTTAAAGGACGCTAATGCAATTTAAATTATCATAACGCTTGTCACCTCTAAAGCGGGCCTGGCGCTGGGTCTGTCACAGTCTTTCTGTAGTGTCTTCTCCCTTGTTACCTCTGAGAGGCAATATAGATTTTCAGGTAGGCTCCACCACTTTGAACTTTGTAGATTGGGTGTCCAAGGGGATAGTTTATATACAGTACATCAGTTTTATACAGAAGATGGAACTCTTAAGTCCTTAGAAAGCTTGCAAAGGGAGTATGGGCTGGGGAAGAGTGACCCATTTGCATTTTTCCAGATACGTCACTATATTAGTTCACTCCCCGCTAATTCTTTAACCCCTGAGGTTTGGGAAAAATTTCTCAGCATTTTGGGGATGGATGCTCAGTTACCCATTACCATGCTGGTCTTTGGGATAATTTGGGGAACTATGATTATGAAGCCTTTGCTAGTAAATGGGGCAGAGAATTGTTGATCACTCTTCAAGGTCATAAATTGAAAACCTGTCTCTTGGGAATCCAAAAATTAACGGAAATTGTGATGTATAGAGAAATTCACTATAAGCTCATTATGCGCATATATATATGTCTCCGAGCAGAGCTTTTAGAGCCTCCTTTAGATGATGTATACTTGAAATGCTCTGATTCCCCTGTGGACCTGGGCCATATGTTTTAGTTTTGTCCTCCAATTTTTTGGCGTTTTGGAGGCGTGTGTGTGCCCATGTTTCACAACTTTGGAGGGTGGTTTAGCATCCTAACCCTCGCCAACTATTTGATGTCTTTAGTATTTCTCCATTTTTGCCTAAGGGTTTAAGCCCCTTTTTAAAACGGGCAGTTCTTATAGCTAAAAGGGCTATTTTGCAGTATTAGATAACGGCAGATGCGCCCTTGTTGCAGCAGTGGCGCTCTGCCATGATTCTTTTTTGCTCGTTGGAACGCAGAAGTATTGGTAATTTATCATCCTCCAGGGGGGACACTTTCTGTCACATGTGGTTCCCATTTTGGGAGTCCCTGACCCCAGAGGCTCGCAGCCAGATACTAAATTCTTAGTTTCTCAGGTTCAGCACTTTGTCTGGTGGTGTTTATTGGGGGGGGGGGGGGGCAGGAGAGGGATTGAATTGTTGGAAAATGGGGGCATTTAAGTTGTATTGTATTTACACATCTTACTGGAATATTACTGCCCCATCCTTGACCATCTTTAAATCTAGATTGAAAGCCCACCTCTTTAACATTGCTTTTGACTTGTAACCACTCCCCCACAGTAATTGATTTGCTTTCTTTATTTTTGTCTATTAGATTGTAAGCTCTTTGAGCAGGGACTGTCTTTCTTCTATGTTTGTGAAGCGCTGCGTACGCTTTGTAGCGCTATAGAAATGCTAAATAGTAGTGCTAAATAGTAGTATTGGTATCTGTTTTTCTGAGTTATTATTGTTATTTGAATGACCCTAATACAATTCTTTTTTTAATGCTTTATTTACAAGTTTCAAATATACATTCACAATTAGCAAATGCAGGAAAATCAAGAAATCCAAAAAAATAAAGGAAGCATTCCTCATCCTTACACATCAGGATCTTAAGAAATATACTTTGTTACTTAGTCCACATTGTAATTGATCAAGACACAAAGTAATGAAACCAGGAAATAAAGAGTAATACTCAATATTTAGCTTTGAGAGGGTAGATCTCAAGACTCTTAACAGCAGTTTTAGCTATCTACGGGAGTTCCCACAGGCTCTTCACTGCCCTTTCTTTAGCAAGAATAAACTGTTTTAATTTTTCTGGTTCAAAAAACACATAGTAAACCATATTTAAAGAAATGATACATCTACATGCAAGTTTTAATTTAAAAGTGCCTCCTAGGGATAGAATCCAGGGCCTCAGCCACAGAAACTCTCTCCTCCTTCTCTGAGTAGATTTACTAATGTCCGGGAACACTTGCATTTTTGATCCAAAAAACTGAGATGAGATAAATCTAAAGTCTAAATACATGATTCCTATCGGATTCAAATGTAAAGGTTGCAAGGAGAGTCGTGCGTTCCATTATTGATTCTAAGGATGTTTCTAAGAATTGAGTTAAATTCATATCTGGAGCTTCCACAGAAACTGTTTTGGCTCTGGTAATATAGTATGCCTTTACAATTTGTGGTAAAGCTTCCTTTGGTATCCCCAAAATTTCAATAAAATATTTTTTCAACATGTCCGAGGGAAGTATCAAAGAAGTTTTGGGGAAGTTCAAAAATCTTAGGTTGTTACACCTAAGTTGGTTTTCAAAGAATTCAATCTTTCTCAAAGTAACATCTTTTTCAAGAACTATATTACCCATAGTAGTCTGAAGAGTCTGCATATCAAGTAAAGTAGACTCACATTTATCCTCCTGAGCCTTTATCTTCAAATCCATATTCTGTTGTTGCAATTTTAATTCCTTTACTTCAGAATTAAATGAGCTGGAAATTTGAAGAAGGGAAGAGTTGAGAGTCTGGATCACTTCCCATGGGGCCTCAAGGGTTACTACTGCCGGTTTCAAACTCACACCGAGTGCTGCAAGCAGAGCTGCCTGGACGGGGGGGGGGGGGGGGGGGGGGGGGGGTGGTGGACAATGGATCCAAACCTCCCGCCCTCCTCTCTGATGTCACGGTGTCCGGCATCGAATGATCAACAGGGCCGCCACTAGCCTGCAGACCTTCCATCCGAGGCTCTCCTGTCGACTCCGAGATTCCACCTGGTCTCGGCGGGGCAGCTTGATGAGGCGGGCTTAGAGACGCCGCCTCAACGCTAAGATCCCCAAACTGTTCTGGGGATCCAACTAAGGTAGGAGCTCGGGTTCCTGGTGTCTGAAGCGCGAATGCCTCCAAAGTCGTCTGATGGAACGTCTGGGTACCAGCGGGACTCGGGGCGGCTTTAGCCCCCGATGTCCCTTTTCTTTTCACCATAATAATGGTGAAAGAAACAAGACGCTGTGAATAGCAATCTGGTCTCTGGGAGCCTCAGGCTAAACACCCTCCCACGGATGCCATCTTGATCCAATTATTCTTTAAAAAATAGATAAATTATCACAATGCAGTGATAACTATGTTACCATGGGCTACATAGGGGTTCATTTTCAAGAGAGAAAAACGTCCAAAAAGTGGCATAAATATGCATTTTGATGTTTTTCTTACAAAAAAAGGACCAATTTGGTATTTTGAAACAAAATTTTTTAGACGTTTTTCTATGAAGTCTGAAAGAAGTACATTCAAATCACAAGGGGGCATGTCAGGAGCGTGTTAATGGCGGGATCTAGGCATTCCTAACACTTGGACATTTTTCTGCCATAATGGAACAAAACAAAAACATTCAGGGCTGTAAGCTGGATGTTTTGGTCTAGACCTATTTTATTAACAAATAAGCCACAAAAATCTGCCCTAAATGACCAGATGACCACTGGAATCAGGGATGACCTCCCCTTATTCCCCCAGTGGTCACTAACCCCCTCCCACCCCCCGAAAATGTGATTTAAAACACTATTTACCAGCCTTTAAGCCAGCCTCAGATATTATACTCAAGTCAACTAGAGCAGCATGCAGGTACCTGGACCATTACAGGGACATGCAGGTAGACTAGTGGTGGGTGAAGTGCACTGCAGACAGGTGGACCCAGGCCCATACCTCCCCCTACCTGTTACACTTGTGGAAGAAACTGTGAGCCCTGGAGGAGTGGCCTAGTGGTTAGGGTGGTGGACTTTGGTCCTGGGGAACTGAGGAACTGAGTTTGATTCCCACTTCAGGCACAGGCAGCTCCTTGTGACTCTGGGCAAGTCACTTAACCCTCCATTGTCCCATGTAAGCCGCATTGAGCCTGCCATGAGTGGGAAAGCGTGGGGTACAAATGTAACAAAACAAAAACTCAGTAGAAACCCACTGTACCCACATATAGGTGCCCCCTTCACCCATAAGGGCTATTGTAGTGGTGTACAGCTGGGGGTAGTAGGTTTTGGGTGGGTTTTAGGGGGCTCAGCAGACAAGATAAGGGCACAACTGTGAGATGTGTACCTGGAAGCATTTATTTGAAAGTCCACTAAAGTGCCCCCTAGAGTGCCCATTCTCCTGGGATGTCTGTGTAGCCAGTCTACTAAGAATGCTCTTCCTACATCCCAATGGCTTGATTTTGTACGTTTTTCTCAAAAACATCTAGCAAATAGCCATTAAAAAAACAGAAAGATAATTTTTTCTGTTTTGAAAATGGCTATATTCCCTACTTGAATTTTGGACATTTTTAGCAAAACATCCAAAGCTAGACTTAGACATCATATAAAAAATGGCCCTCCACGTAATCAGATGAAAAATATGCAAATGCATGTAAAACAGCTCATTACTATGTAAACTCTATAACATGACTTGCAGTGAACAGAATAAATTGTGTTATAGCTGGAAAAATAAGAGGTCTTATGATACATTGTGTTTTATTCTCTATTGCTTTCCTATGAATTCTTAGCATTCTGTTTGCTTTTTTGGCCTCTGCCTCATACTAAGCAGAAGATTTCAACGTATTGTCAACAGTGACACCTAAATCCTTTTCATCCTAATGTGGAATCTAGTATCATGTAGCTATAATTTGGGTTATTTGTCCCAATGTGCTTCATTATACATTTGTCAACATTAAGGGGTCATTTTATGAAAAGATGTTAAGCCGTTACCCCCTAATTCTATAAAAGTTGCCAAAAATTACATGTGCAAGTTAATTAGCGCCAATAATTGTTTTTTTAAAAAGCAATTATTAACACTAACTTAATTGGAATTTTATGCATGATTAGAAAAAAAGAGGCACGAAAATGGGAGGGTCATGGGTGGAATGGGTGTGTTCCTAGCATTTATGCGCATTGTTATATAATAAGGCAATATGTGCCCAATTTAGGAGCATACATTGGCACCATGCTTCAGGTAGTGCATTGGCCATGCCTAAAGTTACAAGAGAACCACAGCAGTGGAAAGAACAAAAATGTGTCATGTAAGAATCACAAGCAGACGAGAAGTGGGAACAGGATCTGGCTAAACAGACCCAGGACTCTTGATATATATAGTAAAAAAATCCTATTAAATGATGACTACACAGTACCATGTTTCGGCACATTTCAATGGTGTGTCTTTAAAATAAGAGCATAGTTGTTCTTGATAAAGACCGTTGATGAATACTGTGTATAATTTTAGAGACTGCATCTTCAAAAGGATATAAACAGGATGGAGTCAGTTAAGAGGGCAGCTACTAAAATGGTCAGTGGTCTTCATTATCATGTATATGGGGACAGACTTAAAGATCTCAATATGTATATTTTGGAAGACAGGAAGGAGAGGGAAGATATGATAGAGACATGTAAATACCTACATGACATAAATGCATATGACGCGAGTCTCGTTCAATTAAAAAGAAACTCTGGAATGAGGGGGCATAGGATGACGGTGAAAGGGGATAGACTCAGAAGTAACCTGAGGAAATACTTTTTCAAGGAAAGGGTGGTGAATTTGTGGAACAGCCCCACGGTGGAAGTGGTGGAGTTGAAAACAGTATCTGAATTCAAGAGAGCTTGGGACAAGCACAAAGGATCTCTTAGAGAGTGATAGGGAGAGTAGATAGCATAGATGGCCAGACTGCATAGACCAAATAGTCTTTATCTGCCTAAATATTTCTCTGTTTCTATCTAGTCTGGGCTTCCAAGCTCATATTTTTAAACAATGTTCATGCCTGAAATAAAGTCCTAACCTTTGTAGCTCCTCCTTTCAGTGTTTTAAAACCATCTGCCACATTTTATTATAGTTGCTCTTTCAAACGTCAGATGCTGACCCAATAGATTTCCTTAGAGTCTTCCCTCCAGTTATTAACTCAGATTTGATCACTATTGCCAAATGGTGCCACCACCATAACTTCTCACACCAAGTGCTGCATTTTCACTGAGGACTAAATCTATAATAGCTCTCCCTCTTGTCAGTTCCTAAACTAGCTGCTCCATAAAGTAGTCATTTATTTTTCATCAAGGAACTTTACATTCCTAGCATTACTGTGTTACTGTGTATTTCGGGGTAATTGAAATAATTGAAAATCAAGAAAATCTGCTCCACAGCTAATGAGGACACCACAAACTAAAACAATACAAAATGAACAAAAAAATGGAGAAACACGTCAGCGAAAAAAGCCAGAGAGGTTTCAAAACACAATACAATCTGGCTAGTTTTTCATCACAGCCTGGTTCTATCCCAAATAGGGGCCTCTTATCAAGCCGCGTTAGCGGTTGCCACATGGCAATGCTGATGGTGCCCATTCAAAGTGAAAGCTTTATCAGCATTATCTCACCGGGAGCCGCTAGCATGGCTTGATAAAAGAGTCCCTAGGGTGGAGCTCATGTTTTTGGTATAAGCTCCCTCTTCCGCAAAATGTTGCTCAGTTCTTATCAAATCTAAATCTGTCATCCTTGAACCATTTTCCCATCCATGCGTTGAGACTCTGGAACTCTGTCTGCCTCTTGGGTCTTGCACATGGAATGGACAGCACCTCTGAAAATGCCAGTCTGGAGGTTCTTGATTTCAACTTTCTACCTAACAGCCTAACCTCCCTCCCACATTTTCCTATATCATTGGTACCCACAGGAAACAAGATACCCTGCTTCTTCCCAGCACTGTCTAATATCTTATCTAGATGACTTGTGAGGTCCATCATCTTTGCACCTGGTAGATAAATGACCAATTGATCCTCATGTCCACTAGCCACTTAGCTATCTATGGGGATCTTTTACTAAAGTTTAGCGCACACTGATGGTCATTAGTGTATGCTAACTGCTACATGTTCTATTTTATATCTATGGGCCATGTGGCACTTTGCACATGCTAATATCTGTTAGTGCACACTAAGTTTTAGTAAAAGGACCCCTATATGCCTAATAATTGAGTCACCAACTAAAACAACTGTCTTAAGCCCCTGGAGACACAGCATTGATGCAAAAGAATATTACATCCCCTAGAGAGCAGGTCCGGGCCAAAGAATCACTTCCTCTCATACCAAGGTGATGCTCTACTTTCAAGTGACCTCTCTCTTCCAAGACAACAGAGAGGTGGCCAGACTAGAAGTGAGACTTCTCTACTACGTCACTAAAGACCTCCATTATATACCTCTCAGTCTGCCTCAGCTCCTCCAAGTCTGGTACTCTAGCCTCCATGGATCAGACTCATTCCCTGAAAGCTATTATGTTCAGGCTTTTACTCCATTCTTCATTCAGTCTGGCTGACTAGGTGTCCTGGAATTCAAACTACCAACTTGCATTCTACAGACAAAGACTGTAACTCTAAAGGAAAAGACTTACATATAGCCCTATCACATAAGGAGTTTTTTTTTATATATATATTTTGTGATTTATTACTCCTGCATTTTTGTAAGTGGGAAACAAATCCAAGATTAGAATGAAACAGAAATACTATATAGATCCCTTCCTTAGATGAGACCATATCACAGGAGTCAACTTTTTTAAAGGATCGGGGATGCTAAACTCAACAGAAATTACCTTTCCCTGGAAATAGTGAAGGATTTGGTTAATATTGGGTGCTCAAGCACTCACTTCACCCACAGAGCTGGCACCTATGGACCACAGAGGACCTCCTTTACAATCTGAGGATGAAATAAAATTTAAAGTTTTGAATAATTCTGATAGGGGGGTCCCAAAAGAGCCATCAGAACATAGAATCTCATTCCATTTACTAGTGAAGACCTGCAGAAAAAAAATATTTCAGTGCATGATTTTTATACATTTTACATTGCTCTACAGGTTAAAGGCATATTTAAAATTCAAATGCAAGCAGCATGAGAAAAGGAAAACACTGCTGTTCCTGTAGACTTCAAGGCAACTACGGTATAAACCAAGCTATCTATTACATCACTAGTGAACAAAACGCTTCTCTCTTTGTCAGCTGGGTAGATAATAAAATCCCCCATAGAATTTTAAAAATGGAAACATAATTGTAATTTGATTGCAGAGCTACATTGTTGCCTGGAGCTTCATACATGATTCTGGCGCGAATGAGTGGCAGCTGTCTAATAAGTAATGTGCAATGGCGATTATCCTGGAGCTTGGAAACACAGCGATGTGTGGTGTTCTCCTCTCATACAGCAGCCACAAAAGAATAGCCACCCCTTCACCACACCCAGTTAGCAATACAAACAGGCACAACATCACAGTGGTACACAAGACTTCAATCCAGTATCAGCTCCATCCATGTTTCCACAGCTATTTTACATGCAAAGCAGCAGAATTTTAATTGTTCCTGCCCCTATTCTGCCTGCCTTGGGGACATAGGGGGGAAATGTAAAAGAAACTCAGGAACAGATGCCAGCAATCCTATCATTAAAAGAATTAAGAACTGCAATGATGCAAGGAATAATCAATTTCTAAATTTATCCCCTAATTAAGTAAATTCCCTAGATAAATTTGTTTGGTGGCTGTAAGGCACTATTTCACAGGTTCTGAATCCTTGGAAATGGATTAACAGGAGACAGGAGATAACAGCTTTTCCCACATTCAAAGGTATACTTATTTAAGCCTGCTAACAGGTCTACCCAGTTCTGGATCCTCAGAAAATGATTGCAAAGGGTGGAAGGAGTCTTTTCACAAAGTGGTGGTGGTAGGACTAGCACGTATGTAGCACGTGCCAAATCGACACTACCACCCGGTTAGCCTGTCCACCTAGTGATGGTGGGGAGCTGTTATCTCCTGTCTCTTATTGACCTATAAGTGCATTCACTCTGCAGTTCCTCAGTACCTCTCCACTCTCATCTCTCCCTACATTCCTCCCCGGGAACTCCGTTCACTGGGTAAATCTCTCTTATCTGCACCCTTCTCCTCCACTGCTAACTCCAGACTCTGTTCCTTTTATCTTGCTGCACCATATGCCTGGAATAGACTTCCTGCGCCGGTACGTCAAGCTCCATCTCTGGCCGTCTTCAAATCTAAGCTAAGCTAAAAGCCCACCTTTTTGATGCTGCTTTTAACTTCTAACCCTTATTCATTTGTCCGGAACCCTTATTTTATCATCCTCACTTTAATATTCCCTTATCTCTTGTTTGTCCTGTTTGTGTCCTGATCGCCAGCTAGACTGCTGCTCAAGGTCTCAGCAGCCATTTTGAGATTGGAGCCAACATGGACAGGAACGAGTGAGGATTGCTCCTGCCCCCTCTAGATCACCAATAATACAGTAGACCCGAGGATGGAGGTGGAGCCTGTGTGTGGTTCAAGGAGGGGGGGGGGGGATCCTTGTATGGGGGGAAGGAATGAAATTACTCAGTTCATGAAAACTATTTTAGGGGTTCTGCCACAGAAAAAAAGCCAATTACAAGCAGTGCAGTAAGTGCAGTAAGTTATACTCCATTAACTGCTCTGCATCATGTGCCACATTAGCAGTCAATGACCTCTGTGTTAATTACAAAGCACAGTTCTTGCCTATTCCCTAATCCAAAATGCCATTTTTCATGTTTACCATGGTAATTAGCAGCTGGTAACAGTTAATGTACTGCTGTTTACTGCGGCACTGCATTTACTGTGAGCCTTTCTAAAAGTCACATTATAGTACTTATTTTAGAAGATCTATTTGTGTTTTAGATATCTGAAACCCAGTACTTAGATATTCATATTGCACAGATGTCCAAATACCAATTTTATAAAGTCAGACTATGGACCTCTAACATTGTTGTACATCTATATGGCAAGGGGGAGTGCGTCTTTCCTGCTTCATAGCTATCTCTTGACGCTTTTACTTCAGTTGAGGCTGATGTACTAACTACTTTCCTTATTGGTTCAAAATAATAACCAATAACCAAACTCCTTCCTCACTGGAACAATTTTCAAATAAGCTTAATAAATTTCAAAGGGAAGGTATGCCAGTAAATTTGCTTTGCTAACTGTGCACAGGTACAAACTAGCTGTGGACTTTGCTTCTCCCTGTTATGTAGATGATGTTGCAATGAAAAGTAACGTGCTGATTTGAAAATACAACCTACACTTGTTATTTTCCTCCTTTAGGTTAAACACGCCCTCCAAAATGGCGAAGAGTATGCACCAGAGGCCATAAAACATTTTTTTGTCTGGGAGGGTCAAACAAACCAAACTTTCTGCCTGTCCCCTCTCTTGTTAGTTGTTGCAGGCCCATCCTATTGTATTTCCTATTGTATGCACATCATAGAAGCCTGTAAGTACTTTGAAATTTCTCGAGTGAGGAATATTTTCTGAATGTCCCTTATCTTTATTTTTTTAAATCAGTGGTGTTGATGGACAGCCATCGGTGTTAGTGCTCCTTCTACAATCCAAAGCAGAGCTGTACAGTGAAGTGGAAATACTTATGTAATGCTATTTTGCTATCCATGGTAGTAGCTGCAAAATAACATTCTAATAAATCCAAGAGCACAGCTGCAAATAGACATATCACTAGAATAAAAATGGCAATGGAGGTGTTATTTCTTTTCAACAAAGGCCTGATTGAATAATCCCTCTACTCCTGATAGGAAAAAGCTCTTTTGTTCATTTTCATGAAAGGGGGTGGGATTTGATATACCGCCTTTATGTGGTTACAATGTATAAAGGTACTTATTTTGTACCTGAGACAATGGAGAGTTAAGTGACTTGCTCAGAGTCACAAGAAGCAGCAATGGGAATCAAACCCAGTTCCGGTGGTTCTCAGGCCGCTGTGCTAAATTAGGCTACTTGCTCACTCCATCAAAAATAGGGCAAGGATCACCGGCCTGTTCTCCCCTTTTATAATACTGTCCTATTTAACACATAAGTAAATCTAAAAATATGCAACTGGAACATTCAACACAGCCACAACAGGCCAATCACATGGAGTATATTTCTCTTGCTAAAATGAATCAACGCAGTGTTTGGCGCTATGCACAGCATACAATGAAATACAAATATATATCAACTACAAACAGGCATGCATTGATCTTCCCAACAGTCAACCGTAGCATGACTGTTTATGAAATCCAAGCACAATTTCAGAGAAGCAATTGTACTAGTAGCATTTCATTTCAGCTGTTGGCAACGATGAATTGATGTGGTAACTCTGAAAATGATTTTTTCTTATTAATACATCCATCTAAAGAGGTAAACTGTAATTTGCCTTTACTGAAATATCAGAATTTCTAATCCAGTCTCCCTAATACAACATTATAGTTAAGGCTTCTATCCTTAGCTGTTTATAAATTGTAAATTAAGGTGTTTGTTTTCCAGGTAATTGGGAGGGGGTGGGGGTTAGGGTATAAAAAGTCAGTATTTATCAGTGTTTTCACAATTCAGGAACTGTTGCCGAGTTCCTTTTTTCAGTGGGATAAATATGTACATTGGTATCATGTAGGAGTCATCAGTTTAGAAAAGGTACAAAGTGGAGGATATAAGGCAAAACAGGAGAGGGGTGATAGATTATTAAGGGAAGTGGTGTTTTTCTATTGAAAATATTTTTGCATTAGGGAAATTCCATCAGTATTTGTATTTATTGGTTAAAACCTAAAATCAGAAGCCCTAATTATTTGGTCTAGTGTATTCTCTTTTCATAGGTCTGATCAGGAACCATTATAGAGGCCTTAAGTCCTAATCTATATGTGTCTAATCTAAAACCATCTATGATGTGGTCTACATA
Organism: Microcaecilia unicolor; assembly: GCF_901765095.1. Classification (NCBI taxonomy): domain Eukaryota; kingdom Metazoa; phylum Chordata; class Amphibia; order Gymnophiona; family Siphonopidae; genus Microcaecilia; species Microcaecilia unicolor. Next base: position 257,751,990 of record NC_044036.1, read on the forward strand.
CCTCATGAACAAAGAGTCAAGGGGGAGGTGGGAGGAAACCACATAAGAAACCAAGAATAGGCATAAGGATAAAGATGAATAAAAACAAAGAAAGAAAATGTGTAGAATAAGAGAAAGAATCTCCTTGAGGAGAGAGCACAGGATGTCACTGAATTCCTTGAGTCCACTCCTTTTTCCAGTAGGAACCACACCCTAGAAAGTGGGATTTAAAAAATGCAATGGAGAACCTCTGAGGGAAAGAAGTCAGCTGTATCATATGGCATCTCTGAGAATGCAAATAGAAGGCTGAAGTTAGCAATCCAGGAAAGCTGGTAAGAAGAAAGGCCTGCTATGTCTTCAGAGCTCTGCAAGTGGACTTGGGGTATGATTCACTAAACTTTTTCCCAAAAGATAAGACAGTTCGTGAGGCAAGTGAGCCTGGGACCTTGGGCCAGTCCAGGGTCCCCTTTCAGCTAGCAATTAATGGTTTAATTTCCAGGTTCTACATGTCTGGGTGGAAATGATCCTATGGTCAAGCCAGAAAGATAGTCTATACAGAGGAACACCAGGTAGAGGCAGGAGAATGATGGTTATGCAAGGACACAGAGGCATTGGCGGTCAGTGGCTCAGCTCTTTGGGGAGGCTAAAGTGGGTGGGATAGGAACTACAGCTCTACAGAGGCCTGCAGCCAGTCAACCTCCTTCTCTCTCACCTCTCCCACTTGCCAGCAGCCCATCTGCCCCTCTCTTTCTGTCTCTCGCATTTCATCTGTCCCTCTCTCTCACACACATATCTTTCTCCTGCTGACTCTCACACAGCTTGTTGATTTTGCTGGCTCATGAGATTGGGAACTACAAAGTCAACATGTTCTTCATGAACCTCAGGGTGCTCCAACTGTCTGAGAGCTACTTGGCTTCACAGTGTAGTTGGAAGGCATGGGGGGAAGGGAGTAAAAAAGCTGATGGACTTGGGAGTAGTGGAGGGAAGGAATATACTGGACCAGAGTGCAGACATGTCAAGGGTGCTCCATCCAGAAGAGTGCAATGTACCACCCCTATAAGTGAAATTGAAGGTCAATGAGTGAGGTTTTTCTCACAGTGTATTCAATGTATAAATTTGAAAAGGTGGTGAAGGGACTGAATCCCAAGGAAGGGCTGCTGGCTACTCTTATTGACAACTAATACCTTCACGTGCATTCATGGATTTCACCTAGCGCTATTCTGTAAATGTCCACTTAATTTATATAGTGGACACTTGCAACATAGTGTTCACAGGGCAGAGCATGGGAGGGGCCCACACTTATATGGGGTAATTTTAGAATGCTATAATGTACACACACATGTATTACCAGCATTTACACACTAACACTTACACTAGCTTTTTGGTTAGCCTAGGTACTGCACATAAATGTCATTCTATATACAAAGTAGGTACCTATATACATTTATAGGTTGAATAAGCTTCTACCAGATACCCTCTATGTGGCTAACTATAGGTGCCCTGTTATAGAATTGCCCCATTAGGGAGTAAGTGTATATGGAGGTCACCAGTAATTAGGTACCAAGTACGTACATAAATGTCCAGAATTCCAGCATTATGTGTGAATATGGCTGCCCACACACAGATGAATGCCAATAGTCCTGCTATGTACTATATTATAAAATGGTGCCTAAATGAGATAGAATGTTTTTTGAAGGTCAGCATACACATAGGTAGAGTTTGTGTGAAGTATGGGCAGGGTGTACAATTATGCATATTAATTATAGAGTGCTAAAATTTAAGGGGGTCAATATTCAGCCGACAGGGATCAGCATTTTGCTGACTGCTGCTGGCGTTATACTTGGAAATTCAATGCAAGGTCAAGTCCAGTCTCCAGTATTGAATTTCCAGGTTTACGGAGCTGTCAAAACCATAGCCGGTTAAGTGCAATATTCAGCACTTAACTGACTTTTATGTGCTCCTATTTATGTGGTTCTTTGCCAGTTAAGTGCTGAATATCGGCACTTAACCAGCCAAGTGCTAACTACATCCCTGGAATGCTCCCAAAATAGCCAGTTTTCAGTTGGGTGCTAACTGGACATTTTCAGCGGCACTAACTGGTTGTGCCATTGAATATAACCAGTTTGTACCAAGAGCCAGAAGCCATTTCTAACTGGTTAAATCACTTTCAATATTGACCCCTAATGGTACTTTTTTTTAGTAATGTAAGCATGCATTTACACCAGCCCTATGGCTGGTGTAAGTAGTCCAACCCAAAATATATATGCATATTTACCTGCTACACTAGCATTCAAAGAAGAAAAGTAAACACCTACTTTTCTTTCTTTATTTATTATTAGGATTTATTTACCACCTTTTTGAAGGAATTCACTCAAGGCAGCGTACAGTAAGAATAGATCAAACATGAGCAATAGGCAATTACAGCAGTAAAAATATTCAAATAACAATAAAAAGTATGGCATGGAGGGGCATAATCGAACGTGAACGCCTATCTCCATGGCCGTCTATGTCCAAAAACGGGTACGTGAAGAGGCGGGACAGACCGTATTTTCGAAAAAATGGACGTTTTTCAGCTGGGTGTTTATTTTTTTTAGTGATAATGGAAACTAAAAACGCCTAGCTCAAAAACGTCCTAATCCGAGCCATTTGGTCGTGGGAGGGGCCAGGATTCGTAGTACACACGCCCCCCTGACATGCCAGGACACCAACTAGACACCCTAGAGGTCAGTGCGGTGGACTTCAGACAATGCTCCCACATACATAGCTCCCTTACCACGGGTTCTGAGCACCCAACCCCCCTCCCCCAAAACCCACTACCCACAAATGTACAACACTACCATAGCTCTTAGGGGTGAAGGGGGCATCTACATGTGGGTACAGTGGGTTTTGGAGACCTCCCATTTACCAGCGCAAGTGTTACAGGTAGGGGGGATGGGCCTGGGTCCACCTGCCTGAAGTGCACTGTGGTACCCACTAAAAGTGCTCCAGGGACCTGCATACACGCAGGCCTCTAGGACTTGTTGCTGCTATATAACATTGGCACACCAGTTGACACCCGAAGACTAATCTCTCCGAAAACGTCCTTTATTGGAATAAGCATGCTTACTCACAGTTAACTGCAGATCAGAGATTGTGCCCCACTGGCAATGAGTCTCGCTGGTACTGAGATTAGCAGTAGGTCAGAGCTGGCAGAATGCTGTACAATGCCCTCTTTCAGCAACATTCCAGGTAAGAACTAAGTGCTGTAACGTGGCTAACACGTGAAAGGGATCTAAAACTGGCTTACAAAAATGGCAACTACCTCATGGACTACCGGAAACAAAACAGGGCACACTCTGACCCAGTAAGCAGGGGGAAAAGCACCATGGGAGTAGAGCCTACCAACTACCAACATCGTGAGCATTTGCCAGAAGCTAGTGAAATCACGGAGCCCAATACCCTACACCCACCACAATGCATTGCTGATGTGACTCTGCAGTGCACATAACAGAAAAGGTGTCACACTCACCCGAGAGCCACATCAGAACCAGGGAAAGGCTGTCACAGGATAGAACACATTCTGCTGTCATGGAGGTGGGTACGGCATTGGAGGCTGGCATACAGGCTGGAAAAAAAGTTTTTAAAGTGGGGTTTTTTTGGTGGGAGGGGGTTAGTGACCACTGGGGGACTCCGGGGAGGTCATCCCCGATTCCCTCCAGTGATCATCTGGTCAGTTGGGGCACTTTTTTGGGACTTGTTCGTGAAAAAAAAGGGTCCACAAAAAGTGACCCAAAATCGCAATCAAAACGCCTTTTTTTTCGATTATCAGCTAAAGACGCCCATCTCTCCTCGGCCGATAACCCCGCCTCAGTTCCGCCTTCACCACGCCTCCGACACGCCCCCGTCAACTTTACCCGTTTCTGCGACGGATTGCAGTTGGAAACGCCCAAAATAGGCTTTCGATTATACCGATTTGGGCGCCCAGGGGAGAAAGACGCCCATCTCCCGATTTGGGTCGCAATAAAGGCGTTTTTCTCTTTCGATTATAAGCAGGATAGTATACTACTTACAATGTCAACACAAGACATAATAGAACATTTTAATTGATAGTGAAGGGTAAAGCAAAGATGGAACATACAGATAGGTAAGAGAGTAAGAAGAGTTAAAAAGTAAGGTGACTAATTTAAAGAAAGTTGCACATGAGGTCAGAGATGGTTTAATATCATCTCAGCTAGGGTAGGAGTGGATAAACATGTCCTGCTGCAGTATGTGCAGCCCGTGTCACTCCTTGTGTGTGTGAGACTAACACGTTAGTTACTTCTTCCGTTAAAGACCTAGTTGATGAGCCAAGCTTTCACCTGCTTCCTGAAGTAGAGATAGCCTTGTGTTAAGCGCAGCCTTTCAGGCAGTGCATTCCAGAGTGTGGGGGTTATTCCAGAGAAGACTCGCTTGCGGGTATCACATCGTGTAATGTCTTTTGGAGAGGGTGTGGTTAGTGATAGCAGTGGCGTTCCTAGGGGGGCTGACACCCGGGGTGGATCGCCGATGTGGCCCGCGCCCCGGATGCAGCGACCCCCCCCCCATGAAAGAACCCCCCCGGGTGCACGCCGCTGGGGGGGGGTGCCACGCGCGCCTGTCCTTCGTTCATTCCATGCTCCCTCTTCCCTGGAACAGGAAGTAACCTGTTCCGGGGCAGAGGGAGCATGGAACGAACGAAGGACAGGCACGCGCGGCAAACCCCCCCCCCCCCCCCCAGTGGCGTGCACCCCCCCCCCCCCCCCCCAGGAACGCCACTGAGTGATAGTCCTTGAGATGACCTTAGTGTCCTTGGTGGTGTGTTGTTATGATTGGGGTCTGAACCCCTCTCAAACTTACCTCTTTCCTGGGGGTCAGCTTCTTAGCTGGCTTCTGTTTCTTTTCTCTGTCCTTTCTGAGCTGGCTCTGTCTCTCTGTGCTGGCAGCTTCCAGCAGCATGGCTCTAATTGTTTCACAATTCTGCACCTGTGTGTGTGTTGCCTGAGTTGCTCTACCTCTCTTTGGGTGTACTGGCTTCAAGTGCTTCACAGTGTTGCATTGGTGTGGGTTGGGCCTCTCTGGGTCAGTGTGCTTTTGCCTAGGTCTAGGGAGTGTGACATCATCAGGGAGGGCCTTGATAAGGAAGTGGTGTTGTTTCCTTCAGAGCCTTTGCAACAGTTGTGTTTGCTTTAGGTAGGGTGGTGCAGTGTGCACTTCTGACATTGTGTCTAGTTTCCCTGCTTGCTTTTGCTAAGGTCCAGGTTAGTGTTAGTGCAGTGTGCACTGGTGACTGTGTGTTTAGCTTTCCTGCTTTTCCCTTTTGTTCCTCTGCTTTTCCCTCTTGGTTTTGGAAGCATTGCTGTGTGTAGGGCTTTGGAAGCTCTGTTGCTGATAGAAGTACTTCAGGGTTTGGTGTTGTTAGGAACACTGCAGAGTTTGCTGTTAGAAGTACTTCTGGTGTTTGTGCTATTGGTAGCATTGCAGTCTTTGCTGTTGGTGTTTGGTGATTTAGAATCACTTTTGGCTTATGTGTTAGCTTCCCTTCTTTTTCCTTGTGGCTCCCCTGTCTTCCCTTTTAGTGCTAGGAGCTCTTCTGGTTGCTTGCCAGAGTAGTGCTTAGGAAGCACCTTGTTAGTTGTTTCTAGCTTGCTAGAGCAGTGCTTAGGTAGCTGGTTAGTTCTGTGTTTAGCTTATTTAGTGTAAAGCTCAGCTTGTAGCTTGGTGCTTAGTAGCACCTGTGTTAGCTTTGTGTTTAGTTCCCTGCTCTGTTAGTTTAGGGCTTAGGAAGTCCCTTTCTTGAGCAGGGATTAGGAGCTCCTGTTTAGTATAGGGCTTAGGAAGTCCTTTTGTCAGTTTACTGTTAGGAACACTCCTGCTGGTTTAGGACTTGGGAGCACGTAGATCAGTTTAGGTTTAGGAGCACTTCTGTTTCCAGTCCTGGTCCCTATGTCACCCGGTATCCAGTAAGTCCTGTCGGCTACTCGAACCCAGAAGCTCAACTCCTGGGGGGCTTAGTAGCTAAGCACAGGTGAAGCTGTGCAGACCAGTCCAGTGTGCTCCAGTCCAGTGTGTTCCGGTCCGGTGTGTGTTCCAGTCTGGTGTGCTCCAGTCCAGTGTGTTCCGGTCTGGTGTGTGTTCCAGTCCGGTGTCCTCCAGTCCGGGGGATTCCAGTCCATGTGTTCCGGTTCGCTGGGCAGTGCCTGCAGTCCCTGCCGGTGTGCTTACCCAGTGTTGGTTGGTGGGTTTTGCCTGCTGCTGTCGCTCCTCGTCAGCAGCCCAAAGGCTCACGTTTGCTCCAGAGCCCAGCCCCGCGGGCTCTGAACCTGAGAACCTGACAGATTGCAAAGGCCATGAGTCCGGCAAGAACCCCCGCCCACCTGACCCAGCTGGGGTCCAGCTCCATCGTTGTTCTTGATCCTTCTATGACTCTTCGTCAGTATCGGAATAAACTGTTGTCTCATTCTGTTTTGAAGAAGACCCCTGAAGCGGCAGCTGAGAGAAAACGTGTCCGGTGGCTTGGAATTGCTGAAAACCCAGTTTCAGATATGGACCCTTTTATCACGCTCGCTGACTATCGCCGCAGCCTTGTCTTGAATCCAGCTTTGTGGGATACTCCTGAAGCTGTCGCTGAGAGGAGACGTCTTGGGAATTCCATGCTCTGGGCCCAGCAGGGGTCCAGTCCCATTCAAGCAGAGCGCCCAGACAAGCCTCTGAATCCAATCCGAGCAGCGCGTTCAGCCAAGCCTCGGAGCCTAGTCCAAGGGATGCTCCTAACCGAGTCGCCGACTCCAGTTCAAGTGGCGCTTCCACTCAAGCTTCAGAGTCCAGTCCGTGGGACGCTGCTGGCTGAGCCTCCGATTCCAGTCCGAGAGGGGCTTCTCACCGAGCCTCCGTGCCAGTCCAGATGGCGCCTCCACGCAAGCCTCGGAGTCCAGTTCAAGTGGCGCTTCAAACCAAGCCTCCTAGTACAAGTTTGGATCCCAGTTCCAACCCTATTTTTGATCTGGATCCGTTTCTGACACTCCAGGATTACCGGGTTGCACTTTTGTCTGATCCAGTCCTGAAGAATACTCCTGAAGCTGCAGCGGAAAGAAGGCGTGTCTCCTGGCTTGGGTTCGAAGAAAACCCAGTTTCTACTATTGATCCCTCTACCAAGCTGTTCTTTTACCGCTTCCAACTCCTCTCGGAGCCAACCCTACGGGATACTCCTGAAGCCCAAGCTGAAAGAAGGTGGCTTCCTGATTTTTCCCGCCAAACTTCTGAGTCCAGCCTGAAGGGCTTTGCCTGCCAAGATGCTGAGTCCGGATCGAGTGGCAGCAGTGGCAGCTGAGATGCTGAGTCCGGATCGAGTGTCAGCAGTGGCAGCCGAGATGCTGAGTCCGGAGCGAGTTGCAGCAGTGACAGCCGAGATGCTGAGTCCGGAGCGAGTTGCAGCAGTGACAGCCAAGATGCTGAGTCCGGAGCGAGTTGCAGCATTAGCAGTCAAGATGCTGAGTCTGAATCGAGTTGCAGTTCCCGTCAAGATGCTGAGTCTGGAGCAAGTGGTAGTTCCAGTCAAGATGCTGAGTCTGGAGCGAGTTGCAGTTCCAGTCAAGATGCTGAGTCTGGATCGAGTTGCAGTCCCAGCCGGGATGCTGAGTCTACACCGAGTGATGAGTCCATGATGAATGCTGAGTCTGGATCGAGTTGTAGTTCCAGTGAAGATGCTGAGTCTGGATCGAGTTGTGGTTCCAGTCAAGATGCTGAGTCTGGATCGAGTTGCAGTTCCAGTCAAGATGCTGAGTCTGGATCGAGTTGTAGTTCCAGTCAAGATGCTGAGTCTGGATTGAGTTGTAGTTCCAGTCAAGATGCTGGGTCTGCACTGAGTACAGAGTCCAGCCGAGACAATGAGTCCACGATGAGTGCTGAGTCTGCACTGAGTACAGAGTCCAGCCAAGATAATGAGTCCACGATGAGTGCTGAGTCTACACCGAGTGCAGAGCCCAGCCAAGATGACGAGTCCACGATGAGTGCTGAGTCTGCACCGAGTGCAGAGTTCAGCCGAGATGCCGAATCAGAATTGAGTTACAGTCCCGGACAAGATGCTGAGTCCGGGTCAAGTTACAGTCCTGGCCAAGATGCTGAGTCCAGTGAGAGTTGCCGTCCCGGTCAAGATGCTGAGTCCAGGTCAAGTTGGAGTTCCAGTCCCAGGCAAGAGGCTGAGTCCGGGTCAAGTTACAGTCCCGGCCAAGATGCTGAGTCCGGTGAGAGTTGCCGTCCCGGCCAAGATGCTGAGTCCGGGTCAAGTTGGAGTTCCAGTCCCAGGCAAGATGCTGAGTCCGGGCCAAGTTGGAGTTCCAGTTCCAGGCAAGATGCTGAGTCCGGGTCAAGTTGCACCTCCGGTCAAGATGTTGAGTCCGGTGGGAGTTGGCGTTTCAGTTCCAGGCAAGATGCTGAGTCCGAGTCAAGTTGCAGTCCCGGTCAAGAGGCTGAGTCCGGGTCAAGTTGCAGTTCCGGCCAAGATGCTGAGTCCGGAGTGAGTACCAAGTCCAGCCAAGATGCTGAGTCCGAGTTGAGTGGCATTTCCGGCCAAGATGATGATGCCGGACCAGGTTGCAGTCTCAGGCAAGATGCTGAGTCTACTCTGAGTTCCCACTTCAACCAAGATGTTGATCTCCTACTGAGTTCCAGCTCCAGCCAAGAAGCAAGGTCCAGTCTGAAGTCCAGTTCGAGTTCCTGTCTGGCTTCAGATTCCAGGATGGGTGTGGGCTCTAGCCCAGTTCTGGCTGCTACAGTGGAGTGCCAGGAAGTCAAGGAAGTTGTGGACTCCTTCAGGAGATGGTTCCTGTTGAATAGAACTCCGCTTGTTGCATCCAAGACTCTGATCCTGCCTAGCAGCCGTTCTAAAGAGCCTCGTGGCGGCCAAAGCCATTCTGGTTTCCTAGTTTCAGATGTACATGTCACGTCCTGCCCAGCCGCCCAGATTTATGTTGTGAAACCCATTGGGAGATTTCATCACAGCTACCCATGGAGACCTAAATTGTCTTTTGAGACCTGGAGCTCCCGTGGGGACACGGGAGCCTTGAGGGGGAGGTGCTGTTATGATTGGGGTCTGAACCCCTCTCAAACTTACCTCTTTCCTGGGGGTCAGCTTCTTAGCTGGCTTCTGTTTCTTTTCTCTGTCCTTTCTGAGCTGGCTCTGTCTCTCTGTGCTGGCAGCTTCCAGCAGCATGGCTCTAATTGTTTCACAATTCTGCACCTGTGTGTGTGTTGCCTGAGTTGCTCTACCTCTCTTTGGGTGTACTGGCTTCAAGTGCTTCACAGTGTTGCATTGGTGTGGGTTGGGCCTCTCTGGGTCAGTGTGCTTTTGCCTAGGTCTAGGGAGTGTGACATCATCAGGGAGGGCCTTGATAAGGAAGTGGTGTTGTTTCCTTCAGAGCCTTTGCAACAGTTGTGTTTGCTTTAGGTAGGGTGGTGCAGTGTGCACTTCTGACATTGTGTCTAGTTTCCCTGCTTGCTTTTGCTAAGGTCCAGGTTAGTGTTAGTGCAGTGTGCACTGGTGACTGTGTGTTTAGCTTTCCTGCTTTTCCCTTTGGTTCCCCTGCTTTTCCCTCTTGGTTTTGGAAGCATTGCTGTGTGTAGGGCTTTGGAAGCTCTGTTGCTGATAGAAGTACTTCAGGGTTTGGTGTTGTTAGGAACACTGCAGAGTTTGCTGTTAGAAGTACTTCTGGTGTTTGTGCTATTGGTAGCATTGCAGTCTTTGCTGTTGGTGTTTGGTGATTTAGAATCACTTTTGGCTTATGTGTTAGCTTCCCTTCTTTTTCCTTGTGGCTCCCCTGTCTTCCCTTTTAGTGCTAGGAGCTCTTCTGGTTGCTTGCCAGAGTAGTGCTTAGGAAGCACCTTGTTAGTTGTTTCTAGCTTGCTAGAGCAGTGCTTAGGTAGCTGGTTAGTTCTGTGTTTAGCTTATTTAGTGTAAAGCTCTGCTTGTAGCTTGGTGCTTAGTAGCACCTGTGTTAGCTTTGTGTTTAGTTCCCTGCTCTGTTAGTTTAGGGCTTAGGAAGTCCCTTTCTTGAGCAGGGATTAGGAGCTCCTGTTTAGTATAGGGCTTAGGAAGTCCGTTTGTCAGTTTACTGTTAGGAACACTCCTGCTGGTTTAGGACTTGGGAGCACGTAGATCAGTTTAGGTTTAGGAGCACTTCTGTTTCCAGTCCTGGTCCCTATGTCACCCGGTATCCAGTAAGTCCTGTCGGCTACTCGAACCCAGAAGCTCAACTCCTGGGGGGCTTAGTAGCTAAGCACAGGTGAAGCTGTGCGGACCAGTCCAGTGTGTTCCGGTCCGGTGTGTGTTCCAGTCTGGTGTGCTCCAGTCCAGTGTGTTCCGGTCCGGTGTGTGTTCCAGTCCGGTGTCCTCCAGTCCGGGGGATTCCAGTCCATGTGTTCCGGTTCGCTGGGCAGTGCCTGCAGTCCCTGCCGGTGTGCTTACCCAGTGTTGGTTGGTGGGTTTTGCCTGCTGCTGTCGCTCCTCGTCAGCAGCCCAAGGGCTCACGTTTGCTCCAGAGCCCAGCCCCGCGGGCTCTGAACCTGAGAACCTGACATGTGTGGAGGATCATCCTATTCTTCAGATATTCAGGGCCATTTCCTTTCAGGGCCTTGAAGATCAGACATAGAGTTTTAAATTTAGCCCTGTATTGTACTGGTAGCAAAAATGGTGTAATGTGGTAATGTCACTTGCAACCTTCTATGAGTCTTGCTGCTGCATTCTGAATCAATTGGAGCTGGTGCAGGCACTTTGTAGTCAGACCATTGTACAGTGCATTGCAATAATCCAGTCTTGATGTTACCATGGCATGCACAACTGGGACAACATTTACCTTCTCGATGTAAGGAGAGAGGCAGTGTAGCTGTCGCAAATAGTAGAAGCAGCTCTTGAAGAATATGTTCCAAATAGGTGCCTTCAAACAGGTGCCTCTTTATAGAGTTACCATTTTATTGAGGTAATTCTATAAACTAGGCACTTATTTTATGCGTGTATTATGCACATAAATGTTTACCAGTATATACATGCATATGTACACTGCACACTTACCAATGCATATACCAACATGCCACCTAAGTGCTATCTGTAAAAACCCATTTACCCTCTAATTCTACAAAAGTCGCTAAAAATTACGTGTGTAATTTAATTGAATAATGAGCTAATTAGCTCCAACAATTGGCTTGTCAAGCAGTTATTGGAACCAATTAGATTTAATTAGAATATATGCATGTAAATTTAGGAATGGAATCTGTGCCTAAATTTTATGTGCGAATTAAATAAGGTTTGCAGAAATGGGACAGTCATGGGTGGAATGGGGGCATTCCTAAAATGAATGCACACAGTTATAGAATAAGGGGGATATAAGTCTAATTTAGGCGTGTACATTTGCACCGCGTTTTAGTTGGTGCAAATGGCCATGCCTACAGTTAGACGTGATTCCCGGGCATAAGTGCTATTCTATAAACCGTGCCTAACTTTAAGCGTGGCTTATAGAGTAGCGCTTTTTTTGGCACTGCTTTTTTCGGTGCATATATAGAATTCACCCCTTAACATACAAAGGGGGAAATACATGGGCTGTTACCTAGGCAGAACATAGGCAGGCCTCCCACGTATGTGCATAACTTACAGAATACTATAAGATATACATGTATCTGACACACTTGGAGGGGCATAATCGAAAGGGACGCCCAAGTTTTCCTGGGAACGTCATCGCAGGATGGTCCAGTGAAGGGACGGGGAAACCCGTATTATCGAAACAAGATGGGCGTCCATCTTTTGTTTCGATAATATGGTCGGGGATGCCCAAATCCTGAAATTTAGGTCGACCTTAGAGATGGTCGTCCTTAGACTTGGTCGTTTCTGATTTTCGGCGATAATGGAAACCGAGTACGCCTATCTCAGAAACTACCAAATCCAAGCCACTTGGTTATGGGAGGAGCCAGCACTCATAGTGCACTGGTCCCACTGGCATGCCAGGACACCAACTGGGTACCCTAGGGCGCACTGCAGTGGACTTCACAAATTGCTCCCAAGTGCATAGCTCCCTTACCTTGTGTGCTCATCAGGGACGCCCTTCTTTTTCCATTATGGGCAATGAAGATCAGACATAGAGTTTTAAATTTAGCCCTGTATTGTACTGGTAGCCAATGAAGTTCTTGAAAAAATGGTGTGATGTGGTCACGTCGCTTGCAACCTTCTATGAGTCTTGCTGCTGCATTCTGAATCAACTGGAGCTGGTGCAGGCCCTTTGTAGTCAGATCATTATATAGTGCAAGGTGTAAATCCTCACACTCAAGTCATGGCAGTTGGGTGCGTAAATCCAAATATTGTATAAATGAAGCCTAATTTCTAGGAATGCTCCTGATCCACGCATGCCCCTCCCATGGCTATGCCTCCTTTTGAGTTGCGGAATTTAGGCATGATTGCTATAGAATAGCGGCTAGGGCAGATTTGTATGCAAACTGGTGCCAAATAACTCCAATTAAACCCAATAATTGTTAGCACCTAACTAATTAGTTTGTGCATGAATATGGGATCCGCACCCAAATTTGGAACTTTCAGCGACCTATATAGAATCTGGGGGTTAAGTACAAAACTTAGGGTCTCATTTGCTAACTTGTGTTAGGCAAACTACCCAAGTAAATGGCTTTTGAAACTGTCCTCATTATCTACGTACCTATGCAACAAACTTTAATATTTAAAAGTATGATTTCATCTATGCATTTTTATATGAATGTTCTGGGTTCAGAATGTTGGGATAATCATGAGCGAGTTTAATTATGAAAATCTCAGGGGTGGCCTGAGGACATCAAAGATCATTGAGGGGCCCTTTTACTAAGCCGAAGTAGGGCTAACCTGCGGTAGCATGTGTTAAATTGACACTACAGCTGGGATGGCATGGGTGCCCAGCAGTAATTCCAAAGTTGGTATGCGCTATTTCCCACGGTAGAAAATAATTTTCTGTTTTCAACCATGGGGACATTCCCGAAGGTAATCAGCAGCACAGCCACATTGCCGCACTCTGACTGATTACCACATGAGTAGCGTATGGGCCTTTACCACCAAGTAAATAGGTGGCAGTAAGGGCTCAGAAGTAAACAACCATGCGCTACTTTTAATATTAGCACATGGCCATTTACCACCCCATTAAAAAAGGACATTTTACTTGCCGCAGTAAAATATGGCCCAGCGTGCGTCCAAACTAGCGTAGGCCTCTTTTTATCACAGCTTAGTAAAAAGGTCCCTGAGGGAGGATGCAAGACTAAATGTTCGTCTACAGTGCCTAATACTGTTGCACCAACCATGGAAAATATGAGTAATGAATTCCAAATTGGACATGAGTAACCACTAAGGAAAAATATATCCAGCAGTAACAAACTTTGAAGCACAGTGAAAAAAATAATCTTGGGAATTAACTAGTCTCTGGAGCAACATGTTAATGTTAGACTACAGCATTACAACATTTGAGCATGTATTTGTTTTCTCTCCAAATCATAGCCAATTTTTCTTTCGAGGAGGCCTATTTATTAAGCTAATTAGAAGTGCATTGTAATGTGTGTTATTGCCAGGTAATTAATATACTATTCCACTAAGGGGTAGTTTTATACAGGTTTTGAATGTGTAGAACTGCGTTTCACATGCCCAAGTGGGCAATGGGGTATAAGTGCATAAAAACTAGGTTCACAAACACACAGCAACTGCTTTTATGGAAAGGTGTTGCTGCAGGTTGAGAACAGGTTTTGCAGAGCTGAGACTGGCATTTATGCACATATGTTAAAAAATACCCACATGAACCTATTCCTTCCTGTACATACATACACACATACAATTACATCTAATTCGGAGCAGGTGTAAACATGTGCACCTACCTTCCCTGGAATAATTTTGTAAAGACATGTGTTTTCATCAATGGTTGAATGAAGCGTATGTTCTCTGTATTGAGGGGAATTAATGGCTAATTTTGATTTATTGACCAGGGCTGATTTACACAATCGACTCCACACACATTTTGACAAGGTATATTGCAAGCTCTGAGATCAGGCCAACGTTTACAATAAGTAAAAAAAAAAATCTAATTATTATTTGATTGTTATTGAAATAGTGGTGATTGATTGAGTATACACAATTTATATATAATGATTTTTTTAAACTGTTACTATTACTTATATGATGGTCAATTATTCAGTTTTTTAAATTTTTGTATGTATTTATTTAAAAAATGGTTAATAGAGTTCTGTGGGGTCATTTTTTAATAGAGTTCTGTGGGGTCATTTTTTAATTATATTTTTGCCTTTATAATATAGGCACAACATGCATGCCTATGGTGGTCTTTTACTAAGGCGTGCTAGCATTCTTAGCATGTGCTAATATTTAAGGCACGCTAAACATAAAAGAGGCCTTATGGGATATGTTTATTAAGGCATGTTAGCATTTTTAACACACCTTTAAAGTTAAGGCATGTTAAACGCTAACGCGCCTATACATTCCTATGGGTGCATTAGCGTTTAATGCACATCAACCATTAATGCCTTAGTGGATGATTAGCCTAGTGGTTAGTGCAGTGGACTTTGATACTGGGGAACTGGAACTCACAGCTCCTTGTGAGTCTGCACAAGTTACTTAACCCTCTATTTCCCCAGGTACAAATAAGTACCTATAAACCACATTGAATGTAGTTGCAAAAACCACAGAAAGGTGGTAAATCAAATCCCTTTCCCCTTAGTAATCATACCCCTCTATATCTTGATAGCCTAAGCACCCAGCTCCTACCTCAAAAAGCTTGACAGATTATTGCCATTTGTGATTCTTTGTTTTATGTGAAATTTATTATTCCATCTTCATTATGGCACATGCAGAAATATGGTTATGGCGGTTCATATCAATAAACTGGTTCCGTTAGCCCCTGTGACATCCTTATCTCCTGTTAGCTGTCTGCCTTTTCTTCTCTTGTCTATTCAATATCATGTTTAGCATAAGATACTTACAATAACTCATAGGAATTTACAATACAGGTATTCCTCCCTATCTTTCTTCATCTGTTGTTCTTCATGCCCCTTCCAGAATTTTGCATTCTTAATGACTGTTGTTTGCACATTCCATCAGTTTTTACTGCAAGGTTAGAAACTACTAGACAAAGGCCCATTATTGCACTGTACCATCTAGAATGCCTTCCCAACCCCACTTCGACTGAAATTTTCTTTTACAAAATTTAAGGCAGCCCTAAAAACCCATGTATTCATTCAGGCCTTTGGTGAAAGTATTAGAGGCACTGTGTCTCTACCCATGTGGTTGAATGATAATCTTTTCTGATTGTATATTTGTTAATGTTGTCTATTTTTGGTGAGTTTGCTATCTATTTTCATCTATCTTTTCTTTCCTGTCTAATAATGGTGTTTTTTTTTTCATTTCTAATGTAGATTGTACTCCACCTTGCTATTCTGTACTTTACTAGAGGCTTGTATCCCACTAAATCCCTTTTTGCAAGACGGGTAACAAAAAGATCCTAACATAAAAATCATATAGGTACCAAAAGAAAACATATAACTTATATATAACTATAAAAATCAATCTCCTAAATTCACAAAACATATTTTGCAAAAAGATAAGTTTTCGGTTTTCTCTGAAACAACACATAAGAAGAAGAAGAAGAATGAGTATCCTGTGGAAGAAAGTTCCAAATTCCAATGGCATGGAAAACTAAAGATTGACCATATAACGATCTATATTTTACATCTTTCAAAGATGGTAGCTGCAAGATGACACTTCGACCCTTACAAGAAGTACCTGACAAAGAAAATTTTTTTTTTAAATCATTCACAGTATCACCATATACCCCCAGATTCTATATAATGTGCTCAGATTTAGGCACCAAAGTCGGCGCAGATTCTATAACACCATGCATAACTTAATTGGCTTAACAACCTAATCAGCACTGATAACAGCACTTAATAAGCAATAATGAGCACTAATTGGCACTGGTTAGAATTTAGGCACACAATTCGCTAAGCATATTTTTGTAACGATGTATGCCTAACTTCTAATGCACGGAGGCAAAAAGGGGCATGGTTGTGGGCGTGAAAATGGGTGTTTCATGGGCATTCCAAAATTTAGGCGTCTAGTTATAGAATATTGCTCAGTGCACCTAAATCTACGTGCTGAGATTTACACCAGGTTTTCGTTGGAATAAATGGAGGCACTCAGATATCAGCGCTGAAATATCAACAAAGCATAGTCTATAATCGGTGCCTAAATCTAGGTGCCGATTATAGAATACACTTAGTCGGCACTGATTTCAGTGCAATTTTGTTTAGGCATCATATATAGAATCTCCTCCAAACTAAACAACAAAGTTTTAAAACAATTTGTGCTTCTATTAGATTGTAAGCTCTTTGAGCAGGGACTGTCTTTCTTCTATGTTTGTGCAGCACTGCATATGCCTTGTAGCGCTATAGAAATGCTAAATAGTAGTAGTAGTAGTAGTTCTATGGAGAGCCAATGAAGACCAGCAAATAACAGTCAACTGATCAAATCTACTTTTCCTACAAATCAGCCTCGCAGCTGGGTTCTGAATCAAACTTAGCTTCTTCAGTAATTTCTGTGAAATATCTAGATATAGTGAATTGTAAGAGTCCAGAGATTACAAAATAACAGCCTGAACCAATATTCTGAAATGTAAAGAAAAAAAATAAAGATTGAATTAAATATAATTGCTTCAATTTAAACAATTTTATTTTACTACAGCACTAATCTGAGGTTCCATGATTAAAGATGAGTCTAAAAGCACCCCCAAGACCCTGGACTTCCTACCCACTGAAAAACATGACCCAACCGGCAATATATTTGATCTCATATAGGACTCTGATTGATAGCAAACCACAGTAGCCAAATTTTATCAGCATTCAATTTCAAATGATATCGTGCAGACCAGCTATTAATCTTATCAACAGCAGATATCAGCTTTCCCATTAACAAATTAAGGGCCTCTTTTACCAAACCACGCTAGCGATTCCTGCACGACAATGCCAATGAAGTCCATTCAAAGTGAATAGGCTTTGTCAGCATTGCCGCACTGGGAATTGCTAGTGTGGTTTGGTAAAAGAGGGCCTAAAGTTGTCATTTACAGTTAGCAACATAAAGATATCATCTCCATATGAAAACATCCACTCAACTAATCCTAGCATAACCTTACTCAATGAGGTCATAAATCAAAGAATAGATTATCCCAAAGGGAGGGACCCAAAAGGGAGACAAGCAGTTGTCCTTCCTAACCATTATCATTTATTCCTCAAAAATCCATCAAACCATTGTAGTACATTCCCCATAAGTCCAAATCCCTCTAATCTATCCAGTCATGGTCTATGGTGTCAAATGCAGTGGAAACATCATACTGTATTAGGATCATTTGATTCCCCTTACTCAATTCTGATTGAACAGTTGACTTTAATGTAAGAGGCAATATTCAGTGGCACTGTCCAATTATGTACCGCTGAATATTGCTGCTTAGCCACAGACAAACACTTTAAACAGCCAGGGGCCTCCCTGGTCACTTAAATCATTTTAAATATAGGGTCAAATATGTATACTGGTAAAAGGTGAAAGAGAGGAGACATATAGAGATATTTAAATATGTCTGTGGCATAAATGCACAGGAGATGGGCTGCTTTCTATTGAAGGAAGCTTTGGCGTGAGGGGGCATAGGAAGACGATGAAAGGGGATATGCTCTGGAGTAATCTCAGGAAATATTTATGGAAAAGCCTCCAAACAAAGGTCTGGAGATCAGCACTATATCTGAACTCATGAAAGCATGGGGCAAGCACAGAGGATCTCTAAGGGAGAGGACAGGATTGTAGAGCTCATTAGTTGGTATGAATGGGGAAACTTGGTAGGCCAAACGGTCTTTATTTGCCATCATTTTCTTTCTATGAAAATTACTATAATGACTGTTCATATTAAAGGGCCAAACTAGGGGCTCCTTCTGAAGCCTTATACTCAAGAGCAGGGTAAGCTTCACCATTAGGCAGACTACGTGATCATCTAGGGTGACAGTTTCTTGGGAGCAGCAAAGAATAGCTGCAGGAAAGTAGATTCTGACACCCCTACAATCTCAAATAGCCTTCAGCACACACTTTTAATTGTATGATAAATGCATTTTTGAGACTGCCCTCCCTAAACTTCTGGAAATCTCTAAAAACTAAACTGTTCAAAAAGGCATACCCCACCGATCCAACGTAAATGCCTAATCCCTGCAACACAACAAAACTAAAGTATGTAATGGACAAAACTCAACTCTTCCGATGTACGTTTCCCCAATGTGGCCATGCCACATGAACTTTATCTTACCATAACATCACTTTGTATTTGTTCTCACCGGAGTCTGCAAACGCCTCTCTGGTACTATGTAAACCACATTGAGCCTACAAATATGTGGGAAAATGTGGGATACAAATGTAATAAATAAATCTAAATAAATAAATATTGTTCAACAGTTAAAAGTTGACTCTGAATTATAGCTACGTGATGCAAGGTTCCACATTAGGAGTCACCGACCAGGAAAGGGATCTAAGGTGTCATCGTTAATGATAATGATATGATGAAACCCTCTGCTCAGTGTGCAGCAGTGGCTAAGAAAACAAGTAGAATGTTAGGTATTATTAGAAAAGAAATGGAAAATAAAAATGAGGATGTTATAATTCCTTTTTATCGCTCTATGGTGTGACCGCACCATAAATACTCTGAAATTCTGGTCACCGCATCTCAAAAACGATAAAGTGGAATTGGAAAAGGTACAGAGAAGGGAGACGAAAATGATAAAGGGGATGGGATGACTTCCCTATGAGAAAAGGCTGAAGCAGCAAGGGCTCTTCAGTTTGGAGAAAAGACAGCTGGAGGGGAGATATGATAGAGGTCTATAAAATGAGTGAAGTGGAACGGGTAGAAGTGAATCGCTTGTTTACTCTTTCCAAAAATACTAGGACTAGAGCATGCAATGAAGCTACAAAGTAGTAAATTTAAAACAAATCAGAGAAAATATTTCTTCACTCAATGTGTAATTAAACTCTAAAATTAGTTGCCAGAGAATGTGGTAAAAGCAGTTAGCTTAGTGGGATTTAAAAAAGGTTTGGATAACTTCCTAAAGGAAAAGTCCATAAGCCATTATTAAGATAGACTTGGGGAAAATCCACTGCTTATTTCTACGATAAGCAGCATAAAATGTATTGTACTGTTTTGGGATCTTGCCAGGTACTTGTAACTTCGACTGGCCACTGTTGGAAACTGGATGCTGGGCTTGATGGACCTTCGCTCTGTCCCAGTATGGCAACACTTATGAACTTATGATTTTCAGGTATGCATTTTCCACAACTTCATTCTGGAAGGGGTGGTGTTGGGCTAATTGTAATTGCTTTTAAGTATCCATACCTTTGAGATGGTGGGAGGTAAGTGGCTAAAAGTTTACTGAAGGAGAAACAAAGGTGATGGTTTGCCTAGAGTGCTCAATAACCTTGCCCTGCTCATGAGCTGTAGCTGCTGCTACTGCTGTTGTGCAATGAGAATAACTCCCTCTCCCCAGGGACTGTGAATACTATCTCTGTCACATCTAATGTCTGACTGGCCCAGGGAGCAGAATCCTGGAATGGGAGTTGAACCCCTTTTTTTCTAATGATGCAACCCTATTTGGGGCAGCGTTTTAGGAGGTTTAAAGCCAGTGTCTCCCTGCTACCTTTGTAATCTGCTTTGATTTCTGTGTGTGTAGTAACCTACTTTTCTGGAATAATTTTACATGGTTTCAAAGCTGATAATGCTTAACATAAATGAATACGTTTACTGTTTCATACTTTACTTTTTGTGTCTTTTCTAGAAAGAACAATTTAATCTTGTTTGCTTTGCAATGCAGCTCGGAAGTAAACAATTCATCATGATAAGTGACTGGTCATGCATTGCTAAAGGGGAATTTAGCAGCCATTTTATGCACACTCTATCTATCTGGAAAGATGCAAATGAAGCATATCCTGCTGGATAACAGCAATGGAGCCAAGAGCAAGGCAGATGAAAACAGCTCCACCTACACTTTACATTCCGTTTGGACTGCCGTGGGCAACAGAGATGGGCACTGTATAAAACAGAGGTAAGAAATCTCCGGACTTTGGGTTTCAGAATACTCTTAATGGACATGCAAGATATAGATCCATGTGAGTTGAAGTCAGGTACGGTAGGTATTTCCCTGTCCCCAAGGGGCTTACAATCCAATAGGGATATATAAAGGTAACAAATTTTCAGTTTCTTTTAGAATTTGGGGTGTTTTTCCTTATTTTCAGATTTTTTTTTTCAGTTCATTTCACACATTTATTTTAATAAAAAAATTCTTGAATGTTTCAACAAGGGCACATCAATTTAAATTCATAGATTAATATACATTAGTTTGATCTATGCACAGAATAATAGTTAGTTACTAAATTTACTAGCACACTAATGTGAATTATTACCATTACACACATTATTCTACTGCAAGTCCCATTTTATGCAATAGTATCTAGTTATTAAGAACATTTATAGTGCTCACACAGTAGGGAACATTAGTAACTAGCTATACATTTTTTTTTTTAAGAGGACAAATGAACTATGCATTAACAAATCTAAGGGACCTGTTTAGTAAAGGCATTCACCCATTTTGAGGTGTAAGTTTTTAAACTGAAGTAAAATTTACAATTTTACAATAGCCCAGTTTATCACACAAGTCTCTAAACCCATGGTAAATTATGTTTTCTATTGCTGCAGCCAGGAACATTGCATGTTTCTAACCACAAAGTTGTCAATGGTACTTGCTACAAACTAACGTAGCAAGATGGCTGGATACAACAAGGTAAGCGTTGCACAGCTTGATTCTGTTGCCACGTTCTATATACTCCCCCCCCCCCACCCCATCATATTAACTGCTGTATTTTGATATTGTAGGACTTTGAATGGCCGTGGATTTCGCTCCTTAAGAAGCTAAATCGAAACAGAAGCGTTCTGTAGAGCATTCCCAGCTGCAGTTACAGATACAGCCCAGTTGAATGTTGCTAGTGTATAACAAGAGAGAGAACATAATAAGATAAGTTTCTCACCTTATGATAGAAGGTTATTAAGCCTATTAACATATTGGTTGGAGATTTTTTGACTTATGAGCTCATGCATTATCCACATTGGGATGAACTTCCAGTGTCAGTGGATATAAAGCATTCAATCATTCATTGTGTGTCCACATAGAATGTTGAGCACCTGAAGTCTTTTTTCCTCCTTAAATGATAACAACATTATAAGTAAGAGGGTTACTTGCATGGAAAAATATAACGTTATGTTTTAAACTACAGCAATACAAAGATAGCAGATCCAAGGTTGGGCTGTCTATCTTTTAGAGGGGTCAGTGATGTCAAGACCAACTCCTCACCCCCTCCGATCACAGCCCCAAAGTCCTCATACAGACCCTCCCAACTCCAAAGCATGCTTTGCACACAAAAGTAGCTATTATGAAACTGTGCAAAAATATACATGCATACACGTGTGTATGCCAACAAGAGCACACATACACCTATGGGATATGTGCATAGGTATTCCCCAGAGCATAGTTCAGATTGAGCTGTGATGGACATGTGTATTTTACAGAATACATGCGTTCACCCACAGAATACGCACACACATATATACCAATTTCAGAGCAGTCGTAAAGGTACATGTTGGAATTTGCACACTACAGGGCTGAATCTGAGCACCTATTTCATAAAGACATATAGGTGCCCATGTTGCTTTTATATATTGGCATAAAACCATCACTTTTTTTAAACTATAACATACACACTCTATTATAAAAGTAGCCCCACAAGGCTAAATTCCTAAGAGAGGAAATGTCCAAAAAAGTGCCTATTCTATGCTTGCAATATTGACATCTACATGACTTTATAAGGTAGACTAAAAAATCTATTCCTAATAGTGCACAAATTCTCTCGAACAAATTTACATCTGCTTTGAAGCTGGTGTATATGTGCATGCACTCTATGTGTGTAGCTGTTTATTTCATAAAATGCACATGTCCATCATAGATCTGTCTGAAAGATGCCCTGGAAAACACCTACACACATATCCTGTAGGTGTATGCTCTTGTCATAATGCATAGTTCTATGCATGTATATACCTGCATAATTTCATAATAGCATTTTCATGAGCAAAGCATGCTTTAGATAAAGGGGAAAAAAAAAAATATATATATATATATATATATATATATATATAGTGATAGAGTCACATCCAGGATAGTTGGGTAAGGCAGTTTCAGTCTGAAATACAAGTCCCAGGGCATTGCAGGCAAGGAGCCAGAGGGTGGGATGAAGAACCCGGACTGGACTCCTAGCTGCAATAGGGGAAGACAAGGGTGTAAGCTGGAATGTGTAGATTGGCTGCCACTAGGGGGAAAGAGAGATAGGAAACCATGTGTGCAGGAGCTCATCATTATTCTAATGCTTAACTCAGCTGGTATGGGTATGGGGGAAGCTAATGGAAGGAGAATGGCTGTGAGAGCAGAAGCCAGGGATTGATAAGGCAGGTGGAAGGAGTCCCAGAAAGGAGAGAAGCAATTGCAGGCTGAAAACCCTTGGGTAAGAGAGGTCCCTAAAGTACTGAAGCAGACTAAAATCCCTTGGGTGTGAGGAAGTCCCAAAAGAATTTGCAGGCTGAAAATCCTTGGGTAAGAGAGGTCCCTAAAGTATTGAATTTACCAGTGAAGCTGATGCAGGGTGAAATCCCTTGGGTATGAGAAGTCCCTAAAGTATTGAACTCTCCTGAAGGTAAAGAGAGTAGAAGGTAGAAACTGCTGCTTTGTGATCTAACTGTGATGATGAATTGAATGAACTGCTTCTATTTGGAATTGAACTACTGTTTTATTGTACACTGGATAAAGAGCCCAGACTGGAGCTGACTGTGAGCCTGTATTGAATCCTGATATGTGCTGATAGCCTACTGCTTGAAGGGGACTATTTGCCACACACTTTCAGGTGGCTTATATGTGCTTAAGATTGAAGGTGAATGCTGCTGTTGGAACTGTGTATCAGGTCTACTAGAAACCTGCATGGAATACAGTCTTTAATAATGAAGTTGCGGGGGGACATTTATTTCTTGACTGTACCAGGAGCCTGTAGCTGGAGGAGATTGTTCTATCCTTGGCTGCACCTAGAGGTACCTGGTTACAAAATATATATATATATATATATATATATATATATATATATATATATATAACGCAGATGCGTGTTTGTTTGTTTGTCCATGTCCGAACTCCTCCAGCCCCCGAAGAGTACGGCTACCAAACCCAGTATGCAGAATCTATCCACGGTTACTGAGGTGATTGTGTAGTTTGAAGCGATTTGGTTCACGGGGGCACTCAGGAGAGGGGGAGCAATATAGCCATCCATTAAATAAATGGGCTGCAGTTCAGAAAGTTTTTTCTTGCTGCTTTCTTGCTGTTTATTTATTTATTTATAGCATTTATATCCCACATTTTCCCACCCACGGGCAGGCCCAATGTGGCTTACAGTAATTTACAGAAATCATACATCAATTCTACAACAAACAGTCAACAACATTGTAGTGAAAGAGGCTAGAGAGTAATAGCAGAGGTGGGGAAATGCGGAAAGAGAAATTGAATTCAATAGGAAGAGATACAGGGTGGGTCTTGAGCGTAAGCTTTTCCAAATAAGGTCTTAAGATATTTTTTGAAGATTGGATGATCAGGGGTAATTTTCACATATTTAGGTAGACCATTCCACAGTTGTGCGCTAATATAGGAAAAGGTGGAGGCATAGGTGGTTTTATACTTGAAGCCACTGTAGATTGGGTAATGCAGATTTAAGTACAAGCGAGCTGATCTGTGAGAGTTTCGAGGTGATAAGCTGACAAGGGTGTCCATATACGCAGGGGCTTCACCACAGAGAATTTTATGCACCAGAGCGCAAATTTTAAATGTTATTCGGTCCTTGACAGGGAGCCAGTGCAGTTTCTCACACAGTGGTCTTGAACTTTCAAACCTCGATTTACCATAAATAAGCCTAGCAGCTGTGTTCTGGGCAGTTTGTAATTTCTTCAGAAGCATGTCTTTGCACCCTGCATATATCCCATTACAGTAATCAAGGCGGCTAAGGACTAGTGACTGAGTTAAACTACGAAATACTTTCCTAGGGAAATAAGGTTTTATGCGTTTTAGCTTCCAAAGAGAGAAGAACATTTGTCTGGTGGTAGAGTTCGTTTGCTGCTCCAGTGTTAAGTGTCTATCAACAATTACACCTAATATTTTTAGAGACTCAGAGATCGGTAAGACAAGCTCAGGTGTGATTAATGTGGAGGTCGTGAACTTGTTATAGGGAGTGGAGAGGATAAGGCAATGTGTTTTCTCAGCATTGAATTTGAATTTAAAAGTGTTGGCCCAATCTAGTATGGTGTGCAACCCAAGCTGTATTTCATTGGCTATTTCGCTTGTCTGTTTTAAAAGGAATAGAAATAATGATGTCATCCGCATAAGAAATAAGTAATACACCTCAATAGAATTTGCATTAATTTAATTTAATTTCCTGAATTTGTTTTTTGATTCTCCTTGTATTCCTGAATCTTGGATTTCCAATTTATGGACTTGAGTATTAATAACTTCTTAATAGATTGTTAATCTTTAATGATATATGTTTAATTTTTTTTTTTATGTTGCTTTTCCTACCAAGATGTTTTCTTGAAATGTTTGATGAAACTGAATAAATAATAAATAAAAATAAAAATAAATTATTACTTTAAAAGGAGTGAAGTCTGTGAAAACTGGGATTTACTTTAATCAGTGGGATTTTAATTAGAGACTCAAGTATATGTATTGTTAAATAACGTCTGGTTTTTAAAAGAGAAAGAATGTAATCAGATGTATTATTTCTAACTACCGTATTTTTCGGACTATAAGACGCACCGGACCATAAGACGCACCTAGGTTTTAGAGGAGGGAAATAGGAAAAAAAAATTTTCCTCTTTCCCTCCTCTAAAACCTAGGTGCTCCGGTGCGTCTTGTCCGGGTTTTGGACCTCCGTCCCGTACTTACAGGATTCCATGTTCCCTGGTGGTCTAGTGACATCGGGGCAGGAAAGAGCCCCCTCTTTCCTGCCCATCGCGCTGCTCTCCGTGCTTCTCAATGCTTTCTGACGGTCTCGGCGAGATTTTGAATATCGCCGAGACCATCAGAAAGCATTGAGAAGCACGGAGAGCAGCGCGATGGGCAGGAAAGAGGGGGCTCTTTCCTGCCCCGACGTCACTAGACCACCAGGGAACATGGAATCCTGTAAGTACAGAACGGAGGTCCAAAAACGCTACCTTCGGACTATAAGATGCACCCCCCATTTTCCTCCCAAATTTTGGGGGAAAAAAGTGCGTCTTATAGTCCGAAAAATACGGTAATATTGGACAATAAGTATGTTTTCAATGAAATGATTTGACTATACACCGTATTGGCCTTGAAGAAGCCAACCAGATGATCAATGTAGAATCATGAATTAGATGAGTAATATCTGGGGATAATCAGGTTAATACCACTTTTTTTTTTCTGTTTACTGGTTTAATTGATCTTTTCTTGTTTCACTCTCCCTATTTAGTGGTCTAAGGAAGAGAATAGAATTACCTGACTGAAATAAGTCCTATATATATTACTTTCTCTGTATTTCCGGCAAGTTGTTTTATCACTTGTAAAAATTTAAATGGTTATAAATAAAATTTAAAAAAAAAACAACCTTTCAACCATGCTAATACATTTCCACTGGCACCGAAGTAGTCAAGGAGCTGAAGTAGGATGTAATGGTTCACCATGTCAAAAGCACTAGACATGTTGAATTGTAAAAGCAGAATTCTCTTTCCAACAGCTATTTCCTTTTTAAAGTTGGACAGGAGGGTGACAAGCACTGTTTCGGTACTATGGAGTGGACAGAATCCTGACTGTGACTCATGCAATATATTGAACTTGTCCAAGAAAACCTTGAGCTGTTTGTACACCATGCTCTCCATGAATTTCACAAAAAGCGGAATAGATGCAATCGGCCGATAGTTGGCAAGATCATGGCTGTTTTTCTTGACATCTTTGGGAATCGGGGTAAGTAAGATGTTTCCAAAAGTTTCAGGGAACGTGCCAATACAAAGCATGAAGTTAAAATGCAGCGTCAAATCAGCTATAAAGCAACGAGGAGCACATTTGAGTAAATAGTTTGGACAAGCATCTAATTTGCAAAATTTACTGGAAAGTCTGCGGATCTCCTGCAGGACAGAATCAACAGTAAGAGGTGTGAAGAGTGAGAACGATCGGTCAGCTGGGTGCTTGCCTAAACCCGGATCCAGGTCACTGAGAAAATCACTTACTGCTCTGCAGTAGGGAACTCTGTAATTTTATGAGTTGTTTTTTTTAAACTTGGCCAAAATTGCAGCAGGTGGAATACCTTTACTGACAGATGTGAGCGCTGTAGTATCTGTTAGTTTGTTAACAAAAAATTAGAGTTGTTTCAAATCTTTGTAATCTGGGCTTATTTTAGATTTATAATAGAGTTTCTTGGATTGACCTAATTGCATATTTATACTTTCTCTGAGATGTCTTCCATGCATTTAGATTTTGAGTGTCCTGGTGCTTTCTCCAGGCCCTTTCGAGTCTTCTGCAAGTAGTTTTGAGTTGTCTAAGCTCATCATTAAACCATGGTGCAGTGGCAGACCTCTTTGTAGACCTTGCTCTGAGAGGAGCAATGGCGTCCAAAATTCTTCTACATCGTGCTTCCCAATTTGCAAAGAAGTTAACAGAATCCACCGGCTCAGGCCAATCTGTCTCGTAAATTAACTGCCAAAATACCTTGGGGTCGATATAACCTCTAGTGTAGTAAGTCGTTTGGTTTTGAGAGTACTGTGGGCCTTTCACCTGCCATTAAATGGAGCAGTTCAGCATGAAGTGATCCGACCAAGGGATTGCTGGACAGCGTGTGTCCTTTTGAATGGGTTGCTTGATGATTCCAGCAGAAATCCCAGGATTGGAGTAATATTAGGTGTTACTAAGCGACACTGCTTTCTTGCTGTTGCTAAGCAACAAACTGCTTGGGACAGGGTGAGGGCTCAGAGAGTGGTGGGAAAAAACAAGGATAGTAGATGTGCAAGTTGTCCCTCTCTCATTCTCTAATATCCTCTTCCCTAACAATTTCAGCAGACCTGCCAAGTCTCTTGCATTCAGCGGGAGACTCAGGCTTTGGCGGGTCATCTCCCACACTCCCGCCAAAGTGGGAAAGTCTCCCGTAGAGACACCATTGCGGTAAAACAACTCCTGCCCCACGCTCGGCTCCCCCTTCCACCTGGTATTCATTTCCTGGCCACTGCTACTTCTCCTGATGGGCAGCAGCAGCTGCGACAAAAAAAAAAAAGAAAGCAAGCATAGGGCCACAGCAGCCTTCAGGCATGCGCTCTCGGCTCTGCCACTCCTGTCTCCTCTCTCTGCCCCTGGAGCAGGAAGCTGATGTCAACTTCCTGCTCCGGGGGAAGAGAGAGGAGAGATGAGTGGCAGAGCCGACAGCCCATACCTGAAGGCTGCTGCGGCCCCACAATTGCATTTTTTTGTTTGTTAGCTTTTTTTGTTTGTTTGTTTGTCGCGGCCGCTGCTGCCCAACAGGAGAAGCAGCAGTGGCCAGGAAACGGATATCGGGTGGAAGGGGGAGCGGGAGGCAGGAAGTTGAATGAAGAGAATGCAAAGATGGGGAGTGAAGGAGGGGACATGAAAAAGGGCTGAAGAAAGAGAGAAGGATGGGGAGAAAGGGGGATCCTGGCTGAGAGCAGAAAGAGGGAAGATGCTGGAAGGAAGGGTAGGGAGAGAAACAGGAGAGACATTGAAGGATGGGGAGAGAGAGAGAGGACATGATGAATGGAAAAGGGTGGAAAGAGAGAAACAGTGGATGGAAAGAAGGGGATAGAGACACTGGATGGAAGGATCAGGACGGGGTCGGCGGATGGAAGGATCGGGAGAGGGGGTAGACGGATGGAAGGATAGGGAGAGAAAGAGGGGAGATGGATGAAAGGATGCAGAGAGAAAGGGGGAGAGACTGGAAGGATGTAGAGAGAATGAGGGGACACTGAACAGAAAAGGGTAGAGAGATACAGAGACACTGGATAGAAGGAGGGGGAGAGAGAGAGACAATAGATGGAAGGATCAGGAGAGAGGGTAGATGGGTGGAAGGATGGGGAGAGAAAGGGGGAAGATGCTGGATGGAAGGGTAAGGAGAAAAGAGAGAAGACGCTGAATGGAAGGATGCAGAAAGAGGGGAAACACTGGAAGGATGGGGAGAGAAAGAGGGGAGCTGCTAGATGGAAAGGGGGAGAGGACAGAGTAGTGAAAGTCTGGAGAATAAGAGGAAGGGGCATGGGGAGAACAAGGGTGAGGAAACGATAAAAAGCTATAGGTAGATGAAGTAAAAAGAAGGCAATTAAAAAATAGATAGTAAGAATGAATTAAATCTGGACAGAGAGAGAGACAGAAAAATATTGAACAAAACAAAGAAAAAGGAGAGAAAATGACAAATGGACAGGAAACCCTGGCAAGGGAATTAAGAGAAGACAAAGGAAAGCAGA
Organism: Microcaecilia unicolor; assembly: GCF_901765095.1. Taxonomy (NCBI): domain Eukaryota; kingdom Metazoa; phylum Chordata; class Amphibia; order Gymnophiona; family Siphonopidae; genus Microcaecilia; species Microcaecilia unicolor. The sequence goes on from NC_044036.1 coordinate 257,780,612, forward strand.
ATCAAGAGACTGGGAGCAACACAATTAGAAAAAGCAAATGGCCAGACAACAAAGGTACAAAAATAATTTAATTTTTAATTTAGTATAAAGTAATGTGGTAGCTGTGTTAATAAAGGTTAATAAATGCAAATAAAACACAAAATAGAAAATAAGGTGATACCGTCACTGATTTTAAAACATTTTTGATCAGCTTTCAGAGACCAGCTGAACCTTGGCTCCACCCACGCTACATAGCTCTGCCCTTGGCACACCTCAAACCCAGCCATTTCAGAAAATATTTTATTTAATAGCCTAATACCCTTTTCAATTAGCTTTCAGAGGCCAAAACCTCCTGTCTCAGGTCAGGAGAGGATACCATAATAGAAGGACTATCCGGATACTGCCGCTGAAGACCACAGTCAGTTGAACTTATCCGCATAGCAGATGCTGCTATCCAGATATGCTTTTGAATACTGACCCAAGTATTCCTAAAACTCACATAGCTTGGGCAGGCTTCAAACCAGCAGAATACCACCATCATTTTTCCACAATTCATGGTGAAAAAGGTCTTGGTACACAAAAAGTTTCCTACAGCTTGGATGGGGCTTTTATTTAAGAATTCCCAAGAAGGTTCATACAGAACAGCTACTGAGTCCACATATATAGCATAAAATCAAACCTCATCTTCAGTGGGAATGTGCATTCATTTCTTTTCACTTTGGTTGTGTGCATAAACTATTTTACATAGAAATTATATTCTTTTCCTCTGCAAATTATGATTTAGCGAGCACTAAAATTGTGGGCGCGCTAAACATTAGAGACATCCATAGGAATGCATTGGTGTCTCTAACATTTAGAGCGCCCACAATTTTAGGGCGCACTAAAAACGTGAGCGCACCTTAGTAAAAGAGGGCCTATGTTTATGCCCTACATTGAATATATGTGCATAGCACAATGAAACAAACTGGAAAAAAATGATAAAAGGGCAACAAAACAAAATGATAATAATTAGGGACTGTACACTGCTAACCTTTAGTCCCATAACGTAATAAATACATCCATCCATTGCACTGGCACACTAGTTCAGGAAAGGCTCTAGTTAAGTGAAAGGCAGCCACCATCTCAACTCTCCACTCTTCTTTTCTGCAGAAAAAGTCTCATGGCAGCCGGCTTGAATTTACAGGTGTTTTATCTAGTCTTCTCTGAGGTCAGCTCTTTGACCCTCTAGAACAGAGGTTTTCAACTCCAGTTTTTGAAGGCAATAAGCAAACATTTGTGCTTAGCCAATAAGCAAACATTTGTGCTTAGCCTATGAAACTCCCCTTAGTGAGTGGGTTTAATGAGAATTAAGGAAAGAGAAGAAATCTTGGTAAAATGCTTTTAAAACACAAATAGGTTTATTCTTTCTAAGGCGAACTATCAGTTTGCTTACCTGGTTTAGCTGCTCAGGAATGTGGCTGTTTGAACATTGTTACATTTGCAGGAGGGGGGTGGGCCCCACAGTTCTGCCTGCATGTAAATGGCAACAGACAGGCAAACTGCTGGGAGCACTTCGACACATTTTCAGCAGAATCACTGAAAGGAAAAAATCTAGTGGGATAAATGGTACACACTCTGAATGCAGAGAGCTGGATCAGAATAAGGGAATTAGAAATCTGTTCCACATGAGTTCAGGAGAGGGAGAGAGTGGTGGCCTTCCTATAGAGCTGGGGGACGTGGGGGGGGGGGGGGGGGGGGGGGGGGGGGGGTTGGTTCTGTGTTTACCTTTGGTGAATGGTCTTAGTTTCTGGTTAAGATGGGAGACAGGCTGCCCTCTAGAGGGGAAATCCCATTATGGTGGTTACAGACCCTGTTAAGGGCTTGAAATTCTCAACCCCAGCAGGAAGAGTATATATTTAGTGACTCTCTTACAGACAAGAACAGTAGCCCTTGGGAGCATTGATCAAGCCACAGTGCCCCTTGGGAGCAGCTCAGGGCAGAGAAAGAAGCAACAGCCCTTGGAAACATTACTCAAGGCAAAGAGGCTTGAATGAGCACTATTGGTGCCTAGGGATGAGAAAAGCAGAGGTAGCCCTCTAGTGGAGAACCCTGTTATGGGTGGTTGCAACACCTGTTAAGTAACCCTGAACCCCAGCAAGGAGAAACTCGAGGCTCCTCTTGAAGGGAGAACCAATGAGGGGCAAGGCCTCTGGGGTGCGATCAGTACTAGAGGCCAAGTGAGGGACAAAGCTCCTTGGGTGTGGTCAGTACTAGGAGCCCAGTGGAGGACAGCTCTTGGGAGGACAACTAATCTTCAGAACCCAGGGAAAGCTTCCAGGAAACTGCAGCAGGGACAGTCATAGCCAGCCTGGAAGTCCAGCACCACCAGCCCAAGACATCTCTAGTGAAGGGGAGAAACTGGGAGAGGATGGACTAGAAAGGAGAGGAGGGGCCTAGGCAATACAGCCATGCCCACACACAGACTTAATTAAGGAACAAGGGCTTACAGCAACTACCTTGGCAATCAAGACTGAAGGGGTCTTAAAAGGGTATAAAAGACTATGACTGAAGATCTGGATTAAAGACTACTGCTGCTGGTTTGAATGCACAAATTAGAAGGTATTTGATATACTGGTTCAAGAGGTTAAGTAATAAGAGTGTTGAGTTAATGTGATAAGAAATCCTTATTTCTTAGTTGCATAAGATGGTGTATACAGATGCCTATGGTGAATAGTTAAATAAAACCTGTTTATTAGCCAACCTTGTTCACAGTGGTTTTTTTGGAATTTTCCAAAGTGCCAAGTGAGTAAGGGAACAAAGGAACATAACAACATAAGAGTAGCTAGGTCAGGCCCCAGAATCAGGAACACCCTGAAGGGGGCGCTATATAAGGAAATGAATTCAATGAGTATTCATTAAGGCCCTTTGCAAAACCCCCTGCATTAGAGTCACTCTAAGGCAGAATCAACACTTCCTCATTTCTGATTGTGACAAAATCCTGTTAATCACTCCTACTGCACCTCTAACATTTCTGGAGATCAGAATCCACCTATACCAAGGGCAAAAGAACCAGCTCTGGATGCCAGTGGGTGCTGAACACCCCCAGTATTGAGCAAGCTCCTTCACTGTGTCTAATGAGGAGCAGGCATGCCAAGTCACATGCATTAGGCGTGTGGCACACATATTTGGGTTCTTACTGTAGTTCACGTGCCTAAATGTGCTTTTCACATTCATTGGCTGCCAGCCACTCCCCACCTCCGAAGTCTGACATCTCTCTTTCTCTCTCTCTCTAATTCTCCTCCTCCCACAACCTAGCATCTCTTACTCTCTACACCTCTTCCCCTAGCTCAGACCAAGGCCAGCAATGTTGGAGCCATGCTGCCTGCAGCTGGCACAGCCCCCCCCCCCCCTTCCCTCTGCTGTGTCCTGCCTCCTTTGATGTACAGTTGTATTAGTGGTGGCAGGATGCAGCAGAGGGAAGGGGGCATGCACACTCCAAAGGTAGCATGGTTTCACTGCTGACAGCCATACAGGCAAGGTTCTGGGTTTGCAGTTCGTCAGGGAGGGTGGGGAGTGAGAGATGTCAGGCGGGGGGGGGGGGGGTGAAGGAACAGATGCCAGGTTGTGGGAGAGGAGGAAGAGATATCAGGACCTGTGGGGTAGGAGGCAAAGCAATGCTGGACCCATGGTGGTGGTGGTGGGGGGACAGAGATAGGGATGAGAAAGAGACACTTGCTGGACCTGTAAGGTGGGGGGAAGGACAGGTTGGGACTTGGGGAAAAAAGGAAGAGATGCTGCCCTTGAAGGAACAATAGGAAAGGAGAGATGCTGTCCCCTGTTGAGGAGTGGGTGAGGCAAGAAGGAAGGAAGAAAGATAATGGACACTGGTGGTTGGAGGGAGAAACAGAAGGGATGAGAAAGAGATGCTGACCCTCAAGGTTTGAGTGGGGACAGAAAGGAAGAAAGAGACATGCTGTCCCCTATGGTAGCGGGGGCAGGAGGGAAGGAAGAGAGATGATGACCCCTAGTGGAGGGAGAAGAGAAGGGAAGGCAGAGATATACTGGCCCCTGGGGAGGTGGGGCAGGAGGGAAGGAAGAAAGATGGACAGATATTGTCCACGGGGTGGTACATGTAGGGAGAAGGAGAGGGAAGAAGCTGGACATGGGGAGGGATAGAGATACAAAAGGACAATGCTGGATAGAAAGGGGAGGGATATGGACACAAATGGGAGATGCTGAACAGGAAAAGAATAAGGATACAGAGATGGGAGATGCTCAACATAGCAGGAGGATAGGGGCAGGGGACAGTGGAAAGCAGTAGAAAAAACAGTGGAAAGCAGAAACTAGAGACGGTGGCCACACGATTAGAAAATTAAAATGATCAGACAACAAAGGTAGGAAAAGGAATTTTATTTTCTATTTATTGATTAGAATATGGCAATTTGGGGAATCTATATATGCTAGAACTGGTTTAATACATGGATAGTCCCTGTGAAAGAAACCTCACTCACAGGCCTTAAATCTCTAGTATAGTAAATCAGGTGGTAAATCTTCAACTTTGTGAAGGGCCACCCTTGGCATCTCTGGAGGGGTGGTCTGTATTGTGTTTGGCACCTCCAATCATTCTGAAATGTTAGCACCTTTGGCAAGGGTGGTCAACCCCCAAAGTATACTGAAGACCAAAGAGTGAGATTTTTCTGATGGTGTGTCTGGGGTATATATCTAAGTATCATATTGCTTTGCAAATGAAAAAACAAACAGCATAAAATGCTGCCTCATTTTTTTTTTGTGCCTCTAAAAGGATATAGATGAAGTGAAGGCTGAGACAATTTTCAATTGAATTTGCCTAAGTAACTAAGCCAGTTACCTGGGTAAATTTTCTATGCTGAACATTTCCCTCCACTCGGTGGTTAAAAGTATGCACACAGGATACACTGTATGCATACTTGTAGGTACAGAAGAAAGGAATGGGGCATGGAGAGGTAAAATATACAAGAAGGTATGCTCAGATTTCTTCCAACTGGTAGGTTCACTTCGCTTTTCTCAGCATCATCTTTCATAAAAGCAGTGATCAGAATAAATGCACTTGCACAGAGGCTCTAATGAGTGAGGAAAGGGGCTCAAGGTGTGCGAGAATGAAATAGCCTTCAAAAGAGTGTGACGTACTACTAATGAGCGAGACTAGGTATCTGTTTCTATAGGAGTTTTTGTATTCCCTTTGGCACTATTCATTTGAATGATAACAGGAAGTCATTTAGTAAATCAGCAACCCCTTGTGGTGCTCTGTGTCATGACAATAACAATATGGAAGCTGAGACATCTAGGTCTCAGCAGCTTGTGAGCACTTTGGGGCCCTTTTATAAAGGTGTGGCAAGCCAGCAGCGGACTTGCCACACGCCAATTCAGCACTACCACTGGGCTACTGTAGGAGCCCGGCAATAGTGCCTGCCCCCACCGTGCACCATTTCTGCTGCTCAAAAACTATTTTATTTTTTTAGTGCCGGGGCCTACCTGGCGGTAATCAGGCAGCCTCATGTGCTGCCCAGTTAGCGCAGAAGCCCTTACTGCCTCCTAAATAGGAGGCAGAAAAGGCTCCCCAGGGAAATGGTTATGTGGCAAGTGGTTAACTTATCGCAAGGCTATTTCCTTTTTTTAAATAAAAAAACATTTTACCTGCTGAGGTATAAGGGGGCCTCAGCGAACAGCAAATCCATACATTGACAGTACCGCAGGGCCTCTTTTACCACAGCTTGGTAAAAGGGACCCTTTGTGTATCAACTGCAAAAAGTATAAGGTTTCTTTCCCACTTAAAGCTTATTCATTACTTTCACCATTCTAAAACCTGATAGACCATGTGTCTAAATTATTTATTTTTTTGGTAATTAACTTCTTATTGAATTCACAGTAAAGAATAAACAAACAATGACACCATATGACATAATCCAGTTAGTACATTAAAATGCATATTATGGATTGTAATTTACTGGATAATTGTACAAAGACATAAGCTATAATGAAAATAAAATGAATATCCACACAAAATAAAGCAAGCTAACTGAAGCCAAATGATCCAATTAAATTCATTGATCTATATACAAGCAATGAAGCATGGTTAGGGTTGCCATAGCATCTTGGGGTTCTAGGGTATTAGCTACACAATAGTTCTGATTTATTCAAGGTCTTCTTTAAGTTTGTTCCTGTAAGAATGTTGAATTCTAGCAGCCATATTAAGCTTCAAAGAGACAGATGGATGGATCTGTTGCCTTGTGGTACTAAAGATATATTTTTATTTTATGTCATGCATGTGGGCTCAATAGCTATTCTGAGTAATTATTAAATAATCTTCCCACTCTTGAGTGCAGTTTATTTAATTAGATTGCCTAGGGACTAGAATCTTGGTAGGCTGTGACACCTTGCATTGAACCAGCAAAATAGATGTAGGTTTGAGACCACAGAAGTGCCTTCTTTAGGATAGTCTGCAAAGGTGAAAAGAAGCATTTGTTTCTAGATGTCAAAAAATAATAATAATTTCAAAATTTTGATCTACGAGACCAAGGAATTCACAGATGTCAGGAAACGGAATTATCTGTCCAAGGCAAAGTACAATAAACTCAATAAAACAATCAGAACTATTTTAGAAGCCCTATTTGCAATTTCCATGTAGAAAAATACCAGCATTCACACATATAAATGGCATATGCATATAAAAACCAATTTCAGAAAGACGTGGAGGGGCATAATCGAACGGGGCGCCCAAGTTTTCATGAGGGCATCCTCGCAGTATGGCCCCGTAAAGGAAAGGGGCAACCCGTATTATCGAAACAAGATGGGTGTCCATCTTTCGTTTTGATAATACAGTCAGGGACACCCAAATCATGAAATTTAGGTAGACCTTAGAGATGATCATCCTTAGGTCGCTTTTGAGATGGTCGTCCCCGGTTTTCGGCGATAATGGAAACCGAGGACGCCCATCTCAAAAATGACCAAATCCAAGTCATTTGGTTGTGAGAGGAGCCAGCATTCGTAGTGCACTGGTCCTCCTCACATGCCAGGACACCAACCAGGTGCCCTAGGGGGCACTGCAGTGGACTTCAGAAAAAGGTCCCAGGTGCATAGCTCCCTTACTTTGGGTGCTGAGCCCCCAACCCCCCCCCCCCCCCACCCCCACCCCCAAAACTGTACACCACTACCATAGCCCTTAGGGATGAAGGGGGCACCTACATGTGGGTAACCCCCCCCCTCAAAAAAAAAACCTGTACACCACTACCATAGCCCTTAGGGATGAAGGGGCACCTACATGTGGGTAAAGTGGGTTTGTGGTGGGTTTTGGAGGGCTCACATTTACCACCACTAGTGTAACAGGTAGGGGGGGATGGGTCTGGATCCGCCTGCCTGAAGTACACTGCACCCATTACAACTGCTCCAGGTACCTGCATACTGCTGCGATGGACCTGAGTATGGCATTTGAGGCTGGCATAGAGGCTGGCAAAAAATAATTTTTAAACGTTTTTATGGTGGGAGGGGGTTAGTGACCACTGGGGGAGTAAGGGGAGGTGATTCCCTCCGGTGGTCAACTGGTCAGTTCAGGCACCTTTTTGATGCTTGGTCATGAAAAAAATGGACCAAGTAAAGTCGCCCACGTGTTCATCAGGGACGCCCTTCTTTTTTCCATTATCAGCTGAGGATGCCCATTTCCTAAGCATGCCCCAGTCCCGCCTTCGCTACACTGCCGACACCCCCCCTCCCATGAACACTGGTCGTCCCCACGATGGAAAGCAGTTGAGGGTGCCCAAAATCGGCTTTCGATTATGCCGACTTGGGTGACCTTGCGAGAAGGATGCCCATCTCCCGATTTGTGTCGGAAGATGGGCACCCTTCTCTTTCGAAAATTCACCTGATAGAAATCCACAGTATGCACAGATTTTAATGGAGTTTGGTTTGGGTGGGACTAAACACTCTACATGTATTTCCAGTTTTCAGAATACATGTGTATTGTGGAAAAAATTCAATGCCAATTTCTCCACCTGCTCAATGGCATGCAGGTTTTTTTTAAGTGCTCATTTCAACCAGGGCTTTGCATGAGAGATTAACGGAAGTCATTCTTTTCAATCCATTGTAGTTCTTTTCCACTTCAAAAAATAAACCAGGTTAAAATTATAGCCTATTTAATTGGCAGTACTTACACATGTAGGTTTACAAAATGGGGCAACTGTATGTGATAAGTTTTGATACTTGCATGTGAAAGCTGCAAAATTGTCACTTCCATGTGTAAGTGCCAACACCTCCATGTGGAAGATACTAGGTCCATGCTTTACATGGGCACTCCTGCGAGTGTTTTAGAAAAAGCTCTATGTCGGAAGATCACTTTCTAAAGTGCCACTGGAATCAAGCACATCCCAACCTGGACATCTCAATTCTGATCTCTGCATTCTATATGAAATGGGGCTCTAAGGGGGGAAGTTAGCAAAATGGACTAGTGTTAAGATATGCTATTTTATCAAAACTTGTGCTATTTTAGCACTGGGTCTCATTTTATAGAATGAGACTTAGGGCCTCTTTTACAAAGCCGCGCTACCGATTCTATGGCCTCTTTTACAAAGCCGCGCTACCGATTCTATGATTCTTGGTGTGGTAAATGAAAGAAAGCCCATTCAATACCTATGGGCTTCCTCTCGTTTACCGCATGGGAATTGCTAGCGTGGCTTTGTAAAAGAAGCCCTTAGTTACTAATAGCCCGGCTTAACACTAAAATAACTCATCTTAATGGTAGTCCATCTGTTTGATGTTGCTTTTGACTCCTAACTTTTCACTTGTTCGTAACCTTTATCTTGTCTTCCTCTCTTCAATAGTCCCTTATCCCTATGTGTCCTATCTGTCTGTCCTACCCTTATCCCTTATTTGTCCTGTCTGTCTGTCCTGAATTAGATTGTAAGCTCTCTTGAGCAGGGACTGTCTCTTCTTCATGTTCAATTGTGAAGCACTGCGTACAACTGGTAGCGCTATAGAAATGATTTGTAGTAGTAGTAGTAGTAGTACTTTGATAACATCCCCTCTAAATCTTACAACTACATCAGTGGCAAAATAAAATGACAATGGCAATCCTCCTGCTGAATAAATACATTCCAATATAACATAAAATTCAAAACCCAACAAATCCCTGAAAAATATCACCTCTAGTTTTTAGATTCCTTCTTAAGGTTGCTTAGTAGTCAAGTTTCATTCTATTGTAGGTAGATATCTTTGACCAGAAGTGCCAAAACTGCAATCCTGGATGGCCATAAACAGTCAGATTATCCCTAATGAAAATGGATAAGATATTGTGGGGGGGGGGGGGGGGGGGGGGGGGGGGGGGGGGGGGGGAATAGGGAAAGGGAGCGGAATTTGATCTACCACCTTTCTGTGGTTACAATCAAAACAGTTTACATCTTAGATACTTACTTTGTACCAGGGTCAATGTAGGGTTAAGTATACATAAGTACATAAGTAATGCCATACTGGGAAAAGACCAAGGGTCCATCGAGCCCAGCATCCTGTCCACGAAAGCGGCCAATCCAGGCCAAGGTCACCTGGCAAGCTTCCCAAACGTACAAACATTCTATACATGTTATTCCTGGAATTGTGGATTTTTCCCAAGTCCATTTAGTAGCGGTTTATGGACTTGTTCTTTAGGAAACCGTCTAACCCCTTTTTAAACTCTGCCAAGCTAACCACCTTCACCACGTTCTCCGGCAACGAATTCCAGAGTTTAATTACGCGTTGGGTGAAGAAACATTTTCTCCGATTTGTTTTAAATTTACTACACAGTAGTTTCATCGCATGCCCACTAGTCCTAGTATTTTTGGAAAACGTGAACAGACGCTTCACATCGACCTGTTTCACTCCACTCATTATTTTATATACCTCTATCATGTCTCCCCTCAGCCGTCTCTTCTCCAAGCTGAAAAGCCCTAGCCTCCTTAGTCTTTCTTCATAGGGAAGTCGTCCCATCCCCGCTATCATTTTAGTCGTCCTTCGCTGCACCTTTTCCAGTTCCACTATATCTTTCTTGAGATGCGGCGACCAGAATTGAACACAATACTCAAGGTGCGGTCGTACCATGGAGCGATACAACGGCATTATAACATCCTCACACCTGTTTTCCATACCTTTCCTAATAATACCCAACATTTTATTCACTTTCCGAGCTGCAGCAGCACACTGAGCAGAAGGTTTCAGTGTATTATCGACGGTGACACCCAGATCCCTTTCTTGGTCCGTAACTCCTAACGTGGAACCTTGCATGACATAGCTATAATTTGGGTTCTTTTATCCCACGTGCATCACCTTGCACTTGCTCACATTAAACGTCATCTGCCATCTAGCCGCCTAGTCTCCCATTCTCGTAAGGTCCTGCTGTAATTTTTCACAATCCTGTCGCGAGTTCACGACTTTGAATAACTTTGTGTCATCAGCAAATTTAATTACCTCGCTAGTTACTCCCATCTCTAAATCATTTATAAATATATTAAAAAGCAGCAGTCCTAGCACAGACCCCTGTGGAACCCCACTAACTACCCTTCTCCATTGTGAATACTGCTCATTTAACCCCACTCTCTGATTCCTATCGTTCAACCAGTTTTTAATCCACAATAGGACTTTTCCTCCTATCCCATGACCCTCCAATTTCCACTGTAGCCTTTCATGAGGTACCTTGTCAAACGCCTTTTAAAATCCAGATATACAATATGAACCGGCTCCCCTTTGTCCACATGTTTATTTACTCCTTCAAAGAATTGAAGTAAATTGGTCAGGCAAGATTTCCCCACACAAAAGCCATGCTGACTCAGTCTCAGTAATCCATGTCCTTGGATGTGCTCTGTCACAAGGAGCTGCAGTGGGAATTGAACTCGGGTCCCCTGGTTCACAGGTCACTGCACTGATCATTAGGCTACTCCTCCACATCACAGACATATCTGCACCCCATCTTTATGTTTATGATATTTATTTTGTCTTGATATACTGCCTTTCCTTTAGAAAAGCAGAGCGGTTTGCAAAGAGGGGCATTTTCGATATGACGTCTAAGTCCGACTTTGGACGTTTTGCAAAAAAAGGTCCAAAATTTGAATAGCAAAGAAGGTCATTTTCAAAAAAAGAAAAATGTCTACCTTTTGTTTTCGAAAATAGAAGGTTTTGTGCTTTGGAAGTTTTATTTTTTGGTCCATTTTTGAAAAAAAAAAAAAGTCTACGTGCATATGCTCTTCTCTTTCCCATTACTGGTAAGAGGTATGGTCTACTATATAGAAGATTTGTGATATTATTGAACCTCTCTCTTCTGCTATTTTTGGAGATCTATTGTGTTAACCAGAATTACCAACTGATATACTGCCAAATTAACAGATTTGTTATTAGCACTAGACATCAAAGTCATTCTTTCATCTTGGAAAACAACTTTCAACATTACCTAAGTTCATTGGTGGAATCTTATTTGTCCCACTCGCAAATTTGAAATTGCTGGCACCATTCACTGTGTTATGCACAGTTCTTGAGTCATGCTCAGAGCACCAGAGGAGGGGTGGGGGAGGAAGAAGAGGTGCCCAGAGAAAAAGGATGGGAGGGAGAAAAGCCAAAGGAGGAAAGGGGAAGACAATCTGAATCTTCCTGCTTGATACCCTACTGGCCTGAGGTATCCTTCAAACAGGTTTTATTCATTGCAATTTGCCTGCAGCATCAACCTCAAGCATTATCTGAACTCCTTCACCTTTCAAACAGTTCTCTTTAGCTCTTGTTTATGGAACAAACAGACCTGAAGCTAGAAGTAGGTTAAGATGTGCTGATATAAAATTCTTACGGTTTTGGAGAGAACAACAGCTCTTTTGCACTCAAACCATGTTTTTGCTTTCCTCCCATTCCTCTCCTAATGCCAGCTCTGCCCTGGTACAGGATTTGCAATGTTACGGGTGCCCTTTTGTTGTCTGCAGCTCTACAAGCATTGGAGCACATAGCTAATGACTATTTGCATGCATTAGTATGTTACTTGCGCTGATGGTGAGTGCACACGTTGTTTCCTATGGTAGGGGTCTTGCACCATACTGCATTGGTAAACGTAGGTGCTGGTCCGGCGCTAATGGTCTCTAGTGCCCGCGTTTACTTTTCAGCATCAGGGCATTACTTAGCCGATTCATAGACTGAATATCCCTGCTAACCAGCTAAGTTGCCACTCTGCCCTAACCAGTTAGAGGATAGCTGGCTAGCGGATATATTTAGTGGCACTAACCGGTTAAGTGCCACTGAATATCGGTGGCCAGCTTGCTCAGCAGGATATACATCTCCTGCTTGGTTAAACCCTTTTGAATATTGATTCCTAAAATTATAGGGGTCAATATTCAGCCAGTGGTGCTCAGTGTTTTGTTGACTAATTCTGGCGTTATTCCCAGATATTCAATGCCGGGTCCTGTCCAGGCTTCATCACTGGATATCCAGTTTTGCAGAGCCAGCTCACATAGCCGTTTAAGAGGTCCTTTTACTAAGGTATGCCAAAAAATGGCCTGTGCTTTGTAGATGCATGTATTGGATGCGCGCAGATCCATTTTTCAGTGTGCCTGTAAAAAAGCCCTTTTTTGTCAAAAATAGATGTGCGGCGAAATGAAAATTGGCGCGCGTCCATTTTGGGCCTGAGACCTTACCACCACCCATTCACCCAGCGGCAAGGACTTACGCATTAACTGGGTGGTAATTGTCAGAGTGCATACAATGCCGATTACCACTCGGTTAGCGCCAAGTGCTGGAAATTACTGGACACGCATACAAAATGAAATTACCACCCAGGTCACGCAGTAACCGGGTGGTAGTTCCAAACTGGTGTATGTTAGGCACACGTAGGTGTCTACACTGCTTAGTAAAAGGGCCCCTAAGTCTGATATTCAGCACTTAACCAGCTAGGGGTTACCACATAGAAATAGGACTGACTTTTATGAGGTCACATTCATACGGTAAACCTGCTAGTTAAGTTTTGAATATCAGCACTTAGCCATCCAAATGCTGATTCCACCCCTGGAACACCCTTAAAATAACCGGTTTTCACTTAGGCGATGTTAATTTTCATTGGCAATAACTGGTTAAATGCTACTGAAAATTAGTGCATAGCCCCAAACAGGCGATTTATCCAGCCAGGAGCCGTTTCTGGCCAAATTTGAATATTGACCCCCATAATGTATAAACATTACATGCACTACATAAGTACATAAGTATTGCCATACTGGGAAAGACCAAAGGTCCATCAAGCCCAGCATCCTGTTTCCAACAGTGGCCAATACCTGGCAAGATCCCAAAAAAGTACAAAACATTCTATACTGCTTATCCCAGAAATAGTGGATTTTCCCCAAGTCCATTTAATAATGGTCTATGGACTTTTTCTTCAGGAAGCCGTCCAAACCTTTTTAAAATTCAGCTAAGCTAACCACCTTTACTACATTCTCCGGTAACGAATTCCAGAGTTTAATTACACGTTGAGTGAAGAAACCTTTTCTCCGATTCATTTTAAATTTACTACATTGTAGCTTCATCGCATGCCCCCTAGTCCTAGTATTTTTGGAAAGCGTAAACAGACGCTTCACATCTACCCGTTCAACTCCACTCATTATTTTATAGACCTCTATCATATCTCCCCTCAGCCGCCTTTCCTCATAGGGAAGTCGTCCCATCCCCTCTATCATTTCGTCGCCCTTCTCTGCACCTTTTCTAATTCCACTATATCTTTTTTTGAGATGCAGCAACCAGAATTGAACAAAATATTCGCGGTGTGGTCGCACCATGGTGCGATGCAAAGGCGTTATAACATCCTCATTTTAGTTTTCCATTCCTTTCCTAATAATAACTAACATTCTATTTGCTTTCTTAGCCACAGCAGCACACTGAACAGGTTTCAACGTATCATCAACGACACCTAGATCCCTTTCTTGGTCTGTGACTCCTAACGTGGAACCTTGCATGATGTAGCCATAATTCAGGTTACTCTTTTCCACATGCATCACTTTGCACTTGCTCACATTAAACGTCATCTGCTAGTCTCCCAGTCTCGTATGGTCCTCTTGTAATTTGTCACAATCCTCCCGCGATTTAACAACTTTGAATAACTTTGTATCATCAGCAAATTTAATTACCTCACTAGTTACTCCCATCTCTAGATCATTTATAAATATGTTTAAAAAAACAGCAGTCCCAGCACAGACCCTCTGGGGAACCCCATTATCTACCCTTCTCCATTGAGGATACTGACCATTTAACCCTACTGTCTGTTTTCTATCTTTCAACCAGTTTTTAATCCACAATAGAACACTACCTCCTATCCCACTAATGTTACTTTAAATACCCACAATAGCCATGGAGCCTCCAGCACAGACAGGTCATCTCTCTCTTTCTTAAGAAGGCAAGGTCTGAAATCACATTGCATCCTCTCAGAATGCAAAAGAGACATCTTCCATAGCACTTTATGTGTCCTGGACTGAAATTTCAATTCTTGTGTCACCCTCTGACAAATGTCAGGAAGCCAGAAGATACGCACCAGCCTTTGGGAAGAGAGGACGCAATCTCTCAGCACAGAATTGAGAATTTAGAGCCACCTCTATTACATTTTCTATTCACATTACGAATATTTGTCATTTCCTGTTCTGTATACTGTGAAGTATCCCTCTGCACCACTCATCATTTATTTCTTACAGTATGATATATTTGTGTGCTGTTATTCCTCTTTTTTTCTGGTGACCTTTTTTTGCGGGGGGGGGGGGGGGGATAAACTGTTACAAGGAATTAATTTATACTTGGGGATAGCTTGAGCACTCACGAATGTTTCTCCACCACTTACCTATAAGGTAAGAATGATTTAAGAATAAAAGGAATTAAGTGTATTTATTGGATTGCATTAACCTGTATTACCAGGTTTAAAGGACAAGAACACTATATATTTAGATTCAAAAGGTTTATTAAGTTACAATATGATTAATGCAATCATATAAACGAGAGATAGTTCTTTTAAGAGATCTTTACAGATAATCTGTGCTTAAGTAAAGTAGCAAATCTAGATCAAAAGTTATAATTTACAGAACAGTCTTTGTTGTAGGATTGTTGAAGCTGAGAGAGAGAAAGTCTTTTGGCAAAGTTCTATTGTTCAGCAGAGTGATGAGCCATGTGATCACAGGAGCAGGGAGCAGGGCTTCTGCAGTGATAGATCTGAGTTGCAGTTGAAGAGAAGCATCTGCCTGGCTGGAACAGCTTGTATCTTTTATATCTTGCAAGCTTGCAGGAGGATATGATCACAGAGTCCCAGCACCTGCTTCCTGGTTTGCACTGGATAACTTGCAAGGCATTATGGTTATTGTAGTCTTTTCACATGATCACATTATAAGTCTTTCCTTTCTGCAGATGTCCTGGCGTCCATTTGTCTGATAGCTGATGGGAGGGGGCAGGTATACCTCTGATGACAGGGAAATGTTTTGTTTATGCTTTTCCTCTGAAGTCTTTGTCTTCAATGGGTTCTCCAGACTTTCTGTCTCTTGGGTCTTTGGTTTTCGGAGATGTCCTGATGAGCCTTCAGGTATCCACCTAGTCATGCTTTGTTTCAGATGGGAGGAGAAGAAAGCTACCTTTTGTCTCTGTTAAGTGTTTGTAATTGCCTAGCCCTGCTATCAGAAGTTCCCAGAAAAAGGGATAGGGAAAGAGAGTTTGAAAACTCCTTGCAGGCAGTACCTTTTGCCTTTAAAATGTTCCCCTAAGGGAGAGGGAAGGGGGCTTTGGAATTCTGCTGCAGTTTCAAATATATATTTTAAAGCTGTATTTTTGTGTTGCTATATATATATATATATATTTGTATCTGATTCAGCACAATATCATGCTACACATTTAATTCTGATGATTAGACTCATATCACGCTACAAAACGATGGATTTTACATAAACTGTTTGACATAGGATTTCTGTCAGGGCCAGAGTAGGGATATTTGATGTTGCACCACTTAGCCGTGTGTCCAGCTCCAGCCCGATTTGCAACATACCAACTTGGCCTAGCTCTGTGAGGCCCTAATCCAGCGCTTGCCTAGCTGCTCAGTCCGTGACCAAGCAGGAGGAAGAGTGCTTAATATCACACCAGTTTCCTCTGATGAGTGGGGTAAGTCTCCTTCTATCAGCCACAAAGCTATGGGATCTCACAGCTCACACATGACTGGCCCTCTAAAAAAGAGCAAACAGGGCTATTAAGTGCCCTTCTTCCTGCTATGGTGGCCACGCTGTTGGGGTAAGTATGGAAGGGTGGGAACCATAAGGAAGTGGATTTAAATTACCTGTCCACTGCCATTTGCCACTCTCAGAATCTTGGCCCTCTAGATGACCACGTAGTTTGCCTAATGCAGGGGTGTCTAACCTTGACCCTCGCCAAATCAGATTGTCATGAATCCCCCAATGAATATGCATGAGATCTATTTGCATACAATGGATCTCATGCACACTCATTGGAGAAATCCTGAAAACCCAACTGGACTGCAGCACTTGAGGACCGATGTTGGACACCCCTGGTCTAATGGAAGTGCCAGCTCTGATTGCAGTGTACCAGTACAGTGCATAAGTAGCACTTCAGCACGGAACGAACTGAAGTTAAGAATTGTACTCAATACACAGTATATTTATCAGCAACAATGAGGGTCACACAAGTTGTGATGAGAATAGTTGTTATATACTGGTATATTGATGTAAATGTATCATACTGTCTCCAAGAGAAATGTGGATATGAATAAGCAGTAGTAAGGAGAAGACAGTTTGAACTAGCAGTATGAAAGAAGTAATATAGAGTGGATGGATGGAATGCATGAGAATTAGAAGGACCTGATATAATTTAGAAGCGGATTTTATATATGTAAAGTTTGATAAAAATAAAAAAATTCAAAGCAAATAAAAGGTAGTTACTTTATATTGAGATTATTCAGATTTGTAACTAGAGTAAAACTAAGGGATCTCATTACAAGGATTAGTATACATATTTTTAAAGGATATCCTGCAACCTTGAATGGCTTTTATGGGGGAAGGGAAAGGGGCATCCAAAGACAAGTTTCAACAGCATTGCTCTGATAAGTACGGCATATTCATGAGCTCATCTCTTGCTAGTCAGATTAATTAGCAATACTGGAATAGCCTGTAAGTCACACCATGATTTGCTATGTAATGTGTGTGTGAGGAAGGATGAGGGGGGAGGGGTTCTTATCAAATGTAATCACTCTTTGGTTCATGGTGAGGACTGGAGCTGGTGGCTGAAGTCATCACATTAATAGGGTCATTTACTAATGGTTAAAATGTCTCTACAGCAGATGAGGTGTGATAACAGAATTAGTACACATTAACAATTAGTAAATGACTGCCAGTGCAGCTGTTCCTGGAATGCCAGTGAATAATAGAATACATGATTCAGATGGTGAAAGAGACTTTAGTACCAGATAGGGATGTGCATTTGGTTAGTACTTTCCATCTGAAAAATTGTATGCATATAAAACAAAGTTACTTACTGCGGACAGCAGGACTTAAATCCTCACATCGCTAATGGAACCCTGCACGGGAAGCACTATCCATGTAACTTTTCCAGAAGCCTTTGAGCACAGTCACCCATATGTGAGGATTCAGCAGTCTTGCCTGTCCTCAGATAAATAAAGTACACTAAGGGACTCATTTTTGAAAGAGAAAAACATCCAAAAAGTGTCATGAAGCACCATTTGGACAGATTTCTTCTCAAAACGTCCAAATCTGTATTTTTTAAACCTGCATTGCAGACGTCTATCTATGCATTTCATCTAGAGGCGTAGCTAGGTGGGGCCACAGGGGCATGGGTCCCCACAGATTTAGCCCTAGCCCCCTCCACTTTGACCACCCTGCCGCCGCCACTGCAAGGTACCCTTGCTGGCGGGGGTCCCCAACCCCCGCCAGCTTTAGTCTTCTTCAGCGCCAGTCTCCGGTGCGTTCACTGATCTGAGCTGTGAGTCCAGCACATCCTGCACGTTCCTTTAAGTGAAACTGAACATGCTCGGTTTCACTTAAAGGAACATGCTGGAGGACGTCAGGACTCACAGCACAGAGCAGCGAACGCGCTGGAGACCGGCGCTGAAGAAGACTAAGGCTGGCGGGGGTTGGGGACCCCCGCCAGCAAAGGTACCTTGCGGCAGCAGCAGAGGGTCAGTTGCGGGGAAGGCAGGCTAAAATGTGCCCCCCCACCTTGGGCTCTGGACCCCCTCCCGCCGAGGTCTGGCTATACTCCTGATTTCATCTGCAGTGTGACCAGATCACAAGGGAGCATGTCGGAGGTGTTTCAAAGGTGGGATTAAGGTGAATTTAGGATGTACCTAACACTTGGACATTTTACATCCTTAGGGCAAAAACTTCAACATTTCGGTCTAGACTTGTTTTCTAACAAATAAAGCACAAAAAGGTGTCCTAAATGACCACTGGAGGAATTCAAGGATGACTCCCCCTTACGTCCCCACTGGTCATTGACCCCCCTCCTACCACCAAAAACTGTGAATGAAAATAGTACTCACCAGCCTCTATGACAGCCTCAGATATTATAGCCAGGTCCATTAGAACAATATGCACGTCCCTGGAGTAGTGCAGTGCACTGCGGACAGGTGGACCCAGGTCCATACCTCCCTCTACCTGTTTCACTTGTGGTGGAAACTGTGAGCCCTCCAAAACTCACCAGAATCCTACTAAACTCAAATATATGTGCCCCCTTCACCCATAAAGGCTACTGTAGTGGTGAACAGTTGGGGGTAGTAGGTTCTTGGTGGGTTTTTGAGGGTTCAACAGACAAGATAAGGAAGCAATAGTTCCTGGGAGCATTTATATGACGTCCACAGCAGTGCCCCCTAGGGTGCCCCATTGCTCTCCTGGGATGTCTGGGGGACCAGTCCGCCAAAAATGCTGGCCCCTCCTACATCCCAATGGCTTGATTTTCTATATTTTTAACTTGTGGGGGTTTTTTTTTCCAAAAATGGCCTGAAAAGATAAATGCACAGAGCACAAACCTTGTACAAAAAAAAAAGGCGATATGTTTCACTTTTTTGAAAATGGATGCATTTGCTATTTGGAATTGGGACATTTATTGCAAAACGCCCAAAGTTGGACTTAGACCAGTGTTTCCCAAACTATGCACCGCGGTGAACTCACAGGGGTGCCTTGGGGCAGATGGGAGGCTAACAGGCAAGCGCTTTTGCTCAGTTATTACCCCCCTCTTGTACTGCCGGCGCGATGCGATTAATTTTTTTTTTAAGCAGTGCTGGTACACTGTCAGCAGGAATAGGCTGTTTCAGCCAATCCTGGGGCCTTTCTTCAGCCCTTGGGGTCAGGACATGCTGAAGAAAGGCCCCTGGGATTGTCTGAAGCAGCCTGTTCCTGCCGACGTGTACCTGTGTTTCTTGCTGCGTGCTTGCTTGTGTGTCTTTTCTGTGTAAGAGTGACTGTGGTTGAGTCTCTCTCTCCACTAGTTGCCGGCAGTGCCAGTGGTGGTCTCTGTGCCCCCCTCCCTCTCTGACCGCGGCTTCTCCACGTCACCTGGCCTGGGCCATGCCCTGGCGACAGATGCCAGATGGACGGTGTCTCTGGAGGCAGATCTCCTTCTTGATCTGCTCTCAGAGTCAGAGAGAGCAGATCATCAGAAGAGAGGGACGTGAGGCAACACCAGAGAGAACAGAGCCACAGGAGCCGCAGAAAAGTTGTTCTGCTTAATTGTTGATAGTATTTTTATTTAATCTCATTTATATTTTCAAACATGCCAGCCAGCTTGTGCAGCATATGAATGTAGTAGAGAAAGTATAACTTTTTATAGGTAGAGTAGTAATTTGTTATAAATCGTAATCAGTGTGTCATTTGTAGGGGCGACCCTGTGAGAAGGATGCCCATCTTCCGATTTGTGTCGAAAGATGGGCGTCCTTCTCTTTCAAAAATGAGCCTGTAAGGGTACCTTGAACCGAAAAAGTTTGGGAACCACTGACTTAGATGTTATATTGAAAAAACTCCTCCACATCAATTTTCTGCACGTAAAATTTCTGTGTAAAGTTGACTTACACACATCAAAACATATTTACACACATCAATCAAATTTTACATGTGTTAATTTCTGAGATAAACTCAGAAAAAACCTAGAAATCAACCAAAAATTGTTGAGAAAACAAAGTGAATAGTTCAGATCCCTAGTGCTTGATTTACTAAGCTTTCTTCCTATAGATATAGAAAGGAAGCCGTGGAGGGGCATTTTCAAAAGGACGTTCAAGTCAGAATAGAGATGTCCGGTTCATAACATCCAAGACGGACGTCTATCTCAAATGTATTTTCCAACAGGAAATATGTCAGGATTTACTGTTTGGAAATATGTGAGATGGACCTCCATGTGCTGAGGATGTCCAAAATAAACAGCCATTTAATAAACTGGAAGGTCCAACATATGAACAGCAAAAAAGCAGGGACAAAGATACATGTCTGGCAGCATTCTTAGAAGAATGGCCACACAGATATCTCTGTAGTGATTAATACAGTGGTCTTTAAACTAAGCAACTCAGGTTCTAATCCCACCTCAACTCTTTTATTTTGTAATTGTGAACTTTTCAGGAACAGAAAAATATCTACTGTACCTGAATGCGAACCACTTCAATAGCCTTCTGGCTTGCAGGTGGCTTCTATATTTAGGTAGAGTTAAGTATTTTTCTGTTTCTGGAGGACTTTTGACAGCCCAGACCTGTCAAACAACCACGGGAGGATTGTGCTGAGCGAATGCTCAGGAACAATTCTCCCGCACTTCTACCCCATGATCAGAGATAGTTGCGTGCTTAAATTTGCATGTAATTATCTCTGATCATAGGTCTAATAACGCCCCGCGCTGTTCCAGTGCTATTTTTGGAGCACTGTTTGGAACAGCGCAGGGTTTTGATCATCTGTATGTGAGGGATTAAGGAGGTGTCATGCCTTAATCCCTCTAGTGGTCTGCTGTTCAATCACAACATCTTTTTGTACTCTGCACACAGGTCTAACTTAGGATGTCCTTTTTAGATTTGGCTTTGTGGTAATCACTGTTGGACGTCTGGAATTTGGGCCCACTCAAAGCATGCCCACAACAAGCCCCCTTGCTATTTGGATATACTGCCTTTGCAAAATCAGGATTTGGACGTTTTTAAGCACATGGATGACCAGTTGGGCATTTTGAGATGTCCACATGCTTTAAAAATAAGCTCCTTGGTGAATTACATTGTTATATCTTTATTCCCTTATCTCTTGTTTGTCCTGTTTGTCTGTCCTAATTAGATTGTAAGCTCTGTCGAGCAGGGACTGTCTCTTCATGTTCAAGTGTACAGTGCTGCGTACGTCTAGTAGCGCTTTAGAAATGATAAGTAGTAGTAGTAGTAATCTTCCCTGCATTTTTCCTGCATGCTGTAATGAAAATGCTACCAAAACACTAAAACACTGGCTAATAAATATTTCCCGATTTTCATGCACACCTAGTGTCAGTATGGAGGCTGATTAGTTCTGCAACTGCAAGTGAACGACTACATGATAAAACACATAGTGGTACTTTTCACTGAAAAAGGCCTGTAGTGTGGCCTCTAGTGAGCTTAGCCCAATGCTTCCCAATCTTTTTGTGCCCATGACCCCCATGATTGTGGCTAAATAAAATTGTGTGACCCCCTTTGAGGTGCATAATAATAATGTACCTATGAACAACCCACCTAGGTCGTGATCCCAAAAGTAGGTTTTGTGACCTCATTTGGGGTCCAGAACTATAGTTTGGGAAACTCTTAGCCTCTGCTTTTGGCTGTCAGCTTCCAGCAAGAAGAAAAGAAGGATTCTTACATTAGTCAGATTCTTACAAAGAGATGGTATACATAGGTGAGCATTTGTGCTTTTGGTGGCTTGCTCGTGGATCCATGTTATCACATCCAGCAATCAACAATGAGGGAGCAGCAGCAAGATGAGAGGCTACCTTCGGCCAGTGGCCAGCCCACAAAAGGAAGAGATGCAGAACCTGTTGGGGGGGGGGGGTTGTAGGAAGAGGGAGGGAGTGATGGAAGCAATGCTGATAAAAAGCTCTGACTCCTAGCACACTCAGCTGTCTACTCTACTGTACCCCCAGGATGTTCTTTTGAAAAGACAACTCAGCCTAATTCCTTCTTACTGAGCGCTACAGTGTCAACATCAATTGTATCATATGTATCATATGTATCACATGCTTTCCTCCCTCTCATCTTTCTCTTCTAACCTCCTCTCTCCCTTTGCAAAGCAATTTCTCTTCTTCCTAGGTACCCACATTATAGGGACAGGTGTCATGCACTGATTGACAGCTACCAATGGATAAGTACCTCCTTCATCAGCCAATGTCATCCCCTCTCATCTCCCAGGAGCTCTGTGAAACAGGGCATTGTGGCTTTTTTTTAAAATGCATACTTGCAACATGTCAAGCCAGGGACAGTAACCTTCTAAGGCCTGCATTTCCATTCCATCACCACTGCGCTAAAAGATACCGACAGCTCCTTTCAATAATTCATAACCCCATTCTGCTTCTCTTGTACCAAGTTCTTGTTTGTTCTTCCTGGAAACAGGGAGGGACAATGAGATGGAGTACTGAAGATGGTTTAATCCCTGAAGCAATCTGACTTATCTTGTTGGCATCTAATTATCGTTTATTACTTGAATCTGTGTTTCTCTGAGATAAAGAAGGCTAAAGATAGATTAGAATTAGTAAAGGAAAGAGAAAACAACTAAGTTGCAGCAGAGGGAATGTGCGATGTGAACTAATGCTCTCCTTTCCAGGCAGTCTTTACATAGAAGCCAGATCTTAGGATCCAGTGGGTGCTGAGCATCCCCCAATATTGAGCATGCTCCTTCATTATGTCCAGGGAGGGGTTATTTGTATTGTGTCTGGCACCCCCAATCATTTTGAAATGAGTCTGCATACAACTTTTTCCCTTCTGATATTTCTCTCCTTACTCTTGGCCACCCGGTACTACTACAATCTCTGTCACCATCACCTGGAAATTCCCTCTACAGTGCCCATATACCCTGTTGCAATATGCTTTGCTTTGCTGGTGATTTGTAGGGAGATCCAGTAAATGTGCTAGAGACTCAGATGCACAATATCTATTTTGAAATACAGAAAATACTGGAGACTCCAGTATAATACAAATCAGATGAGAGAAAATCACTGCAGGGTCCAAAAATTGGGAGTAAGAAACCTACTGCCATGAGGAATCCATACAGATCCAGTAACCATCTAGCATGGGTCTATGGTTGATTCCTAGTTACTAGTTCTATATAGCTATGAATTCTCTACCACCTTCCCCCCAATTAAGAAATCAGGATGCAGCTTTCCAAGATCCACTTTCAACTGGGCTATTTATCCAGCCAGAGCAGAAGTTTCTTCAAAGATGCTTCAGTTCAAGTGAGAAACCCAAGGGTATGCTCAGAGACTTTCTCTCTTATATTCAGCCAAAGAAAACACAGCTACTTTGTACAGTCTTGAGGGAATACTCATCTTTACCTGTTTGTTAATATCTCAGTGTTAAGCCACCAAAAAGGTCCAAAGAACCCTTAATGCTCTTCCTAGTGTCAACTAGATCATGAGAATGGATATATATGGATTTTAATGCACATCCAGCCACTCCCATTATCACCAGCCAGGGTCTGTAACAGTATTATGGGCATTCTTAACAGAGTATGAAGTAGGACTGAGGAGTAGCCTAGTAGTTAGTACAGTGAACTGTATATTAAGGGACCCAGGTTTGCATGCCACTTCAACTCATTTTTTTTTTAATTGTGAGCCCTTCCAAACAGAAAAATACCTACTGTACCTAAATATATAAGATACCTGCAAGCCTGAAGGTAATTGAAGTGGTGTATATTCAGGTTCAGTAGGTAAAATTATGTTCCTGGAGGGCTCACAATTTGAAAATCAAACAGTTAAAATGGAATTTGAACTTGGGTCTCTTGGGTTACAATCCACTGTACTAACCACTAAGCTATCCCTCTGCTCTGCATGGACATCTGTGTGGCCATTTTCAAAGAATACTGCCAGACAGATGTCCATGCCCCTTGTTCCTCCTCCACGCCCCACCTTCATAATTTGGACATTCCAGTTTGTAAAATGGATGTTTATGCTGGATATTTCCCACATATGGATGTCCATCTTGACATATTTCCTGTTCAAAAATACATGTGAGATGGATGTCCATTTGGGACGTTCTGACTTGGATGTCACTATTCTGACTTGGGCATCCTTTTGAAAATACCCTTCCGCATGTCTTTATAAAATAGACTAAAAAAGGTGCCCTGTTATATACAACTACCCTCTGCCAGGGCACATTGATTATGTATGTAATTAGAATAATGCCATATCTCTCTATATAAAACGCACCTCCAACTTTCTAATGAAGCCTCACTTTCCCAACGTTCTAAAAGTGAGGCGGCAGAGACCACTTTTGATCCAAGAGTGTCTGCCCCGCCCACGCGTCAAACGCGATGACGTCGAGGGCGGAGCACTGACACTGAAGCATCGCCAACACGTTGCCACGCGACAAAATCGCATCGCAAAGAAAACCAAGCACAAAGAACAACAACAGAACAAGGGAGGAGAAAGAGCACCACAACAAACGAACAATTCACACTTCCACAGCAGCAGGGAGCGAAGGAACATCACTGAAGGGATTCCCATTCTGATGCCCCTGATCCTGTTGCCAGTATGTGCTATCCCAATAAAAAAAAGCCCTCCAAGCAAACAGAAACGGAACGCCATAACTACACTCCTCCGAGCAACAACCCCACCTCCTCTGCCTTGCAAATGGAAAACCAGATAAAAACTGCCAATCACGCTGGGTACACATCGCCAGCCACAACAAACACCCTCCCTGTCCTCCCGGACCGGCTGCCAAGGAATCGCACGAAGCACACGCCTACACTAACTGCACTGAACCCCCCACAAAAAAAAAACAGACAAAAGGATCCCTCCGACGCAACCCCCCCCCCCCCCCACACAAACAAAACCCACCCAAACGGAACCCTCTGGCGCCCAAACCCCCTCCTCCTACACCAAACAAACAACACCCAAACGGATCCCTCCGGTTTCATAAAAATACATACAAAGAGCCCACCTGAGTACTCCGAACGACTGCCACGGAAACGCAACATCCACCCGCCCCCCCCCCCCCCGAAAACAAAAAGCAGACAAAAGCAAACCTCCGACGCACAACCCCCCCCCCCCCCAAAAAAAAAAAAAGCCAAACAATCAGTGACTATAACGGAAACCTCCATCAGATGACACATGTGCCTTCAGCCCCGCCCCCACTACAGAAAAACACCCACATTCAACACTCAAACCAAGCCATAAATACTCCTCATCCTACCTGCCTGGAACGGATCCCTCCGGTTACAGCAAAAATACAAGTGCTTACAAATAGCACTAGAGACTGCCCTGCTGATTTCTCATTACTGTCTCAGACTCACATGCCGAGAATCAACCCCTACCGGCAACAACAAAAAAAAAAACACACCAAACTCCACACAACCCAAAACCGCCGGAAGCCCAACTAACCCGCCCCCTGCGTCACCTAACCCCGCCTCCCGCATCATTAACCCCACCCCGCGTCAATAACCCCGCCTCCCATGTCATTAACCCCGCCTCCCATGTCACTAGCCTCACCCCTGATGTCATAAACCCCACCCCAATGTCAACCCCACCCCCAAAGCCACAAACACTCAAACAGAACAACCTTACCCTACCCCACAAGCACCCCCTCCCCCCAAAACAATGCAACACTAACTGCTCATGCAACTCAGACACTTCTACCTCATACAGATATCACTGATTATACAATAAACTCCACACACACACACACACACACTTACTCAACCCCACACACCAACTTTCACACACTCTCCATCACTTCCACACACACACACACACAATCTCTGTGACACACATGACCTTTCAATCTCACACACAAAAAGACCGCCACACCCCCTCAAAAACATAGCAAAAAACACATACACTCAATAAAGCACCACACTAATACCAGCCAGCAACAACACGGCCAACCCCCCCCCCAAAAAAAAAAAAACCTGACCCCCCCTCCAAGCCCCCTGCAACACACTCTTAGTTCACCACCCCCTTCCCCCCTGTCATTGTGAGACACACAATAACACAAACACTCGCCCCCAACCTCCCAGCTCGCCCCACCCTCTCTCACTCACACACACACACATACACGAACTCTCCCTGTGACACACACACCGATACTCACACACACAATCTATCTCTGTGGGCAGAATTCACAATGCAGAAGGGTAGCTAAGGGAAGTACAAGGGAACAACGGAAATTGTCCCCCATACACTCTCACACAGTCACTCGCACATACACTCTCTCAAACATACACACTCCAAGGAAAACCTTGCTAGCGCCCGTTTCATTGTGTTCAGAAACGGGCCTTTTTTACTAGTATGAACATAAGCACACATATACGCATGTATATGCCAAAATTCCACCTAAGTGCTATTCTGTAAATAAGTACATATCTTATCAAACATATAAATGGCAAGTGACCAACTCACCTGCAAATGCGCAGTAGAGACTTCCCTCTCTGTCCTGTCCTCATGTCAAGACATGATGACGTCAGAGGGCGGAACAGAGAGGGAAACGGAGTCGGACTGTCGGACGCTGACGCTGACGCTGGAGCCTGGAAACAAACATTGTGTGCACCAACCTCCACCCTCCCCCCATCCCCGCCGCTGCTCCCGCCCCCCTCCGTATTGGGCCCCCTGCACTGACCTGACAGCGCCTCTCACCTCCGTGTGGAAGCGCTGCAGGCAGCAGTAGAGCGATCTGCTGCTGCCTGCAGTGCTTCCACACGGAGGTGAGAGGCGCTGTCAGGTCAGTGCAGGAGGCCCGGCACGGAGGGGGGAGAGGCGGCGGCAAGGAGGGTAGCTGGAAATCTCGCCCATTTTAACGGGCTTAACGGCTAGTATAGCATATATTTTATGGGTGTGTGTACACTTCGGCAGAGTATGGGCAGAGCATAGGCAGTATATTCAAATCAATGGCAATGATAGTTGGCTAATTTCATGTGCCTAATCTATACACATGTATTTTTGGTATTGTACTAGTAGTCTATAAAAGAAAGTAGACACCTAATCTTGGAAGCCCAGTCCAGATGCATTCCACGTATTTCCAAAGGTGGAAAGAAGAGAAAACAACAGCCAGCATGGTTAAAAGGTGAAGTAAATGAGGCTATTATAGCCAAAAGACTGTCCTTCAAAGAATGGAAAAAGGACCCAAATGAAGAAAATAAGAAGCAGCATAAGCACTGGCAAGTTAAATGAAAAGCATTAATAAAGAAGGCTAAAAGAGAAACTTGCTGCAGAGGCTAAAACTCACAGTAACAACTTTTTCAGGTACATCAGAAGTAGAAAGCTTGTGAGGGAATCCATGGGACCATTAGATCATGAAAGAGCAAAAGGGGCACTCAAGGAGGACAAGACCATAGCAGAGAGCCTGAATGAATTCTCTGTTTCTGTCTTTACTGAAGAAGATGTAAGAAATCCGCCTGTACCAGAAATGGTTTTCAAGAGTGATGATGCGGACTAACTGAAAGAAATCCATTGCTGCCTGGATGTCTCAGCGCCATCTAAAAAAACATGACCAAGACTGAGCTTCTTATCTTTCCCCCTAAACCAACCTCTCCTTCTTCCCCATTCTCTATTTCTGTGGATAACACTCTCATCCTCCCTGTCTCATCAGCTCGTAACCTTGGGGTCATCTTCGACTCCTCCCTCTCCTTCTCTGCACATAGTCAGCAGACTGCTAAAACCTGTCGTTTCTTTCTCTATAGTATCACCAAAATTCGCCCTTTCCTTTCTGAGCACACTACCAGAACCCTCATCCACACTCTTATCACCTCTCGCTTAGACTACGGCAACTTGCTTCTCACAGGTCTCCCACTTAGCCATCTCTCTCCTCTTCAATCTGTTCAAAATTCTGCTGCACGACTAATATTCCGCCAGTGTCGTTATGCTCATATTAGCCCTCTCCTCAAGTCACTTCACTGGCTTCCTATCCGTTTCCGCAAACAGTTCAAACTCCTCTTATTGACCTTCATTCACTCTGCAGCTCCTCAGTACCTCTCCATTCTCATCTCTCCCTACATTCCTCCCCGGGAACTCCGTTCACTGGGTAAATCTCTCTTATCTGCACCCTTCTCCTCCACTGCTAACTTCAGACTCCGTTCCTTCTATCTTGCTGCACCATATGCCTGGAATAGACTTCCTGAGCCAGTATGTGAAGCTCCATCTCTGGCCGTCTTCAAATCTAAGCTAAAAGCCCACCTTTTTGATGCAGCTTTTAGCTCCTAACCCTTATTCACTTGTTCAGAACCCTTATTTTATCATCCTCACTTTAATATTCCCTTGTCTCTTGTTTGTCCTGTTTGTCTGTCCTAATTAGATTGTAAGCTCTGTCGAGCAGGGACTGTCTCTTCATGTTCAAATGTACAGCGTTGCATATGTCTAGTAGTGCTTTATATTTATTTATTTGTTACATTTGTACCCCACATTTTCCCACCTATTTAGAAATGATAAGTAGTAGTAAGTAGTAGTAGTAGTAGTAAATCTCGATGAAACTGGAAGACGTACTGAGCCAAATTGACAAAGAGTAGTAAATCACCTGGACTGGATGGCATACATCCAAGTGTACTCAAAGAATTGCTGATATTCTGTTAGTAATATGTAACATGTCGTTAAAATCATCTGAAGATCGGAGGGTGGCAAATGTAACACTGATTTTTTAAAATGGTTCTAGGGGTGATACAGGAATAGACTGGTAAGCCTGATGTCGGTGCCGGGCAAAATAGTGGAAACTATTATGAAGAATAAAGTTATGGAATACATAGAGAAACATAGAGGGGCATAATTGAACGAAAACGTCTATCTCCATGGGCGTTTATCTCCGAGAACGGGTCCGTGAAGGGGAGGACCAAACCGTATTTTCGAAAAAAATAGACGTCCATGTTTTATTCGACAATTTGTGAGCTGGGCGTTTTTGTTTTTCAGTGATAATGGAAAATGAAAGCGCCCAGCTCAAAAACGAATAAATCCAAGGCATTTGTTCGTGGGAGGGGCCAGGATTCGTAGTGCACTGGTACCCCTCACATGCCAGGACACCAACCGGGCACCCTAGGGGGCACTTTTACAAAAAAAAAAAAAAAAGATAAAAGAGCTCCCAGGTGCATAGCACCCTTCCCTTGTGTGTTGAGCCCCCCAAATCCCCCTCAAAACCCACTGCCCACAAGTCTACACCATTACTATAGCCCTAAGGGGTGAAGGGGGGCACCTACATGTGGGTACAGTGGGTTTGGGGGGGTTGGACAACTAAGCATTAAGCAGCACAATTGTAACAGGTAGGGGGGATGGGCCTGGGTCCACCTGCCTGAAGTCCACTGCACCCCCTAACAACTGCTCCAGTGACCTGCATACTGCTGCCAGGGAGGTGGGTATGACATTTGAGGGTGAAATTAAAAAGTTGTGAAACATCATGTTTTGTGGTGGGAGGGGGTTAGTGACCACTGGGGGAGTCAGGGGAGGTCATCCCCAATTCCCTCTGGTGGTAATCTGGTCATTTAGGGCACTTTTTGGGGCCTTATTCGTGAAAAAACAGGGTCCAGGAAAAGTGCCCCAAATTCTAGCTACAAACGCATACTTTTTTTCCATTATCGGCGAAAGGCGCCCATCTCTCCTCGGCCAATAACCACGCCCCAGTTCCACCTTCGCCACGCCTCCGACACGCCCCCGTCAACTTTGTACGCTTCCGCGATGGAGTGCAGTTGAAAACGTCCAAAATCGGCTTTCCATTATACCGATTTATTCGTTTTTGTGAGATAAATATCTATCTCCCGATTTGGGTCGAAATCTAGGCGTTTTTCTCTTTCAATTATAAGGTGGATAGTTTAATGGAACAGAGACAGCACGGGTTCAGCCAAGGGAAGTCTTGCCTCACCAATTTCCTTAATTTCTTTGAAGGCATGAACAAACATGTGGATAAAGATGAGCTGGCTGATGTAGTGTACCTAGATTTTCAGAAAGCTTTTGATAAAGTTCCTCATGAGAGACTCCTGAGAAAATTAAAGTCATGTGCTAGGAGGCAAGGTTCTGGTGTGGATTAGAAACTGGTTATTGGACAGAAAACAGAGGGTAGAGTTAAATGGTAATTTCTCTCAATGCAGGAAGGTGAAGTGTAGAGTGCCACAGGGATCTGTATTGGGACTGGTGCTATTTAATATATTTATAAATGACACAGAAATTGGAATGACGAGTGAGGTGATTAAATTTGCAGATTATATAAAACTATTCAAGATTGTTAAAACACATGTGGACTGTGAAATATTGCAGGAAGACCTTAGGAAATTGGAAGACTGGGTATCCAAATGGCAGATGAAATTTAATGTGGACAAATGCAAGTTGATGCATATTGGAAAGAATAATCTGAATAATAGTTACCTGATGGCAGGGTCCACCTTGAGGTTCAGCACTCAAGAAAAAGATCTAGGTGTTGTTGTAGATAATAGGCTGAAATCTTCTGCTCAGTGTGCAGCAGCGGCCAAAAAAGCAAACAGGATGCTAGGAACTATTAGGAAAGGGATGGTGAATAAGACTAAAAATACTATAATGCCTCTGTATCGCTCCATGATGCGTCTGCACCTTGAGTATTGCGTTCAGTTCTGGTCGCTGTATCTCAAAAAAGATATAGCAGAATTAGAAAAAGTTCAAAGAACAGCGACCAAAATGATGAAGGGGAATGGAAATCCTCTCAAATAGGAAAAGCTGAAGAGGTTAAGGATCTTCAGCTTAGAAAAAAGACGGATGAGGAGAGATATGACTGAGGTCTACAAAATCCTGACTGGTGCAGAGCAATCAATTTTTTAGTAGTTCCAAAAGTACAAAGACTAGGGGACATTTGAGGAAGTTGCATGGAAATACTTTTTTTAAATACATAGGAGGAAATATTTTTTTCACTCAAAGAATAGATAAACTCTGGAACTCTTTGCCAGAGGGTGTAGTAACAGCAGATAGTGTATCTGGGTTTAAAAAAGATTTGGACAAATTCCTTGAGAGAAAGTCCATAGTCTGCTATTGAGACAGATATGGGGAAGCAACTGCTTGCCCTGGGATTGGTAGCATGGAATGTTGCTGCTAACTGGGTATCTGCCAGGTGCTTGTGACCTGGCTTGGCCAATGTTTAGAAAACAGTATAGTGGACTAGATTGACCATTGGTCTGACCCAGTATGGCTACTCTTATGTTCTTATGGCTAGTCTTATGTTTTACATAATAGAATGCCTATTTATAAGTGTCCAGTTATAGAATTATGCCCTATGTGCCTCTCCCAATGTCTCTCTCTTTGCACCTACTTTTCTAACGTATGTGCATGACCAAGCAACTTGCAGCCAGCATTTCTAAGAAGACACCAAGAAATGCTGCTTCTGGCCTTGAAAACACAAAGGTCGAATGGTCTTCCTCAAAATGTACCACCTGTTCCTCCGATCCCATTCCCACCCACCTTCTTAACGCCATCTCTCCTGCTCTTATTCCTCTTATCTGTCACATCCTCAACCTCTCACTTTCCACTGTGACTGTCCCTGCTGCCTTTAAACACCTCTCCTTATGAAGCCTTCACTCGACCCTTCTTGTCCCTCTAATTACCGGCCCATCTTCCTCCTCCCTTTTCTCTCCAAATTACTTGAGCGTGCTGTCCACCACCGCCGCCTTGATTTTCTCTCCTCACATGCTATTCTTGACCCACTACAATCTGGTTTTCGCCCTCTCCACTCAACCGAAACTGCGCTTACTAAAGTCTCCAATGACCTACTACTGGCTAAATCCAGAGGTCTCTATTCCATCCTCATTCTTCTTGATCACAGCATACTCCTCGATACCTTGTCCTCACTTGGATTCCAGGGCTCTGTTCTTTCCTGGTTCTCTTACTACCTCTCCCTCCGCACCTTCAGTGTTCACTCTGGTGGATCCTCTTCTACTTTATTTATTTTTTGTCTATTAGATTGTAAGCTCTTTGAGCAGGGACTGTCTTTCTTCTATGTTTGTGCAGCGCTGCGTATGCCTTGTAGCGCTATAGAAATGCTAAATAGTAATAGTAGTAGTAGTACTTCTATCCCTCTGCCTGTCGGCGTACCTCAGGGTTATGTCTACACTTCTTCCCTTGGTTCATTAATCTCATCCCATGGCTTTTTCTACTATCTCTATGCTGATGACTCCCAAATCTACCTTTCTACCCCTGATATCTCACCTTGCATCCAGACCAAAGTTTCAGCGTGCTTGTCTGACATTGCTGTCTGGATGTCTCAACGCCACCTGAAATTAAATATGACCAAAACCGAGCTTCTTATTTTCCCCCCAAACCCACCTCCCCGCTTCCCCCATTTTCTATTTCTGTTGATGGCTCTCTCATTCTCCCTGTCTCCTCAGCTCGAAACCTTGGGGTCATCTTTGACTCTTCTCTCTCCTTCTCTACTCACATCCAGCAGATCGCCAAGACCTGTCGTTTCTTTCTTTACAACATCCGTAAAATCCGCCCCTTTCTTTCCGAGCACTCTACCAAAACCCTCATCCACACCCTTGTCACCTCTTGTTTGGACTACTGCAATCTGTTTCTTGCTGGCCTCCCACTTAGTCACCTCTCCCCTCTCCAGTCGGTTCAAAACTCTGCTGCCCGTCTCATCTTCCGCCAGGGTCACTTTACTCATACTACCCCTCACCTCAAGTCACTTCACTGTCTTTCTTCTATGTTTGTGCAGCGCTGCGTACACTTTGTAGCGCTATAGAAATGCTAAATAGTAGTAGTAGTAGGGGGAAGGAACAGGAGAGAGACTTAGCGGGTACACTATGGACTCTCTTCTCTGATTCTGCTTCTGCTCAACTTCCCAGCTCCGCATAAACAGGCTTTACAGCAGCATTTTCTGATATTTAAAAACATTGATGAAGCTAGCCACCTTAATAATTTGCTGGAACTCAGGCTTCATCCTCACTCTCCTAAACAAAGGGAACTGTAATTCCCCTCAATTTAAACTCTGAATTACAGGATGTAAAGCAATCAATAGAGACCAACCCTTGCTGAAACAAAAAATCCTAGCATACATATTCTGTGATCTCTTATCCTCCATTATTGTTCTTCACTGGGGATTTCCTGCAGCTTTATTCTTGTCTCAGGGGATGATGCAGAAAGCCACATGGTAGAGTTGCATGCTGATTAAGTGGCTTCTACCACAAGATTAACAGGAAAATATTCCTCAGCAATGTAATAAACTAATGAGATGCAAATTCAACACACAGAGAACTTGTGTCCTAATCGGGGAAAGCCTGCCCAACACATGCACACCAAGATTCTGTGGTAAGGGCAGCTTCATTATGTGCATGTTCACAGAAAATGAAAGTGCCAGCACACATTTGCGCCTGAACTGGAATGTTGTTCTGCGTATAAATATTAGCCTTGCAAAAAACTGACATTAAATCCTCACAGCTAACCTTTATATGCTACCTCTGACTTGGTGGTGAATTTCTTGCATTGTGTACGCATGTTAAAAGCTCCTGTTTACTTCCGTGATTTGCAGAGGAATGCCTAATACCCTCATTACCATTCATTTTAATATACTGTGCGGTTATGTGTACCACACAAATTAATGTACATGTACATCTCATCATGGTAACCACACACTTCTGTTTGCAGTAGCTTTCTGCATTAGCCCTTCAGCCTTAGGGCAGGATTAAGCAAAGGCAAACTAGGCATGTGTCTTGGACCAAAATGATTAGGAGTGGCCTCCTCAGATGTGCTAATTCAATGATTCCTAAGGCAGGCTTCTGGCCTGATAAATCAGGGGAAGGGGTTAGCAGAACCACCACTGCTCACAGAGAGCTCTGTCTATTCTCCCCACCTTCTGTGCATTGTCTTCCAGATGGCAAGGAGTTGGTGAGCAGTGCTTCTTACCTGATGCTTCTCTCTCCAATGATTTTCCACTGTACTCAGAATAAGCAGAGACCCATTTGTGTCAATCTACTTGGTAATTTTTGGTAAGATACTTTTGCTGTATTTCTCCCTATATTACTCATCTCTAAACTCTTTTGGAATTGTTCTTCTTTTGATTACATGGCTCTCTTTTTCAAAAGTTAATAAAGTTTATTTAAATTAAAATTATATTATGATGGAGAGGCCCAATGCATTTTTTTTTTTTTTTTTTTTGCCTAGGGCCCATGAAACAATTAACCCTGCCTTGTTCGGCCTCCCTGGATCCTGAGCTTGGCTTCCAGCTTGTCTCTGTCTGCTTGCCCTACTTTCTTCTTGGACCTCAGATAGACTTCTGATTTTGATTTCCAGCTTCCTCTAACCCTGGCTCCTGCGCTGCAGGGCCAGTATATGGAGATACTTGAACTCCGGTAAGGCACAAGCAAGCCTATCTCCCAGCTGGTCACCGATGTCCCAACTGTTATATTATAATCTCCTGTCTGGTAGCACATAATATGCACATTTTATTGGTCAGACTTTTATAGAACTTTGACCTACTGAAGAGACACCAACCAAGAGAAACTAGCATCAAGTACACTTGAAAGTCACACAGTATGACACCAGAAGTAAAAATCAAAGTCAATAGGTATAGTGGAAGAAGAAGTGAGAAAAAAAAGAGTTCAAAGCAGGAGTTAAAGGGATACCACATCCAGCACAAGGCAATTAAACAGGACTCAGAATAGAAGAGGTCACTGCAATGGAAGTCCCTCCCAGCTTGAGGAAAGATGCTCAACAGCACCTCCTGCTGGTTGAGTTGAATGGAGAGCCCCAGTTTTCAATCATAAAGCTTAGTTATGCAGTTATTGTATATCCAACCTGTCTCTTCAACTCTGCAGATTTTAACTACAGAAGACAAGGACACATTTAAACACACGAGTAAGAACTGTGCTTTGCAGTCTTCCTTTAATCACATAGGGGCCGCTGTAGAAAGCCTCATGGTTGAGCCATGGCTGTACCACAAAATTACCGATCCCAAAATAACATGGCATGCTATAATATAAGCAATAAACATGCAGATTACTGTTGTGTTAAAAACCACAACAGTAATTGGCAGCTCACTGCAAAATGTAATCCTTCCTGTCAGTACCTGAGCTGCGATTGGTTCAGGCACCAACAGGAAGGATGACATTAAAAAAAAAACCAAAAACAAAGTTGCTAGGGGTCAGCATCTGCCCAACATCCCTCCCTTTCTGCCCAACTCAACTCAAACTGCCCCTACTTCCCCCTGCCCCAGAAATGACCAACTCCCCCTCTCCACAACAGAACCAGCCCTATCCCTCCGTCCCGCCCAACTTTATAATTGCCCTGGTGACTAGGGCCCTCCCACCTGATCTCCTCCCTATCACTTTAGAAAGAAATCCCCAGTATCTAGGTCACCCTCCCCCCAACTAAAAAAAAAAAAAAATTCCCTGGTGTCTAGTGGCACCCTTCCCCCTACCCTGCCCAACTGGACTTGAATTTTTAAGTCCCTGGTGTCTATTGGGGACTCCCTGACCCCTTCCTCAGGTCCCCCTCTAGCTCCATACCTTAAATAAGGCAGGATTGATACCCACTCACTCCTGCACTGTCTGCCATGATCTTCAAAATAGATAAATCTAATAGGTAGGACTGTAATACTTGTAACTTTAATAGATATCCCGTGCAACTGTATTCTTATATGCTATGCAAGAACAACTGTAAATATATCTGTTAATTCACTCCTATAATGTCCTTATACCAATTTCAGCAAATCTGTAAACAATTTTTTTAACAGGACCTTCAGAGTTCACAGCATCAATGTTGCTTAAACTGAACTGAATCACAACAGCAACGTGCATTTGTTCATCGATCCAATATTGTTTAAGAATTATTCATCCAGCTTGCACTAGTCTTATAATACTTACAATATATGAGTTTCAAAATTTGATGAAACATAAGATCAAGTAACACTACTTGATTTTACTTTTCATCAAATTTTGAAACTTTTGAAGGCTTTCTGGATGATCTTTAAATACAAGTATTATAAGACTAGTGCAAGCTGGATGAATTCTTAAATAATATTGGATCGATGAAGATATGCACATTGCTGCTCTGATTCAGTTCAGTTTAAGCAACATTGATGTTGTGAACTCTGAAGATCCTGTTCAAAAATTGTTTACAGATTTGCTGAAATTGATATCAGGACATTATATGAGTGAATTAGCAGATATATTTACAGTTGTTCTTGCATAGCATATAAGAATACAGTTGCCTGGGATAACTATTAATGTTACAAAATGATCTCCAAAATGGCAGCACCCTGCCTCACAGGGTGCACTGTGGGATACTCCAGGCAGGGTCAGTCTGCAAAAACAGGGGGAGGGGTGCCCTAGACACCAGGAATTTCTTTTCTAAAATGGTAGGGAAGAGGGTCGGGTGAGGAGGGTGTGCTCTAGCTATCAGGGTCAGATTGTGTGTGGGGGTGCCCTAGGTGAAGGGAGGGAGGAAGGGTCATTCGGATCTAGTAGGGGCCCCAGGGGGTTTCCAATGCTAAAAGCTAATGGAGCAGAAAGGTCAGGTTGGGCTACGCCTTCCCTGGACCTGGCGATAAAATTCACACCGTAACCATACATCGGAGGCCATGTTTTTCTTTTTTACATCGCTGCAGCATTCTTAATGGCCTCATATGCAATCATTTGAATACAACGTGCGGCCATATATGCAACACAAGATAAACTAATACTCAGTCCCCTTCCTGCATTGCTTGTGCATATATACACCTTGTGGTATCTGAACAGCTGAGCTGGCAGTACCTTTCTGCACTGGCACCTGTAAAAGACAACTGGTACTATGTCCCAGACATGATTAAAACAAATGAATACCTCAATCAGAACTACCTGTTCTCCATCCTCATGTCCAGTTCCTTCCCTCCACACTACTATCCAGCCATGCCAGTGTTTAATTATAGAGAGAGATTCATCAATCCCCCTTTAATTACTATAGTAAAGATGCCGTCTTTAATGATGATAAGGGAGTAATTAGTACAGAGGAACAGGATAACAGCTTTCAAAGACAGTTGGTGTCAAGATAACACTGGGTCCCAAGTTTCAAAGTGACAAATAAATCTCCAGGGCAGCAACCATTGAGATTGTGTTCAGAGAGCAAAAATGTCATCTAAACACACACACACACAAACAAAATACAACCACAGTATAAACAATGCAGTGCGTGCGGGGATAAATGCCTTATTTTTAGAAATCTAGGCATTTAGGGGTTGATGTAGTAACCTTGTGTTACAGTCATGCGCTGGAGCTTAGCGCATGGTTTTCCTAACAAAATCAAAATGAAAAAAAAATGTTGCTCCCCAATGGAAAGTGAAGATACATACCTGTAGCAGGTATTCTCCGAGGACAGCAGGCTGATTATTCTCACGGATAGGGTCGTAGTCCGCAACGGCCCAGCAAAATCTTGAGAGCAAAGAAGTCTCTCGAATGCTGCATCGCACGGGCAGAGCGCACTGCACATGCGTGAACTGCTTCCCACCCGTGACACGAGTGTGAGTCCCTCAGTTTAATAGAAACTAGAACAACTCCAAGGGGAGGAGGGCGGGTATGTGAGAATAACCAGCCTGCTGTCCTCGGAGAATACCTACTACAGGTATGTATCTTCACTTTCTCCAAGTACAAGCAGGCTGATTATTCTCATGGATGGGGTAGCCCCCAGGCTCACTCAAAACAATGAACATTGGTCAATTGGGCCTCGCAACGGCGAGGACATAACAGAGATTGACCTGAAAAGAAACACAACTATGTGAGAGTGCAGCCTGGAACAGAACAGAAATGGGCCTAGGAGGGAGGAGTTGGATTCTAAACCCCGAACAGATTCTGCAGCACCGACTGCCCAAACCGTCGCGTCGGGTAACTGCTGAAGGCAGTAGTGAGATGTGAATGTGTGGACTGATGACCAAGTAGCAGCTTTGCAAATCTCTTCAATAGAAGCTGACTTCAAGTGAGCCACTGACGCAGTCATGGCTCTGACATTATGAGCCATGACAGATATGCAATCCGCTAGCCAATTAGAGATTGTGCGTTTTCCGATGGTGACTCCCCTCCTGTTGGGATCGAAAGAAACAAACAACTGGGTGGACTGTCTATAGGGCTTTGTCCGCTCCACGTAAAAGGCCAATGCTCTCTTACAGTCCAAGGTGTGCAACTTGTCTTCACCAGTGCGGGTATGAGGACGGGGAAAAAATGTTGGCAAGACAATTGACTGGTTCAGATGGAACTCCGACACCACCTTCGGCAAGAACTTAGGGTGAGTGTGGAGGACTACTCTGTTATGATGAAATTTGATATAAGGTGCATGCACTACCAGGGCTTGGAGCTCACTGACTCTACAAGCTGAAGTAACAGTCATCAAGAAAATGACCTTCCGGGTCAAGTACTTCAGATGGCAGGAATTCAGTGGCTCAAATGGAGCTTTCATCAGCTGGGTGAGAATGACGTTGAGATCCCATGACACTGGTGGAGGTTTGACAGAAGCAAACCTCTCATAAAGTGAACTAATAAAGGCTGTCCAGAAATAGGCTTACCCTCTCTATATGTTGATGATGAACACTAATTGCACTAAGGTGAACCCTTATGGAGTTGGTCTTGAGACCAGACTCTGACAAGTGTAGAAGGTTTTCAAGCAGGGTTCATGTAGGTCAAGAAAAGGGATCTAGGGCCTTGCTGTCACACCAGACGGCAAACCTCCTCCATTTGAAAGAATAACACTTTTTCGTGGAATCTTTCCTGGAAGCAAGCAAGACTCGGGAGACACCCTCTGAAAGACCCAAAGAGGCAAACTCTAAGCTCTCAACATCCAGGCCGTGACAGCCAGAGACTGGA
Source organism: Microcaecilia unicolor (assembly GCF_901765095.1). Taxonomy (NCBI): domain Eukaryota; kingdom Metazoa; phylum Chordata; class Amphibia; order Gymnophiona; family Siphonopidae; genus Microcaecilia; species Microcaecilia unicolor. The sequence continues at coordinate 257,819,518 of NC_044036.1, forward strand.
GGGTGGGATGAAGAAGCGACCCGTCGATCTGGGTGATGAGGGTCGGAAAACACTCCAATCTCCACGGTTCTTCAGAGGACAACTCCAGAAGAAGAGGGAACCAGATCTGATGGGGCCAAAAGGGCGCAATCAGAATCATGGTTCGACGGTCTTGCTTGAGTTTCAGCAAAGTCTTCCCTACTAGAGGTATGGGAGGATAAGCATACAGAAGGCCTGCCCCCCAGTGAAGGAGAAAGGCATCTGACGCAAGTCTGTCGTGGGCCTGAAGTCTGGAACGGAATTGAGGGACTTTGTGATTGATCTGAGTGGCAAAAGAACCACTGAGGGGGTGCCCCATGCTCGGAAGATCTTGCGGACTATGTCCATGTTCAGTGACCACTCGTGAGGTTGCGTGATCCTGCTCAATCTGTCAGCCAGATTGTTGTTTACACCTGCCAGATACGTGGCCTGGAGAAACATGCCATGATGGTACGTCCAAAGCCACATCCGGACGGCTTCCTGACACGGAGGACGAGATCCGGTGCCCCCCTGCTTGTTGGTGTAATACATAGCAACCTGATTGTCTGTCTGAATTAGAATAATTTGGTTGGACAGCCGATCTCTGAAAGCCTTGAGAGCGTTCCAGATCGCTCATAATTCCAGGAGGTTGATCTGAAGACCCTTTTCCTGAAAGGACCAAACTCCTTGAGTGTGAAGCCCATCTACATGAGCTCCCCACCCCAGGAGGGATGCATCCGTCGTCAGCACTTTTTGTGGCTGAGGAATTTGGAATGGACGTCCCAAGGTCAGATTGGATCGAATAGTCCACCAGAGTAAGGAATTGCAAAAGTCGGTGGAAAGATGGATGACATCCTCTAGATCCCCTGTGGCCTGGCTCCACTGGGAAGCTAGGGTCCATTGAGCTGATCTCATATGCAGGTGTGCCATGGGGGTTACATGAACTGTGGAAGAAATATGTCCTAAGAGTCTCAACATCTGCCGAGCGGAAGAAATGTGTCCTAAGAGTCTCAACATCTGCCGCGCTGTGATCTGTTGAGACGTTTGAACCAGGGAACTAGGGCCAGGAGATTGTCGGTCCTTGTCTGAGGAAGATACGCTTGAGACATCTGTGTGTCCAACAGCGATCCGATGAATCATGTTATGTCTGTGCTTTCCTCACCCTCTGGTGGCCAAAACGGGTGGCTGCTATGGACCATCACCCGTTCCAGATTTCTGCTCAGTCTGGTCCGAATCTTCCAGGCTGCCAGGTTTGCTTGTGTTGTTTGAGCATACACAGCACCCGTAGCTGCCTGGTGATTGCAGCAGCTGAGCCTCAACTGCTTCTGGGCTTATTAGCCATCTTGAAACATTTCTGCTTTGCCTTTGCATCGTCTAAGGCCCTGGTATGTTGGAGTGCTGGTTAGGGTTACCATATGGCTCCAGAAAAAGGAGGATGGATTGAGCCAGCCGGGTTTTACTTCCATTGCAAAGCAATGGAAGTAAAACCCGGCTGGCTCAATTACTTCCATTGAAAACAATGGAAGTAAAACCCGGCTGGCTTAATCCGTCCTCCTGTAACCCTAGTGCTGGTGCACTTCTGCTGTTTCCAGTTTCTAGTTTATTCCTGCCTTGATTCTTGTCTGTTCTTGCTAGTCTGTGGATAGTTAGATTAGATTGTTGTTTATTTGCTTGTCTTGTCTCTGAGTTGTAGTTCTGTGTTAGTCCTTGTTTGTTTGTATCTTACTGGCTGCTCTGCAGCTTTTAGTTTTGTGTCTTGTTAGTCTGTGTTTTCAGCTTTCAGTCCTGTCCTTTAGCCTATCCTTTTCCTGCCTTGCTGTCCCTGTGCTGCCTAGCTGTTATCCAGTCCCGCCCTGTCCAGTAAGTCCTGCCGGCCACCTGAAGCCTGGAGCTCAACTCTTGGTGAAAAGTGGCCAGGTGCAGGTGAAGCCTAACTGTTTGTCAGAGATCTGCCCTGTCTCTAGCGTGGGGTGGTTTTGCCTGCCACTGCCACTCCTTGGCAGTGGCCCAAGGGCTCACAAACCCAGTTTCCAGCTTTGAAAACGTGACAGAATGCAAAGGCCATGAGCTCGGCAAGATTACCCTTCCAGCTGGGGTTCCAGCCTCTGACTTTTTTTCCTGTTGGCAATCCAGCTCCCAGCCCGGGCGCAGCTCCTAGTTCCAGTTCAGATTCCAGTTTCAACTTAATGTCTGCTCTTAACTCTTGGATGACGTTCCATGAGTACCGTGATAAACTTTTGTCTGATCCAGTCCTGAAGAATACTCCGGAAGCTGCAGCGGAGAGAGAGCGTGTCTGTGGGCTTGGGTTCTTTGAAAGCTCAGTTTCTGCTATTGATCCGGCTACCCCGCTCTACGATTATCGCCTCAGACTTTCCTTTGATCCAGCCCTGGGGGATACTACTGAAGCTGATGCTGAGGGAAGGTGTCTTAGAAGTCCCGAGTGCACGGCTCTCCTGCAGTCTTTTTGCGCTCGAGTGGCGCCTCTAGTCAAGCCTCAGAGTCCAGTCTATGGGACGCTTCTAACCGAGCCTCAAATCCTCGGTCAAGTGACACTCCCACTCAAGCCTCGGAGTCCAGTCCAAGTCGCACTTCGAACCGAGCCTCCGATGCCAGTCCAAGTGACGCTTCCAGTCAAGCCTCTGAGTCCAGTTCGAGTGGCACTTCTAACTGAGCCTTTGAGTCCTGTTCAAGTGGCACTCCTAGCCGAGCCTTTGCCGAGTTTGAGTGCCAGCCAAGATGATGCTGAGTCCCAGCTGAGTTCCAGCTCCAGCCAAGATGCTGAGTCCTGGCTGAGTTCCAGTTCCAGTCAAGATGTTCCTGAGTCTGCTCTGAGTTCCAACCAAGTGCCTGAGCCTGCTCTGAGTTCCAGCCAAGCGCCGGAGTCTGCTCTGAGTTCCAGTCAAGCCTCTGAGCCTGCCCTGAGTTCCAGCCAAGCTTCTGAGCCTGCCCTGAGTTCCAGCCAAGATATTCCTGAGTCTGCACTGAGTTCTAGCCAAGTGCCTGAGCCTGCTCTGAGTTCCAGCCAAGCGCCAGAGTCTGCTCTGAGTTCCAGTCAAGATTCTGAGCCTGTCCTGAGTTCCAGCCAAGATGCTACTGAGTCTGCACTGAGTTCCAGCCAAATGCCTGAGCCTGCTCTGAGTTCCAGCCAAGCGCTGGAGTCTGCTCTGAGTTCCAGTCAAGCTTCTGAGCCTGCCCTGAGTTCCAGCCAAGCTGTGCCTGAGTCTGCTTCGAGGTCCAATTCTGAGAGCAGTCCGAGGGCCGGCTCTGATGCCTGCCAGATGCCAGTCGACTCTGGTTCAAGCTCCAGCCAAGCTACCCCTGGTCATGTTTTGAGGCTCCTTCGTAGATTCCACCATTGCAACCCGTGGAGACCTGAATTCCCCTTGGAGGTAGGGTGGCCTTGAGGAGGGGGTACTGTTACGTCTGTGCTTTCCTCGCCCTCTGGTGGTCAGAACGGGTGGCTGCAGGGCCGGTCTTAGGCAGAGGCGACTGAGGCAGCCGCATAGGGCCCCGCGCCTAAGGGGGGCCCCGCACGGCGCACCTCAGCTCTGCCTCGCCACCGGACTGCCGCTGCTCGCCCGCCCTCCACCCATGTCAAACGACGGGACTTTCCGCGTTCCCCTGCTTCCCCTCCCTCCAGGCACCTAAGCCCCCCTCTCGTCCGAGCCCCCCCTCCCCAACCCGCCAAACGACCCTCTTCTGCCACCCGACCCGGCCGGCACCTCACCTGACCCAACATTTAAAAAAAAATCTTCAAGCGGCGATGCCTGCGTCTGACTAGAAGAAGAAAAACCGCTTCACGGTTCGTCCATTGGCTGGCCTTCCCTCATGTCCCACCCTTGCGGAAGTTACATCAGAGGGCGGGACATGAGGGAAGGCCGGCCAATGGACGAACCGCGAAGCGTTTTTTCTTCTTCTAGTGAGACGCAGGCATCGCCGCTTGAAGATTTTTTTTACAATGTTGGGTCAGGTGAGGTGCCTGCTGGGTCGGGTGGCAGAAGAGGGTCGTTTGGCGGGTCGGGGGGGGGCTGAGGTGCCTGGAGGGGGAGCAGGGAAACGAGGAGAGTCGCGTGCTGGACAAGGGTGGAGGGCATGGGGGACGGGGGGGGGGTTACTGGGCATGGGTAGATGGCGGGGGGGGGTTACTGGACATGGGTAGATGGCAGGGGAGGGAGGGGTTGGACATAGGTGGATGGCAGTTGGCAGGGGAGGGCAGGAGGGTCACTGGACATGGGTGGATGGCAGGGGAGGGGGGTTTCTGGACATTTGTGGATGGCAGTTGGCAGGGGAGGGCAGGGGGGACAGGAGGGTCACTGGACAAGGTTGGATGGAGGGGAGGGGGTTTTTTGGACATAGGTGGATGGCAGGGGCGAGCAGGGAGGACAGGAGGGTCACTGGACATGGGTGGATGGCTGGGGAGGGGGGGTTTGGACATAGGTGGATGGCAATTGGCAGAGGAGGGCAGGGGGGACAGGAGGGTCGCTGGACATGGGTGGATGGCAGGGGAGGGGAGTTTATGGACATATGTGGATGGCAGGGGGGACAGGAGGGTCACTGGACATGGTTGGATGGAGGGGAGGGGGGGTTTTGGACATAGGTGGATGGCAGGGGTGGGCAGGGAGGACAGGAGGGTCACTGGACATGGGTGGATGGCCGGGGAGCGGGGTTTGGACATAGGTGGATGGCAGTTGGCAGGGGAGGGCAGGGGGACAGGAGGGTCGCTGGACATGGGTGGATGGCAGGGGAGGGGGGTTTCTGGACATATGTGTATGGCATGGGGGACAGGAGGGTCGCTGGACAGGGGTGCATGGAGGGGAGGTGGACAGGGGTGCATGGAGGGGAGGGGGGTTTCTGGACATAGGTGGATGGCAGGGGTGGGCAGGGAGGACAGGAGTGTCACTGGACATGGGTGGATGGCAGGGGAGGGGGGTTTGGACATAGGTGGATGGCAGTTGGCAGGGGAGGGCAGGGGGGACAGGAGGGTCGCTGGACATGGGTGGATGGCAGGGGAGGGGGGTTTCTGGACATAGGTGGATGGCAGGGGCGGGCAGGGAGGACAGGGGGGTCACTGGACATGGGTGGAGGGCAGGGGAGGGGGATTTCTGGACATAGGTGGATGGCAGGGGCGGGCAGGGAGGACAGGAGGGTCACTGGACATGGGTGGATGGCAGGGGAGGGGGGTTTCTGGACATAGGTGGATGGCAGAGGGGACGGGGGGAGTTGCTGGACATAGATGGATGGCAGGGGGGACAGGAGGGTTGCTGGACATGGGTGCATGGAGAAGAGAAGAAATGCTGGACATGGATGGAGGCGAGGGAAGAGTGAGGAAGGCGATGAGGTGAGGGAAAAAGGAAGAGAGGAGAAAAAGTGCACATGGATATAGAAAATAGGCAGAAGCTGGATCCACTGGACAGTCAAGTCTGCAGAGGACCCAGCTTTTACTTACGGATGTAGGGCAAGAAATGAAGAAGAAAGGCGGAAAGTAAAGAAATAAATGGAAAGGAAGCCCTGGAAACTGAGTTAAGAGGACAGATAGCAGCACAATTGGATACTGAGCCAGCATGATCAGAAAAACGAAGTTACCAGACAACAAAGGTAGAAAAAAACTATTTTATTCAGGATTTATTAATTGGAATATGTCAGTTTTTGGAAATGGTGGGGGTTCCCTAGCGTTTACAAGCTGCCGTCATTTAAAGATAAGTTTATGCACTGAGATATGTTGGGCATATTTTATTATTAAAAACAGTTTTGCTGGATTACATAAATTATACGACTTGGAAATTAAACAGTGTGATATGAATGATAAGAAGGGGATTCAATGAGGATTTGCACCACACCATTGCGCTTGTGACGCAAAGAACATAACTGTTCAGATGGATGTGAGAGGCAGTTAGATCTGATGAACCCCGAAAATAATTTGGAGTAAATCGTGGATGACTATAAAAATTTGTAAACCCTGCAGTGAATATATATGTTTGGCACACTAATAGGATATTGGATGGAAGTTTAGTCCCCACATTTGTTCTATCTGGTGGGCTGTAATTTGAATAGTTTTTGGAAATGTGCGTCTGTGATATTTTTCAAGTAAGTTTCAATTTTTGTAGTGTTGCTCCATGCTGAGTCTGACTTCTTGAGGTAACTTTCCAGTTCAGTATTTTGCCTTCATGTGTTTTTCAGGTGTGATCAAGGAAGGTACAGTATTCTGCTACCGTATAGTTTGCAGCCCTTTTTGTTTGTTTTTTTTCACTAGGTTGTGCACTGGTGTTTTAGAGCCCGGTGTAATTACAGTTGCCTTTCCACGCCACGCATAAGGTTGTAGCTCGTCCTGTCCTTGGAATTAGTGTTGTTTATGGTTTGTTAAGGTTATGAGTGTGTTTTTGCACACGTTTGTGTACAGTGTTTTGCAGTGGAGAGATAGTGTGTTGGCCTTACTAAGGTGGCACCAAACATCAGAAAGGGTGAAGAGCCTAAATCATGACACACTACCTCTAAAAGGGTGATTTGTGGCTCTACATGAGAATTGTGGTATTATGATCCCTTGCTAGCTTCATATTGTTGACGGTCTGCATTTTCCGTATGGCTGGTATATTGGTGTATAAGGTATTAATTGTGTCTATTTTATTTTTACTTATTTTTTTTCTGTGTGTTGTCAGACAATTATGGATGACAGACAGAGTCGGAGTCTTCTTGAGTCAGAGAGTTGTGGTATATATTTTAAAACAATTTTAATACCTTGGTGGTCTATATGTTTTTATATTGTACATTATATTTTACACATCGCTTAATTTTATTGTATATCTTTTCATTTCATTTTTATTTTATTGCACATATGGGTTACAGAGTAATAGGGGAATTTGAAAGTACTGAATCTTTTCTTAATATTTTTCCTTTATTCTCCTTTGTTATGAGAATTGGAACTACTAATTGTAGTGGACTTGAACTGAATAATTTCTGGGGAGGGAAGGTTTCATGATATCATTGTGCTTATTATTTCAATCAGTTTTTTTGTACAAGTTTAGCTTCATTTGTCGTTATTTGAAATTTCATTATAAAATTTTCTAAAAATGGAATAATCGTATCAATGGGGCGGAGCTAGGGTGGGGGCATGGCTACAGTGGGGCGGGGCTAGGATGGGGCCCCACCAAATTGGTCTGCATAGGGCCCCGCACTTGCTAAGACCGGCCCTGGGTGGCTGCTATGGACCATCACCCGTTCCAGATTTCTGCTCAGTCTGGTCCGGATCTTCCAGGCTGCCAGGTTTGCTTGTGTTGTTTGAGCCTGCACAGCACCTGTAGCTGCCTGGTGATTGCAGCAGCTGAGCCTCAACTGCTTCTGGGCTTATTAACCATCTTGAAACATTTCTGCTTTGCCTTTGCATCGTCTAAGGCCCTGGTATGTTGGGGTGCTGGTGCACTTCTGCTGTTTCCAGTTTCTAGTTTATTTCTGCCTTGATTCTTGTCTGTTCTTGCTAGTCTGTGGATCAGTGGCATTCCTAGGGGGGCTGACACCCGGGGCGGATCGCCAATGCGCCTCCCCCCTCCGGTGCAGCGCCCCCTGGGTGCAACGCAAACCCCCCCCCCCCCGGCGAAACGCGACTATCCCCCCTCCCCTTACTCTGCTATCCCAATCCCTGGTGGTCCAGAGGTACCTCTTCGGGGCAGGAAAGAGCCCCCTCTTTCCTGCCCGGAGCTGCTAGCTGCCCTGCATCCTCCTGTCCTGGTGAGTCCGGCTCTCGGCGTTTCAAAATGGCCACCGAGAGTTGAAGTCTCGCGAGGCTGCTTCAACTCTCGGCGGCCATTTTGAAACGCCGAGAGCCGGACTCACCAGGATAGGAGGATGCAGGGCAGCTAGCAGCTCCGGGCAGGAAAGAGGGGGCTCTTTCCTGCCCCGAAGAGGTACCTCTAGACCACCAGGGATTGGGATAGCAGAGTAAGGGGAGGGGAGGGGGAGGAGAGATGACAGGGGGGAGGTTAGGGCATGGAAGGGGCGGGACAGGGGACGAGAAAGGGGCAGCTCCCCCCAGCGAAACGACACCCCCCCCCCGGTGCATCTTTACCTGCTGGGGGGGGGTGGCGGCGCGCGTCTGTCAGCAACGCTCGTTCCTTGCTCCCTCTGCCCGTTTACAGGAAATAACCCGTTCCAGGGCCAGAGGGCGTAGAGAACGAGAGTTGCCAACAGACGCGCGGCACCCCCCCAGCGGCGTGCACCCGGGGCGGACGGCCCCCACCGCCCCCCCCCCCCTTAGTACGCCACTGCTGTGGATAGTTAGATTAGATTGTTGTTTGTTTGTTTGTTTGTCTTGTCTCTGAGTTGTAGTTCTGTGTTAGTCCTTGTTTGTTTGTATCTTACTGGCTGCTCTACAGCTTTTAGTTTTGTGTCTTGTTAGTCAGTGTTTTGCTCCCTGTTTTAGTGGCTGTTTTCAGCTTTCAGTCCTGTCCTTTAGCCTATGCTTTCCCTGCCTTGCTGTCCCTGTGCTGTCTAGCTGTTATCCAGTCCTGCCCTGTCCAGTAAGTCCTGCCGGCCACCTGAAGCCTGGAGCTCAACTCTTGGTGAAAAGTGGCCAGGTGCAGGTGAAGCCTATCTGTTTGTCAGAGATCTGCTCTGTCTCTAGCGTGAGGTGGTTTTGCCTGCCACTGCCACTCCTCAGCAGTGGCCCAAGGGCTCATAAACCCAGTTTCCAGCTTTGAAAATGTGACAAATTCCAATTTCTGAATCGGGACAAGATGGGACTTGGCATAATTGATTACGAACCCCAGTAGCTCCAGCACTCGAATAGTCATCTGCATGGACTGTAGAGTGCCTGCCTCCGAGGTGCTCTTTACCAGCCAATCGTCGAGATAAGGGAAGACATGCACTCCCAGTCTGTGTAGCGATGCTGCGACAACTGCCAGGCACTTTGTGAAAACCCTGGGCGCAGGTGCGAGGCCAAAGGGCAGTAGACAGTACTGAAAGTGCCGAGTTCCCAACCAAAATCGAAGATACTTCCTGTGAGCTGGGAGTATTGAGATGTGGGTATAGGCATCCTTTAAGTCCAGAGAGCATAGCCAATCATTTTCCTGAATCATGGGAAGAAGTGTGCCTAGGGAAACCATCCTGAACTTTTCTCGGACAAAGAATTTTTTCAGGGCCCTTAGGTCTAGGATGGGACACATCCCCCCTGTTTTCTTTTGCACAAGGAAGTACCTGGAATAGAATCCCAGCCCTTCTTCCCCTGGTGGAACGGGTTCAACCGCATTAGCCTTTAGAAGGGCGGAGAGTTCCTCTGCAAGTACCTGATTGTGCTGGGAGCTGAAGGACTGAGCTCCCGGTGGACAATTTGGAGGCATGGATTCTAGATTGTGAGTGTATCCTAACCGAACTATTTAAAGAACCCACCTGTCGGAGGTTATAAGAGGCCACCTTTGGTGAAAAAATATTAACCTCCCTCCGATCGGCAAGTCGTCCGGAACAGACACTTTTTCTGAGGCTATGCTGCACTGGAGGCCGCAGGGGCCTTGTTCGCACGCTGTTGATGGGAACAAGCGCGCTGGGACTGAGCCTGGACAGGCTGCCGAGAAGCAGGAGTGTACCTACACCTATTGTAGGAATAGGGGGCATTCCTTTTCCCTCCAAAAAACCTCCTTGATGAGGAGGTGGCAGAAGACGCCCGACGGGAGAAAGAATCCATAGCATCATGGTGCTTTTTGATCTGATCGACAATGTCTCTACTTTTTCTCCAAAAAGATTATCCCCTCAGCAAGGAACATCCGCCATTCGCTGCTGGGTCTTATGATCCAGGTCAGAGACACGCATCCATGAGAGTCTGCGCATCACTATACCTTGAGCAGCTACTCGGGATGCCACATCAAAAGTGTCGTAAGTACCCCTGGCCAGGAATTTGCGACACGCCTTCTGCTGCCTAACCACCTGGTGAAAAGGTTCGGCGAGCTCCGGAGGAAGGGCATCGACCAAACTGGACAGTTGCCTCACCGAGTTCGGCAAGTGGATGCTTGTGTAGAGCTGGTAAGTTTGGATCTTGGCGGTGAGCATAGTGGCCTGATACATTTTCCTCCCAAAAGAATCCAAGGTCCTAGACTCTGCCTGGGGGTGCCGAGGCATAGTCTGTAGTACTCTTGGCTCTTCTGAGAGCAGAGTCCACCAACATGGAATCGTGAGGTAGTTGGGCCTTCACCATTACTGGCTTTCCATGGACTCTGTACTGGGACTCAGCTTTTTTGGGGACCACTGGATTAAATAGAGGAAACGACCAGTTTCGCATAAGAACTTCCCTGAGTGTGTTATGCAAGGGGGCCGTTGCAACCTCTGTGGGCGGAGAAGGATAGTCCAAGACCTCGAGCATCTCGGCCCTGGGCTCATCCACAACCTCCATAGGGAAAGGAATGTCCTTAGACATTTCCTGAACGAAGGAGGAAAAAGAACGACTCTCAGGTGGAGACAATCTTCTTTCTATTGGCGGAGTAGGATCAGAGGGGACCCCATATGACTCTTCCTCCGAAAAGTATCTGGGATCTTCCTCTTCCTCCCACGAGCACTCATCATCGGCGTCGGACAAAAGCTCTCTAAGAGCAGCCCGAACCCGAGCCTGTCTCGACGTTGAAGAACGACGACCTTGAGTGGGATGCCGAGAAGTCAACCCCTGCCTAAACTGTGGCGAAGCTTCCTCCGCCGACGTCGAGGTAGAATCGACCTGGGTGGCGGCCAATGCCGCAAGCGGCACCGAGGACGGGGACCTCACCACAAGCGAAGGCCCAGATGCCGCTTCCACAGTCGATGCAGGAGGCGCAAGCACCCCTGGCACCAACGCAGACTGGCACAGCAATCCCTCCAGAAGCTCTGGAAGAAGGGCCCTGATGCGCTCGTCGAGAGCCTCTATCGGAAAAGGCTGCGGGGCCGGTGTAGGAGTCGGTGGCAGAATCTGAGGGGGCTTGAGAGCCGGTACCAAGCTGCCCGAAGACCGACTCATCGGCACCTCCTTTATAGAGGGTGAGCGGTCCTCTAGGCGCTGACGCTTCTCAGGTGCTGAATCCCTCGGCTCCCTGGAGCTCTCAGTACCGTGTCTGGAAGTAGAACGATGACTGTGCTTCTTAGCCTTCGCTCGACGCCCGTCATCGAGACTCCTCGGTACTGAAGAGGAGGATGTGGAATCCTCACACCTCCTCAGGGGGCCTGCATAGCAGTAGGCCTCAAGACAGGTGGAGACCCACTCGACGCCTCGCTGCTTCCAGCTCGATGTGGTCGTTCGACAGCCATTACCTACGCTCTCGAAGTCGATGCTTCCCTCGATGTCGACGTCAATGCCGCCGACCTCGGTACTGATTTCGATGTCGAAGAACCGGACCAATCAGCAAAAAGTCTTTCACGCTGAGCATCCCGAGACACTTGAGTCAGTTTTTTCATTAGAGCACAGCTTACAAGCAGCTGGCAAATGTTCAGGCCCAAGGCACTGAAGACACCACACGTGGGGGTCGGTACCCGAGATGGTCCAGTTGCACTGAGTACAACGCTTGAAGCCGCTGAGTGTCTTCGATGACATGGGCGGAAAAACAGCGGCTGCAAAATTAAAAGACGCCATTGTGCCAATAAAAAAGTCACAAAAAGAGAAAAAAGGGAAAAATAACCCCGACTGCGTGGCCAAAAGAGGGCCGCAATGAAAAGAAAGAAAACTTACTACAGGTGAGAAAAGTAAGAGAATAAGGGACTTTTTTTTTTTTAGCTTTGAGTTGGAACTAAGCAAAAAACAAGGAAAATGAAAAGAAAAAACTCACGCACGATCCCCTGGGCCGAAGGCAACAACGAAGCAGAAAAAACTCCATGCTACCAGTGTCATGGAAAAAAAGCAACTGAGGGACTTACGCTCGTGTCGCGGGCAGGAAGCCGTTCGCACACGTGCGGTGCACTCTGCCTGCGCAACGCAGCGTTCAAGAGACTTCTTCTTTGCTCTCAAGATTTTGCCGGTTTCCTGGGCCGTCGCAGACGACGACCCTATCCGTGAGAATAATCAGCCTGCTTGTCCTTGGAGAATAACCAAGTTCTATGCAAATAAGCTGTGCACAAAAAACATGGGAGAACATGCCAGATGAATGCACACATGGGTCTGTGCTAGTATCAGCTATATCTTGTGCACAAAAAATCACATCAATAATCAAGAGTTTCATGTACTGGAATGCTATTCTGTGCATACAATTTTTGCAACACAAACCTTATGCATAGAATAGCATTCATGCACACATACACACGTATGTGCAAACAACTCCGTGCTGATACAATATTTACAATATCACCAATATTTATTCATGCCTGGAGTTACATGCACACGCATTATACACCTATGCTGGGATGTTATTCTGTGCATTAACACTAGGAGTGGCCTAGTGGTTAGAATGGTGGACTTTGGTTCTGGGGAACTGGGTTTAATTCCCACTGCAGGCACAGGCAGCTCCTTGTGACTCTGGGCAAGTCACTTAACTATTGCCCCAGGTACAAATAAGTACCTGTATATAAGATATAAGCCGCATTGAACCTGCTATGAGTGGGAAAGCGTGGGGTACAAATGTAAAAAAAAAAAAATACTATTGTGCTTCATTTGACAACAGTCCAGCACTTTACTCTTTGTTTCAGGACACTTCCTTCTCAGCTGCTCATTCCTGTCTTTTCTTTTTTTTTTTTTTTTTACCCATCCCCTTCAACTGTACATTCAGAGTAAAATGAAAGAGGCATGAAATCCTCCCTAATACCAACCGCAGAAGAACAAGCTAACCTTTTTCTCATCCTCAAACATCCACAGTGAAGCCACAGATACAAGGGATCAGAGCTCCATTCTCTAACATCCACAGTACAGACACAGAAACAGGGGACCAGAGCTTCATCCTCAAAAATCCAGAGCACAGACACAGATACAAGCGACCAGAGCTCCAGCTTCAAAGAGTGCAGACACAGATACAAGGGATCAGAGTTCCATCCTCAGGCATCCAGAGTGCAGGCACAGATGCAACAGACCAGAGCTCCATCCTCAAACATCCAGAGTGCAGACATAGATACAAGGTGCAGAGCTCCATCCTCAAACATCCAGAGCACGAAATCTCCCTCTTGCTTCCCTTGATGACCCCTCTTCTTTTGACTATCTTGGTCTGCCCTCCCCCTACACCACACACAGCATATTTTATTTCCAGTATGTCCCCCTTTTTAAATGTATTTTATGGGCTGAAGAAAAGAGAAAGAGAGAGAGAGAGAGAGAGAGAGAGAGAGAGAGAGAGAGAGAGAGAGAGAGAGAGAGAGTGTCACCACCCCTCCCCTTTCTCTTTTTTTATGGGCTAAAAAAAGGACTGACCTCCCCCCCCCTCCCACCATCCATCGATTGCCTTCTGTGACCCCCACCCCAGACATCAGTAGAGGAGTAGCCTAGTGGTTAGTGCAGTGGACTTTGATCCTGGAGAACTGAGTTCAGTTCCCACTGCAGCTCCTTATGACTCTGAGCAAGTCACTTAACCCTCCATTGCCCCTGGTACAAAATAAGTACCTGAATATATGTAAACCGCTTTAAATGTAGTTGCAAAGCAAAAACCTCAGAAAGGCAGTATATCAAGTCCCCTTTCCCCTCCCCTCCCCTCCCTGAGAATGATATTTTTAGCTGAAACAAAACAGTTAGTGCCTGGGAGGAGGAACCCTCTCATCCCCAGCACAGCCCCCACACACAGTCAGCTAGCCAGCATAGAGCACATGGTCCCTTACCCCACACAGCCGTCATACGGTCAGAGAAGAGCTCAGCTGAAGCCGAGGCCGAGAGAGGCTCTGCGACCCGTCCACCATCCGAGCGCCGAACAGCTGGGCTCTGCACTGGTGCCAAACACCGCACCAACCGGCACTGTGACCGAGGAGGACCCCTGGGCCTGGCTCTGGCTCTGCCTCTGCAGTCTGTCCCACAGTGCTGCCTAAGAAAGTTGGAGTTGGGAAAAGAGATGATGATGAGGAACGTCGTCAACGTCGAGACTCGAGAGCGGGTTGTCCTCCACGGTTAGCTGCTCAGCTGTCACTCTGTTGTCTGTTCCCTTCCCGGCGGTGCTGTACTAGCAGCCTGTATGTTAGAGCAGCAGCAGCAGGGCAGGCACTCTAGGCATCATGGTCTGGCAGCGGCGCGCATGCATCCTGTTTCTTATAGCACCGCGGACTCCGCGCAAGAAAGCAGAAGCGCATGCGTATAGGCGCCATTTATTTTTAGAAATCCATTTGGGGGAGCGACCGTTCCCCCTGCGCCCCACCTAGCTACGCCACTGTTTCCCACTTTATGCTAACACAGCACTCATCAGTTTGATACCAAAACAGGGGCGGGAACAAACAAGGCCTGAATTATATCAACCAATATCATTGATCAATGTTGATGTAAAGATATTGTCTAGAATTTTAGCAGACAGGCTAGCAGCCTTATTACCCCAGATAATACAAAAAGAGCAAATGGGCTTTGTAAGGGGTCGACAGTCACTGCTGAATGTATAAAAGCTACTGCAGGCATTGCTTCAAGGGAAAAATTCTGACACCCCTTATTTAATTGCCAGCCTAGACGCGGAATGGGCATTTGATAGGGTGGGGTGGCCCTTTCTGTTTCAGACACTGCGCTTGGTTGGCCTAAGGGGGTGGTATCTGCAAGTGATCATGACATTATACTCCTCCCCTAGAGTGGCGGTATTGGTAAATGGCATAAGGACAGAAGAATACCCTATAGGCAAAGGCACTAGTCAGGGATGTCCCTTGTCCCCGCTGTTGTTTCTCCTTTCACTGGTGCCTTTATTATGTATGATAAGGAAAGAGAAAGAGATACAGGGAGCGGAAGTGAACAGCCACTCAATTAAAATATTAGCTTATATGGATGATTTGTTTTTAATATTGAAAGAGCCACAAGAGTCATTACCACTAGCAATGCATCAGCTTAAGCGATATGGAGCATTGTCCGGCTTTCACTTAAATTTAGATAAATTAGTGGCCCTTCCTTCAACAGACTCCATTAAAGAACAGTGGTCCAGGGATTTCCCTTTTCTGTGGGCCACTCATCAAGTTAAATATTTAGGAGTTAATGTAACCAGGGATCTATCGCAATTATATGACATGAATGTGCGGCCTTTGCTAAAAGAGACTAAGAGAATGTTACTACTTTGGACAGAAAGTCTACTTTCCCTTGCCGGGAGAATAGCCTGGTTTAACATGCTGCTAGCCCCCCGTTGGCTATATTTGTTTCAAATGCTACCAATATACCTAAAACAGAGGGAACAAAATTACTGAATGCAGCAATTCAGGGGTTTCTATGGAGAGGGAAGCGACCCAGGTTACCTATTGCAATAATGCAAAAGCCAAAAGCCCAGGGAGGTATGGGGTTGCTTAGTATACGATATTTGTCAATAGCCTGTTCAATGAGGCATATAAATGACTGGTTCACAAAGTTGGGTACATTTTCTAATGTGCAGTTGGAGGCCTGTAAGTCGCCTAGGGTGCACATCAGCTGGCTACTACACACCATCCCAGGAAAGACAGATGCTGTATTACATCATAACCCGCTTTTGCTGTCTGCAAGAGCAACCTGGCGCTGGCTCTGCAGGCGCCATCATTTCTCCGCTGCAGCCTCGCCCTATCTGTCCTTATTTCATAATCCAGACTTTCCGGCAGGTACCACGTCTTCAGTGTTTGTATGGTGGAAGCAAATGGGAATCCAATATTTGGTTCAACTACTAGACGAGGAGGGCATACAGCCCTTCACGGAGCTGCAGCATGAACACAATTGGCCACCCACCGACTTTTTCGCATACCTACAATTGCAGCATTATACTAGACCACTGGGCTGGGAGAATCTGACGGAGGATGTACAGGACACTTTGAACACAGCTCTGACCCTGGCAGCACAAACAGTGGTACCATTTCGATTTCACCACAGGTATCTGTTGGATTCCACAGAGGATTTGGATTACAGTTTCTTTGCCCAAGCATGGTCCAGGGAGTTGGAGGAAGAAATAGCAATGGAACAGTTTAAACAGTTTGTTGTGGACATACAAAAGCTATCCTCTTTCATCCAATATTGGGAATTACAATATAAATTTGCACTGAGGCTCTATATTTCACCACTCAGAGCATACCGAGCGTCCTTTGGAGCCACTGGAAACTGCCCAAAGTGTAATCAGAACTCTGCAAATTTAAGCCATATGTATTGGAAATGTTCCTTTGTCAACAAATTCTGGTCACAGATTTTACAAAACATAAATAGTCTGTGGAATCAACAAGTGAAGAAGAGTTCATTAATGTTGTTCAATGTATTTCAATATCGAACACCTGCCCTGGTAGGATTTAAACATTTCCTACACCGTGCAATTATGATTGGTCAGAAAGTTATACTGATTTATTGGAGGCAGCCTACTGGCCCTACTTTCACAATGTGGTGAACACACATGATTGACTTGCTTAAATTGGAACGTTTTGATATCAAGGATATTGCCTCCAAGGAAGGAGAAGCCTTTCAGCGTGTATGGGAACGCTTTTGGGATACCTTACACCCCAAGGCGAGAAGCCAGCTGTTGAATCGGCCATGATTGTATCTCTGAGAGACTGGTAGGTTAATAGTAATTTACGCCAGTCGAGGGAGGGGAGGAAGAAGGGGGGGGGGTTGGCAAGGGGAGGGCGGGAGGAGGGAGGATTTAGTGCTGTTTTGGATAGGAATAATTTCAAAATGTTTATTGGTTCTTCTTTGAATGATGAGATCTTAAGAATCTTCAGAGTTCTGCTTGTAATGTTAACTTCAGCTTAATAAAGATGATTTAAACATAATCTTATCGCATATTATTGGAGTGCCTATCTGAAGGCACCCTGTTATACATTTGCAGACACAGATACAAAGGATCGGATATCAATCCTCAGACATCCAGTGTGTAAATACAGATACAAGGGACCAAAGTCTCAATCCTCAGACTTACACTCATAAAAATATTAGGGAACAGGCCTCAAACCTTAAACATCTAGAACACAGATACATTATAGTAGCAAGTTCAAGGGACATATATAGCCCCATGGTCAGACATCCAGAGCACAAATATGGCATGGTAATTATTGCAGTAAAGAGGTCTATCAGCTTTGAATATCAGCCATGTTCTATTAAATGAATAAAATTCTAGACATCAGGGATTAAATAAACAGCTGTGCAGGCATTAGCTTTGGGCCCTGTACCGCTAGCAGAGATGATGATATGATGGAATTGAGAGGTTCATCCTGGTAGCAAATTAAGCCTGGTAAAACCAATGCCCCTTCCTTCTGTACACCTGCACTAAAATTCTGTGATTTAGTTCCTTTAATATTTGTCACCATAAAGATGTCAAACACTAAAAGTCTGTATCATGAATTTAATGGTGCCACCTCACAGAGCACTGCAGAAATGATTTCAATAATTTAAAGTTACGGTCTTCTTTTCCACAGCTGTGAAAGACAGATTTTGTTATTAACAGGTAGGTGGCTCCTATGAAAAATCGAAGAGTCTCTCACTATAAAAAAGTGGCAACACAGCAGAGGAGGCTTTCTGCTCAGGCTAATGGTTGCTGAGGAGCTAAATGAGGGTTTTAATTCTCTAAGAGTACGGATATGTCAATGTAGATGTGTGTGTGTGGAAGTAACAGAGAAGTGTGTATGTTTTTGTGCATATGTAGAAGCATGTGCTTAACTGTAATAATAAAGAAAATAGCTATGGACTGCCGGTGGGAAGAGCGCAATACAACACAAACCATATGATTCCAAATTGCTGACACCAAAAAGTCAGGCTATCCGATCTAGAGGTGGCTACCAGTCAGTTTCTGGTGCAATCAACTGTGCAATATGTTAGGTGAAGGGGTAAACTGTCATGAAGGACACTTGCCTAGGATTCAGGAATCCTGGGACACAAATTCAAGATTCAGAATCATTCACTGACCCTCTGAATAATACTAAACTAGCTGCTTAAATTCATTGTGTCTCTGGGACCTAAGGAACCCTTTTACTAAACTGCATTAGATGCTAACATGCACCTAATGCAGCTAAAACCGGAGCACCGTGGGATATGCTCAAGTGTATTGCAGTAACTTAAGAACATAAGAATAGCCATACTGGGTCAGACCAAAGGTCCATGTAGCCCAGTATCCTGCTTCCAAAAGTGGCCAATCTAGGTCACAAGTACCTGGCAGAAACCCAAACAGTAACGAGATACATGCTACTGATCTCGGGGACAAGCAGTGGCTTCCCCACATCTATCTCAATAGCAGGAACTTGTCCAAACCCTCCAATCTTCGGGTATTATAGATGATTTTAATGACAGGTTACGGATCCCTAACACCAGATCTGCAATTTCATATTTGAGTTCTTTTGGTACCCTGGATTGTATATCATTCGGTTAAGGTGATTTACTACTCTTTAATTTGTCGATTTGGCTCAGTACATCTACCAGGTTCACTGAGATTTCTTTCAGTTCCTCTGCATTGTCACCCTTCTCTGGTACAAGCATATCTTTTACATCTTCTTCAGTAAAGACAGAGGCAAATAATTCATTCAGCCTCTCTGCTATGGCCCTGTACTCCCTGAGTGCCCCTTTCATTCCTTGATTATCTAACGGTCCCACAGATTCCCTCACAGGCTTTCTGCTTCTGATACACCCGTAAAAAGTTACTACTATGAGTTTTTCCTTCCAAGGCCAGTTTCTCTTTATATTCTCTTTTGGCCTTCTTTAACAATACTTTCCATCTAACTTGCCAGTGCTTCTTGTTTTCTTCATTCAGATCTTTTTTCCATATTCTGAAAGATGTTCTCTTGGTTCTAATAGAATCTTTCACTTCTCCCTTTAACCATGCTAGCTATCATTTACTCTTCTTTCCACTTGTATTAATACATGGAATACATCTGGTCTGGGCTTCCAAAATGGTATTTTTAAACAAAGTCCAAACCTTTGCAGCTGAACCTTTCAGCTTTTTTGAACCATTTTCCTTATGTTATCATAGTTACCCTTTCAAAAATTAAATGCTGCTACAGTAGATTTCCTTAGTGACTGTGCTGCAGTTATTAAGTCAAATGATCACTGTTTCCCAGCAGACCCAACATTTTTACCTCTTGTACTAAGTCCTGCATTCCACTAAGGACTAGATCTAAAATAACTTCCCCTCTTGTCAGATCCTGGACCTGTTGCTCCAAGAAGCAGTCATTTATTACATCTAGGAATTTTACCTCCCTAGCACTCCTTGATGTGGTACTTAACCAGTCAATATTGGGGTAATTGAAATCACCCACTATTATATGGTTGCTGAATTTACTAGCTTTTCTAATCTCTATTAACATATTTTCATCTGTCTGATTGTTCTGGCCTGGCAGATGGTAGTACAGCCTTATGCATATATTCTTTCCCTTCACATATGGAATTTCTGTCCATAAGGATTCCACGTTGCTGTCTGTTTCATGCAAAATTTTTATTTTGTTTTACTAAGAACAAATGGCTAGAAAGAAGAAAATCCTGGAGAAGGACCACAATTGACTGGCAAAAGTACATATGAGAATGGAATGGATATAGCACCGTTTATGGAAGAGAGTGTGTATGAACAACTTGAAAATCTAAAGGACAAAGCCATGGGACCAGACGGGATCCACCCCAGGATATTGAGGGAGCTCAGAGAGGTTCTGGCGGGTCCTCTTAAAGATTTAATAAATCCTTGGAGACGGGAGAGGTTCCGTGGGAATGGAGAACAGCAGATGTGGTCCCTCTTCACAAAAGTGGTGATAGGGAAGAAGCTGGAAACTACAGGCCGGTAAGCCTCACTTCGGTTATTGGAAAAGTAATGGAAGCGATGCTGAAGGAAAGGATAGTGAATTTCCTGGAAGCCAATAAGTTGCAAGATCCGAGACAACATGGTTTTACCAAAGGTAAATCGTGCCAAACGAATTTCATTGAATTCTTTGACTGGGTGACCGGAGAATTGAATCATGGACATGCTTTAGACGTAATCTACTTAGATTTCAGCAAAGCTTTTGACACGGTTCCCCACAGGAGGCTCTTGAATAAACTTGACAAGCTGAAGATAGGACCCGACGTAGTGAACTGGATTAGGAACTGGTTGACGGACAGACGCCAGAGGGTGGTGGTTAATGGAATTCGCTCGGATGAGGGAAAGGTGAGCAGTGGAGTGCCTCAGGGATCGGTGCTGGGGCTGATTCTGTTCAATATATTTGTGAGTGACATTGCCAAAGGGTTAGAAGGTAAAGTTTTTTTGCGGATGATACTAAGATTTGTAACAGAGTGGACACCCAGGAGGGAGTGGAAAACATGAAAAAGGATCTGCAGAAGCTAAAAGAATGGTCTAAGGTTTCGCAATTAAAATTCAATGCGAAGAAATGCAAAGTGATGCACTTAGGGAGTAGAAATCCACGGGAGACATATATGTTAGGCAGTGAGAGTCTGATATGTACAGACGAGGAGAGGGATCTTGGGGTGATAGTATCTGAGGATCTGAAGGCGATGAAACAGTGTGACAAAGCGGTGGCCGTAGCTAGAAGGTTGCTAGGCTGTATAGAGAGAGGTGTGACCAGCAGAAGAAAGGAGGTGTTGATGCCCCTGTATAAGTCGTTGGTGAGGCCCCACCTGGAGTATTGTGTTCAGTTTTAGAGGCCGTATCTTGCTAAAGCTGTAAAAAGAATTGAAGCGGTGCAAAGAAAAGCTACAAAAATGGTATGGGATTTGCGTTACAAGATGTATGAGGAGAGACTTGCTGACCTGAACATGTATACCCTGAAGAAAATAAGAAACAGGGGTGATATGTTACAGACATTCAAATACTTGAAAGGTATTAATCCGCAAACAAACCTTTTCCGTAGATGGGAAGGCGGTAGAACTAGAAGACATGAAATGAGATTGAAGGGGGGCAGACTCAAGAAAAATGTCAGGAAGTATTTTTTCACAGAGAGAGTGGTGGTGGATACTTGGAATGCCCTCCCGCAGGAGGTGGTGGAGATGAAAACGGAAACGGAATTCAAAAATGCGTGGGATAAACATAAAGGAATCCTGTTCAGAAGGAATGGATCCTCAGAAGCTTAGTGGAGACTGGGTTGCAGAGCCGGTGGTGGGAGGCGGGGCTAGTGGTTGGGAGGTGAGGCTAGTGCTGAGCAGACTTCTACGGTCTGTGCCCTGAAAATGGCAGATACAAATCAAAGTCAGGTATACACATAAAATAGCACATGAGTTTATCTTGATAGGCAGACTGGATGGACCGTACAGGTCTTTCTCTGCCATCATCTACTATGTTACTATCTAGCTTATTTTTGAAAGGGAAGGACGCCCATTTTCCGACACAAATTGGGAGACGGGCGTCCTTCTCCCAAGGTCGCCCAAATTGGCATAATAGAAAGCTGATTCTTTTGCGTCCTCAACTGCTTTCCGTCGCGGAGACGACCAAAGTTCATGGGGGCATGTCGGCAGTGTACCGAAGGCGGGACAGGGCAGATAATGGAAAAAAGAAGGGTGTCCCTCACAAGCATTTGGCCGACTTTACTTGGTCCCTTTTTTTTCACGACCAAGCTTCGAAAAGGTGCCCGAACTGACCAGATGACCACCGGAGGGAATCGGGGATCACCTCCTCTTACTCCCCCAGTGGTCACCAGCCCTCTCCCACCCTAAAAAAAAAAAAATTAAACATTTTTTACAGCCTTTATGCCAGCCTCAAATGTCATACCCAGCTCCATCACAGCACTATGCAGGTCCCTGGAGCATTTTTTAGTGGTTGCAGTGCACTTCAGGCAGGCAGACCCAGGCCCATCCTCCCCACACGTTACACTTGTGGTGGTAAATGTGAGTCCTCCAAAACCCACCCGAAACCCACTGTACCCACATGTAGGTGCCCCCCTTCATCCCTAAGGGCTATGGTAGTGATGTACAGTTGTGGGGAGTGGGTTTTAGGGGGGGGTTGGGGGGCTCAGCACCCAAGGTAAGGGAGCTAGGCACCTGGGAGCAATTTGTGAAGTCCACTGCAGTGCTCCCTAGGGACCCCGGTTGGTGTCCTGGCACGTGAGGAGGACCAGTGCACTACGAATGCTGGCTCCTCCCACGACCAAAGGGCTTGGATTTGGTTATTTTTTAGATGGTCGTCCTCGGTTTCCATTATGGCCGAAAACTGGGGACGACCATCTCTAAGAACGACCTAAGGACGACCGGCTCTAAGGCCGACCTAAATGTTGAGATTTAGGCGTCCCCGACCGTATTATCGAAACGAAAGATGGACGCCTATCTTGTTTCGATAATAAGGATTTCCCCACCCCTTCGTCGGAACGTCCTTAGAGATGGACGCCCTTAGAGATGGTCGTCCCCGTTCGATTATGCCCCTCCACGTATATATGTTTTACTCAATTCCCCCTTTAACACCGCACAGCACCCCCACCCCTTCCAAATCTGTGTATGCTAACTGCACAGTAAAAATAATTTTCTAATTTTTTGGAAAAGGTGTGTCATGGGCAGAGAGTGGGCATTCCTGCACTAACCAGTTAGGGAGTCTATCTACCCAGAAGTGGATAGCACACCCACACCCTGACCTGGGCTCTCCTCTCTATGGCACTTATGCTCTTCTTGTGCCAGTTGATGACAGTTTGTAGCCTCTATGTTCCACACATTGCAGATGCAACCTCAACCATAATCTGTTCCAAATAAGAAACTGATTTGGAGAAACTGCTGTCATTAAATAAAACAATGCCACTTTAATTGGTGCCTAATGTAATGACAAGCCCATACACAGCAGAAAATTAGGGGGACCCAGCGGCACAGAACATATGTCCCAACTGGGACACTTTAACAAGATCAAGTAGCCATTTATCTGAGAAATAAATGAACACAGACTGTTTTATCCAAGGCTCTTCAACCTTGTTAGGATGTATCTCAGTCTGTATCTTCCCCATGCACAACTTGCTCCTTGCAAGGAGTTCACAGGCTCAATGACTGAGTTGAAATCTAACTGCCTGCTACTGGAAAAGTCAATTGCCATCTTCTTTAAGTTTCTAGGCAGGAAGAAGAGTCTACAGGACAGCACACAGCCAGACAGGATTCAATGAACCAGAAGTAGACCTTTTGCTAATATATTTAGTGGACCTATCCTCCAACTATTTGTCCAAAGGAGCTGATAAGATCCAGGGCTAGCCCTAGCCCTAAAGCACTTTTTTTCCAGAGCAGAGAGAGAGAGAGAGATAGTAAAAGATGAAAAGGGAGTTGTAGAAGTCCTCTCTAGGATGCTGCTACTCCTTAGGTCAAACAGCCTTGGACCTCTTTGTGCCCAAGTTTATCATTTTCTCATTGCTCGGGCAGCTCCATACACACAGGAGCATGAGAAAGAGCTCCTGCAGCAAACTCATGAGCAAGCAGAGAACAACAGCAGCATGTTTCTGGATAGGAGTATCCAGGGCTGATTCTTTACTGGGTACAATAATTAATTATAGAAGCATTCTGTTCCAGACTAAGCAAGGCTAAAGAATTATTATTGAGGTTGGGGGAAGTGATATATGTTTTTAAAAATAAGTAAATATTAAAAATATTTTGTAGCAGCAATGTTTTCTAGACATCAGATAAAATAAGCCATCAAAAATTGTCTTTTTAAGTTGTTGAGCAGGGAATGTGTCAGTTTTTACACATGTAGGAGGTAATTTCATAACAGGGATCCTATGTATAATTTCTAAAAGAGCATCTATTTTATGCCTATTTATAAGGGCTCTACCAGAATTCATCATAGCAAATATAACTTTATCTTGATTTTTCTCCTTTATATAAAACAACAAAGAGTACTCATGAGCACTCTTTGTTGTTTTATATAAAGGAGAAATATCAAGTAAAATTTATATTTGCTAAGAAACATTCTAGTGGAGATAAGAAATAAAGAACAATTAAGGAATATAGGGGACCTGTCATGAGATGGGTGTGTAAAGTTCATGGTGACTAGTTCAACCGTTTCATTTGGGGGGGGGGGGGCAAAGGGTGTGGCTTGGCACATTAGCATATTCATTTGCACACACACACACACAGATAGATAGATAGATAGATAGATAGATAGATAGATAGATAGATAGATAGATATAGATATATCATACATATTCATTATGGTTATTAAAAACACACACACACACACACACACACACACACACACACACACACACACACACACACACACACCAGACTAAAACACTAAATATGTAGCCAGCAAATTGAAACAATGAAGATTTTTTTTTTCAACTGAAATGAGCCAGCACCATGTGAAATTTCTCTCATTATGCCCCTCTCACATTCACACAAATTAGCAAGGGGAGAGTGCACTTTCCCTAGGCCTGACACCAGCACCCTCTCTGTTTGCCTTCTCCAAATCCCAGCTCTTTCTCCTTCCTTACCAGCAACTCCCCATATACTTCTTTCCTGGGCCATCCACAGGCAGCACTTTTTCATTCCCCCCCCCCCTCCATCCTTACAAACAGGATTTTTTTTCTAGCCCTCCTTCCGCCAGAGACAGAACTTACCCTGCCACCTCTCCCCCAGCAAAACGTTTTCCTCTTGGCCCCCTACAGTGACAGCACTTACCCCCAGGGGCAGCTCACGGCAGTCTACTGCCTGAAATAAGGGATGAGGTGGTAACCCTCCCCCCCCCAACAAGGCACCCAAAAAAGAGGACCACTGAAAAGCTCTCATTAGGAAGGAAGATGAGTAGGTCCCTGCACTCTAAACACTAGTCAGGCAGTTGCCCTAGGAAAAATAGAATGCAATTTATATTCCCAAGCTACACAAGACAAAACAAAACAAAAAAAACCTTTTAACATTGGCTATACTCAGTTAAATTATGTAGCCTGGAACTCTAATATAGAAAAAATACTGACCCGAGTCTCTTCATTGTCACAGTATTGAATGAAAAGTATATATTCTGCATCCACAGGAGCCATCCTCAAGCAACAGTGGGTGCAGAGATGAACTAGAGAATTTCCCCATAGAATTCACCACACAAAATAAAATCTGATTCTGGTTTTATCTCAGTATCAGCAACATAACCCCTCCCCCACAGACGTATTGGACCCGATATTCAGTTGATGGTAGTTAGTGTTTTGCTGACCACTGCCAGCTTTATTCCTGGATATTCAATGCCAAGCTGTGTCCACGCACCAGCATTAAATATCCAGACGTATGTGGCTGGATAGAGCAGTATTGTGGTGTTTGATGCAGTTATCCTAGCCGCTTAAGTGCTTTATCCCCCTTACAACTCACCTTACAAATATATTCAAATTGCGATCACCACCTCAGAAACACCACATGCTTAAAGAAGACAGGTTTTTGTTTGCCCCAGAGACTGCTTTCAAATAGGCCAGAGCCAGACACTTTATGAAATAATAAAACCCTTAAAAAAGGAACAGCTCCTGGCTGGTTAAATAACACTTAACCGGCTATCTGGCAATATTCAGCAGGAGATCGCCGGTTTTCTTACACTGAATATTGCAAGTTAGCACTTAGCGGATAACAACTTATATTGTGTGGTATAACCGGTTATCTGTTAATATTAAGCACATCTCAGACTAAGTTTGATAGCCAAATTAAGCTGGTGAAATATCAGGAATATCTTTGGCCAATTTAAATTTAACCAGCCTGTGCTGAATATCAGCTTGGCCGGTTAAATTTAAACCATCTTAAAAACATTCAGATATTCAATGCCGGTCACTGGAAACGGCCCAGCATTGAATATCCGGGCTGACTGCCAACCGCGGGAGTTAGTCGGGCTCTCTCCCGCTGTCTGAATATAAGGCCCTAAATATCTAAATGTACTCTATCTCCCTCATTCTATAACTAGGTACCTACACTTATGCGCCGAGGGGGTAATTCTCTATAGGTCACCCAAAGTTAAGAGCCGGGATAATGCACACTAAGTGCAAATTCTATAATGGCAATTGTGTGCGGAACAGCCATATAGAATACAAGCACAAGTCCGCATTTACACACCTGGGGCTAGATTCTATATATGGCACCTGAAAATTCCGCATGGAAAAAAAAATACGACTAGGTGTATTCTCTATTCTACCCCTAAATTTTATAGAATAGGCTTAAATTTCCGTGTGTTATATAGAATTACGCCGAGTGCCTCTCCACGTGACCAAATCTAGTTACGGCCATTTATACCATGTTTTACTTGGCGTAAATCCCGATGCCTAAATTAGGCGCAGAGCGGATGTACTGTATAACAATTTACATAGATTTTAGAAATGCCCATGCCCCGCTCTTGGCCATGCCCACTTTTCAACTATGCAACTTAGAATTTATGCACACCACGTTACAAAATATGCTTAGCGAGTTGTGCATGTAAATCTTAATTAATGCCAATTAGTGCTGATAATTGTTTGTTAACATTCAATTAACAGCGCTGATTAGCTAGTTAAATAATTAAGTTATGCACATTGTTATAGAATACGCTTCAATTTCTGCACAGAAATTAAGGCACGATGTATAGAATCCCGGAGCTAACCTTTAGATGTGAGCACCTAAGTCAGTCAAATAGCTGGTGTACATGCTTGCACCAAATTGTAAAGTCCAAAAGCTCAAGGACCAACATTCATATAGCAGGGTATCCTGATCAAGCTGTATTCTTAATATATGCTAATCTGTGAAATACAAAATATGTCACTTGATTATTCAAACATATTGTCCTTTTCCAACAATTTTTTAAAGGGGATCCTCAGAATAGTGGCATACCAAAAGCACAGCATATAGCTCTTAGTGCTAGTGTAGCCCTACCTCACTGAACCCAGTTTTTAATTTTTATATAAGCATATCTTCTCATATCTTTTCGTGAAAAACGTGAAGTAAAATGTATTTTGCAAATGTATTTTTTCAACTACTTATCTTATCTGCTGTTCCCAGCTGCTACTGAAACAGTTATCACTGAAGATGGACCTGCTGCCAACATGGCCAGGTTTCGAGTTCTTATTCGGGGTAGCAGTCCGCTAAAGCAAAAAACACATTAGTACTTAAACAAATATTCTTCAGCAAAACAAGCTACACATTTTTCAGATGTTCTTCCATACTCACAATCATATGCTGAATGAATGTTAAATTTTAAAGAACAACAATTGCATGGTCTCAATGCAGAGCTGCAGTGGTGGTCATTGGTCTGATACCTCGTAATGATGTGGGAGCATTAACTAATCATGATGTTTCTGTGTCAGTCATATGATTCCTACTTTCTAGTTAACGAGCGTCTATTAGACGCTGACGCCATATTGGCTGCTTGGAAAAAGAAGCGCAATGATATGATTGTGAGTATGGAAGAACATATGAAAAATGTGTTGCTTGCTTTGCTGGAGAACATATGTTTAAAGTACTAATATTCATAAGCTTCTTGCTTTTGATGTACTTGAAAAAGTTTTTATTATTGTTTTTTTCCTTTTTGGTAGGTATCTCCTGAAATTCTCACTGTCTTCCTATGTTTTATAACTGATTTGCCAGAGTTTTTATGCTGTGTTCTATTTTTCTCATTAGTCTGATTTCCCTTTTTTTTAAAAGGATGAGTTTCTGGCTTCAACAGCCTCTTTTATAGCTCTATTTAGCCATGCCAGTAATCATTTTTGTCACGCCCCTCACCTAGATCAGGAAGCCGCTAGAGTTCTGCAGCATGTTGTGACAAAGAGTCTTGTGAGTGTTTACTTCCTGATCAGTGTTGCCAGGTACTCGGCCCCAAAACCCGCCCAAAAAGTTCACACCCCACCCCCGCCGTAATCAACCCCGCCCCCGCCGTCATCGACTCCGGCTCTGCCGTCATCGGCCCCGCCTCTTCCGTCATCGGCCCCGCCTCCTCTGTCATTGGCCCTGCCTCCTCCATCACCAGCCCCGCCTCCTCCGTCACCGCCCCCGCCCAAAATGTCACTAGCCCCACCCAAAACGTCACTAGCCCTGCCCAAACCGGCCCGAAAAACCGCACAAAAACCACCAAAGAAACCCAAAAACCAGCCAAAAAAACCGCGACCAACGGCGGACAAAAATTTCCCGCCGAGGGTCGCGGAAAACCGCCCAATTGGGCGGGAAAACCGCCCAATTGGCAACCTTGTTCCTGATTGCTGCACTTCCCTTTTATAGCCCTAGATGGGGCGCAGACAGATGACCTCACTTCCTGGCTAGGGATATATAAGGAAGCATTCTACACTTCTCCAGTGCTTTGGCAACAGGCTTCCAGAGTTGTGCCTCTCCAGTGGTCATTCCTGGCCAGTTCCTGCTTCCAGCCCTGTCTGTTTCAGTTCTCTAGCCCTGCTAGTTCCTGTCTCCAGCCTTGCTGTTCCAGCTACTCCAGAGCATTGACTCCATCAGGCCAGCCCCAAGGGCTCTTTTAAGAGCCAACTCCAAGGGCTCTCTTAAGAGCCAACCTCTATACAAACCCTGTCGTGTTCCAGCCTGTCTTCTAGGCACTGCCTAGTCCCATGCCATTATTCTCATGATACAGGTATGTAATTGGCACAAAACTATTCACACATAGAGGGGAATTGAACGGCGCCGGCGAAATACATGGCCGGCGACGTATTTTGGCGGCGCTGCAAACAGCTGGCCAGACCCGTATTTTCGAAAAAGATGGCCGGCCATCTTTTGTTTCGATAATACGGTTCCGGCCAGCCAAATGCCTTGGATTTGGCCGGGGTTTGAGATGGCCGACGTCATTTTTTAGCGATAATGGAAAGTTATGTCGGCCATCTCAAACCCCGGCCAAATCCAAGACATTAGGCCGTGGGAGGAGCCAGCATTTTTAGTGCACTGGCTCCCCTGACATGCCAGGACACCAACCGGGCTCCCTAGGGGTCACTGCGGTGGACTTCAGAAAAGCTCTCATGTGCATAGCTCCCTTACTTTGGGAGCTGAGCCCCCCAACCCCCCCCCCCCAAAAAAAAAACCCACTACCCACAAATGTACTGCACCCACTAAAACTGCTCCAGGGACCTACATACAGCCTCTAGGACTTATTGCTGCTGTATAACTTTGGCACACCAGTTCACACCTGAAGACTAATCTCTTTGAAAAAGTCCTTTATTTGAATAAGCACGTTTACTCACAGTTAACTGCAGATCAGAGGTTGTGCCCCACTGGCAAAGAGTCCCCTGGTACTAAGATAAGCAGTAGGTCAGAGCTGGCACAATGGTGTACAATGCCCTCTTTCAGCACCATTCAAGGTAAGAACTACGTTCTCTAATGTGGGTAACACAGGAAAGGGAACTAAAACTGGCTTACAAAAATGGCCACTACCGCATGGACTACAACAGGAAACAAATCAGGGCACACTCTGACCCAGTAAGCACGGGGAAAGCACCAGGGGAGTAGAGTCTACCAACTACCAATACCTACACCCACGACAATGCATTGCTGATGTGACTCTGCAGTGCAAATAACAGAAAAAGTGTCACACTCACCCCAGAGCCACATCACAAGCAGGAAAAGGCTGTCGGAGGACAGAACACATTCTGCTGTCATGGAGGTGGGTACGGCATTTGAGGCTGGCATACAGGCTGGGAAAAAAGTGTTTAAAGTGGGGGTTTTTTTGGTGGGAGGGGGTTAGTGACCACTGGGGGAGTACGGGGAGGTCATCTCCGCTTCTTTCCGGTGGTCATCTGGTGAGTTGGGGCACCTTTTTGAGGCTTGGTCGTGAAAATAAAAGGACCAAGTAAACCCGGTGAAATACTGCTTAATGCCGTTTTTTTTTCCATTATCGGCGAAAGCCGGCTATCTGGTAGCCACGCCCATACCCGGCCATGTCCTGCCTTCGCTTCGCCGCCAACACGCCCCTTTGAACTTTTGCCGGCGAGGCGATGGGAAAGCGGCAATGCTGTCAAAAAAAGCAGCTTTCGATTATACCGATTTCGCCGCTTTTCTGAGATCGCCGGCCATCTCCCGATTTGTGTCGGGAAATGGCCGGCGATCACTTTCGATTATGAGCTGGATAGTTTACAGACTGTTCGCACATAGTTTACAGAATTGCCTTGCACATGTGCCTGTTCAGAAATTATTCAAAGGTTATACAACTATCAGGGACCTTTTACAGCTGTTCGGTATGCTTGAGGACAGGATTGTGAAGGAGATTTTGATTTTTAGCCACAGATACTAAAATTAAGATACGTACCCACCCTTGAGGTTACCCTTAGCTCCAACACATCAGGGATCGCCTAAACAAACAATTATTACTAATTTTTGTAGATGGATGGATGTATCTTCAAGGTGCTTCTATTCAGTGACTTAAGCCATCCGTTTGCAGCTTAAAGGGTGAACAGCTTTTATTAACCTCTTCTTCTGTAGTATGTTGATAAGTTTTCGCCTCAATAACTCCTCATGCTGCATTGGTACAAAAGATTAGATTGTGAGCCCAATAGGGACAGAGAAAGTAAGTAGAATATGTAAACTGCTTTGGTTGAACCACAAAAAGGCAGTATATCAAGTCTATGAACCCTAAATGACCCCTCCCTACTTTGTTTACCTCCGATCTGATTGGGCAAAGCCTCAGTCCTCCATCAGAAAAGTACAATATTACCTGTTATAATGTAGACCTCAGAAGCACCGGCATGCATGCAGACAGCAGAAATGAAATTCCAGAAAAACAAGATATTGATATAAGGCTCAAAAGGGGCTACATTCAGGAGTGATATTAGGAACTATGTCTTTACAGAAATGATGGTGGATGCATGGAACAGCCCTGGGAGAAGGTGATAGAGGCCAAAAGAGTACAGAGGTAATGCTACAAGGAGGCACGCAAAGTTAGGGGTAGCAAATTTGCACATAAATGCCGGAATGCTGGTATTCTAGTCATTTATGGGCATATAGGAAAGCATATCAACACAAATTATAATCTGGCTACGCACTATTCTGTAAGCATATGCATATCTTCAATAACATGTAATTTGCAGGTGGATATATTGGCCATTAAGAGTCTTGTAGAATATGAGCATAAATGGCATTGGAGCACCTAAGGTTAGGCACCAACAGTTACGCAAAGTCCATGGCAGTAGTAACTGTTAGCACCTAAGTGTGTCTAGACATACACACAACTTATTGTATTATATAAGTTATGTGAATACCTCAGAGACTCACCCATGACCCATATGTGCACCCAATTCAAACTTACTCGCTAGGCAATTTTGGCGCATATGTTATGAATACGCCTAACACTTGCACATGTCAATGCCAATTGTGGTGTCAATCACACCTAAGTGCTATTATTCTAAATTATGCACCCAATTATTGCCTACTGTTGGGCACCAATTTATAGAATTGCATGTAAACGCACATATTTAACTGGTAAAACTAGAGGACATGAATTGAGGTTGCAGGGTGACTTAGGAGTAATATCAGAAAATTCTTTTTCACGGAGAGGGTGGTTGATGCCTGGAATGCCCTCCAGAGGGAAGTGGTAGAGAAGAGAACTGTGGTGGAATTCAAGGTGGTATGGGAAGAACACAGAGGATCTCGAATTAGAAAATGAATGGTATAAAAAACAAAACTTAAAGGGTTGCATATGTGTTTGCATGTCAAGTGGTGAATAGATGGCAACCCTGGCTGTATCAACTAAGGCTGGTGCTGGGCTGGCTTGTACGATCTGAGTCCCGCATATAGCAATCTGGTTTAGGATGGGCTGTATAAAGCTTTGACGGAAATGCCAGGTGGATTTTTACAGTCTGTGTCCCACAAATAATAAGACGGATTCGGATAGGCTTTGACAGCAACTCCAGTAGTTGGAACACAAGGACAGAGCTGGGCGGACTTCTATGGTCTATGTCCCAGAAACAACAAAGAAAGACCAAGATCAAGTATATAATATCATGTTCATTGTTGATTTAATCTAGAATTGAGAATGAATGAGACTGTTGGGCAGAATGGATGGATCATTCAAGTCTTTATCTGCCGTCACTTACTATGTTACTATGTTATGCTAGTCCTATAATATAATTCTCACCTCCAACGTTCTGTGCCTGGGACCGTGGATCCGGTGGTCTGCGAGGCACCATCAGTGATGTCCCATCTCACGCCCCTCCCACACTGACATTCCCCCTCATGCCCCTCCCACACTCCGCCCCCCTCCACGTAACCTAACCTCCCTCATGCCACTCCCACCCAGTTCAACACTCTGCCCTCAAAAAATCGCTGCTGCCCTCCCTCCCCAACATTCGGACTGTCGGAGACCGGAGAGGACGAAGAGGGAGGGCAGCAAGACAGCGCGACTGGCGAATCGGAATACAGGGGGGAGGGAAACAGCAGTGGGTCCCACCGTCGGAGATGACGAAGAGGGACGGCGGCGAGATGGCGAGAGCCAAGGTAAGCAAGGAAGCACATTGGTTGATCTCGGTTTCCATTCCCCTACGCAGCCGTCATTCCTATACACTACAAAAACAACCAAAACTATGAGCTGCTGCTTCACATTGTCATTTTT
This sequence comes from Microcaecilia unicolor, assembly GCF_901765095.1. Lineage (NCBI taxonomy): Eukaryota > Metazoa > Chordata > Amphibia > Gymnophiona > Siphonopidae > Microcaecilia > Microcaecilia unicolor. Next base: position 257,851,938 of record NC_044036.1, read on the forward strand.
ACATTGAGGGAGGGAGGGGGTGTCGGAGGGGGAGGGGGGACCCTGCAACTGGGAAAAAGGGAGGCAGAGAGGGAGAGAGGGGAGGTAAGCAAGGAAGCACAGCTCTACCACCGGCTGCCTTTCAGGTGCTGTGGAGGACTTGCAGCTCATCTGCATATCCTTACAGCCTTCTCCGGGGTGACACCCAGGTCCACTCCGATCCACTCAGGGCCTCTGCTCTAGGTGCCGTGCGCCTAACAGCGCGCGGGGCATTTTTCTCTTTACATCTAATCTTCTTCCCAGTTGCTAAAGTACCTCGGTCATTTATGGCCCCTATTCACATTCTCTTCCTAGCCCTGTCCCTTCCTAATCTTTTCCCTCACCCCTAACTCTCTCCGCTACAGGAACTCACTGCCCATCCATCGACTTCATCACCTCACCTTCTCTCCTACCCTCTTCCTCCCTCTTGGCTTTTAATCTCCGCCTCTTTCTTCCGTCCATTTTGCCTTCCCCATTCCACCTAAATACCTCTCGCCTTCGACGCCTTTGTGGCCACACCTCTCCTACTCTCCTCCGCTCTCTTTTACTCCTTCTCTTACTCTCAGCCGGTGACATCAATCCCAATCCTGGCCCCCCTCACCAACTATTATCCCAACTCTACAGATCTCACCGCGACCTCTCTAACCTCATCTCTATTTCTCTACTCCCCTCCTCTTCTCTGCCCTTCTCTTGCGCCCTATGGAATGCCCACTCTATCTGTAACAAACTCGCCTATATCCAGGACCTCTTTATCTCGCGTCAACTCCATCTGCTCGCCATAACAGAAACCTGGCTCTGCCCTGATGACTCTGCTTCAGTCGCATCCCTGTGCCATGGCGGTTATCTATTTTCACATACTCCTCGCCCTGCTGGCCGTGGGGGCGGTGTTGGACTTCTTCTCTCTCCCTCCTCCAGATTTCAACCCCTTCTTCCACCTCAATCTCACTGTTTTTCCTCCTTTAAAGTCCACTCTATCCGCCTTTTCTCTCCTCTGCCTCTTCGAATAGCGGTCATTTATCGTCCCCCTGATAAGTCCCTTTCATCCTTTCTCAGTGACTTTGACGCCTGGCTTGCCTTCTTCCATGATCCTTCCTCCCCCTCTCTCATCCTTGGTGACTTTAATATTCCTGCTAATGATCCTTCCAACTCTTATATTTCCAAGTTACTCGCTTTAACATCCTCCTTTAATCTCCAACTATGCTCCACCTCCCCCACTCATCAAAATGGTCACTGTCTTGATCTCATCTTCTCCTCCAACTGTTCACCCTCTAGTTTCCTTGCCTCTGATCTTCCATCCTCTGATCACCATCTTATAACTTTCACACTTAAATCTCCTCCCTCCCAGTCCCATCCTATCTTATCTAATTTATCTAGGAATCTTCACGATATTGACCCTTCATCTCTATCCTCCCATGTTTCAAACCTCCTCTCTACTGTGGCACCATCCACATCTGTCAACAAGGCTGTTTCTTCTTACAACAATACTCTATCCTCTGCCTTAGACACTCTTGCACCTTTGATGACCCGCCCTGTAAGGCGTACAAAACCCCAACCTTGGCTGACTTCTAATATCCGCTACCTACGTTCCTGTACCCGCTCCGCCGAACGCCTCTGGTGGAAATCTCGGGCCCTTGCTGATTTCTTACACTTTAAGTTCATGCTGACCTCCTTCCAATCTGCTCTTTTACGTGCCAAACAGGATTATTATATCCAACTGACCAACTCTCTTGGCTCTAATCCTCGACTTCTCTTCACCACATTGAACTTTCTCCTCAAGGTGCCCCCTCCCCAACTTCCCCTTCATTATCTCCTCAGACCCTTGCTGAATTCTTTCACAACAAGGTTCAAAAGATAAACCTTGCTTTCTCTACCTCACCACCTCTCCCTCCACTAGTCCGTTCCCCTCTCTCTCCTTCCCCTCATTCCCTTTCCTCCTTTCCTGAAGTTACTATTGAGGAAACTACACTTCTCCTTTCTTCCTCAAAATGTACCACCTGTTCCTCTGATCCCATTCCCACCCACCTTCTTAATGCCATCTCTCCTGCTCTTATTCCTTTTATCTGACACATTCTCAACCTCTCACTTTCCACTGCGACTGTCCCTGCTGCCTTTAAACATGCTGTGGTCACACCTCTCCTTAAGAAGCCTTCACTCGACCCTACTTGTCCCTCTAATTACCGACCCATCTCCCGCCTTCCTTTTCTCTCCAAATTACTTGAGCGTGCTGTTCACCGCCGCTGCCTTGATTTTCTCTCCTCACATGCTATTCTTGACCCACTACAATCTGGTTTTCGCCCTCTCCACTCAACCGAAACTGCGCTTACTAAAGTCTCCAATGACCTATTATTGGCTAACTCCAGAGGTCAATATTCTATCCTCATTCTTCTTGATCTTTACGCTGCTTTTGACACTGTCGATCACAGCATACTTCTCGATACCCTGTCCTCACTTGGATTCCAGGGCTCTGTCCTTTCCTGGTTCTCTTCCTACCTCTCCCTCTGCACCTTTAGTGTTCACTCTGGTAGATCCTCTTCTACTTCTATCCCTCTGCCTGTCGGTGTACCTCAGGGTTCTGTTCTTGGTCCCCTCCAATTTTCTATCTACACTTCTTCCCTTGGTTCATTAATCTCATCCCATGGCTTTTCCTACCATCTCTATGCTGATGACTCCCAAATCTACCTTTCTACCCCTGATATCTCATCTTGCATCCAAACCAAAGTTTCAGCGTGCTTGTCTGACATTGCTGTCTGGATGTCTCAACGCCACCTGAAATTAAATATGACCAAAACCGAGCTTCTCATTTTCCCCCCCCAAACCCACCTCCCCGCTCCCCCCATTTTCTATTTCTGTTGATGGCTCTCTCATTCTCCCTGTCTCCTCAGCTCGAAACCTTGGGGTCATCTTTGACTCTTCTCTCTCCTTCTCTGCTCATATCCAGCAGATTGCCAAGACCTATCGTTTCTTTCTTTACAACATCCGTAAAATCCGCCCCTTTCTTTCCGAGCACTCTACCAAAACCCTCATCCACCCCCTTGTCACCTCTCGTTTAGACTACTGCAATCTGCTTCTTGCTGGCCTCCTACTTAGTCACCTCTCCCCTTTCCAGTCAGTTCAAAACTCTGCTGCCCGTCTCGTCTTCCGACAGGGTCGCTTTACTCATACTACCCCTCTCTTCAAGACCCTTCACTGGCTCCCTATCCGTTTTCGCATCCTGTTCAAACTTCTTCTACTAACCTATAAATGTACTCACTCTGCTGCTCCCCAGTATCTCTCCACACTCATCCTTCCCTACACCCCTTCCCGTGCACTCCGCTCCATGGATAAATCCTTCTTATCTGTTCCCTTCTCCACTACTGCCAACTCCAGACTTCACGCCTTCTGTCTCGCTGCACCCTACGCCTGGAATAAACTTCCTGAGCCCCTACGTCTTGCCCCATCCTTGGCCACCTTTAAATCTAGACTGAAAGCCCACCTCTTTAACATTGCTTTTGACTCGTAACCACTTGTCACCACTCGCCTCCACCTACCCTCCTCTCTTCCTTCCCGTTCACAGGGACTGTCTTTCTTCTATGTTTGTGCAGCGCTGCGTACGCCTTGTAGCGCTATAGAAATGCTACATAGTAGTAGTAGTAGTAGTAAGCACATTGGTTAATCTCTGTTTCCACTCCCCTACGAAGCCGTCATTCGTATACACACACAAAAAAAAGCCAAACTAGGAGCTGCTGCTTCACACTGTCGTTTTTAAATTGAGGGAGGGAGGGAGGGATGGATGGGGGAAGGGGAGGGGGGATCCTGCAACTGGGAAAAAGGGAGGGAGGGACCCTGCAACTGAGAGACAGACTGGGGGGGGGCACCACACTGGAACTGGGTGGGAGGGAGGGAGGGGGGACCCTGGCACATACTCTCATTCTCACACACACTCACACCCAGTCTCACTCTCTCTCTGTCACACACACACACAGTCGCACATTCACTCTCTCTCACACAGTCACTCTCACACACACACTCTCAAACATACACACTCCGAGGAAAACCTTGCTAGCACCCGTTTCCTTTAAAACAGAAATGGGCCCTTTTTACTAGTATTCTATAAAGGAAAGTAGACTCCAAGGAAGCACACTCTAGGTTCTCATATATAGCATATATAGGCACCCCTGTGTAGAATTGCCCTTGAGGGTAATTTTAGAACAGTATGCCTAGTTTAATAGGGCAGACGCAGCTTTGTCTACATTAAAATAAATATATATAAACACACATCCTGTGGAAATCACACATATACTGAAGGTGCAAATATTACACCTGCTCTTAAATTACATTCTTGTAGTATGTGCATCAGTTGTGATGGCTCCCATGTTCCACTCAAACTCGACCCTTGAGTAACTACTGTTGAAGTGCATGTTGGTTTGTACCACACATACTTTTAGGTGTGACCTAATTATATAAGAGCCCATTTACATGCATAAATCAGTGTATTTCATATGAAAATGATTTATAAAATCACCCTCCACAAATATTCAAGAAAGCATGACCAGGCACAGAAGACCCTCAATTGCTAGGAAGTAAAGAAAAAGCCAGGCATTAGCAGGGTCTGTGACATTGTAATGGGCAGAATGGATGGGCCTAAAGATCCTCATCTGCCATCAGATAGCAGTGGAACCTTGACCAAGCCAAAACATCAAAAAATGATTCTTTTTGTAGAACTCAACCCACAATGCTTTTTACCTGTGATGTATACAGAAAACAATTATAGTTACATTACTTTTTTCCCAGTCTATCATGGCATTTGGGGCTTTGGCTGCCAACTGCAAGCTCAGATGTCCCGAAACAAGTTCAGTCATGGTTAAGCAGCGCTGACATATTCTGCTTGTTAAGCAGTTTCTTTTCCAAGTCACTGCATCCAAGGACTCTGTTCTTTTAACATTCATGCAAACTGCAGTCACTCATTGGTGTCAAAAGTAATCTAACTCACACTGTGAGATGGAGACAAAGAAGGCAAAAGGAAGAGTGCAGCTGAAATGAAGCTGGAATAAGACAAAGATAGAGTGCAGGAACAGCAAAGAGAGCACAAGTAACAGACAAAGCAGATGGACAAGAGGAGAAAACAGGAAGGAAGAGAAGAGATATGACGCAAACAAGAGAAACTGAAGGAAGAAATGAGGAAGGAAATGAGATCTGAGTGAATGAGGCAGGTAAAAGGAGAAATGCTGTTAGATTCTTCAGTTATAACATGAAAATCAAGATCAATGTTACCAAATTTCAGCTAGTCCAATTTAAAATCAAGAGAAGTTAACATAACACTGAGCAAAGGATGAACTGAAAACTGGGTATTATACATAGATTTTTCAGTCCTTTTCAGTGTTACCATCAGCAGGCTCCAGTAGTTTTCAATAGCATAAATTGAAGGACAGTGGTAGACTTTCCCCCCAAGTTTGGGTATGATCACTAGAGAATGACCCAGGAACAAAGTATGTCCCCCGCCCCACCCTATACATAGATTTTCCAGTCCTTTTCAGTGTTACCATCAGCAGGTTCCAGGGCCGGCGAGAGTGCGGGACAGGGGGGACAAAATTCCCTGGGCCCGGGCCTCCGGGGGGGGGGGGGGCCCGGCGCCACCACCGCAGTCCGGCCCACCCGCCCTCCATCGCTCCCTAGCATTGAACTTAAGCGCCTCACCTTCGAAAGCGCAGCAAGCAGCGGCAGACCACTCCTTCCTTCCGTGTCCCGCCCTCGCCTGATGTAACTTCCGCGAGGGCGGGACATGGAAGGAAGGAGTGGTCTGCCGCTGCTTGCTGCGCTTTCGAAGGTCAGGCGCTTAAGGTCAGTGCAGAGGGCCCCGGGGTGGAGAGAGGGCCCAGTGGCGGGTGGAGGGGGGGCCTGGCGACCTCGGGTGTGGGGGGGGGCCCGGGGCGACCTTGTCCCGGGCCTGGCCCAGTCTCTCGGCGGCCCTGGCAGGTTCCAGTAGTTCTCAATAGCATAAATTGTAGGACCATGGTGGACTTTCTCCCACCCTCCCAAGTTTGGGTATAATCACTAGAGAATGACACAGGGACAAAGTATGTCCCCCGCCCTGTCCCCACAAGCTCTGTCTCCATCCTCACAGGCTCTGTCCTCATCTGCACAAGCCTCAAACACTTATGATTCTATATTTAAATCTTTTGTATTAAAGTATAAAAAGGAATAATCCCATCCCCGATATTCAGCCAAATGCAGTCAGTGTTTTTTCAAACGTGATCATCGCTGGCTAAAGTATCCCCCGATATTCAAAGCTGGGCCAGCACTGAATATCGGGGGATAATTGTGGGCGGGCTAGGCACCCAGCACTTATGCAGGCCTGGCTGATATTCAGCCAGGGCTTCATAAAGGTTATGCAGCCCTGGCTGAATATCGGGCTGGACCACCCGCATAACTTTTTTTTTAAGCCCCTGAGTCCCCTCACCCCCCCCCCCCCCCCCCCCCCCCCCCGCCAATGTCCCCTCTTTCCCTCCCTCCTCCCAGTCCACGTTAAGACGTCCCAGCTGTGCAGGCAGGCCTTCCCCCCCCCCCCCCCCCCGGCCTACCTTTATCCCTGGTGATCCAGTGGGGTCATTGGGGACAGGAGTGCCGCCCCCTCACTCCTGCCCCTTGCAGCGCTTCTCTAAAATGGCTGCTGCAGTTTCATAAAAGTTATCATACCTCCACATGGACAGACTGAAACAGTGCTATAGCTTTTTGACACTCATCTTAAAATGCACTGAAAATGAATATACACCCTCAGAAACTCAGCATTGTCTAATGTTGCCAGATTACCTTGAATTCTGGTTCTGCCCTTTTGTATGTACAGACTTGGGCTGAATTTGTTACGGTTGGGTGGAGTTGGCATCAGTAAAAATGTACTGACTCCAACTCCAGTTTCAAAATAAAAACTTGCATTATTTTTTTATTTGAAATTGCAAATATTTTATATATAGAATATATAAATCAGTAGAGGAAACAGCTTATATAGCAATTACCATGATTATAAAAAAAGGGGAAAAAAAAAGAACAAAACATAATAATACAAACATGAATCCTAAAGTCCACATCTCAGAGAGAAGTTACGAAGACAACTTAATATAATTATCCTAAAACAATTACAAAGGGATAAACTACCTAACTGACATATGCTCTTATTCTTCTAAACCTCTTAGATCTTAATATTTTCTCTTGCTCCAATACAAAATTCTCCAAATGAAAGGGATAAAAGAAAATAAATTTCTTCTCCTGAAAATGAATCAAATGATCTGCCAAATATCCACCAAGGAAATTTCTCTGTTGGAAGCCAATCACTCTGGCAAGTCCGATGATGAATCAAAATTGACTGGCACTAACTTGGGAGGTTGTCCTTCACTCAAAGAAACAGATTGAGGAGTATGCACAGTTTCAGTCTTGTCCTGCAAACTCTTAAGTCCAGGCACTGACTGAAAATCAGCATTTGCGGGCAGAGGGGGAGGGGTTCATAGGTCAGGACTTACAGATGCACCATCAGATGAGCCTAAGGAGGTGCTCACAGTTGGTACAAGGCCCACTAGATGTTTATCCATTGGGCCACTAGTAACTGGTGTAGATGAAAAAATATTCTTCATTTTGCCCCTCTACGTCCCCATATTATTCTAAATACGAAATCCTTTGAAATCCTTCGACACAGGGGCGTAGCTATGGGTGTGCCTAGGTTGGCCCAGGCCCACCCAGAAGTGCTACTTGCCAGACAAAACATTCCCTCTCTTCCTTCCCTCCAACCTCCCGCTTGTCTAGCGCAGCACTTCTTCCCTTCCCTCCACCCTCGCATGTCCAGTGCCTCTTACCCCTCCAGCAGTTCCGGCACTTCTACGCCTTTCTTACCCTCCCCCGCCCCTGCAACGGTGGCGCTTGTACTTTAATACTATCATGCCACAGGGCAGGAACTCCACACAGTGAGTCGGTGCCTTCCCTCTACCACGTCTCACCCACTAATGCAACTTCCTGTTTATGCAGGCTGGGCGCGGGGTGGGCAGGATGCGGCAGAGAGAGAAGGCTCCGATGCAGCACTGTGTGGAGTTCCAGCTGGGCAGCGATGATAGCAAGAAGAGCACTGTAAGCGCCACGACAGGGATGGGGGGAGGGTAAGGAAGAGACAGAGGTGGCGTTGCCGGAACTGTGGGAGTGGAGAGAGGTGCTGGACACGGGGGTTGGAGGGAAGGGGAAGAGGTGCTGGACGTGCAAGGGGGCTGAAGCGAAGGGAAAGAGGTGCTGGATATGTAGGGGAGGGAAGGGAGAGAGGTGCTGGATATGTAGGGGAGGGAAGAAAAAGAGGTGTTGGGTGAGGGAGTGGGAGGGAAGGGACAGAGGTGCTGGATATGTGAGGGGGCAGGAGGGAAGGGGGAGAGGTGATGTGCATGCAAGGGGGACTGGAGCAAAGGGAGAGAGGTGCTGGATATGCAGGAGGACTGGAGGGAAGAGGGGGAGATGTGGACCTGCAAGGGGGGCTGGAATGAAGGGAGAGAGGTGCTGGATCTACGGGAGGGGGAGAGATGTTGGACTAAGGAGGTAAAGGAAGAGGGGGTCAAATGCTGAATCCATAGTGGGAGAATGAACCAGATGCATAAGGGGGAGGGAAGAGAGTTGGAGAGGAGCTGGTTGGGGTGGGGTCAGAGAGGAAAGGGACACATTGGTGTGGGATAGGGAGAAAGCGAATCTTGCACTTATCAGTGGTGCACTAAACCGAAGTTTGTCCCCATAGAGACCGATGGCGCCAAAAACGGGACCGAAGTACGGCATGCAGTTAAATAGAGCATGCGCTTATCCGACGTGCACTTAACTCCATTTAAGTGCAGATCGGATAAGCGCATGCTCTGTCTAACTGCATGCCATACTTCGGTCCCGTTTATGGCACCATCAATTTCTATGGGGACAAGCTTTGGTTTAGCGCACCACTGATAAGTGCAAGATTCGCTTATATGCATGGTTCAAGACCGCTCCTCTGCAGGAAAGACTCTGCATAAGCGCACGCATGAAATATGGAAGCCGATTGGCACGTGACAAAGGGGTGGTAAATTTGAAATGTCGTTGGTTAACTGCCACACGCAGAATAAGCGAAAGAAAGTTGTTAGAGTGTACACTGGAGTCGTCGTCGTCGCACAACTGTAAGACTAAACATGTTGTTGAACTGGCTTGTAATCTATCACTGTTGGATTCCCTACATATGCAGAAAGAAGCCTGGAATCATGTTACACAGGCAACCATTGTGAACTGCTACAAGTGGGCAAGCTTTGTTAAGGATGTGGAGAGGGACAAAACAGATGCAGCTGTTGCAAACGCGTCAGATGAAGAGGTTATTGATATCCCAGCCGGTGTTACTGAGGAGGAGTTCCATCACTACGTAGCTGTTGATTACGATCTACAAACAGCTGAAGACAGCACTGATGTCGAGATATGCGCCTACACGCAGGCAACAATGGCTAATGATGGAACAGATGATGAAATGAGCAGCGAGGCACATGCTGACGAAATTCAACAACCTCCTCCTGCCACTTTTGCAAGAGCGCTGGAGAGTCTCAACACTATGTGGGCCTATCTGGAGGCCACTGGATGTCAGTGCTATGACAGTTTTTACCATCTGGCAGACATAATCTATGGAACTCACAGACCCAAGATTGTACAGAGGACTATAACTGATTACTTCAAATAAGCCTAATGTTAGTTAACGGAGACTGTATACTGTACGTATAATAATAAACAGTACTGTACATATGTTTATCAGATGCAAGCTTCTTTGGGTCACAACAGTTAAGTGCATGCTCTGGTTTACTGCATGCATTTGTTTGGTCCCAGATACCTCGGTTTTCGTTGACTTTGGTTATCGTCGGTTTCGGGTTTCGTTGATTTTTTCAGCGAAAAATGTGTCTTGGATTTCGTCGGTTGCCTCAGATTTCGTCGGCGTGCCCAAGTGACCTCGTTGCTAATTTTGCGAAAACAAAGGGCAACCCACGCATTCTCCTGCTCATTGTGGCATTGTTTCTCATTGTGTGAGCATCACCCTGCGTGTGTAAAGCAACGCAAGTAAGATAAAATCACATGTGCTCAAATCTCATTGTCCCTGTTAAGTGTTTCCCTTGCTAATAAGTTAACCCTTTCCCTTTAGCTCCATCATGGGACTATATTTAATCTCTATAAAATGTGTTTTTGGTATGTATTTTGGAGTGTCTAGAATGAATTAATTGGATTTACATTGATACATATTTGAAAATAATTGCCTCGGTTTTTGTCGGTTTCGGTTTTCGGTGACTGTTTTCGGACGGATTATCAACGAAAACTGAGGTATCACTGTATATATATTTATCTTTGGCTTAGATCTAAAGTACTGGTACATTTAAGTTATATCTACCAGTACTTTAGATCCAGAACAATAAATTTAAAGCCTAATATCAGTAGGAGTCAGAGCTGGAGTCACAGTCGAAGTCAAAAGTTTGGTGTATCGACTCCACAGCCCTGCTTTTATCCCATTCAGTCTAAGTGAAAATACTTTGATGACTCAGGCTTTAAAAGAGTAGTTCTATAAACTAGATGCCCACATTTATGTGCCAATGAGCACATAAATGTATAGAATACTAGCACTTACACAGAAAAATGTACTTATCCATGAAATTTTCCAGCAGGGTGCCTAAGAACTATTCCAGTGGTTCCCAAACCTGGTCCTGGAGGCACCCCAGCCAGTCCGTTTTTCAGGATATCCACAATGAATATTCATGAGAGTGATTTGCATGCAGTGGAGACAGTGAATGCAATCTCTCTAATGAATATTCACTATTCTATAAGGGGTGTGTATGTGGCATAGTGTGTAAATGCCATTGAAAATGCTCTGTTAGCGCTGAAAAAAAAAGCCTATGATGTTGGAGGCATGTCTGGTTAAGTCCCAATATTCAGAACTTAACCAGCCAGTTTTGGTGGGCAAATAAAGCCGCATAAAAAGCAGGCCTATCTTTGCCCACTAAGTAATGGCTGGTTAAGTCTGAATATCAACTTAATCAGCCATGCACTAGCCAGTGCTGAAAAACTTGGATATTCAAAGTCAGTCACCAGAAACAGCCTGGCACTGAATATCCAGGATGAACACCAACAGCAGGCAAAGTGTTGCCCACCACTGGCTGAATATCAGGGGGATAGAAATTATGTTGGAAGAAAGACAACACTACATACACATAAACCAAAGGATTATGGCATTTCCTTTCATGTGCCTAGGGACAGAGCATCTAATGTGGACATCTGCAAAGTGATATACATAAGGGAAAGTAATCCCTAACAATATATACACAAGGCTGGGTTCCACAATAATCACTGACACTCAAGAAAGTAATGTTAGTGGATAGCACATTGAATCCATTAGCAAAAGCAGATAGAATATTAGGAAATGTTCAGAATGGAATACAGGAACAAACTGAAAATAAAATAATGCCTCAGTATAAATAAATCTACAGCAAGATCACTTTTGTATGCAGTTCTGGTCAACCCACCTCTAGAAAGGTAAAGTAGAACTAGAAAGCAGGCACAGAAAAGATGAAGGGGTTGGAGCGGTTCACATACAATCCATGGCAGGGAAGCTCAGCCTCAGAAATCCCTCAAAAGCAAGGTTTCTCAACCGAGTCCTCGGGACACACTCAGCCAGTCAGTGTGTTTTAGCATACTCAGTGTTTTAGCGTACTCACAATAAATATGCATGAAATAAATCTGCATGCACTTCTTCCATTATATGGAAACCTCTCGTGTATATTCATTGGTAGATATCTTGAAAACCAGACTGGTTTGATGTTTCCTAAGAACAGAATTAAGAACCCCCACTCTAAAGTAACATCTGCTAGCTGGGTCAAGAAAAGTATATGTAGCCTTGATATATTTCCCTTGACTCTCAATTTGCTGCTATAATGCCAACGCTAAAATTTGGGAACTGGATGAAAATACTGAACAAACCTGGTTCATAGTTCTTCAGATTAAGTCCTGCTTTGGCAATATGGCATGAGACTGGGCCAATTTTTGCTCACCTTAAATAAATAGAACACCAACATCCAAAAAAGCATCCTTGTTTTGCCTGCATTTTAGACGAGATGAAAAAAGTGCACAAGAAAACAGAAAGTGCTGGCTTTTTGGTTCATCTTAGTTAACAGATGCTCAGGGGAGTATGAAATGTCACCTTGATTATGAAACAACACCTGAGGCTAGAGAAGAGTTTTGTGGGCAGTGATTACATCCTGCTGTTTTGCAAAGCTGCCCCCTTCTGTGTAACATTTACGCAAATGCACACAAAGTGAAATAGCACATTACAGGCCAGATCTGCTGTGGCGGCAGACTCATATGGAGGAGACAGTGCTGAGAATAAGTGCACACAAGGGAATACAGGAAAGGGAACTGAACATACAAGCACTAATAGATTATTGCATTTTGGCCAAGCTGCCCTGACACCCTGCCAGTACCATAAAAATACCAGACTCCAGTACCTTTCACAAAGGGAAGAGCATGAAGCTGCCTGAACCTGACCTAGTTCTCTCCAGAAGGTCTCGCCGACAGCAGCCTACAGTCAATGGCTTCCAGGAGACCCATTTTTCATCCTATTAATGTCAGCCCTCCTTAGCTTTCTAATGAAACCTGACGCTAACTGAGAAAAATGGATACATTAATATTGAGTTCATTAGTAAATAGATTATCCAAACAACATTTCAAGGAAAGGAATAAAAGACGGCAAAGCTCTTTCTCTCTCAAATATAATTGTTGGAGCTCCTCGGAGGACATAGAACAGATTAAATATTTATGGATTTTAATACACTGGTATGTTAAAGTCAGGAAACAGTCCACCTTAAATGATGCCAGTGCTGTATTTATATGTAGTTACCCTGGGGGAAGGTTTACCATGATGGTAGAAAGGGTCAGCTAGGAAAGAACTACATATATAGACTTCTTCAGATATCCTCTTATTAAGACAATCTGAATTATTGCTTTCCCTATGTCGTCTTCCATGCCTGATTACATGATAAATCTGTCATAATCAAAGAACATGATTTTCTCTCTATAAAATTGGAAAATTCTTCTCATTTGTAAGCGAGTACTTGAAAAAGTTTGCTTCTGAAGGAACTGTGGAGACCTGAGACCAAAAAACTGAGAGCGCTGAAGCTAGTCATCTTTCTTTGCCATTACTCAACAAAAATGTAACCCAACTTGTATAATTCTTGAGGCACATGTGTACATTCACCCATATATGTAGTAGACCGTGTTTAAAAAAAAAAGGGGGGGGTTCAAGGAAAGCATTTCCTAAAAATAAAAACTGCCACTTTTGACATATTTTGTTGTGCCTTCCAATTCCCAAAAATGGATTTAATGGGAAAGCAAGTGTGTAGTGAGCTTTATCACCGTCCATGGGCTGCCATGGACTGAGCACTAAATAAGGACTATGTTTGTGATCTAAAAAATGTCTTCTCCTGCAGGGTGATGTGCTTTTGACCGAATACAGCGCTGCGTACGTCTAGTAGCGCTATAGAAATGATAAGTAGTATTAGTAGTAATGTCTCCAAATGGATCAGTTTTGCACATATCTCGACAGAACTAAACCTCACTTCTAAGCCAGGGTATGTGAAGTATGATCTCTGTCTCTCAAATTTACTGCTAATGCTCACCTAAGTACTTAGGTGAGCATTTTTCATGTAATCAGTACTTGCAAATATGCTCTCGCTACTAAGTATCATGTCTCTAGCATTGCTAGACATTTGCAGCATTATACAGATACACTGCAGAGAAAGCCTCTGTTGTAACAGAGCTTGCAGTCCAGTTAAGACAAACAGGATAAACTTCAGAAAATCGTTTATTACACAGTAAATTTGGTTCAAATCAGCAAACTAAGATCAGGAACAGCCAGGAGATGCAGCATATCAAGAAATAAACTAAACTAAACTTAAAAGGAACCTCAGAAAGATGTGTTTTGTTTTTAGCCAGGACTTGAAAATGGTCAAAGAAGGTGGCATGATGCCAATGAAAGGTGGTTATGAAGAAGGATATAAGGTACAGGGGAAGAGAAGTAGTGAAGAATGATCTACTGTAAATGGAAGCAAAAGGGAGATGGACAATGGTTAGCAAGTAGGGTTCAGTAACGTATTGTTTGTTTTGTTTTGTTTTGGGTTTTTTTGAGGAGTAGTATGATTGCAAAGGAGGAAAAGTACAGAAACCAGAGTTTGTTTTATTCTCTCTCTCTCTCTCTCTCTCTCTCTCTCAGATAAATCAGGTTTGGCTTTGACTTGCCCTAAGTTTCTAGTCCAAAAGAATGTTGATATCATGAAGGTGTTCTAGGGAACTAATGAACAATTGTTCCTGAGAAAAACATAGCAGCAAAGGGTGAGGTGCAGCTGAGTACACTGAGGGTATGGGAGACCTAACTATTAAAGGGATGTACAACTGTGAAAAAATTACACATAAAATGAAGAGAAGAAAAATGTATTTCTATTTTTAAATAGTGTCCTCATTTATTTTCACTTTTATTATTAATTTAATAATGTTCTTCAGTGCCTGTCCCTGTCCTCAGACGCTACTTATTTTCAAGTTCTGGAGGATTACTTCTCTGAAATCTGCAGCTAACTACAGTTCTTTTTAAGTCGCTACCAATGAAGAGCTTAGGGAGATTACACAGAGAAGAACCATTGAGGTATGAGGACTCAGACCACCTACCATCAGAAGTGTCTCAGCAGGGAGAGAAGGGCCTGCTTGAAAACGGCAAAAGAAAGAAAATAATAGTTGGAATAAAGAGAAAGAAAAAAATAATTACTGAAAAATTGAAAGACAAAATGATAGGAGGGAACTGTAGAGGGGGAGAGAGAGAAAGAGGGGAAAAGAGAAGACATATTTCAGTGAATTGCTGGTACAATTTTGTCACAAAACTCCATGCCATGTTTATTGTCTTTCAGGTATTTCTACCAATGTACACAGTGACGTCCCACCCACTTGGGAAAAAAAGCTTCTCCAGTTGGGAGCCTCTTTACAAGCAAATTTACTAGCAGGAAAGAAAACAAGAGAGGAAAGAAAGTAGCAATTCTGTTCTTCAAGCATCTCCCCTTGTGAATCGTTTGCTGTATTGTGACAAACTGGAGCGCCTCGGAGGAGCTCATTTCACGTCTCATCCATTGCCTGAATAATGGGAAAATCCCTGTGCGCTTCTCTCCTTGATCAGCGCGCACCGCCTGCAACACACACTCAATTCCATTAGACGTAATAGAACGAGATTGTCCCAGAAGCTGTTTTCAATTGGTTGAGTGCATCTTTCTTTTTGGAAAACAAGGATCTATGTCTTTTCTGCAGAAATCAGCAGCTTGATGGCCTCAGTGGTGAGCACCCTCAGAACACCTGGGCTTAGGTATTCTTAGTGTTCTCTGTATTAGATTGTAAGCTCTTTGAGCAGGGACTGTCTCTCTTTGTTAAATTGTACAGCACTGCCTAACCCTAGTAGCGCTCTAGAAATGTCAAGTAGTAGTAGTAGAAGTCATTATCCCATATGCAAGAGGGCACAGTGAAAGAAAATTAGCAAAGCAAGGCTTCAAATGAAATAAACAATGCACTTGATTGCAAATCAGAACATAAAGGAGGATTAATGAATGTGTTGGAAATGTGCCAGAGTAGAGCCAGTGCTTCTGTAGACACAGTCTCCCTCTCCCTTGCCCCCTTTAAAACTACTTCCTGGGACACATACATCTATTTTCAAAGCACTTAGACTTACAAAGTTACATGGAGGGGCATTTTCGATATGACGTCTAAGACCAATTTGACATTTTGCTAAAAACGTTCAAAATTCAAGTTGGGAATACAGCCATTTTCAAAACAGAAAAACGTCTCTCTTTTTTTTTATTATTTAAATGGCTATTTGCTAGATGTTTTTGTGCTCTGTGAGTTTATCTTTTTGGTCCATTTTCAAAAAACAAAAAAAAAAGTCCAAGTGAAAAATGTACAAAATCAATACACTGGGAAGTAGGAGGAGCCAGCATTCTTAGAATACTGTCCACACAGACATCCCAGGAGAGCAATGGGGCACCCTAGGGGGCACTGCAGTGGATTTCAAATAAATGCTCCCCGGTACACATCTCACCGTTACTCCCTTATCTTGTCTATTAAGCCCCCCCAAAACCCACTACCTCCAACTGTATACCACTGCAATAGCCCTAATGAGTGAAGGGGTCACCTATATGTGGGTACAGTGGGTTTCTGGTGAGTTTTGAAGGGCTCAGTTTCCAGCACAAGTGTAACAGGTAGAGGGAGGTGAGGGCTTGAGTCCACCTGTCTGCAGTGCACTGTACCCACCACTAGACTACTCCAGGGACCTGCATGCTGCTCTAATGGACCTGAGTATAACATCTGAGCCTGGCAATTAATGTTTTTAATCACATTTTTGGGGTGTCGGAGGGGGTTAGTGACCACTGGGGGAGTAAGGGGAGGTCATCCCTAATTCCCTCCTGTGGTCATCTGGTCATTTGGGGTACTTTTTTGTGGCTTATTTGATAATAAAACAGGCTAGACTAGAGAGTTGCACGGGGACAGAAATCTTACCCATCCCCACCCGTCCCTGCTGGAATCTTACCTGTCCCCACCCGTCCCCGCTGGAATCTTACCCATCCCCACCAGTCCCCGCAAAAATGTAACCCATCCCAACCCATCCCCACCCGTCCCCGCAAGAATTTAACCCATCCCCACCCATCACTGTAAGAATTTAATGGTACATAAAAGAAAATTCCAGTCAGCTCCCTCAGTCTCTCTCTGGATTTGAGCCACAGCACTGTAGGCAAGGAAGGAAAGGAAGCTGAAACTTGGAACATTCTGATGTGTACATGTAAGATTTGTCTTTGATTTACTGGCACTGTGTGCTGAGAGATCACCTCATGCAAGCGTGAGTAGGTCAGGTGACATCCAATGCTCATGCCTGTGTCAGAGCTGAGGTCTGCTCATCAGCCCGGTAGCAAAGAGGATTAATTGTAACATAGTAAGTGACAGCAAATAAAGACCTAAATGGTCTATCCAGTCTGCCCAATAGTCACACTCATTATCAATTCATTATTAAATCAACGAATGTGATATTATATACTCGATTATGGTCTTTCTTTTGCGTTTCTGGAACATAGACCATAGAAGTCTATCTGGCCCTATCCTTATGTTCCAACTGCTGGAGTTGTCGTTGAAGCCCACTCCAGTCTATGTGTCTTCTCATTTGTGGGACACAGATCATAAAAATCTGTCCAGTACTGTCCTTATGTTCCAGCCACTGAAGTTGCTGTCTAAGCCCTTTCCAGCCCATCCTAAACCAGAATTCCATATATTAGACACAGACCATACAAGTCTGCCCAGTATTGGCCCTAGTTAATCACAGCCAGAGTCGCCATCTAAGCATTACTTCACACATCCGCATACATGCAGCCATTTAAGGTTAGGTTTTTTATAACTTCCATTTTCTAATTAGAGATCCTCTGTGTTCATCCCACGCCTTTTTGAATTCCATCATCATTTGTGTCTCTACCACCTCCTTAATGGAAGACTTTCCACATTTGTGCTGTTAAAGCGAGGCAGAGGAGGAGACAGCACTCAAAGAACTTGGTACTCACCTAGATGAGAGGCTAGTGCAGGTGTAGCTTACACTTCCACGGGAACCCCGCAAAACTACTTCCATCCCCGTGGGAACCCCACAGGAGCTGCTTCCGTCCACGCGGGAACCCCACAGGAACTTCTTCCGTCCCCGCGGGAACCCCACAGGACTGCTTCCGTCCCCGTGGGAATCCCGCGGGTTCCGCAGGATTCCCGCAAACCCCGTTCCCGTGCAGCTCTCTAGTCTAGACCAAAACATCCAACTTATAGCCCTGAAACCATTATGGCAGAAAAACATCCAAGTGTTAGGAACACCCAGATTCTGCCATTAACAAGCCTCTGACACACCCCCTTGTGATTTGAATGCACTTCTGATGGAATACCAATTTGGATGTTTTTGTGAGAAAAATGGATAAATGCACATTTATGCCACTTTTTGGACATTTTTCTCTTTTGAAAATGAGCCCCATAGTAATCTATGGAACTTTTTAAGTCTACGTGCTTGAAAATGAGTCCCATAGGCACCCACTCCAGGGAATCAACTATCTCCCCACTCCTGTCCTAGAGGACACAGACCAGCTTCTTTTAACTACATTCCCAGGGGACACAGACCACTTTCTTTTAACTACATTCCCAAGAGACACAGACCACCTCTACACACTCAAACTGACAGACACAAAGTGCCACCTCACAGCTATCCTATGTGAAACAGACTGCTACACCACAGTGAGATCTGTGCCTCATGACTGAGAACCATGATTGTGAAGGCAAGTTGGAATGGAAGAGCAGCCTAATGGTTAATGCAGCAGACTGAGAGCCAACTCTTACTGCTGTTCATTGTGATCTTAAACTCTCCAATGTCTCAGATATAAGATTAGCTTGTGAGCCCTCTGGGGACAGGAAAATACCTACTATGCCTGAATGTAACTTACCTTGAACTACTGAAAAAGGCATAAGCTAAATCCAATCAGGGAAAATTTTCAGTAGCTGTACCAAAAAGCCAAGGATACTGACTGCCTTGCCTTACTCACCCTGCTGAATATAGACTGCAACCTCTCACTAGCCATAAGGGGCAAATTAATTTTCTAGGGATACAGACTTACTCAAGAAGACAGGCTGAGGGATAAAAGCTGTCTTCCCACTCCTGTAGAAATGGACATAAACTGCGTCATCGCTCCTGTCCCAGGTTCACAGGGTACTTCCTCTTCTTCAATTTTGCAGTGTTGACATTTGTGTATGTGTGCACCAGTGTGACCCTTATCACCATTAGCTATAGAACCAGATACGTTTCTGTGTTGGGGCGTAGCAGGGCTTCAATTAGTATATACTCCTTGAAACAGTTTTGTATGATTCTTCAGCATTAAAAGAAATGCTCCTATTCATGTTCTGCCTCTGGGTATATCAAAAATGCAAATGTCCAACCTTAAGGATTAAACTTTTTCTTCTCCAAGCAGGGGTCACATTAAACCATCTACCATAATAAGAAAAACCCAGTGCCTAAAAGAGTTTTTGACTGAACTTTTAATACAACATTGTTCAGTATAATATTTTAAAGTGAAATTGTGCCCTCTAATTTTCTTAATCTTATTTAGAAAATATTGTAGCAAACAAGTGTAGAAAATTTTTTTTGTCTGTGTATAAAAAGGGCCTCAGCGGCAGTTAGCGAGTGGTGGCAGTTCATTATCAAGAGGTAAAAAACACTCTTAACTCACCTTTGACTCTTCATAGGTCCAAATTGCTGATCAAATTTACACTCTCACAATTTATTGTATTTTCATTACAAAGCTTAAGGCTTAGTACTTAGAAAAGAAAATTTAGCTTTTTAAATGTAGTTGTGAACAAACAGGACCACTGGCCATCTGGGTATGCCATGATTTTCTTCTGGTCAGAATTCTGAACTTTCCACATATAATTTATTTTCTTTCCTTCCCCTCTGAGGTTTCACTCTGGGACACTCTAAACTAATCATGGGCAAACTGGCACTGTCCTTATATAGGGAAATGGGATGGGGGGCACCTGCTGATATAACACAGAAAAAAATGAGCATTTAAATTTCAGGATTGTTCCTGGAGAAAGGGTTGTAAACGAAAGGACTTTAATCCTGTCTGAAAATGAAACATCTGCTTTTCTTTACAGATTTAAAACATTAATATTATAATTTTTCGAGCACCTGGTTGTTTAGAGATATTATACATTGTGTCTGGGAAAAGGCGTCTAAAGTAGCTGATCTATAAAGTTGAGAAATGCTGATTTTCCATGTCAAGGGTCCATAAGAAGTCTGCAAAAGTTACATGTCTGAACATCTGTAACTTTTTTTAATTTTTTTCACATAAAAGGTTAGGGTTTCAGCTATTGAATTACTGATTGTTAGTTCTAACAGAATTCATTAGAACCTCGTGTTTTGTTTCTGGTGACCTTTGTCATGTTTCCCCAGAGATGGTCACATATAGATCACACTATAATCATTTCACTATTTCTGGCCCCTGGCAGGGAGATGCTCCTAGGCTGTTATTCTGTTGTAGTGGTAGCTACCAAATGATTCCTAAACAGTCCCAGATTCAGACATAGGCTTAGATCAAATGCCAAGTTCTGAAGGCAACAAATATTCAGATTAAAGAAGAGCCTTCTCCTCATTGTTACACAATTGTTTTAGAGTTGATTTCAAAAGGAAACACACTGACACTCAGGCCTCCCCCTGCTTTCTGAGGGAGACACTCCTAATCTCTGATTCTGCCTATGGGTGCCAAGTTCACAAGTTTGCCTTAATCTTAATGAAGTTGTAATCCATGCCTTTCACTTAAGCACATGTATGGAAATTCTATTAACTAGACACCCATATTTACATTCCCCTTCCACATGTAAATGTATAGAATACTAGTGCTTGCATGCATAAGTACACACTTACCCATGAAAATGCCAGGAGGCACCTAAGTGCTATTCTATAAAGGGCACTGGCACTGAATAGGCTGGCTAACATATATGCAATTAAAAGTCATATTTTGCACTTAACCACATAAAGATAAGACTGTGTTTTAGGCGGTCCTGTTTATGCAGTTACCTTATGTGGTTAAGAACTAAACCCGCATAACTGCTGACTCCACCCACGGACCACCCACAAATAAGCCACAAATATTCAGCGGCACTATCCAGCTAAGCAATTTAAATGGCCAGGAACCTCTCTTGGTCATTTACATCACTTTAAATATTGACCCCCATAATGCAAATACAAGAGGCCATTACATGAATGAGGATCCCACTTACATGCGTAACTTACAGAATACTGTAAGTTTTGTGTGCCCCTACCACATTTAGGCACCTGTAGTTACTTGAGGTCTATGACTGGTATAACTGAAGGCGCAGAAGTGTTAGGCACACTCTCTCCCCAATATTCAGCCAGTAGCAGGCAGCATGGTTAGCTGCCACCAACGGCAATGACCCTGGATATTTAATGCCGGGTCATTAGATATCCAGTTTCAGTTTTGGCTGCAGCACAACCAGCTAAGCGAATATTCACCATTAGCCGGTTAAGTTAATAACAGTTAAAGACAGATCGTTCAAATAGCAGGCCTATCTTAACCGCTGAACGTAGCTGGTTTAGCACTGAATATTTGCAGCTAGCTGGTTATAGCGCGTGATATAGCCTGTTAGTCTCTATGAACTAACCCTAGGATTCTATATAAGGTGCGGTGAGTTGCGCACATTAAATTGGGTGCATGCCCAATTTACGTGCGCTCCTTGAATAACAAGACAATCAGTGCTGATAACAACCAGTTATCAGCATTAACTAGCAATAATTGGAAATTATGCGAACTTCTTTTTAGGCGTATTCTAAAAGGAGGTGTGCATAAATTCTAATGCATGTAACTGAAAAGGGGGGACATAGGGAGGAGTGTGGGCAAGTCAGGGGTGTCCCTCAAATTTACATACATGGTTATAGAATTTGGGGGAACTGTGCCTTATTTAGGCACAAGTATTTACACCAGGTTTTCAGTGGCATACATGGTCATGCCTAAATAGAGGTGCGTTCCCAGGTCCTAAGCGCCATTCTATAAACCATACCTAACTTTAGGCGTGGTTTATAGAATAGCACTAAGCGCTATTTTTAGATGCCCCTACTTTTTAGATGTCATTTACAGAATCTGGCCCTAAGTGCTAATATTCAGTGGATATAACTGGCTATCTTGCTGGTTAAGTGCTATTTAACCATCCAGGAGCTGAATATCGGCTGGCTTGATAATAATAAAGATAATAATAATATAACCTGGAGCACTGCATTACTGCTTTATGGCATCTGTCAAATACGGATATATTAGCACAACACTGGAGAGGTTTCAGACAGATCATGACTTGTCAGCAACACACCACACCACACTGGGAACTGAAAAATGCACTTGATCAATTAAAAACCCCTGCAGGACATAGCAACATAATAGCACATACAAGCCACTAAAGGACACTAAAGAAAAGGACACAGGGAGGACAATTTTTGAAAGCCATTTTTGTACATAAAACAGTGTTTTATGTATGAGAAAAGCATTTATCAAATAGTGCATCTAATAAGCATGTAAATGTGGGCACTTCAACCTGTCTAGTATGCATAACTTCACCCAGACTGAAGGAAGGCATAAGCATTACTTTATAAAATTCAAATGTAAATATATGCACATGAATTTTCTGGGGTAATTTTGAAAACATAAATGTGTGCATGCTTTTGTTGTAAAAAGTCACCAATATCAAGACAAGGTGGAATATGCATGTAGTCAGCTATAAAATTACCCCCTCACTAATACAGACCACAGAGGAGCGCCACCAGAGACATATACGAGCTGCTTGCATGGACAGAGCAAATCCATGTGAGCACTATTAGCCTCTAGCCTTTTTTTTTTATTATTGAACTGTAAACCATTTTGGTGCTTTTTAGAGAAGGGAAGTTGAAATAAACAGACACAGTCCTAGTTTAGAATGTGTACTTCAGGTTTACAGTTTATTTCAAACTTGATATACCACCATTTGGAGAACCATTACAGTGGTTTACAATAACTAACATCATCGAAGAAGGAAAAGAAATATAACAGTATAAAACAAACTAAATAGGACAATGAGAGGTAAGAGGTTCCTACTGCAAAATTATCTCAGCCCAACACAGCCCAGCTGCCCAACCCATGTACTTATGGGGCAATGGAGGGGGCAGGCAAAGAAGCTACTAAGTAGTAAATTTAAAACAAATTGGAGAAAATACTTCCTCACTCAATGAGTAATTAAACTCTGGAATTCATTGCCACAGAATATGGTAAAAGCAGTTAGCTTAGCAAGGTTTAAAGAAGGTTTGGACAATTTCCTTAAAAAAAAGTCCACATGCCACTATTAAGATGAACTTGAGAAAATCCATTGCATGTCCTAAGAAAAGCTGCTTAAAATCTGTTTTGCTGTTTTGGAATCTTGCCAGGTACTTGTGACCTGGATTGGCCACTGTTGGAAACAAGATACTGGGCTTGATGGACTTTAGGTATGTCCCATTATGGCAATGCTTATGTTCTTATGTTAAGTGACTTGCCCAGAGTCACAAGGAGCTGCAGTGAGAATTGAACCCAGTTCCCTAGGATCTCACTATTCCATACTCATCAGCTCATCTTCTCCGTTCGATAAATAATCACCATCTAGTTTTACCTGGCACTAAACATGCTTAGAATCTACCCCTCATCGTGTCTTCTTCTTTGCCGCCCCTTCCCACTAGAACTCCCTCTCATTAGACATCTGTGCAGAAACCTCAATTAAAGACTTTCAAATCACAATTAAAGATCTGGCCATTTGCCAAGGCTTTCTCCTTAGACGTAACTATTGTGACCAACTGCTGCTACCCTTCCCCCTCTCTCTTTTTAAAGTCTATTTCTGCCCTTTCTCCTTCCCCCTTTTTGCGCTGTTTCGTATCATTTGTATCCCTTCCCCATCTTTCTTCACCCCTCTGAGTGCCTGTTCTACCACTTTCCTACCAATTTTGTAGTTCCTTTTCTTTTCTTATTGTAAACCGCCAAGAGCTGCAAGTTAGTCAGGACAGTATAGCAAATTCTAATAAACTATAAATCACATATAAGTAAATAAGTAATGCCACACTGGGAAAAGACCAAGGGTCCATCGAGCCCAGCATCCTGTCCACAGCAGCGGCCAATCCAGGCCAAGGGCACCTGGCAAGCTTCCAAAACGTACAAACATTCTATACATGTTATTCCTGGAATTGTGGATTTTTCCCAGGTCCATTTAGTAGTGGTTTATGGACTTGTCCTTTAGGAAACCGTCTAACCCCTTTTTAAACTCTGCCAAGCTAACCGCCTTCACCATGTTCTCCGGCAACGAATTCCACAGTTTAATTATGCGTTGGGTGAAGAAAACTTTTCTCCGATTTGTTTTAAATTTACTACACTGTAGTTTCATCGCATGCCCCCTAGTCCTAGTATTTTTGGAAAGCGTGAACAGACGCTTCACATCCACCTGTTCCACTCCACTCATTATTTTATATGTCTCTATCATGTCTCCCCTCAACCGTCTCTTCTCCAAGCTGAAAAGCCCTAGCCTCCTTAGTCTTTCTTCATAGGGAAGTCGTCCCATCCCTGCTATCATTTTAGTCGCCCTTCGCTGCACCTTTTCCAGTTCTACTATATCTTTCTTGAGATGCGGCGACCAGAACTGAACACAATACTCAAGGTGCGGTCGCACCATGGAGCGATACAACGGCATTATAACATCCTCACACCTGTTTTCCATACCTTTCCTAATAATACCCAACATTCTATTCGCTTTCTGAGCCACAGCAGCACACTGAGCAGAAGGTTTCAGTATATTATCGACGACAACACCCAGATCCCTTTCTTGGTCCGTAACTCCTAACGTGGAATCTTGCATGACGTAGCTATAATTCGGGTTCTTTTTTCCCACATGCATCACCTTGCACTTGCTCACATTAAACATCATCTGCCATTTAGCCGCCCAGACTCCCAGTCTTGTAAGGCCCTTCTGTAATTTTTCACAATCCTGTCACGAGTTAACGACTTTGAATAACTTTGTGTCATCAGCAAATTTAATTACCTCGCTAGTTACTCCCATCTCTAAATTATTTATAAACATATTAAAAAACAGCAGTCCTAGCACAGATCCCTGAGGAACCCCACTAGCTACCCTTCTCCATTGTGAATACTGCCCATTTAACCCCACTCTCTGTTTCCTATCCTATCTAACACATTTGGAATAAAATGCTGATCAATGTCTGCTGAAAAAGCATCCATGAAAAGATAAGTCTTCAGCCTCTCTTAAAAGCTTGGTAAGAGGCTCCAGCCTTAGTTGGGAAGATGGTTCCATAACGAAGGACTTTTGAACACTGAAAATGGACTGTCAAATAGCATCCACATGGATACGCCTACATAAGGGTATAACAAGAAGATTTTGTTGAGTTGAACAAAAAGCTCTAGAGAGGCAATATGGTACTAGCAAGTGAAAGAGAAAAAATGAAAGTCCTGTATTGCAGATTTTATAAACTACTGTAAGTAATTTGAATGTGATCCTTCCTATGTTCTAGTGTTCTTTATCTAAAAGTTAAGTTACAATGTCCAATTTTTGGATCCTCTAATTAGTTTTACAGTGGTATACTGAATTATCTGAAGGTGGTAAATATCCATTTGCCGAAGACCTGAGAAAAGAGAGTTGCAATAAAAAGGTTGCTGATAAAAATATTTGGGGTCCTTTCACTAAGCCATGGTAAAAACTGGCCTACGGCAATGTGTATTAGGGACATACTGGGCCTGTTTTTACCGTATCTGCAAAAAAGGGGATTTTTTTTAATGTGACAGGAAAAGGGTATGTGGTAAAACTGAAACCAGCAAGCGTCTAAAACCGGCCTGAGCCCTTACCACCACCTACTGATCTAGTGATAAGGGCTTACGCACTACACATGTGGTGACCGGTTGGGACATGCCAACTTCTAATTACCTCCAGAAACAGCGCACATGGGAGGAAATAAATAAATAAATCATCCAGGCATTATGGGTGCACGCCAAATCTGAAATTACCATCAGGAGAGTGCGCTGGCCTGGCAGCAGTCTCATTGGGCATGCGCTGCACATGCATAGAGCCTACCACGGTTTAGTAAAAGAGCTCCCTAGTGTATGCAAGGCAAATTGAGTTGAAGGCAATCTTACAGAGCATTTTTTGGACTAATATGAAATGTGTGGTCGAAATGATAACCTATCATCCAGGAAATTACCAGGACTTTGATGTCAAATATACAAGGTAATTTTATCATAGGGTACCTAGGTTAAAAGGCCAAGTAGACACCTAACTAGGCACTATTTTATAAAGACACATATATACCTATGTGTTTTTATAAAATACTAGCACATATGGCAGAAACTGCACCTTAAATACAGGTGTGAACATGTACACCTGCTTCAGAGCAGGTGTAAATGTGCAAGTAAAGTTCGCAAAAACACACTTTGATTAAAGTCATTTTTTTATTTGTATTTATAATATACACTCAAATATGCACTTTGAAAGGAAATACAGCAATTTGTTGAAGAAAAGAAACAATTCTACATAGCAGAAAGAAACGTATAACAAAAATATAGTGCACACAGGAGGAGAGAGGAATATTCTAAGATTTTTTTTTCATTAAGCTGTCATGGAAACAATGTTGTTAAGAGTGTAAGCTTTTTTTTTTTTTTTTTGAAAAAGTGTACATTCTTCTGAAAGAGTGCACACTGTTTAGAGAAAATGCACACTAGTTATGCATGCATGTACTACCTGGAAAGAGTGCATGCATACAAACGCTATTTGCGCAAGTGCAATGGTTCACGCATGCATGTACTATTGGGGAAAGAAGTTGCACTCTTCGTGAATAGTGTGCACTCTTTCAAAAGAATGTGTATTCTTTGGGAAGACTGCGCTCTTTTGAATGAGTGCACACTATTGACAGCATATGAAAAACCACAATGTTTCATGCTTTTACTGCTCGTTTTCATTTGCCAGTGACATGAAACAACATAGACAATGTTTCAAACAAATGCACATCCTTACTAAGCCTACCAGCAAAGTACACACCTTCTTGATTAGGCATGTACTTCTAAGCCAGTCAGTATTTTACAGAAGACTTTTTACGCATGTATGTGGCCACACACAGGGAAAGGCTTATAAAATGACCTCCTAAATGTTTGTGTGAGGCCCAAACATTGAAAACATGCATAAAGGACTGAGTGATCCCAAAGAAGAGAAAGAAAACTATGCTTGTTGCACAGGGTTCCTGCTTCTTCATGAAAATAGCAACATAGTAAAATAGTAAATGTCATCAGATAAAGAACAAAATGGACGATCCCAACTTCTCATGTCCCCTATGAATAGATGTATATATAAATTCTCATATGCAAAAAAACACCCTTCTCCTTTTCCCAAATCTGTTATATGATCTCTTAACCCCCATTTTTTTTTTACCTCTGCCCTTCATATCTGTCTCAAGAATGCCCAGAATTTATTACACTGAAAGCCTCCATCACTTCCAATAGTATGTCTTTTCAATCTTGCCATCTTCAACTTTGCCTCTTATGAGACCAATAATTAAATCAACACCCTGTCCTCCATCTATATTTCTTTACCAAGTTTTGTATTAAACTCCACAGCTACCAAACTTAGTGAGGCTGTTGTGCCTCTCCATGCTCACTGAAGTTCTGAGCTATAACCATGAACACTCCATGCGGATTCATCCAAGGGTTTTAACCATCCCACTCCCACACCAAATCCCATGATAGTTTCACTCTTTATGTCCAGTAAAAAGCAATACTATGCCTCATGTGCACCTTGCCACTGCTCTTCCTAATGTCATACTGAGGGTATTTGTATAATATTTCATGCCACTCAAATGAATAAATGAAACTGAAGGTTAAGGCAGAAGCATAGTGCCCTCACCAGCTGGTCAACAGACTAAAACTGATCTCTGTGGCACTGCAGCTTGCCTCTTCCATCTTCCCTGACACCCCTGTTCAACAATAGAAACAAAGGGTGGCACTACATCAGCTTTCAGAAATCAAAGTGATAGCAAATACACTAACATCCCCTAATCCTGTCTGCCAGTGAAGATGAATCCCACAGTGGATATAAACCCACCAGACTTCCTCTGACCTACTCTGCACATAGCTATGGTCCCTATTTCTCTCCCCTTTCACTGGCTGGATCACAGCCCACACTGGGTTTATGGCTCATCTTGGAGACAGTTATTTCCATTTTATGACCTGTCTGATGTACATCTCATGCACTCTAAAATGAAACAGCAGTCATGCAGGATTTTTGTTGGTAATGGAATCATACATTTTTGTTTTACATCCCTCTTCAGAAAGAGGACTGGGATATTTATTCCTTGCATCTTAGTAGGTTTAAGTCCAAAATTACTGTAAATCTTCTTTACAGCAGACACACTGAATCAATCTGATTTTATAACTCAGGTGCCTGGGGAGAATTGCACGGTAATGGGTAGAATCCAGGCCCAGAAAGACATTCACTGACTGCAACCTCCAAAGCAGCTTCCCATCATCTTAGAACTGGATGTTACAGTACATGAGCTTTTGAGAGCACAGTACTGATTCAATATGCCTTTTTTGTTGGTCATAAAACATAAGAAGGGGCATGCAGGGTCAGTGGGTAAGATCAACTGTCCACTGAGCATGACATCCTGTCTCTGATGATGGCCTATCTGGGCAAACATCAAACAGAAAAAAAAGAATTAAAAATATTACAACTTACAAATCTCACAGATTTCTTTGAGTCCAACATGGCTCCCAGAATAAGAGGTACTCTAGACTGCTCAACTAAATATGCCTACTCTAGTGCAATATATGACACGTCCAAGGCCAAACCTGCCCCAGCACAGAAACAATAAAATTTAAAACAAAACAAAAAAAAACACAAAGGAAAATTAAAAATACAGAAAGAAAGAAAAGGACAAACAGGGAAGAACACTTAACTGTGATGTGAAAACTTCAAAGGACCAAAGTTCCTTCCTACCCTCATCATTTGCCTCTTTATACCACTCAGGCTGCAATACTTCTATTATGTATCAATGCAGTATTATTTTACCTAGTCTCTGTGGAACTCAAGGGTTCCCTGAACTTACCCCAGGAGTTCTATGGTGCTGCTGGCCTTATCCTTAGAACAGATATTCCCTCTCAGCACCATGCAGTGACCAAACTCCCATGCTGGTCTTGCATTACCATGAGGACAACACCACAGTTTGGGAACAGCTCAGCTCAGGGCCGATGCTAGGGACTGGTGCCCCCCTGAAAGCTATCAGTCCCCCCCCCCCCCATTCCAGTATCTACTTTCTCTTTTCTCCCTACCCCATTCTCCCACCTGCCCCCAGGGTTACAGAGAGGGGTATAATCGAACGAGGTGCCCATGTTTTCCTGAGGGCGTCCTTGAAGGACGTCCC
Source organism: Microcaecilia unicolor (assembly GCF_901765095.1). Classification (NCBI taxonomy): domain Eukaryota; kingdom Metazoa; phylum Chordata; class Amphibia; order Gymnophiona; family Siphonopidae; genus Microcaecilia; species Microcaecilia unicolor. The sequence goes on from NC_044036.1 coordinate 257,881,000, forward strand.
ACGAAGGGGCGGGGAAACCCGTATTATCAAAACAAGATGGGCGGCCATCTTTTGTTTTGATAATACGGTCAGGGACGCCCAAATCTCAACATTTAGGTCAACCTTAGAGATGGTCAACCTAAATGTTGAGATGGTCAACCTTAGAGATGGTTGTCCCCGGTTTTCGGCGATAATGCAAACCGAGGACGCCCATCTCAAAAACGACCAAATCCAACTCATTTGGTCGTGGGAGGAGCCAGCATTCATAGTGCACTGGTCCCCCTAACATGCCAGGACACCAACCGGGCACCCTAGGGGGCAGTGAAGTTGCCTAACTGATGCACTAACTGAACGTAAAAAGCCCTTCCCTTACCGATCCCTTAGCGATTCGGAAAGGAACGGGCATGCATGAAGGAAATTGCATGCAAATGAGCTGCTCGCTGTTAGCTCATTTGCACACGATTTCCTTCCTAAGGAGGGGAAGCCACTGCAGAGCAGCCAAGCGTTATGCGTGCATGCCAAAGATGGCTTCATACATGCAGACAAGCTGTGTGTATAATAGCAGTCTACAACTTTAAATAAATTGACGTCTACAACCTTAAAAAAAAGCACAAGTCCAGGTGAAAATGTCCAAGTGCTTGTCAGGGATGTCTTTTTTTTTTGTGTGAAGGACATGCAGGTGTTGAGCGCTTTCACTATGCCTCTGTCCCTGCGCCGGGCAGTTGAGGACGTCCAAAATGTGGATGTTTCTTTGAGAAGGATGTCCATGCCTTTGCTATGCCTCTGACACTCCCTTTATTTATTTATTTGAATTTTGGATCACAAGTAGCAGCAGTGGGATTTGAACTGGCCACCTCTGGATTGCATGACCAGTGCTCTAACCACTAGGCCAGTTCTCTACTCCACTATACTCCACTCCCTTGAAATATGGCTGTTCCTGTGGGGGGGGGGGGGGAGTTCAGGACATCCAAAATGTTTGAAAGAAGGACGTCCACGCCTTCGCTATGCCTCTGCTGACACACACACACACACACACCCTCAGGGACCTGCATACTGCTGTGATGGACCTGAGTATGATATTTGAGGCTGGCAAAAAAAGTTTATAAAGTTGTTTTTTTCAGGTTGGGAGGGGGTTAGTCACCACTGGGGGAGTATGGGGAGGTTCCCTCCAGTGGTCATCTGGTCAATTCAGGCACCTTTTTGAGGCTTGGTCGTAACAAAAAATGGACCAAGTAAAGTCGCCCAGGTGCTCATCAGGGGTGCTCTTCTTTTTTCCATTATTGCTTGAGGACGCCCATCTGTTAGGCACACCCCAGTCCCGCCTTCGCTACACCTTTGACACGCCTCCAGGAACTTTGGTCGTCCCCGTGACAGGAAGCAGTTGGGGACACCCAAAATCGGCTTTTGGTTATGCCGATTTGGACGATCCTGAGAGAAGGACGCCCATCTCCCGATTTGTGTCGCAAGATAGGCGCCCTTCTCTTTCTAAATAAGCCTGAAAGTGCTATTACCTGCACCTGTTAGCATCTCCCTCACCTGCCCGATCTAACTTTAAAATGTTTCTAAACAGAGATTTGCTGACACAAGAGCGATTCTCAAACATGCTGCTTTCGGCCTCTTTGGCACTCTCCCTCTGTCGCAAGCATAACTTCCTGTTTTCACCTTGGTGGACTGCGGCAGAAGAGGGAGAGTACCAAGGAGACAAAAGGCAGCATGTCTGAATCGCTCCTGTACCGGAAACCCTCTATTTACACAAAAACATTTTTAAGTTAGATCGGGCAGGTGAGAGAGAAGCCGGACATGGGTGGAAAGAAGCAGAAGACATGCCGTGCAACGCGCTCCATTTCTAGAACCTCCAAATGTTGGCACACACACACACCCCGGGTGCATACCCTGCTTGCTGCATGTTTCGCCGGCCCTGGCTCAGCTCAAATCATTAAGGTGTCCTTTTACTAAGGCGCACTGAAAAATGGCTTGTGGTAGTGTAGGTGCGGGTTTTGGGTGCACACCAATCCATTTTTTAGCGCATAAAAATTGCAGTGCGTCCATTTTGGGTCTAAGACCTTACCACCAGCCATTGACCTGGCAGTAAATAATCCGGGCGGTAATGACCTATGCATGTCAAATGCCACTTGGCACGCGTCTGTTACACGCGCCTGAAAATAAAAAATATTTTTCAGATATGCGTATTAGACACGGGCCAAAAATGAAATTACCACAAGAGTCATGCAGTAGTCAGGCGGTAACTCCATTTTGGTGCACATTGGGTGCGCATAGACGCTTACATGGCTTAGTAAAAGGGCCCCCATATATGGCATAGTGATGGAAGGGCACACATGTTCCAGGGATGAGGCTGGCAGCAGGTAACAGAAGAAGCTGAATGTGGAAATCAGTCTGCTGGGGGTGGGGTCAGGCTGATAGAAGCTAACTGCAGGATGATTGAGGCTGGTGGGGAGGCACTGATGAGGGTCTGTTTAAGGCTGCGGAAACTTCTGAAGAAGAACTCACTTAGGGTTACCATATGGCTCCAGAAAAAGGAGGACACATTGATCCAGTCCGGGTTTTGCTTCCATTGAAAGCAATGGAAGTAAAACCCAGACTGGCTCAATCTGTCCTCCTTTTTCTAGAGCCATATGGTAACCCTAACTCAGGTGGGAAGAGGGACTTAAGAGAGGTGATTGAGGTTGGAGGGAATACTGAGGGAGGACAAACTAGTCTAGGGGGAAACTGAGGGATGGTAGTTGAGGTTGGGGGCTTCACAGGTGCAGTTGATTTGTGAGAGATACTCTGAAGGGGTACATCCCTAACCTCTCCCAAGTGTTTCTTAACCCCACTAAAGTTATAAACCACTACTGCATTCATGACACAGCAGCTTGAGAGGTCCAATAGTGAAGGGGAATCTGAGCTGAGGAGAGAAAAAAAATAAAAAAGGCAAACTTGTGAAGTAGCATCAAGATATAAAGGTGACATTAAAAAGGAAAGGGCAGATGAGGCTAAGATGAATGGGGCACAGGCAAATCATGAGCAACGGCACTGCTGAAGGCCAGAGGTGAGAGGAATGTGATGTATAATGGAGGCAGCAGAGTAGCAATATGGCCATCAGTGGTGCACAGTGGAAAAGCAGCATGTATGTCTAAAGAGGAACAGTAAATAAGCAAGCCAAATAACAGAATTAGACATAAAATTGCTTTTCCAGGGCTTCTTTCTTCCCAGCTCCAGTACTTGGAAGCTGTAATTGCCAGATCTGCACCTGGTGCTTTTATAAGTCCTTAGGAGCCAGCAGAGCAATTTGCACTTCTGCAGTTGCTAAGTTTGAATGTGAAAATAGCTGACGAAAAAAAGGATAAATCTGGAAGTTTCCCAGAGACAGTCAATGATTAGGAAATGAGAGTGAAAGAGTGAAAGCACCTGTATATCACCCTCACCATGGCCCAAGCAATGCTCAGAACCCCCTCTCTCACCATAGCATGAATTTCAGACTCCTCCCTCAACTGAGCACTAACAACCTTCAAAGCTTCTCCTACCTACCCCCCCCCCCCCAACCCCTGGTGGGAGAAACAGAGTAGAGTGAGCAGCTGGTGTGGATAGGCAGACTAGATGGGCCGTATGGTCTTTGTCTGCCATCATATTCTATGTTTAAATAGAAACATAGAGCACGATGACAGAAATAGAAACGTAGAACATATTTAGACAGAACAGAGACCAAGATGGCAGACCAGGACCATAAGGCTTATCCAGTTTGCCCATCCACACCAACTGTTCAGCTCTACAATCCCTCCCTCTCCCTCAGTGATCCTCTAAACTTGTCCCATGCTCTCTTCAGTTCAGATTCGGTACTCATCTCCACCATCTATCTTCTTTCATCTTCATCCTATTACCCCTCATTCCACAGCTTTCTTTCAACTGAAAGAGGCCTACCTCCTTTACATTGATACCTCAGAGCAGTGGTTCCCAAACCTGGACCTGGAGGCACCCCAGCCAGTCAGGTTTTCAGGATACCCACATTGGATATCCATGAGAAAGATTTGCACGCACTTCCTCCACTGTATGCAGATCCATCTCGTGAACATTCACTGTGGATATCCTGAAAACCTGACTGGCTGGGGTGCCTCCAGGACCAGGTTTGGGAACCACCGCCTCAGAGGCATTTAAATGTCTCTGTCATTTGTTATCATATCTTCCTGATCCTGCCATTCCTCCAGTAACAAATCTCTCAGCGAGCCTAGAAATTTTGGAGAGGGATAAAATTAAAGCAGTTCATGCATTGAGCAATTAAAGCAGTTCAAGCATTGAGTGCCACAGGCATACAAGGAAATGACAGAAAATAAAAATAAAGCACACCTTTAGGTGAATTTACACAATTTCAACAATGTCAGCATACACACTGATCTCTATAGCACTTTGTGACATGAGTACCTCCCTCATCAAAATCCTAATCAACAGTCTCGCCTCACAATATGCAACCTCCCAATAGGACTCCGATGTGTCCTCCATCCTTCTTATAGCATTCTCTAATATACACAACACTCTTATTATAGCACGGCATTCTAGCATGCATAATGTTTGAACTACAGCCATCTCTTGATGTATACACCAACCAGCCGTTAACACAGGTATGACACACTCTGCTCTGGCATATTCTGACGTATCTCCCAAGCCATACATGTGGTACACATGTTTTCCATAATGGTAGCAGAATCTGAGACACACACCACCTGGAGTCATCAGTAGAGCAGACAGGTAGAAGGGGAAGATTCATTTGCAGTTACCTATGTATTTTGGTAAGAGGGGAATGAAATGTTTCAAACAGGTGAATGAGCTTTTCCAAAATGGTATAATTTGTATGCATTTGAATGAGCATAGCAGGGACTATTGAAACAACAGTATACCTTGCTACAGGTCACTGGTACACCTGAATGTCATACCTGCTAAATTCCAAAGAAACAGCAAGCTAGACCCAGCTCTTTGGTACCCCTTCCTGATGCAAGATGGTACCTGCTGTGCTGATTTTAAAAGGAAGAAGGAGGGGGCCCCTAAGGGGCATTTGGAGGGACTTAGCTAGGAGTTGGGGGGTAGCGGCAGACACTTCAGACCTCTTGCCGTTACAGGGTAACCCCCAGTTTACACCAGGGTCGGAGTCAAAAGTATTTCAGAGATGGGCGGAGATGGGTATTACAAGGCTAGAACATGTTCTTGGTTCTTGGGAACAGCTGCTGAGCCTGGAGGCCTTAGGGGTGGGTATAGATATTAGCCACTTATTTGCGTATGGTCAGTTGGCCCATTTGTGCTCTCCCTGAATCAGAGAAAGTTGGGAGACGGACACGGACGGAGGGTGAGGGAACTCTTTAGATCTATCCCTGGGGAGCGATTATCGGTTTCCGGACTGCAGAAGGCTCTTTGGGACTTGGGACCAGGGAAAGAAGTGGGGAACATTCATGTAAGGTGGAGTCAAGACTTACAGCAGCCAAATTTGCTTATTGATTTCCGGAAGTTAGTCTCTCGCATACCCTCGCTGTCAGGGAACGCCGCGCTCCGGGAATGTCAGTATAGAATCCTATATAGGGCGTATATGGCCAAGCCTCAGGTGTTTCGCATGGGTGGATCACTGGACCCATTGTGTTCCAGGTGTCAGCAGGAGGAGGGTGTGTTGCTTCATTCCCTCTGGGAGTGTTATAAGATCAAATCCTTCTGGAAACAAATAGCTCAGTAGTTGGAGCAGGTGGTGCAGCACAAGATCCAGTTTTCTCCCCTGGGGGTCTTGCTAGACCAATATGAAACATTTAAACTTTCGCATAAAGGGGCTCAGCAGTTTTTCCGTAAGGCCAGCATAATTGGGAAGAAACTTATCATGAATAATTGGATGAGTGCTGAATCTCCAGATTACTGGCATTGGAGAAACCGGCTGTATGAGATGCTGTTCCAGGAACGCAGGGTGGTGGGATGCTCCCCAAAGAGAAAGAAAGCATTCCTGGAGATATGGGACTTTTATATACAGTCGTTGTCCTCGAAGGCTCGTAGTTTTATTCTGAATAGACTTTGATAGTTCTGTGGGTTTGTTTTTTTTTGTTCAGTGAGGCAGGGTTAGAGGGAGGAATATACGGGAAAGTATATCACATATGAACACATTACCTTCCTTGTGGACTTTTGTGTGGTGATTATAGGTTTGGGTGGGAGGAGGGGAGGGGGTGGGGGGTAGAAAAGAAGAAAATATCTTGTTGAATTAGACAGGCGCATTGAAAAGGAAGAAGGAGGACAACAAATTCCACCATGCACTGGGATGTAAGTTTGTTAATCCAAGAGCGAGCAAAAGTCTTCCTCTAGGACAATAGTTCCCAAACCTATCCTCAAGAACCCCCACATGGTCTGGATTTCAGTACAGCATATACAATGGGAGCAATTTTATAAAACAGATGTTATTACTTACATATTCATTACACGCACAAATATTTAGCATAATGGCATTTACTAGCATGTGTGCCAAAATTTCACCTAGGCACTAATCTAAAGTAAATAAAAATTTTGTAAATACCTGCTTAACAACTCATATTTGCAAGGGCTCCCACTTACATGCATAACTTACAGAATATTTTATGTGCATATCTCCAACACTTAGGTGCCAGCTTTATGGCTGGTGTAAGTGATCACACTTGACAGGTGCATATTTCAGAGCTGCTAAGGGGGCCGACCCACTCAGTGGGAGATAAAGGGCCCGCCCCCAACCCACCCCACTCTACCCCAACTCTGCCCCAACCCTTGCTCCACCCCATCTCACACATTGCTCCACCCACTACTCCGCCCATTGCTCCACCCACCCTGACCCATTGGTCAGCCCTAGCACAGATGATTTGCGGCCAGCGCCCAGTGGGAAAAGTAGTGATCTCCCCATCCAGCGGCAGCAGGAAATGCCTTCATAAAATGTCTTCTGCTGCCATGGGAGCAGCAGCAGCATGAGATGGTGCTTTATGAAGGCGTTTTCTGCTGCCATTGGACAGGGAGGCCACTCAGTGAGAGATCCCAGCTTCTCAGCGGGAGGTGACATGCAAAAGTGGAAGTCTCCCGTTGAAAGCGGGAGACTTGGTAGATCTGATATTTACTTGGCTAGGCTAGTAGTCTACAAAGGAAAGTTGAAGGCGATGTTTCTTTATGTTATGCTATGCTATTTATGTTTTATATATCATACATATTATCCATAGTGGACTTCTAGGCAGTTTACAATTTCAAAGTGAAAAAAGCAAACACTCTTCTCTTGAAGAGGAATATATACAACAATAACATGACAATCATTACATTTAATAGTTTTCTGCTAAACCCTATTAAGACTCAAATTTCTGAAAAAGAAGAGGAGAGAGCACCTGTTTTACAGAATTGGCTGCTACCAGGTTCCCTCCAAGCACTTAACTGCAGGCGCCCTGTTACAGAATTGTCCTTAATGAGTACATGTTAGATACAGTTTCATACAACGAAATTGTGCATGCATACCCATCTTATGCATATGCATTGTGGACATGGTTTGGGGCTCCTAAGAGTACGTTTGGGAGCCATGTATGAAATGTGTGATCATATTTCATTTCTCCTCTGTTCTCCATTTAAGGGAGATTAGTTCAAAATCATGTCATCACTTCAAAGCCAAGTAAGGAAAATTATGTACACTTTCTCATGGCTGCTCCTTGCAGATAAGGCATAAAAAGGTTTGTTTTTTCTTTTCTTTTCTTAGTGCTGCCAAATTAATTTATCACCTGTTTTCCTATGTTTTCCTAATTTTTCTCTTCTTTTCAACAAGCAAGTGTATATATATACCCTGCCACTTTAAACAAACTAAATAAATGGATGGTTCAAAGAAGGAACTAGAGGATAGGAAGTCAACAATCTTGCTTTTATCTCATGATATAAGGGAGACCTTAATGTCTAAATTTAGACGGTGATACACTGCTTAGGCAGAAATATCAAGTGCCTCAATTCAAGGAAAACAATTTTAATTCTTAACAATCCCTTTATGTAGTCTGGTATGTGAAATACTGATGTCAAATAGTAGAAGCAGGGACTACAAATACCACAGTACAATGAGTGGCCAAATGTCTCCATTCTGGAAGGTCTATTGGTAATTTTGGTTTGGTGGTAAGTGAACTATGCTCTATACAGTAGTAGTGGTTCCCAAACTTGCACTTTCACTATGGATATCCTAAAGATCTGACTGGTTTGGGAAAAGCTGTGCTAGGATGACTAGTTCCATGTCAAAGTGGTCAAAAATTTACTTCTGGTTTTACCTCTTTGCATTCAGGGAGATATAGCCCTGAGTTTCTTTCTATTTGCCATATGTTAAACTAGACATGGAGTTAAGATGGCAACCTTTAGTACAGGAGAACAAAAAAAAAACAAGGAGCTTTCTAAATTAGATATGTCAGGAAACGTTATTCAAGTAGTACCTGACACGGGCCATGTTTCACCAGAAGCCTACATCAGGGGTCGTATATTTAGTGAAAAAGGACTCTCATTCCTTGTTCATAATGCTTCAAAAAGCCAATAGCAGCTGCACATGAAACTGAAATGCACAGAAGGCTCTGTGCAATTTTTTGGTCTCCTTACGCTTTCTGTGCGTTGGACTCCCTATATCTTGCTGACTTTAACCTTTACTATAGGCCAGGGTTCTCAGCTCCATCCTCAGAACACAGTCAACCAATAATTAGCTGTTAATTCCAATTAAAAGCCAATTATTTATATTGTACATACAATTGGCCTAATTCTATAAACTGCACACACTAAGTGTGAAGTTAGGCACCCAGTTAGGAGAAAATAATTAAAATGAGGGCAATAAAAACAATTGGGATGATATATAAAGTGATTTAAACAGCCAAAAATGGCTCCTGGCTGTTTAAATCACTCGTTTGGTGCTAACCAATTATTTTCAGCAGCACATAAATGGTAAGTGCCACTGAACATATCAGGTTAGCGCCTACGTCAAAACCAGCTATTTTGGGCGCATTCCAGGGGTGGAGTCAGCACTTGGCTGGTTAAGTGCCGATATTCAGCACTTAGAAATCCTTTTACTAAGGCGTGGCAAAAAGTGGCCTGCAGTAGTGTGGGCACATGTTTTTGGCTTGTGCCAGGCCAGTTTTTTCCGCGTCTGAGAAAAAGGGCTTTTTTTACAATAGGCCAGGAAAAAAGCCTGTAGTAAAACTGAAGCCAGAGTGCGCCTATTTACAGCCTGAGCCCTTAACGCCATCCATTGATCTAGCAGTAAGGGTCGGCATGCGCCAACTGCGAATTAACGCTGGAAACGCCATGCAAGGTAAGAAATAAAAAAATAATTTGTCCCACGGTATGGGTGCGCACCAATTCTGAAATTACCACCAGAGAGGTGTGCTAGCCTGGCGGTAGTCTCATTTTGGCATGCACAGTACGTACATAGAGCCTACCGCACCTTTGTAAAAGGGCCCCTTAACCAGCCAAGGTAACCACATAAAAGCCAGTCCTATCTTTATATAATACTCCATAACCGGTTAAGTGTTGAATATCAAACTTTATCGGTTATGTTTTAGCTGCCTCTGCAAACCTGGAAATTCAATACTGAAGCCTGGACATGGCCTGGCACTGAATTTCAAACATAGTGCCAATTACAGCAAAACATTGAGCGCCACTGGCTGAATATCGACCCCCCCCCCCCCCCCCCATAAGAAATTAACGGAGGCAGTTCTATAAAGGTTGCCAAAGGTTAGGCGTCAAGATGCAGCACACTAAGCACTAATTCTATAATAGCAACTGGGCACCCAGATTCCATTATAGAATAATGGCATAAGTCAGCATTTACGCACCAACATTTAGGTGTCCCAACTTACACCATGTCAACAGCAAGCATATATACATATGCATAAATGTGGCACTGTATTCTGTAATGGGGGATCTGCCTATGCCCCATCCATGTGTCCCCTCCTGTGCATATCCCCTTATATTTACATGCTAAGTGAGTAGCATTTTAGCTACAGAATACCACTTAGCATCCAACTAGCATAAGTGCTAGTATTTTATAACTTACACACAGGGCTGGTGCTAGGGGTTCTGGTGCCTCCCTGCAACCAGTGCAGCATCTCCCCTATTGATGCCAGCACCTACCCCTCTCTCCTTATCCCCCACAATGCCAGCACCTGCCCCTCTCTCCTTGCCCCCCCCATGACAGTACCTACCACTTTCTCCATGCCCCCTCCCCTCCCCCAAACCTTTCTGTCACTCCCTTCTCTTCTCTCCTGCCCTCTGACCCATCCCCATGCAGTCAGTCATCTCTCCCTCCTTGTCCTCCCATGTCCAATGTCTCTTTCTCTCTCCTTGCCTCCCCATCCCTCCCCTCTCCTCCCTGGCACCTTTCTATGTCTCTCTCCCTTCTCTTTTCTCCTGCCCTCTGACCCATCCCCATGCAGTCAGTTATCTTTCCCTCCTCGTCCTCCCATGTCCAATGTCTCTTTCTCTCTCCTTGCCTCCCCACCCCTCCCCTCTCCTCCCTGGCACCTTTCTCTGTCTCTCCCTTATCTTCTCTCCTGCCAGCACTCAAAGCTTCCTCTGCATGGTGGCAGCCATGTAGGCAGGCTGCTTCAGCAGCCTGGGAGGCCTTCCCTCACCCGTGTCCTACCTTCTTAGAAGCAACTTCCTGTTTCTTCAAGGGCGGGACATGGCTGAGGGAAGGCTTCCCGAGCTGCCGAAGCAGCCTGTTTACATTGCTGCCACTGCCCTTGATGCAATGTAGAGAAAGGTGTCGGAGGGAGGAGAGGGGCAGGCAGAGAGAAAGAGAAGCTGGACGTGGAGGGACAAGTAGGGAGAGATGTCTGACTGCATGGGGACGGGTCAGAGGGAGAGGAGAGGAGAGTAGCCTGGTGTAACATGGTAAGCACAGCTTGGGGTGGTTTCAGGTGCCCCCCCCCCCCCCCCAGATTTCAGCACCCCCCTACTATGCTTACTGAGTTAGGCTGGCCCTGCTTATGCACAGAATTGGTACTTAGCTTTAGATGATCTGTTATAAAATGAGGGGGATAGGAGACAATGCCATTCGAATGCATACATGTACAGAATACTGTCATAATGTCACTTTCTTGGGTAAGTGTACACTTAAATGCATAAGTGGCAGCAAAGCACCTAAGCACTATTCTGTAAGTGTGAACCTAAGTAGCACAGCATGTAAATGCAAGGGGCTGAGCAGACATATGGTAAAGAATGGGAAGGGCATGGACATGCTGTTTGGGTTTACATGAGGTCTTTGGTTGCCTCCATCCCTGCTGGGACCCTTGAGGAGATGGGGATGTCCTGGAAGGGTTCATGAAAGTAAGGCTGACCAAACAGAGAGGTTTCTGCCAGAAAGCATTGACCGAGAAATGGAGGTGTGCTCCAGGTGAGAAATAGGGGATCCGAACCTGGGAGCAGGAACAGGAAAAATCTGTTCGTAGCCAAAGGTGGTAGCCCGGAGAAGTACTCCTTTGGGAGAGGAATGTGTGGACAAACAGGGAGGTCTGGTCCAAAAAGGAAGGTCTGCTTGTTGCACAAGTGCTGCAGGCATAGCCATAGGTTGTTTCACCCAGAAGGGACAGATATGGACAGGAAGAGCTGTAAATTTGTACAATACTTTAGGATTATAAATTGCATTGGTAAAGGTACACCATATCCCTAAGTTTGGCTCTGAATTTATAGTTTGCATCTGATATCAAGTTGGATTACAAATTGACTGTGTGTTTCAAAGAGGATTTGAACTGCCTTTTGTAGAATATTCAGTAAAGTTTGGCTTGTTTGCATAAATTCTGAACTAGAGTTTTTTCTTTGAGTGAGAGTGAAACTTATTTACTCCTGGACTGGTAAAGAAAAGAGAACAGAGTAAAGGGAAATATAGTCCCAGTTCATAACCCTACGGTCTTCTGGATCTTTATCTGGCCTTGGCCTGCACCCAGCTCAGTATGTGTTGTGTGTGACTGGAAAAGCTACAGTGCTTTTAACAAAAAGAAATAAAAGATCTCCAGATCTCTGTATATAATATGTCCTCAATCTAAAGTACTACTAAATATAAACTATACTTAACTTACCAGTACTTTAGATCTAGAAAAAACATTTTATAGCCTATTATCAGTAGGAGTTGGATAGTAGGAAAATAGAGGTGTCAGAGTTGAAGGTTTGGTGTACGGACTCCACAGTCCTTGTGCACATTCATTTGTTTACAGTTTTGTTGTGATTACTGGTGGTGTGTCTTTTTTCATTTCAGTCTCTCAACATCCTTTTTTGAATGAGGCATTTATTTTGCACCTGTCAGTGAAAGTCCACTGTGCATGCACTCTTGCTTCTCTCCTTCTCGCTGGTCTAGCTGCCCCTGGACAAATATTTGACATAAATTCTCAGCCTGACAGTCCGTGCTAGCAAATTCAATTTAAGGAAAGTTGGTTCACTGCTTTTCATTAACAACACTCTAAGAAAGGGAAAAAAAAATCTCCAGACGGGTGAAAAACTCCTCATCATAGGAATGAGGCATGAGAAATCAATCAGACTGTTCTCCCCCAACAAAGGCGGCACATCATTTAACTGCAAGGATGCTTCAAAGTTACTTATTTTACAACTTAGATTCAAATGAAAAAGGCTACAGCCTGCATGTGCACAGAACACAACAGGCATCACTGAAAACCAGTGAATGCATAAGGGGCACAGAAGTTACTGTTATGGTACTGGTGTAAGTTGTATCAGTCATTTGTAGGATTTGGAATGAGTCTGAGACAGTGGACTCTGGTGATTACCTCCTTTCCCCCAGCAGAGAGCATTATTAAGCTGTGGATACATCAACATTCAGGAAAGGTGTATGTGTGTCCTAAAAGGTATTAATGAAGGGTTTGATATTCAAAGCGATTTAACCAACCACAAATGGCTCCTGTTAGTGCTGCTGAATATCACCACAGACCGCTAAATTGAAAGCTGGCTATTTTGTGGGTGGTCTGGGTGCAAAGTCAGCACTTATATGGTTAAGTGCTGATTCAGCACTAACCACCTAAGTCAAGCTGCCATATCAGAACACATAAAAGTGAGTCTTATCTTTATGTGGTGTCACTTATGCAGTTAAGTGCTGAATATTGCACTTAACCACCTAAGAGATAGCTGCCACATAAACCTGAATATTTAATGCCAGTGCTTGGACATGGCCCGGGCCTGAATAACTGGGAATAACACTGCCGGCAGCTAAAAAAACGATCACCACTACCGGCTGAATATCTACCCCCTTGTAAATAAAGGCAAAAACATGCAACACCAAAATTGCCAAGTTATCTATTCCCAAGATGGAGACTTTTTGGCCGGTCCTGGATTTGAACTTACATCTGAAAGCAGTGTGATATTTGTAGTCCCTGATCCTATCTATTAAAATCTGTGCTGCAGGTCCCAGAATACATCAGGATGGGATTGTCAGAACTCCAGGACTGACCCAAAATCTTCCTCTTGGAACTGAGCAACCTAGCAGCTCTGCATCACATACATCTACCATTACAAACCAGGAGAACCAATCTATGTTATGTAAATCACTAAACTTAAACAAAAGGCATCAGGTAGCACCAGACACAAGTTACAAGAAGGAGGGGGGAACCTTCTGGTGTGTATGTCTGTTGCCAAGGTTTATACAGCAGGATCCAAAACTCAATGGAGCACCTGGATTATACTTAGAATTTGTTCAACTGGGCAGTGAGCCATTTCCCTCGGAATTATTCTACCAAGTGGCACAGGAAGAGAGACTTGATCTAGGAGGAGGAAGACTTCTTTTCAACTGAAAGGAATGAGGGGGCATAGTATGAAGGTGAAAGGGGATAGACTGAGGAGTAATCTAGGAAAACATTTATTTATGGGGGTGGTATGTATGAAGAACCAGTGGCGAAGATGAGAAGAGTTGGTGGACATGAGGACTTTATCTGAGTTCAAAAAAGTATGGGACAAGCAGAGAGGATCTCTAAGGGAAAGGAGAAGATTGTAGAGCTTTGTAATTGATATTAGAGATGGGCTGTCATTTGCACTCTTTCCCAATAGTGGAACCACCACACATGTGCAAATTACTGTGCATGGGCAAACTCAGAAAAAGTGTGTGCCCTCTTGCTACATAGCGTACGCTATTTCCCACGTGTGCACTACTACAATCAGAACTTGACAAAATTTTTTATTTTTGTTACATTTGTACCCCACGCTTTCCCACTCATGGCAGGCTCAATGCGGCTTATATATTGTATACAGGTACTTATTTGTACCTGGGGCAATGGAGGGTTAAGTGATTTGCCCAGAGTCACAAGGACCTGCCTGTGCCTAAAGTGGGAATTGAACTCAATTCCTCAGTTCCCCAGGACCAAAGTCCTCCACCCCAACCACTAGGCCACTCCTCAACCAGCTGCTCCATGAAGTAGTCATTTATTTCATCAAGGAACTTTACATTCCTAGCATTACTGTGTTACTGTGTATTTCCTGATATGACATTTATCTAATCAATATCGGGGTAATTGAAATAATTGAAAATCAAGAAAATCTGCTCCACAGCTAATGAGGACACCACAAACCAAAACAATACAAAATGAACAAAAAAATGACAACATAGCCAGAAAAACCCAAATAAAATTAAAATTTCCATAAACGACACAAAAGAAAAATATTCTGGCTGCCCATTCCTAGTTGGAATGGATGGGCAGACTTGCTAGGCTGTATGTCTTTATCTGTCATCATTCTATGCCTCTATGAATGCTCTGCAGCCCAGCAGGGCACTGGACTTGAGCTGCCTCTGTAAATAATAGGATCATGTGTCCAAGATTATTAGATAGTACTACAGTGTGAAGACACATTTAGTATAGCTTAAAGAGAAGAAATTGCATAAAATCATCTAGGTAAGGTCTATTATTTCAGACACAATGTTGTGTGATTCCAAATAGCAACCTGTTCTATGAGATCATAGCCCTTAATTTAGAAGCTCTATTATATTTTGGACATCTGAAAACTGGTATATAGACATCCACATTGCATGGATGTCCAAATCCCAATTTATAAAGCTTCAATACAGACATCTAAAACTGCAGTCTTTGTGATAAGGGGGCATGGTCTGGGTGTATTTTGAGTGGGACTAGGGAGGGGCCAAAATATGGGCATCCAACTCTGATTTCAGAAGCTAAAGGGAGGCCTGTATTCAAAAAGATGAACGTTGGTATTTAGATCTGGTACCTGGCACATCCGGATTACAGAAAGGATTTGATTGAGCAGCTCTTCATTAGAAAGAATGAGGGAAGGTACTCCAAGAGCTCTGCGACAACTTCAAGATCTATGGACATTTATGGTGCTAATTTTTTTAAATTAATTTCTTGCATACCTCCTGCAAGCCTGAAGGTTATTGAAGCGGTGTACATTCAGGTACAGTAGGTATTTTTCTGTCCCTGGAGGGCTCACAATTTAAAACAAAAAATCACAAAGAGCTATACTGGGATTTTAACCAGGATCCCCGGATTCTCAATCAACTGCTCTAACCAATAGGTTATTCCTCCATTTTGTATGCATGTCTATAGGGCATTTTATAACATAGATGTCCTTATATTGCCACAGTGATGTCCATGTCCTTTGTTTTGCCATATTCATAGTTTGAACTTTTTAATTTGTAAAATGGATGTTCTTGCTGGATGTAACCAGCACATGGATGTCCATTTCTCATGCATTTTAGAGCAGGTTGTATTTCGGTAGATCCTGTTCTAAAACACTAGCACCACTAGCCAAATACTGACCTGGATGTACTTATTCTGAGTTGGACGTCCTTTCTAAAATGCCACTCAATGCATCCAATACATTACTCTGCTGGATAATATGTTTTGAAATGTATCCTATGTTTGCAATATTAAAAATCAAAGCTTGATAATCTGCATTTTGTTTGAATCCTGAGCCAGGCAAAGACCAGGGCTGCTTTAGAAGCAGCATTCACAGCACCCAAGGGAGAAGAAGGCAGCAATCTCACCCACTGTGCAATGGCATCCCCTACTGATCAGGCTGCAGGTACATAAATACCAGGTTCCAGAGGGAGTTGCTATCTGCAATTCTTCTTCAAGAGCTGTGGCAACAATGGCCAGGGTAAAATAGGAGATAGGTGGGTTTAAATATAGGGAAACTAAACAGGTAGTAACAAATAGAGGCTCGTGATACCATAACTCAGTAAAGTCTAGTTCCAATTGAGTTGAAAATGCAAAGCAAAAGAAAAAAAATCAACAGTACTTTCATTGTCATTCCAGCTAGCACTCAGAGAAAACACTGTTCAGTGGAACACCAAGTTCAGTAGATAATCCCAAGGCATCCTAGAACACAACAGACACTGCTCCCAGGGGCACTGTATCTGATAGTCAATCTAGTTCCATTGATCAAAGAAGCACTGAGTTACGAGATCATTCCATCTACAGTTAGAGAGATAGCTGGATCTTTGCCTTCAGTTTTCTTCTTGTTGATGTGAGAAATGTTAATTTAGTGATATAGCTGCTGGCAGAACACTGTTGCTCTTTTAATCTGCCTCTTGGATCCTGGATACAATGTGTGGTTGTAATCTGTGATGAGAGGTGCTGATGTCTTGTTATTTAACATCACCTTAGTGCTGCCCCACAAATGGGATTGCCATTTGCCAGAAGTACTGATAGCAGTTCTGCCTATCCGCCACTCACATGGCATAGGCTCAAGCTCAGAAAGCATTTCAGTTTTCCTTTAATTGGGAGGATGTGAGAAAAGAAAAGATACAAGGGAAACCTGGTGCAATTTTGACAGATTTGTCACAGTTAGTTTATTTCTATCAATGGCAGCAGAACTGGAATACAAGATTTGTTGCTGGGCTCATTGTGTGAGTTTAATTTGCTGTTCTTCCATTAACAGATCAAAGACAAGAATGGGGCTCTGGGGATGAGAATAACACCTACATCAAAGGGGAAAATCCATGCTCAAAATTCAAAATACCTTATCACAGAGGCCAGTGGATTTGTCTTCCAAGCAGCTTGAAGAATAAGGTGTATCTCCAAATGGCTAGGAGCTATCTTAAAGAAGTCTAGTTATTGCTAGTGAGAGCATCCAAAAATAGCTGAGAAGCCAGAGGGATCTCATAAAGTCCACTATTTTCCAGAACGTGAAGTGGTTTCTGATATTTCTCTTCTCCCTGTACAAAATAAATGCTTATGATCTAGCTCATAATCACTTGAATCTAAAACTTGTTTCACCGGGTAATGTTTGGTTGGACAACTTACAAGTTTGAATTATGCAAGCTTCCAAGTTTATTTATGACTTGCTACACCTCACACTGAATAGACCATCTATACGAATTATAATTCTAATATAGGGGGCAAATGGAAATAGGCAGAGAACAAAATAGGCACTGAGATGCAGTAGGCCATCCTACTACCAGGGAGAACCAGATCCATTCATCCCAAATACAAATCAACCTATGCATCCAGTTTCTCTTATATAAGCACACAACTATGGAACACACTACCAATCGCCGTGAAAACAACATACGACCACCTAAACTTCCGGAAACTCCTAAAGACTAACCTGTTCAAAAAGGCACACCCCAACGATCCAACCTAAATGCCTTAACCCCGCAACACAACAATATAAAAGTTCATACTGAACACAACCTAACTCTTCCCCTTATGACCCCCAATGTGTTTATCACACCTGATCATTACGTTGTCATAACCTCACTTTGTATTTGTTCATACCGGTATTGGCAATCGCCTCTACTGTACTATGTAAGCCACATTGAGCCTGCAAATAGGTGGGAAAATGTGGGATACAAATGTAAGAAATAATAATAATCCCATGAATGACCATAAGATGTACTCAGTGCCACTGAATCTTAGGCTGGTCTGAAAACTCACAGATGCATACCATGCCAGTCAGCAGGCACCAAAATCCCTGAGTGGTTATGCCCTTCAGTTTAAATAGGCATATGAATACCTGCAAATCAAATGGTTTTGTATTAAGGACATCCTATATAATAATTCTCACTCCAACATTCTATGCTTGGGACCGTGGTTCCCTGGCTTCAGGTGGTCTGCGAGGCAGACACGCATGGACATAACTGACGTCAAAACAGCTGATTCCAAGGCAAAGAGAGGAGTAGGGAAACATGCACAGCGTGTTTCCCTACTCCTCCTACTGCCTCGGAATCAGCTGTCACCCCCCGCGCTATGGCCCCCTCGAAACCACCCCCTTCTGCGAACCTGTTGATCCCCCCCACCGGAACGCCGAAAACCGCACCCCCACCCCCCGCCGCTGTTGTGCACTACCTGTGCTGACAGCCAAAGTGTTGTTCTGCCCTTCAGGTGGGTTCCTCAATCATCTTCTCAGAAAGTTTAACTCCGTGCGTCTGACGTCAGACGCATGCAGAGGAACTTCCCGACAAGATGATTGAAGAACCAATGGGAAGGAAAGAACAACACTTTGGCTGTAAGAACAAGTAGCACAACAACGGCAGCAGCAGCGGTGGCGGCGGGGGGGCAGTTTTCGCCGGCACGGGGGGGGGGGGAACGACAGGTTTGCGGAAGGGGGGGTTCAAGGGGGCCGTAGCAGGGAGGGGGGGGGGGAAATTGCCTGCCTAAGGCCCGTTTCCTTGCCTACAGAAACGGGCCTTTTTTACTAGTGAAAAATAAAACACATAGAAAAATGTAGGCAAATAAAGACCATATGGCCTATCCAGTCTGCTCATCCATGCGATCTACTCTCCCTTTTACTCCGTTAGAGATCCTATGTACTTGTCCCAACATTTCTTGAATTCAGATATTGTCTTCATCGCCACCACTTCCACCAGGAGGCCATTTCACGAATTCACCATCCTTTCATGAAGACATATTTCCTCAGATTACTTCTGAGTCTGTCCCCTTTCACCTTCATCCTATGCCCCCTCTTTCCAGAGCTTCCTTTCAATTGAAAGAGACTCACCTCCTCTGCATTTATGCTGCATATTTATTTAAATGGCTCTATCGTATCTCCCCTCTCCCATCTTTCTTCCAAAGAACACATAATGAGATCTTTAAGTCTGTCCCCACTGACCATTTTGATACCCACCCTCTGGTCTGACCCCCATCCTGTTTATATCTTTTTGAAGGTGCGGTCTCCAGAATGGTACACAATATTCTAAATGAGGTTTCACCAGAGTCTTATACAGGGGCATCATCACCTCCTTTTTCCTACTGGCCATTTCTCTCCCTACGCACCCAAGCATCCTTCTAGCTTTCACTGTCATCTTTTCTACCTGTTTGTCCACCTTAAGATCATCACATATGATCACACCAAATCCTGCTCCTCTTTCGTGCACAAAAGTTCTTCACCCTCTAAACTGTACCGTTCCCTCAGGTGTTTGCAGCCCAAATGCATGACCCTGCATTTTTTAGCATTAAGTCTAAGCTGTCAAATTCCAGACCATTCTTCTAGCTTCACTAAGCCCTTTCTCATGTTATCCACACTATCAGGGGTGTCTACCCTATTGCAGATTTGGGTATCATCCACAAAGAGGCAAACATTACCAGACAGCCCTTCAGCAATATCACCTACATTTTCTATTGTCATAGTTTATTTCCAACAGGATATGGCCACAAGGGATGGATTGCAGAAGTAAGCCTGTTCCCTTGTTCTTTTAAGACAATGCTGCTTAATTTGCCACCAGAGTGTGCTTTCTCTCAATGAGCAAGATATTGTTGTCACTCGATTATTTTCAGCTTCTGCCACTGTGATTTTTTTTCTTCCATTAGTATTATTATCATCATTAGCAGTGCCTAACCTCTCCCCCTCATCCCCTACTAACGAGCCCTGGTAACAAGCTGAGGGTGGCAGAGAACCAGGTTCCTGATGCTCTGCAGATAAGTGCTGCAATTTAGAAACAAGCTTGTCACTCTAGTGTAAACACATAACTTGGAAAAAATTTGATTTGTAATGAATTGGGAAGCTTCAGTTCTTCACAGAGTCCTATAACCCTTGTACTGGTGCCAGGGTAGGAAATGTCAGAGGGACAACTCCAAATAGCAGAATTCCAGACCTTTCTATCTGAGAGGGCACTTGCTTTTGGAGCTGGGGATACTCTCATCTATTTCAGTTGCTAAGGTTACCTGCTCAACTGTCTTAATTGCAGGTTTTGTCTCTCCAACAAAGACAGGCATAAAAAATGCAGTGGGGTGCTACTGGTGGTGGGGGAAAGTATTTTTAATTATAGCCAATCTGCATTCCAAGGAAGCCACAGGAAGCTGCCTCTTTCAGAGCCCTTTTGAGACATTTACTTACTTGTTGGAGGATGAGGGAAAAGAAGTTAGTGTAATTGGGTTTAAAAGAAGTTTGGATAAGGTCCTGGAGGAAAAGTCCATAAAACATTATTAAGGTACCACTTTTCACAGAAAAGCCAATCAAAGCAGTTTACAGTTAAGAAAATTAAGTACAGGGTGGAAAAGAACCACAATGTACAGAAAGGAAAGAAGAAAGGAAAGCAGGAATCCAATCCTATGCTATGGAGACCAATAGCCATCACTGCCAGCCAGCTGCTGAACCCAGACGAGTCTCCAAAGTCAAGGGTATACAAGTGAGCCTTTAGGGATGCCCTGAATCTAAGATGGAAAAATTATGCTTTACCTGATCATTTTCTTTCCTTTTAGTCACAGCAGACAAATTCAGAGACTTGTGAGTTATGACAATCTACCAGCCGGTGGAGATAGAGAGTATCAAACTGAACTCTGACACATAGGACAGTATGCTCTTTGGTCAGCCATAATAAAGCAGAAGGGGCAAACATTTTTCCTTCCTCAGAGAAATGAGGCATAAACCTGTCAACTAGCAGAACTATGCACAGGCAACCACAGAAAAAAACCTAAGCAGAGAAACAGACTGAACTGAGAGTGTCAACCTGGTGAAAGGGTTGGACTCTGGATTAGTCTGCTGTGCTATCAGGAAAGACATAATTTCTCCTTCCTTGTCATCAGCAGCAGACAAATCCAGAGACTTGTGGGATGTAGCAAAGAAGTCTGTTAGTAAGGTGGGAATTAGACACAGCCACAGAAAGAACTGACGCCCTGAAGGATAAAGAGAGGGATGACCAGCAGGGAAAAAAGAGCCTTGTAAAAGTCTCTGTTGAGGCCCCATTTAGAATACTCTGTGCAATTCTGGAGACCACACTTACGGAAAGATATAAGCAGGATGGAGTTGGTTCAGAGGGCCACTACAAAATTGGTCAGTAGTCTCAGTTATAAAACATATAGGGACAGGCTCATGAACTTCAACATGTATATGCTGGAAGAGAGGCGGGAGAAAGGGGATATGATAGAGATATTTAAATACCTCAGTAGCGTTAATGTGCAGGAGGTGAGCCTTTTTCAAATGAAGGAAACCTCTGGAAAGAGAGAGCATAAGATGAAGTTAAGAGGAAATAGGTTTAGGATGAATCTGAGGAAATACTCTTTCACAGAAAGGGTAGTGGATGAGTGGAATGGCCTCCCAGTGGAAGTCGTGGAGACAAAGACTGTGTCAAAGTTTAAGAAGGCATGGGGACAGACACGTGGGATCTCTTAGGAAAGGGAGGAGTTAGTGGTTACTGAGGATGAGCCATACAGCCCTTATCTGCTATCATGTTTCTATCTTTCTATTTTTCTAAGGATTCTTTAGACATAGCTGAAAGCATCAACTGGACAAGGTCTGGAAAACATGTGTCACAAGGAACATATAGAGGTCCTTCATAAAAGAGTATGAAGAGGAGACGTGCCTAGAGGACATACACCAAAGCAAAAGGCGCATTTGCCATGCGAGAAGGAGCCAACACCTGAAACCACAAAAGAGGCAAAAAAATCTCCACAAATCAAGAGAACCGGTGCCATCTGCACCACAACAGCCCAAAAGCTGCAAAGACAGAAAAGGAGAGAAAGCAACCTATGATTGCAGCCTGTGACCAAAATGGCTGCCACCAACTGAAGAGAGGTACTGGAAAAAAAAAGCGCACCACATCGCTCCCATGCTGGCCCAATGGTACTGTCCCAAAAACATAGGCAAACCCCCACACAGGTTGCTCAAAAAGAAATAGTATACCGTCGCAGCTGCACTAACTGAACAGCACAAACCTGACAGACGGGGAGAATGAAAGTTCATACTCACAACTTTGCAGCTACTCAGGTTTGTTATAAGTTACCCAAAGTCCCATCTTCTTCCAGTTCAAATACTAGACTTCATAGGAGCTCTGCTGAACTCACAGATGGCTTATGCCTATCTTCCCGAGGCGAGAGCAGACAATGTCTCTAGTTTCCATGGCCAGAGCGTCTCAGCAGATCACAGCTTGGCAGATGTTGATACTTCTAGGCCATATGACTTCCACAGTTCATGTGACACCCATGGCCCGTCTTCACATGAGATCAGCTCAATGGACCCTAATGGACCCTAGCTTCCCAGTTAATACCCCTGTATAAGACGTTGGTGAGGCCCCACCTGGAGTATTGTGTTCAATTTTGGAGGCCATATCTTGCGAAGGATGTTAAAAAAATGGAAGCGGTGCAAAGAAAAGCTACGAGAATGGTATGGGATTTGCGTTGCAAGACGTATGAGGAGAAACTTGTTGACCTGAACATGTATACCCTGGAGGAAAGGAGAAACAGGGGTGATATGATACAGACATTCAAATATTTGAAAGGTATTAATCCGCAAATGAACCTTTTCCGGAGATGGGAAGGCGGTAGAACTAGAGGACATGAAATGAGATTGAAGGGGGACAGACTCAAGAAAAACGTCAGGAAGTATTTTTTCATGGAGAGAGTGGTGGATGCTTGGAATGCCCTCCCGCGGGAGGTGGTGGAGAGGAAAACGGGAACGGAATTCAAACATGCATGGGATAAACATAAAGGAATCCTGATCAGAAGGAAGGGATCCCCAGAAGCTTAGCTGGTGGTGGAAGGCAGGGCTGGTGGTTGGGAGGTGGGGATAGTGCTGGGCAGACTTATACGGTCTGTGCCAGAGCCGGTGGTGGGAGGCGAGGCTGGTGGTTGGGAGGCGGGGATCGTGCTGGGCAGACTTATACAGTCTGTGCCCTGAAAAAGACAGGTATAAATCAAGGTAAGGTATACACAAAAATGGCATATGTGAGTTTATCTTGTTGGGCAGACTGGATGGACCGTGCAGGTCTTTTTCTGTCGTCATCTACCATGTTACTATGTTACCAGTACACATATGCCTTCTGACTTGGATCAGGTGGCAGAATCCTGACAGCTGCAGGAGCACAGAAAAAACCCTCTCCTCCAGAATGCCACATAAGTAGAAAATTGCTCCCTTCCAGCATTATTTTATTTCAAAGTTCTGTGAGAAGGAGGAGGAAGGAAGTGACGGAGGAGGAAAAGGGGGTGGACCTGGCACCGCCAGGTGTACCCCAAGTCAGGCACCTATACCAGCCTAGACACCCCAAGATCAACTGAACTAGGGAACCCGGAACAAGAGCAAACAATAGAACGTGGCAGTAACACTGGAGCAAAAAGGTAACCTAATACAAAATTGAGGTTCCAGTGACAATTAGCGTGCTCATTAGAAAATGAAGAAAAAGCCCTCAGAAACCGTGGGTAAAATACCCAGGGTTTAGTGTGCGGTTATATAAACTTTTATAACACACACCACGATTCGATCATTGGGCTAAAAAAACTTCATTCTGTAGTAAGCTTGCAATTTTATAGCTTTTTTATACTATATTGTTATTGTTATTTTTAAATTATTTTCTAATACATTCTTATTCTTTCCCACGTTAGAATAATCAATTCAAATATCCAATCACTGAAATGTGGCAGTAAGGCATAGAATATTGCGCTACTTAGCTTTGGAATCGGGCACTCTTCATTGTCCGTTCGAACGGAGTGCTTTAGAAGTATTTAGGGAAGCACAAACATGAGCCCAGAAGCCGGAGAAACCAGGAGCTTGAGAGACCATACACTGCCAGCTGGAGATAGAGAATACTGACTCACAAAGGAGCATACTGTCCTATGTGGCAGAGCTCAGTTTGTTACTATATCGCCACCTGCTGGTAGATGATCATAACCCACGTCTCTGGATTCGTCTGCTACTGATGACAAGGAAAAAAACTGTTTGGATTGAAAGGAGTGAGTCCCATAGAGAAGAGACAGGATAGAAAAAAACCGAATGTGTGGTAGAATGTGTGGTAGATTCAAGACTAGAACAATAAATGGAAGGGACAGACAGCCAGATGCACTAAACCTTAACAACCCTCTAACAACCTTTTAACGAAGGAAATTCCTAACTGTTGCATGCAATAAAAAGGCCTTTTTCCAACGAAGCAAGCAGCTAACGAAAACGGAATACAAAAGAGTAAGTACCATTGTAATGTGGACGATTCGGGATGCACTAACAATACCGACGATTACACCGAATCATTTACCGCGACATATTAAACGTATGGTCAGAGCAGTCGTAAAGGCCTAAGCTGTCATCTCCACGCTTCCCCCTGCACCTTAAAATTCCAAGCTGGCATGTTTAAAAACAAAAGTGAGATAAACAACACCTCCCCGCTTCTCTGCTCTCCTCTGAAGCCAATTTCCCGGTTCTGAGAACAACTTTAAGCTGCTCAGGTCAGGTCCCCCTCCCTTCCTCTGTTTCCCCCAGCCGGGGGCGGGCCCAGGTCTCTCTGCTGAGCTAAAGGGAATCACAGTGAAAGAGGTCTTTTGTTAGAAAGGAGGATTTATGAAGGACATCCTTTTGGAGTCTTGAGGAGGACCTCTTCAACTGCACTCTCCTTCTAGGATCACAGAGCTAAATGCTCCCATGTCCCGATCCCCCCCCCCCCCTTGCACGCACCCATCTGACGTAAGCAACCTATGTAGGTTTAATACGTTTGTGTTGAAGTTTGTGGCTCTGCGCATGTTTTAGGAGCCGATTACCGACGGGGATTACGAATCTGTAATGCATTATACTTTACAATACTGCACCGAACATGTGTGACTTGTTTTTTTGGTGCATTCTTCGTTTTTTCAAATTCGGTAAGCACTTTTACGTTTTAGATTTTTTTTTACGTTTGGTTGATGCATCTGGGCCAGAGAGTCTATATTTGGAGGCAGAGCACAGAATCTGAGAAGAGATGTAAGATATGATTAAAAAGTAAAACTAAAAGGAGGTACCAGAGTGAAACATCTTATAGCATAGGCCAGAGAACAAGGACAACAGCAACCCTCAGATAGTGCTTTACATTTTTCCTGAATAGCTTCTCCTGGAAGGCAGCTGTTTTCCAAGCTAAAGGTTCTTGGTTCAAGACTGGCTGGTATCTGCTAACTATTAATACTGGGGAAAAAAGGATGAGATTTAATGATAGCGAAAAGAAATCTGTAATTTTGGGGTTTATTGCTGTTAAACCCTAAACAATGTTTACAGTCCCCATGTTGTTTAAAAGAAATGCATCTCTCTCTCTCTCTCTCTCTCTCTTGGGCACCCCTTCATACCTTTCAGCTCTAACTATTCCTTACATACCTTCCCGCAATCTGTGATCTCTGGATTCTAACCAACTAGTTTTACCTAACCCCAAGCAGGCCCATCTTGAATCCACTAGACCAGAGGTAGGCAATTCCAGTCCTCGAGAGCCGCAGGCAGGTCAGGTTTTCAGGATATCCACAATGAATATGCAGGAGATAGATTTGCAAGCACTGCCTCCATGGTATGCAAATCTATCTCCTGCATATTCATTGTGGATATCCTGAAAACCTGACCTGCCTGCGGCTCTCGAGAACCGGAGTTGCCTACCCCTGCACTAGACAGTCAACGTTCTATTTTCTATCCCCCAAAGCCTGGAATGATCTCCCTACCCATACACAAATGAATAGTCTTTTACCAAATTTAAGATTTTACATAAGGCTCCTTTTTTTCCCCCTCATATATATATCTGCATTTGGCCCCTCAGCTACATGGTAAGCTGTATTATAGAAAAGCATGAACGTCATAACTATGTTATTTGAATGTTCTAATGCGTGCTTATTAGATGTTTCATTAGTATTATGCTGACATCGTATTATCTCTCTGTTATTTGACTTTCAGTGCTGTTAAGTATGTATATTTTTTATACTGCTTCATGGTATCCTATTAATAGGTTTTCATTTGTTGTTTTCAAATTTATCTCTTTGAGTGTATTTATGTTTATATTTGGCCATTTTTACTATTGTTATGCTGTTATGTTCTGTTGTGCTGTTTTATGTACATTACTGACACTGTATGCGTGGAATAAACTTCCTGAGCCCATACGCCAAGCCCCCTCCCTGCCCATCTTCAAATCCTTGCTCCAAGCCCACCTCTTCAATGTCGCCTTCGGCACCTAACCATTATACCTCTATTCAGGACATCTAGACTGCCCCAATTTGATTGTCTGCACATTTTGTCCATTAGATTGTAAGCTCCTTTGAGCAGGGACTGTCCTTCTCTGTTAAACTGTACAGCGCTGCGTAACCCTAGTAGCGCTTTAGAAATGTTAAGTAGTAGTAGTGTATCATATTATTGCTATTATTAGGATTTCTTTTGCCTATCTCTAAATTTACCTCACTGTTTTACCAGTGTATTATGCTAACATTACATTATTTTACTATTCTTATGCTGTTACTACAATGTTAATCGTTTATGTTGTACATCACCTTGGATGAATCTCTTCATAAAGATGGTTATTAACTCCATATAATAAATAAATAAATAAATACAATTAACTTTCAGCTTGTGGAAAACTGGGAACACACACTGGATACTGCTATTAGGAAGTTTGCAGGAACACAGACTGAGCAATGCTATCAGGTAGGTCAGACTGGGCAGTGCATAAGAGCTCTCAGTGGACACATATACTGGGTAGTGCTGCAAGAAATCAGACTGCAGAAGTACGGGTTGTCACTCAAAGCCCATTGTTTCGGGTGTCAGAGGCTTGACCTCCAAGTGCACCTGGATCCATGTTACATCTTATGAACTTCAGAACTTAGCTTTCTTTGGCACAATACAAGTACTACGGCAAGCGTTAGCTGTAAATTTGAGACACTGAGATCATACTCCACATACCCTGGCTTAGGAGTGAGGTTCATTACTGCCATGGTATGCGCAAAAATAACCCATTTGGAGACCCTGCCCCTGATACGACACAAACCCATATCTGAAGAGCCAACACACTGTTTTGCTTGTGTAATCATCAAGCAGCACTGGGTACAGGAACTAACTGAAAACTCCATTTCAATCTAAATTGTCACCATCTGTTTCCTTGTCAAATTAGAACAGCAAAAAGAGCAACATTTAACACCATCATCCAAAAACAGCAAGAGAGAGAATGTGTCCTTTATTTTATACTGAATCTTGTCAGGGAGATGGATGGCAGGAGCCAGAAGTGCTGAAAAGCACTGGCTTCACAACCTTTTATAATTATTGTACCCTTTTCAAGAGTATGAGATGTTTTGTGCCCCCCCCCCCCCCCCCCCGAACCCATTTGTTACAAATATTCTAAACTAACAACAAATACTAGATTTAAATTTCAGTGTGATAGTTGGGTCTTTTTTTCAATTATTATCTATATATATAAAACTCACCCTCAACGTTCTATTGTCTGACGTCACTGAAGCCAAGGTTCGTAAGTTCGAAGCTCTGAAGCCAAGAAAATCATAGTCTCGGGGCCCCGCCCTTGCGTCAAACGTTATGACGTTGAGCAATTCACTCACATCGACGGCGGCCAGGGCGGCGCAATGGGCCACCCACTGACGACGAAGGTGCATTGGGTGGGGGGGGCCACAGTCACACATCAACGGCGGCCATGGCGGCGCAATGCTGTCACTAACAATGAAGGTGCATTCGGTGGGGGGGCCAGAGGAAAGCCTTGCTAGCGCCCATTTCATTGGCTTCAGAAACTGGCCTTTTTTTACTAGTTTTTTTTTTTTTAATTAAAAATTACTATACTGCATATACCAGGCAGGTGGATCTAAGCAATATACAATGTGAAAATAATATGTTAAAAGAATAGAATATCAAATAAAACAGCACAGGTCAACAATCATTGAAGGTCAAACATACAAATCATTCACAGTGCAACAGGTCACCCCAGCACCTTGGGAATGCCCGCTCACTACACCTTAAAGGTTAACTGAAAAAAAAAAAGGAGCCTTACGTAAAATCTTAAATTTGGTAAAAGACTGTTCATTGTGTATATGGGTAGGGAGATCATTCCAGGCTTTGGGGGATAGAAAATAGAACGTGACTGTCTAGTGGATTCAAGATGAATCTGTTTGGGGTTAGGTAAAACTAGGTTTGAATCTGGAGAGCGCAGATTGCAGAAAGGTATGTAAGGAATAGTTAGCGCTGAAAGGTATGAAGCGGTGCCCAAGCGATAGGCTTTGTAAGTGAGTGACAAGACCTTAAAAAGAATTCAAAATGCATAGGATGCCAATGAAGACAAATGAGTAGAGGTAAAATGTGATTGTACATATCTGCTCTACCAAGAAGTCTAGCAGCACAATTCTGGAGAGTCTGAAAGCACTCGACCTGTGATAAAGGAAGACCAGTGCAGACAAAGTTGCAATAGTCTAGGCAGGGTACTAGGAAGGCAGCTAAATCCCAGGTACTTTTTCTTTCAGGTTTTAATTTGGTATATTTTCCTGATTCTTTGGTTTTTGAAGACATTGAAATTCCAGTCCTTAGACAGAAGAAGTATCTGGGAGTACTGCTTGATACTTATTTGTCAATGAAGCCAACATATTTTCTTTAAAAAAAAAAATATTACAACCTCTAAAGAATATATTGACTTCAGCAACCTTTCTTGCTGTGATACAACAAGCATTTGTATATCCTTTGTTTGATTACTGTCATTCTCTTTTCTTGGGACTTTCAAAAAACGAATTGCTAAAATGCTGCTGCTCATCTCATCACTGGTTGTTCACGCTTTGAGCATATCACACCAGTGGCGTTCCTAGGGGGGCTGACGCCCGGGGCGGATCGCCGATGCGCCCCGCCCCCCGGGTGCAGTGTGACCCCCCCCCCCCCCCCCCCCCCGATGAAAGGACATCCCCCACCCCGGTGAAAGAACCTGTTCCGGGGCAGAGGGAGCATGGAAACGAACGAAGCTGACTGGCACGTGGCACCCCTCCAGCGGCATGCACCCGGGGCGGACCGCCCCCCCCCCCCTTGGTACGCCACTGTATCACACCATTTTTAAAACAGCTTCATTGGTTGCCTGTAATCTGGTGAATACGTTTTAAAAATTTTACTTTAATTTTTAAGGGCCCTGTTTACTAAGCCATGTTAAGAGCACACTAATGCTTTTAGTGCGCACTAAATGCTAAGTCGCCCATGGAACATATGGGTGACTCTAGTGTTTAGCACAAGCTAATTTTAGAGTGGAGAACCATTTGTGGTTTGTATCAGAAAGACCTAAGTGGGACAGTCAAGAGAGCAGGAGAGAGTGATTAACAAGATCAAAAGCTACTAAGAGATCTAATGAGACCACGAGTACGATATCAACCTTGTCAAGAGTGCAATGAAGATCACTGAGACCAAGATGCACTAAAAAATCATTAAAGCCCTTCGCCTACCGATTCGCTTAGCGAATTGGTAAGGAACGGGCATGCATCAAGGAAAAGGAATGCAAATGAGCTGCTTGTTGTAGCTCACTTGCATTCTCTATTCCATCGGTAAATAGGGACCTAAGGGCCCTGTTTACTAAGCCACGCTAAAGACACATTAGTGCTTTTAGTGAGTGCTGAGTAGGCGCCCACAATATTCCTATGGGCGCCTATACAGTACACACGCTAATTTTGTGCACGAGCTACAAATGCTAGCGCACCTTGGTAAACAGGGCCCTAAGACTCTTATTGATAAGATCTCTTCATGTTTAGCTGCTACTTTAAAGATTTATGTTTCATCACACTCCTCGTGCTCCAGCTCTCAGACCTTACTAGAGGTCCCAAGTTTTAGACAAGTTAAACTCGATATATATAGGGAATCAATTTTTATGATTTCAGATTCAAAATTATTGAATTTATTGCCATTAGACTTGCAACACATGGAGTTTCTGACTTTGTTTTGAAAGCAGTCAAAAGCCTATTGTTATAACAGGTATACTGCTAATAGTATAACAGAATTTGAGTTATTTATTTTTAAGTTTGATATTTTAACCATATTGTTATACATTTTATTATGTATATATTATTGTAAGTTGCCTAGATTTGTAGATAGGCGGGATATAAGAAAGTTTTAAATAAACAATGCAGAGTGTAATGAGGTGAAATCCAAAAAATCAAATAAGTAGTGAAAGGTTTGGAGAACAGCAAAACTGGATTTAATTACTTCAGAAATCCGTTTTGTAAAAGACAAAGGCGAATCAAACCAAACCCCTAAGTAATGGAAACTGGTTACGGGGGAGATGGGAAGTCCAAATAAAATTGGAATATGGGTGGGTTGGGACGAAAGCCCTGTAACCCAGTAAGCTACAGTTTTGGCAGGTTTTAATATCAGCTTATTTGAAACAAGCCAGGCGACAAATGTAAAGAGACAGTCCTGAAGAGGTTGGAGACTGATTTTCAAAGAAGAGACAGGAGGCATCAGTAGGATGTCATCAGTAATATATGAAGAACTTGATATCATAAGATTGGATCAGTGTGGAAGCAGAGGCAACAGGACAGAACTCTGAGAAACTCCATAAGGGTAGGAAGGAGAAGAACATGAACCTGAGTGAACAATGGAGGGAAAATTAGAAAGGAGAACCATTTGTGGTTTGTATCAGAAAGACCTAAGTGGGACAGTCAAGAGAGCAGGAGAGAGTGATTAAGAAGATCAAAAGCTACTAAGAGATCTAATGAGACCACGAGTACGATATCACCCTTGTCAAGAGTGCAATGAAGATCACTGAGACCAAGATGCACTAAAAAATCATTAAAGCCCTTCGCCTACCGATTCGCTTAGCGAATTGGTAAGGAACGGGCATGCATCAAGGAAAAGGAATGCAAATGAGCTGCTTGTTGTAGCTCACTTGCATTCTCTATTCCATCGGTAAACAGTCGGCCAGTCGAGCATGCGCAGAGCAGCCAAGCGTTATGCTGGCTGCTCTGCACATGCCAAATACGCCTCTGTGCCGCCCGAAAGGAAGACACCAGAGAGTGCATTTGAGAACGTCCATCCAAAAAGACGTCTTTTTGGACGCCCCCCCCCCCCCCAATAATAAAAACGTCCTTTTTGGAAGTGCTTCACTCAGCTAAGAGACCTTGAAGTCTCTGAGCCAATCACAACGCCTCCCTCCTTCCGTCCCTGGCCCGCCCTCGTCTGACGTAGTTCTGCGAGGGCGGGACACAGGAAGGGAAGGAGGGAAGTCCGAAGGGAGGCGATCTGTTGTTGCCTGCTGCAGTGCCGTCACCCGGAGGTGAGATGCGCTGGGAGGGCCCAGCCCAGTGGCAGATGGGAGGGAGGCGTGAGTGGAGGGGGGAGCAGCGTTGACGACGACCTTGACCTCAGGGAGGGCAGCGGGCGGGGCCCAGGGGCACGGAGGATGGCGGGGAAAAAAAAAAGAAAGCCAAGTGCTCGTTAGGGACGTCCATAAATAACATCCTCCCCCCCCCCCCCCCCCCCCCCGCAATGATAAAAACGTCCTTTTTGGACGTCCTTCACTCAGCTGAGAGACCTGGAAGTCTCTGAGTCAATCACAGCACATTTAGCTCAGTTAAACACGTTGTGATTGGCTCAGAGACTTCAAAGTCTCTTAGCTGAGTGAAGCACGTCCAAAAAGGACGTTTTTATTATGGGGGGGGGGGGCGTCAAAAAAGGACGTCTTTTTGAATGGACGTCCTCAACTGCACTCTCCAGCATCTTCCTTTCGGGCGGCACAGGTTTTTAGAAGGACGTCCAAAAAGAACGTCTTTGGAGTGGGTTTTATTTTCCAGGTAAAGAACGTCCAAAAAGGACGTCCCTGACGACATGTTTTTCTTCCGATTTTCCCCAACGAGAGGTGTAGTCCTCCTGTTAGGTTTTTTCACGGTAAGGGGATCGGAAAACTGTAGTGCATCTCATTATAATAGCCTTGCAATAGCCTTTGGATCATCTGCATTCCTTTTTCGTTAGCTGCTACCGTGATCGGAAAATGGCCTTTAGTGCATGCCAGGGTTTACTACTTGCTCGTTAATGGCTCGTTAAATTTAGTGCAACTGGCCCTGAGTGGGGAAGTAATGACAGTCTCTGTGCTATGGTGCTTGTGAAGGGCCAAGGTTTTTTCAACATGGGAGAGGAGTTGAGTGTAAACCACCTTTTCTGCAAGCTTGGACAAAAAACAAAGTTTGGAAACTGGGCAGAGGTTACAAAGATCAAGAAGTGATTTTTTTTTAGGGTGGGGTATACTAGCATCTGTTTCCAAAGTGAGAGGACTGAACAGGATGAAAGACTATCCAGCTTATTTTCGAAAGAGAAAAACGCCTATAGTGTGACCTAAATTGGGAGATAGACGTTTGTCTCGCAAAGGCGCCCAAATCGGTATAATCGAAAGCCGATTTGGGGCGTTTCCAACTACACTCCATCGCGGAAACGAATAAAGTTGACTGGGCATGTCGGAGGCGTGGTGGAGGCAGAACTGGGGCGTGGTTATCAGCCGAGAAGAGATGGGCGTCTTTAGCTGATATTCGAAAAAAAAAAAGGCGTTTTTACCGCGATTTTGGGTCACTTTTTTTGGACCCTTTTTTTTCACGAACAAGTCCCAAAAAAGTGCCCCAACTGCCCAGATGACCACTGGAGGGAATCGGGGATGACCTCCCCGGACTCCCCCAGTGGTCACTAACCCCTTCCCACCAAAACAATCCCACTTTAAAAACTTTTTTTTCCAGCCTGTATGCCAGCCTCAAATGCCGTATCCACCTCCATGACAGCAGAATGTGTTTGATCCTTTCACAGCCTTTCCCTGGGTCAGATGTGGCTCTCGGGTGCAGTACAGGGTCACATCAGCATTGCATTGTGGTGGGTGTAGGGTATTGGGCTCCGTGATTTCATTAGCTTGTGTTACAGTCTCACGAAGTTGGTAGTTGGTAGGCTCTTCTCCCATGGTGCTTTTCCCCCTGCCTACTGGATCAGAGTGTGCCCTGTTGTGTTTCCTGTTGTAGTCCATGCGGTAGTGGCCATTTTTGTAAGCTAGTTTTAGTTCCCTTTCCTGTGTTAGCCACGTTAGACAACTTAGTTCTTCCCTTGAATGTGGCTGAAAGAGGGCATTGTACAGCATTCTGCCAGCTCTGACCTACTGCTCATCTCAGTACCAGGGAGACTCGTTGCCAGTGGGGCACAACCTCTGATCTGCAGTTAACTGTGAGTAAACGCGGTTATTCCAATAAAGGACGTTTTCGGAGAGATTAGTCTTCAGGTGTCAACTGGTGTGCCAATGTTATATAGCAGCAACCAGTCCTAGAGGCCTGAGTGTATGCAGGTCCCTGGAACACTTTTAGTGGGTACCGCAGTGCACTTCAGCCAGGTGGACCCAGGCCCATCCCCCCCCCACCTGTAACACTTGTGCTGGTAAATGGGAGGCCTCCAAAACCCACTGTACCCACATGTAGGTGCCCTCTTCACCCCTAAGAGCTATGGTAGTGTTGTACATTTGTGGGTAGTGGGTTTTGGGGGAGGGGGGTTGGGAGCTCAGCACCCGTGGTAAGGGAGCTATGCATGTGGGAGCTTTTTCTGAAGTCCACCGCACTGACCTAGGGTGCCCAGTTGGTGTCCTAGCATATCAGGGGGGCGAGTGTACTACGAATCGTGGCCCCTCCCACGACCAAATAGCTCAGATTAGGACGTTTTTGAGCTGGGCGTTTTTAGTTTCCATTATCGCTAAAAAAAACAAACGCCCAGCTCAAAAACATCCATTTTTTTCAAAACTACGGTTTGGCCCACCCCTTCACGGACCCGTTCGCCAAGATAAACGCCCATGGAGATAGGCGTTTCCGTTTGATTATGCCCCTCCACGCCAAATAACACCAGTGGTTCCCAGCCTAGTCAGTCAAATTGCAGGATATTCATAATGAAAATGCATGAGATAGATTTGGGCATGGAATTCATTGTATGCACATTTTTCTCATAAATATGACTGGTTAAGTATGTCCTGAGGATGGTTTGAGAACCCCTGATATAAACACATGCCAGACATGGACAAAGCTGAATTCAAAGCAAACCTAGAGGCCAATATAGCAAGCTCCACATTAGAGCTGCTTACCTAATACAAGATTTAAAAAGGGACATTGAATCCATGCCACTGCTCAGTTAAGCTGGAAGGCAAAGTTCCTTTGGTGCTTTATCATCTCTTGGCACCAGTTTAAAAATCCGAGAAGGGTCAAAGGAAGATGTGGAAGTGAGGAAGGAGGTGCCAGACAGACCAGGTTTCCACTGCACAACTAAAGGGATGAAGAAAAGAGTATTGCAGGTAGACATTGCCCTATCCACCCCACATTCAGAAAATGTGCTAAAAATGTCTTATGTATGTTAGGTATATATACTAAATGCAGAAAACAAAGCCAACAACTATATATAGATAAGACCCTTTTTCCTGGGCCATGATTCCTGATATGGAACCTTGACTGCACAAGTTTAATTAGATGTATTATTTCCTATGTGCATTATTTTGCACTTGTACACATTAAATTTCATATGCCATTTTGACACCCACTTCTCCAGTCTGGCAAGGCCCTTCTGCAGTTCCTCACAGTCTGCTTCTGTTCTGTTTTGCATATTTTTGCATCATCTGTAATTCAGATAAATTCACTCATTGCTTTCTTTCCAGATTGTTAATGAGTGTGCTAAAGAACATCCACGCCAGCACAGACCCCTAAGGCACTCCACTAATTATTTACCCTTTTCCACTGGGAAAACTGACCACTTGTCTACTCTTTGATAGTGGCTCTCTTTACCAAACATTTTCCTTAAGTTTTGGAAATTCAGAAACCTTGCTAGGAGAATAGCTACCCCTCTCTTTTTCTTCATATCTAGGGAAGCAATGTAGCTTTGAGGTAACCATTTAGCTTACAGGATTATGTCATGTTCAGGGACCAATGGAAAACAACTTCTGCCTTCTGATTTCAGATCATTGTGTACTTTTTGCTTCTGAGCTGGAAGGAAAAGCCCTTTGCATTCTACAAACATATCTTCAGGCATCCCATCCCAGAATTGTAATAATTATCTACTGTAAATCTCAGTGACCACCTACCCCCCCCCCCCCCCATATCTTGTAGAAAGACAACCAACCAAATTAGTCAGTTTTAACATTAGCTATTTGGAAAAGAAACCCTTTTTTGCACCTAACTGGTGGGGGGGGGGGGGGGGGGGGGAGCTGCACTAGCCCTGCACAAAGCTTTGCACACTTGATTCATCATCCCCTTTGATTTGAGGAGCTGCACTGACCAAGAGAGTTACTGGGCTGAGGGCCAGATGCACTAAACTTAATGAGCCATTAACGAGCAAGTAGTAAACCCTGGAATGCACTAAAGACTTCTCCGAGCCATTTTCCGACGACGGTAGCAGCTAACAAAAACGGAATGCAAATGAGCAAATTGTGTAGAACCCCTATTGTAATGAGATGCACTAACCTTTTCTGATTGCCTTAATGCTGGAAAATCTAACGAGAGGTCTGTACCTGTCGTTCGGGGCGCGCAGGATTGAAAAACGTCTATAAATGTTACAAAAAAAATCGGGGAAAAAAGTGCTCGTCAGGACGTGCTTCACTCAGCTGAGAGACCTGGAAGTCTCTCACAGCGCGTTTAGCTCAGCCCCCCCCCCACGAGGTCCCCCCCCCCCCCCGAGGTCGCCACCACCGCTCCCCCTCCCCCCAGCATTGAAATGACAGCTTCCCGCAGCCCCGGCTCCCCACCATCCTCCGCACCCCCATGGCCCTGCCCCCGCCGCCCCCCTGAGGTCGTTGCCGCCGCCGCTCCCCCCCTCCACCCGCCCCCCCTTTGTCTGCCACCGGGCCGGGCCCTCACAGCACCTCTCACCTCCATGTGAAGGCAATGCAGCAAGCAACAGCTGATCGCTTCCCTTCGGATTTCCCTCCTTTCCTCCCTGGCCCGCCCTTGTCTGATGTAAATAAGGATTGATTAGTGCATCTAGCCCCCAGTTCCCAGAGCCTCTGGGGGGAGTTAGAATTGTCTCATCTTTTCCACTTACCAGGTCATTCACACCTATTTCTCCTTTGATTCTCTTGCTTCCTTTGAGATGCAATGAATTTACAAAATCTTTCCTATATCTCTGTTCTTTATCATGACTTCAGCTTTGTTATCAAAGTTCCTTGATAACTTCAGATCCCCTCTCTCCACTTTTCTTTGCTTGGATGCCTTAGGCCCTAACCATTCATTTGTCACCTGGATGTCTTTAATCTTCACCTTACTGTTTCTTCTTTCCTCTCACTGCTGGCGTTTTCTGGACACTTTGGGCCAGATGCACTAAACTTTACGAGCCAGCAACGTGGTTTTTAAACTGGTTCTAGCCAGTTTAACGCGCAAGTAGTAAACCGGGACATGAACAAAAGGGCATTGTCCTGTCACGGTATAAGCTAACGAAAACGGAATGCAGATGAGCAAATTAGTATTGTAATGTGTATGTGATGCACTACCGTTTTCCGATCCCCTTACCGTGGAAAACCTAACGGGAGGTCTGCACCTCTTGTTGGGGCTGCTGTGAAGGAATCGGAAGGAAAAAAAAAAGAGGTTAACTGAGGGGGAGGGAGAGAGAGAGAGAGACCCTGCAAATAGGGTGAGAGAAGGCAAAACAGGGAAGCAAATTGAGCGAGGACAGGAGGATGAAAAGAGAGTCCGCCCACTAGAGCACTTTTCCTTTCCCTCGGGTGGTCCTGCAGCCAGCTAACTAAGTGGAAAAGCTGCTCCTGCCAGGCTTGGTTACAGTCGCAGAGCTTCGCGCATCGCCGGCAGGGAGAGAACGGCGGAAGCCATGAGAAAGGAGCACACGCCGGTCCTGTGTGGGCTGACCGAGGCGCAGCTCGTGGGACTCTGCTCTCTGGGCTGCACGCTCTACTGCAGCATGTACTGGGCTGGCCGAGGTTGTGAGTGGGCAGCTACGGCGATGGGAACCGAATTTCTCTTACTGCACTCATGAAAGGGTTCAGGCTTGCCTGGTAAGGAGAGGAAGTGATGTGTCTCCCAACCCTCACACACCTCCTCCCCGCTATGGTACCCCCTCCCTCTCCCATGGTATCCCTCCCTCTCCCGGCAGGAGAATCAGCAGAAGCCTACCAGTCCAGCTGTGGAGGCAGGGTGGAGGCGAGCAGCGGGATGGGCTTAAAGAAGTTGGTTTCATAGTGCAGCACTGGCGAGGGATCTCCGTTCAGGGCAGCCGCAGATGGCAGCAGGGCGAGAGGTGCCCAGGGAAAGATTCTCTGGGCTGGGGCTTTTGCACTGGGATTGATGGATTTGTTCTCTTTCTCTAAATAGGAGATACATGATTTCTATGCAGTGGCTGTGAGTGTGTTTGTGGGTTTCTTGCTGTCTGCCCTTTAGTTCCTCTCTTGTATGTACATTCTGCACATGTTGTATGTTTATATGTCTTTGGCATGCGCAGGCCAACTGGCTTCCAAGGAAATCGCGTCCAAATGAGCTAAAAGCGAGCAGCTCATTTGCATGCGATTTCCTTCATGCATGCCCTTTCCTTACCGATTCGCTAAGGGATCAGTAAGAAAAGGGCTCTTTAAGCGGGGTTAGTACATCTAGCCCTTTCTTCTTTCCACATCCCAACTCTGTGTGTTTTCTTTGTATCACTGTTTTCAAACCCCATTCCAGTCTTCTTTATTCTGAGTTCTTCACCTTTGTTGTATTTTGCTGTTCCTAAGTACTTTCAGATTCAACCTCTGCCGGTTTGATTTTGCTTATTAGTCATCCAATCTCCCTAGGGCTGCCAAAACTCCTCAGGTAAATGAAGTGCTCTGGTTCTGCAATACAATTGTTCTTAAATGCCTGGGCTATGTATTTTATAGCATACAGCATATTACAGCAAGGCACAAGTGGCGGAAAGCTTTAGTGTACCGTCCCTAAGGTATATGTCTCCAGATGAGGCATCACATCCTTTCTGCAAACATTCTTGCTTAAAAGTTTAGAGAAACCACACCACAAAGAGAAAAATAAATGCAACAGGGTTTCTTCTTCTCCTTGCCTACTTCAACTTGACCATCATTCTGAGTTTTCTGACAAACAAGTATCATCTCAAGTTCTTCTTCCTCATTGTCTATCCTGTAGTGCAGGATACACTGCAGCTCAGCACAGACATACATGTGTAATGCCTGTTTACTGGTTACACAATCATAGTAACATAGTAGATGACGGCAGAAAAAGACCTGCATGGTCCATCCAGTCTGCCCAACAAGATAAACTCATGTGTATACCTTACCTTGATTTCTACTTGCCTTTTTCAGGGCAGACCGTAAAAGTCTGCCCAGCAGTATTTCCCGCCTCCCAACCACCAGTCCCGCCTCCCATCACCGGCTCTGGCACAGACTGTATAAGTCTGCCCTCCACCCACTATCCTCGCCTCCCAACCACCAACCTCTCTTCCCCCACCTACTCCGCCACCCAATTTCGGTTAAGCTTCTGAGAATCCATTCCTGCTGCACAGGATTCCTTTCTGTTTATCCCACGCGTGTTTGAATTCTGTTACTGTTTTCATTTCCACCACCTCCCGCGGGAGGGCATTCCAAGGCAGTTGTTGGAAGGAGGAGGAGGTGCGGTTGGAAGCTCTGCTAGTTTCCAGAGAGGAAGGGAGTGAGGCCAGCTCCTTGCCCCACCATGCGGCAGGCCTGGGGGGAGCATGCCTCAGGAAAGGCCCAGGCTCTGGGGCCTTCGGGGGCCCGGGACCTGAGGGCCGGGAGGACTGGTTCCCTCGCTGGGAAACCCCCGGAAAGGAGGGAGAGGAGCCCGGTAGATCGAAGGGCACTGCAACCCCAGGGCGGAGGTGTGAGCAGCGGCCCCCCCACTGCCTCATAATATCTGGAAGGTGAGGGGGGAAGAACGCTGGAGCTGGCTCAGAAGGAGAGTTTGGAAGACCCGGAATGGGTAGTGGATGCATGGCGGCCAGAGGCTGGGGAGAGTGAGGAGAGCGAATCCTCAGATGACGATGAGGTGGACTTGGTGGAAGGCTGGTATGATCCAGACGACCCAGCAAGCAGGATAATTGCTATTGTGAGGCGCATTAAGAAGGAAGAAAAAGAGGTGGTCGAGCTGGGGAAAAGAGTTAAGATGGCGCACACGATGTGCAGGTTAGCCCCCGAGGAACATAAGCGGATGTATGAGAAAGAAGAGGCGCGGCTAGTGAAAATGCTAGCCAGAAAGGAACGGTTAGTGAGAAAGTTGAAAAGGGGCTCAGGAAACCCGCTGCAGGAACTTTATTGTAACCGGGATCGGATGTCCTCTATGCTATCACCAGGAGGTGCAGGGGGGCTGGGATCCCGGCAGGAGCAGGCAGGGGTTCACAGTCCCTCCCCGTTATCCTTCATGAGGCAGCTGGCCACACAGTCCGGTGTGGGGGAGCAAGGAACAAGTAAGAAGGAAAAACAGCAAGTCCAGATACTGGAAGTAGCAGATGGGAACATGGAGTGTGCCCTTTACACAGCGGAGGTGGAGGTACCTGGAGATGATGATGGCGTGGGGGACCAGGCCGATGAAGAGGCACCACTTGAGGGGATGGTGCAGGTGAGCCACGGAAGGCAGAAGCCGTCATTGCTGTTGGTGGAGGAGTCCGAACGGATTGCTGAGCAGCTGGAGTTGACTGGGCATCAGAATCCTCGCCCACT
Organism: Microcaecilia unicolor; assembly: GCF_901765095.1. Taxonomy (NCBI): domain Eukaryota; kingdom Metazoa; phylum Chordata; class Amphibia; order Gymnophiona; family Siphonopidae; genus Microcaecilia; species Microcaecilia unicolor. The sequence goes on from NC_044036.1 coordinate 257,920,724, forward strand.
ACACGCGAAGGAGAGAGCGGTTGATGCTGGGAAGGCAGAGGATGGAGGCCTTCAGGGCAGTGGACACAGAGAGCAGACTGGTCACCAGTCGGCGAGGGATGATTCCTCACCGGGTGCAGAGCAGGCTGGGAGTTCTTCGGCGTTGATGGGGGTGCATGCGAAGGACCCGGGAGAAGAGAGGCAATACCCCAGCGACACGTCCCCAGGCATGGAGACGGAGGTAGCAGGCCAGGAGAGCTTGGCGGCGGAGAACCCGAGGAGAGAGCAGGAGAGCCCGAGGAAGGAACAGGAGGAGCTGGCCTATGGGAAGAGTGGAGTGTCTGAGGCCCCGCCCCGAGGATTGGACGTCAGAAGGAGTTCGGGGGCAGGGTGCCTGGAAGCTCCGGTACTGGACAGCATTGCACAGCTGACGAGGGACAGTTCAGCCCCAGAGTGGACCCTGGTTATCGCAGGGACAAGTGTGGACGTTTTGGGGGCAAGTCTGGATGCTGTGGGGGACAATGTTCGGGTAGTAGAGACACGGGAAGGGGCTGTAATAAGGGGAGAGGGGGGAATGGAAGGGGGGCAGGGGAGGGGGGATGGGGTTGGGTTGGGAGAGAAAGGGGGAGGCGGGGGTAGGGTGGGAAGTAGTATAGGGGGTGGGGGAGGGGGGCGTTGGGGGCAGGGGTCTCGGTCTTTTGCAGCAGTGGTTCAGGGGAAGGGGGGGAGGACAGAGTGGAATTGGGAATATGGGCAGGGGTTTTGAGGGGTCAGGGAGGGGGTCTGGTCAGCTGCCAAAAAGGCGTAATGTGGTGCAGTTGAAGTGGGTAGGGGAGGGGGCGATGCCATCCCGGGAGTTGGTTCTGCGGCAGGTGATGGGGCTGGGATTTATCCTGGAAGATTTCTATGCCTGCATCCACCCCATCAATGTCCCAGAATATGATTTAAGTTTCCTGACCCAGAGGGGCTTGGAGGAGTTTTGGGAAAGGTATGAGGGAGTGAGGGGGGTGGGGGAATGGAGGGGTTTTAAGGCTATCCCAATTAGTCAGCCGGACCTGGTGCAGGTGACCCTGCTGGTACGTAATGAATCCCTGTCCAGGGCTGACTTGGAGTATTGGCTGCAATGGTATGCAGAGCTGCGATCCCAGTTATCCAAGTTGCCGGATCCTAGCCGGGTTTGGGCAGGGGGATGGGGAGCGCTGGTCAGGTTGCGGCAGGTAGGGCACATAGTGCAGCACCTCCCCTCGGCGGCTTTTCTCGGCCGTGATAGAATACTATGCTTCTATAAAGGACAGCCACGACAATGTTTTAAATGTGGTTCATTCAGACATTTTAGTATGTCGTGTCCTGTGTTAAAGTATGGGAGGTGTGGGGATATTCGACATGCCACAGAGGATTGCATTTTGATTCGCTGCAATCTGTGTGGTAACCTGGGACATGTATTTAGGGACTGTCCACAGGCATCTCATAATGGGGAGGGGGAGGTAGGGAGTGAGGAGAGCGATGGGGGGGTGGACGGGGAAGGGGTGGGGGTTTGACAGGGGCCGGAGGCAGGGGGGGCAGGGGAAGGCGGGGGAGGGGGATTGGGTGCAAGTGGTACGGAAGAAGGGGAAGGTAGGGAAGGTGGGGGGTCGGGAACTGAAGGAGAAGGGGCAGAAGGGGTCGGGGGGGGGAATAGGTATCAAGTGCTGGGGGAGGAGGCAGAAGAGGAGGAGATGCGGAGGGAGGAAGGGGAGCAGATAGGGGGGAGGGGGGAACGGAAACGGAAGTTGGGGAAGGCACGGGAGGGACGGGTGGGGGGTAGGAAGAAGGGGGTTCAGGAGGGAGGAGGAGGAGAAGGGGAAGGAAAGGAGGAGGAGGAAGGGAGGAAGGAAGGGGATGGAGGGCAGGATGGGAGGAAGGGGAGTAAAAGGAAGGCAGAGGGAGCGGAAAGTAGGGTTCGGGACCCTCCGAGGAGTTGGGGGGAGCGAGTGGAAGTGGAGGAGGGTTTGGGAGAGGTTGTGGAGGGGGGGGGGTGGGGGGGAGGGGGAAGGGGACGGGGGGTGAGGGGTTGGGGGTGATGAGGAGGAAGAACAGGAGGATGGAAGGGGGCGGAGGGGGCGAGCTTGAAGGGGGGGATGGGGTGTGGGAGGGGGAGGGGGATTGAGGATGCAGGGGGTGGTGCGCAAGTGGCCCTGGATCCGGGGGGGGGGGGGGAGGGGGGGCGGTCTGGAGGTGGTGGTACAGTGGGAGGAAGGAGGGTTTGAGGGGCTGACGGCTACTACGGCTGACAATGGCAGGGCTTCTTCTGACGTTTGCCTCGCTTAATGTAGCGAGTATCGCCTCGGCTAAGGCACAGTGTCTGGCGTATGATACGTTTGCTCGGGTGCGGGCTGATTGTTTTCTGCTGCAGGAGACGCGGCTAAGGTCGCTGGAAGAGATTCGGCGAGCAAAACGGGCCTGGAGGTGGGGACCCTCGGTATGGGGGATAGTGGGAGAAAGGTATGGGGGGGTCGGGATTCTGTTTAAATCCCAGGAGGTTAACATCCAAATAGTGGAGGAATTGGGGGTGGGAAGATGTCTGGTAGTAGATGTGATTTGGGGGGGAAGAGCTTTGAGAGTGGTGAATATATATGGGCCCCAGAGTAAGAAGGAGAGGGTGGGTTTGTTTGGGAAAATCAGGCCCTATCTCTGCACATCCCGCCAGATTCTTTGGGGGGGATTTCAATACCATTCTTCGAAAACAGGATAGCGGGGGTAGATCGGCGCAGGTACGGTATGACGGAGTACGATTGGTGGGGATTATGAGGGAAGCAGGGTTGATCGATGCACATATGGAGTTTTGTGGGGAGGCAGAGGGGTTCACGTTCTTTCGAGGGCAGTGTAGGAGCAGAATAGATCGTTTTTTAGTGCGGCGGGGGGTGTGTGCTGGGGGGCCGTGGGTAATGAATGTGGACTTCTCAGATCATCGTATGGTCCTCCTCCAGGTTGAGGGGGGCAGCCAATAGGCCGGGAAGGGGGTTATGGCGGTTGAATCTGAAGTGGTTGCAAGATGAGAGGATACGGGAGGATTTTTTGGGGTTTTTGGAAGACCAAGTTACGGTGCAGGGAGCCTTTCGGTCGCTTGGGGGATGGTGGGATGAGGTGAAACGACGGGCACGGGGGGGGGGGGGTTTCTTACGGCAGGCCAGGAAGGATGGTAAGGAGCGGACGAGGTTGGGACTAGCAGTTAAACAGAGGAGGGATAAGCTGATTTCCCAGGGGGGACGGGAGGAGGAGATCAGGGAATTGCAGGACCTCTTGGAGCAAGTGCAATACAACCGGTATGCCTCCTTGGTGTACGAACGGGACTTCGGGAAGCTAGTTAACCCGGATCCCTTTGCCTGTTGTAGGGAACGACGGGAGCACAGGGTGGTGGAAAAGGTGAGGGATGCTGGAGGGATTTTGCAGGAGTCTAAGGAAGGGATCCTTGGGGCAGTGGGGGCTCATTTTTCGGGATGTTTTGCTGCCCAGGGGCTAGATGAGGAATTGATGGAACATTACGTGACAGGTACCCCGGGGATAGGGAACTGGGGTCCTCAGCTTCAGGTCTTATTACGGCCTTGGACATTGGGGGAAGTGGAGGAGGCCATTGGGGCACTTCACAAGCGGTCATCACTGGGGCCGGATGGCCTGCCGGCTGAGTTTTACCAGCCTTTCCGGGCCCGGTTGGGGCCGATTTTGTTGCAGGTGTGGGAGGCGGCCCGCATGGAGAGGTCCCTTCCGAAGTCTTTGACGGAGTCGGCCCTGGTCCTGCTCAGCAAGGGGAAGGACCCTACGGAATTGGCCAATTGGCGGCCCATCGCGTTACTCAATACAGATCGTAAGATTTTTGCACGTATGCTATTCCAGAGGATGAGACAGGTGTCCGGGCCTCTGTTGGCGACCTCGCAGGCGTGTGGGGTACAGGGACGGGGGCTTCTAGAGGCAGCGGCCTGGGTGCGGGAGGGGTTCGAGCGTAGCAGGGAGGGGGGAGACTGTTAGTAGCCCTGGACCAGGAGAAGGCGTTTGATCGGGTACAATGATGTTTTTTATGGAGAGTGTTGGGGCATTACGGATTCCCGAAGGAGTGGGTAGGGCAGCTACAGCTTTTGTACCATCAGGCACGGTGTTTTCCCTTGGTTAATGGCTGGCGAGGGAGGGGGTTCGGAGTAGGGGCGGGGGTGTCCACTTAGTCCGCTGCTCTATGCCTATGCTATTGACCCCTTTGTGAGACGGGTGGAGCGGGGGGGCAGGGTCTGCAAGAGGTAGAGGTGGGGGGATAGTCGGTTAAGAGTGGTGGCGTACGCAGATGACGTCACAGTATGGGTGGCAGATCAGCAGGAGGGGGTACAGTTGTTGGGCTTGATTAGGGAATATGCAAGAGCAACGGGGTCGAGGGTGAATCGGGAGAAATCACAGAGTTTGTGGGTGGGGGAGCGGGGGAGGATTTTTGAGTTGGGGGGGGTTCCCTGCCCCGAGAGAGCGCCTTAGGGTGCTAGGGATATATTTTGACTTGGGGGATTATGGCCTGTACAACTGGGACAGGTGTCTGGAGAAGGCCGAGACCCGGGTAAATCGGTGGAAGGGGTGGAGAATGTCCATGGGGGAACGAGTTCGGCTGATTAAGGTTCATCTGGTTCCCCTCTTTTTGTTTGTCAGTTATATTTGTTTATTGCCTGAAGGCAGGTATACGAGGTTATACAGTGTTTTTTTTCAACTGTTGTGGGGGAACCGGATGAATCCAGTTAAGAGGAACATAACATATTTGACGAGGAAGGAAGGGGGGGTGGGTATGTTGAATCCGGTGTTATTTTTTAGTGCATTATTTTTACAGTTTAATTTGGGTAGGGCGGTGGGACCGGAGCCGCCGGGGTGGGCACAGAGTGTGCTCCGGTGGTGGCCAAGATATTGGTCTCTCTGGCAGGAAGGGGGGAGAGTGGTAGCGCTGAGGAAGGGTGGTCCGGGGGGGTGGGCTATTACAAACTTCTGCTTAAGCTGGTGCGGGTGTGGGGGGTGTTGGTAGAAGACATTAGGGAAGGGAGGAGGGCGGTGTGGATGGAGAGGGTGAGGTCGCAGGTGTTCCCGGCGCCGCTGGTGCTGCGGGATGGCCCGGAGGCTCGATTGCAGGAAGGTCTGCAGTTTATCACATCTGACCGGATCCCTGTTAAATATCGGGACATTGCGTGGCTGTCCTTTCACGGAAAGCTGTATGTGCGGGGTAATTTAAAATGTCGCAAGGCGCAAGACCGAGGATGCCCGAGGGGGGAGTGTGCTGGGTTGGAGGAAACAATGGAGCACTTCCTGCAGAGGTGTCCATTTTCGGTACAAGTGGGGGACAGGGTTGCCTCCTTGCTACAGATCCCCGGGTTTCATAGTTACAGCTATGCGGATTGGGTCTATGGCCCACTGGGTAGAATTGGGGGTTTGGATCCGGTGACGAGGTTTGTGATCTCGGTGATCTTGCGATATTGTCTGTGGATGGCGCGATGCAGGGTCTCCCTGCGCCAGGATGTCCGGTCAGTGGAACAGATCAGCTGGGAGGTGGTGGGGGTGGTGCAGGCAGTGGCGAAGTGGGAACGGGTGGAGAAAGGTAGGAGGGTGGCCGCTAGGTGGTGGGAACAGGTGAGGTTGAACCCGCCATGAACACTATGAGGGTTTGTTGTTGTAGGTGGGTGTTCTCTGTATTTGGTTGGTGGGGGGAGGCCCTATGGTGGGATTGTGGATAGGAGGTGGGAGGGGGTTGCGTTGTGGATAGTTGTTGTTCGGGGATGAGGGGGGAGGGGGGAGGGATGAGGGGGTGATATGTGCTGTTTGTATTCTGTTTTTAGTTTTTATAATAAAACGAGCTCTCCAAGCATCCACCACCCTCTCCGTGAAAAAATACTTCCTGACATCTTTTTTGAGTCTGCCCCCCTTCAATCTCATTTCATGTCCTCTCGTTCTACCACCTTCCCATCTCCGGAAAAGATTTTTTTGCGGATTAATACCTTTCAAGTATTTGAACGTCTGTATCATATTACCCCTGTTCCTCCTTTCCTCCAGGGTATACATGTTCAGGTCAGCAAGTCTTTGGTCATACGTCTTGGAACGCAAATCCCATACCATTCTCGTAGCTTTTCTTTGCACCGCTTCCATTTTTTTAACATCCTTCGCAAGGTACGGCCTCCAAAACTGAACACAATACTCCAGGTGGGGCCTCACCAACGACTTGTACAGGGGCATCAAAACTTCCTTCTTCTGCTGATCACACCTCTCTCTATACAGCCTAGCAACCTTCTCGCTACGGCCACCGCCTTGTCACACTGTTTCGTCACCTTCAGATCTTCGGATACTATCACCCCAAGATCCCTCTCCCCCTCAGTACCTATCAGACTCTCACCGCCTAACACATACTTCTCTCGTGGGTTTCTACTCCCTAAATGCATCACTTTGCATTTCTTCGCATTGAATTTTAATTGCCAAACCTTAGACAATTCTTCTAGCTTCCTCAGATCCCTTTTCATGCTTTCCACTCCCTCCCGGGTGTCCACTCTGTTGCAAATCTTAGTATCATCCGCAAATAGGCAAACTTTACCTTCTAACCCTTCGGCAATGTCACTCACAAATATATTGAACAGAATCGGCCCCAGCACCGATCCCTGAGGCACTCCGCTACTCACCTTTCCCTCCTCCGAGCGAACTCCATTTACCACCACCCTCTGTCGTCTGTCCGTCAACCAGTTCCTAATCCAGTTCACTACTTCGGGACCTATCTTCAGCCCATCTAGTTTATTTAAGAGCCTCCTGTGAGGAACCGTGTCAAAAGCTTTGCTAAAATCTAAGTAGATTACGTCTATAGCACGTCGATGATTCAATTCTCCAGTTACCCAATCAAAGAATTCAATGAGATTTGTTTGGCACGATTTCCCTCTGGTAAAACCATGTTGTCTCGGATCTTGCAGCTTGTTGGCTTCTAGGAAATTCACTATCCTTTCCTTCAGCATGGCTTCCATTACTTTTCCAATAACCGAAGTGAGGCTTACCGGCCTGTAGTTTCCAGCTTCTTCCTTATCACCACTTTTGTGAAGAGGTACCACCTCCGCCGTTCTCCAGTCCCTTGGAACCTCTCCCGTTTCCAAGGATTTATTAAACAAATCTTTAAGAGGACCCGCCAGGACCTCTCTGAGCTCCCTCAACATTCTGGGGTGGATCCCGTCCAGTCCCATGGCTTTGTCCACCTTTAGCTTTCCAAGTTGTTGATACACACTCTCTTCCGTGAACGGTGCTATATCCATTCCATTCTCAGGTGTACTTTTGCCAGTCCCTCGCGGTCCTTCTCCAGGATTTTGTTCAGTGAAAACCGAACAAAAGTATCTATTTAGCAAATTGGCTTTTTCTTCATCATTATCTACATAGCGGTTCGCTATGTAGATAATGATGCCAGATAATAATAGGGCTAGAAGCTTTCTTGAGGTTTTATCGGATTTATCCCTGCATCAGTGGGTAGACATCCCAACTCATAGTCCTGGCCACAAACTTTACCTTATTCTTACTCCATCTGATTCTGACTTGTCCATTCTTTCTTCACTCCTGACCTCTCTTTTGGTCACAACATCCACTTGTCTATTTCAAACTTAAATATCTGTTCAGAAAACGTCCTAATCCTCTCCAACAGGATACTTGGTCTAGTCCCCTTCACAAGATAGACTTCGACTCCCTCTCTTCTTCCGCTTTTTCTTTCCCACCAGACCTGTCTACTCAACCGCTTAATGAACAAATTACCACATGGCATCACACATTGGAGGCAGGCCTCGACAGTATAGCTCCTAGAATCTTTCATCCCCGCTCTCACTCAAAAAACAAATCCTGGTACACTCCCTTCCTTCATTTATTAAAACGTCACCTACGTCACACAGAACGGCTGTGAAAAAAATCAAGATCACCAGAATCCCGATCTAAATGCAGGGAGCTTCACCAACTATTCAATATTCATCTAAAAAATATTAGAAGGAAGTATGTTACTGAGAGGCTACTAAAATCTCCCAGTCCTAACCAGGATTTAAACCCTTCCACCACATATGTGGATGATTGATCGCCTCCTGCAGAATCCATTGCAAATTTCTTCATCAACAAAATTAATATCCTAACCCGTCCTTTTTTATCATTACCGGTTACCGACTCTTCCTTCGAACCCATTATTTCACTCTCAGGTACTGCAACATGGCCTTCTTTTCAGCTACAAACAATGTTTTCTCTGACTAAAGCTTTATAGTCAATGTACTTTACCTACTGTTCTCTGGATTCTGTTCCACCTAGTTTGTTCAAGGCTACTGGACTAAATTTGTTCCCCTCCCTACTATCTATAATTAACCTAAGTCTTTCTTCTGGCCAATTTCCTGATTCCTAGCCTCTGTTCATCCAATTTTAAAAAAACCTACTCTTGACCCATTGATCTCCTCTAATTACTGTCCTGTGTCTAACCATCCTTTTTCATCAAAGGTTTTGGTGAAAATTGTTTTCCGCCAGTTGACCGAATTCAGTGACAAAGTTGTAGCTCTTCACACCGACAATCTGGTTTCCGATGACATTTCAGCACTGAGACAGTCATAAAAGCACTTTTTAGCGATGTCCACTCCCATCTTGGCCTACATAAGATAGTACTTGCCATCTCTCAACCTTTCTGCAGCGTTCGATTTAGTTGACCACACTCTACTTCTTTCCCATCTTGCAAATCTGGGTATATCTGGTTTAGTTCTGTCCTGGTTTTCTTTATTTCTGTCAAACCATTCCTTTAAAGTTTCCACTAAATCCTCCACCTCTAGTGTTAAGCCCATTCACGGCGGGGTTCTCCAGGGATCCATTCTCTCCCTTCTTTTATTTAACTTATTCATTAGCCCCTTGGCTACCCTCATTCAATCTCTAGGCATCTCGGCATACTCCTATGCTGTGACATTCTGTTGGTCTTCCCTGTTTCACCTTCACCCTGCCCATCTATTGCTCCATTGCAAGTATGTCTTGATGAAGTGGCCAACTGGTTACTAAACACTGACTTGTATTAAATAAAGAAAAAACACTTGCTTGCTGGCTTATTGATTCTTGTTCCCCTCCTGTAACTCCTATTTCACCTTTTGGTTCAGTAATTACCCCAGTATCCAACTTTCACTATTTAGGAGTTATCTGGGACTCCGCACTTTCATTTATTCCACAGATCTCACAGCTGTCTAAAGTTCATTTTTTTCTATTTCATCAATTACGCACTCTCGCCAGTCTGATAATCGATTCTCACCATTTTTATGCCCTTATTCTTTCGTTGCTCACAAGTCGACTCAATTATTGTAATATTCACAGGCCTACCTCAATTTGCGATGAAAAGGCTACAATCCCTCCAGAACGTTGCCATCAAATTACTGAAACATAAGCAGGACGACCATGGTGCTAGATGGTACCTTGAGCAGAAAGGGAGTAGGAGGAGGCTCCTCACGGATGATGTGCTGAGGGAGGTTCCTCACCAATGAAGGCTGGTTCTTTGCAGGGTGCTGAAATGGAGTAATGCTGTTCCTGAGCTGGCAGCCCGGATGGGTGCCCATCTCACCCACCACTGCTGATAGCCCTGATGCTATGTTTTGGTCACCCTGTGTGGAAGGCTATAATGCTTTAGACTGGTGTACAATGATCCTGAGCCAGTAGAGGGCTCCAGTCCTTGACAGAGCGATTTTGTAAGAGTTGGAGAAATTGGATGTGAGGTGCTAGTTTTTCTAATGATACCATGAGAGCTTCTAGCTTACTGTAGAGCAAGTTTCTTTCCAGGGAGGTTGGGTGGTTCTGATATGACTCCTTGTTAGATCTTACTAGCCTTGAGACCTAAAAGCAGCTCTGTAAAGTGAGGACTGTGGGTTTTCACACTACTCCAGGGATTCTCCACCCAGTCCTTGGGACACACTCAGCCAGTCAGGCTTTCAGGATATCTGCAATGAATATACATGAGATAAATGTACATGTACTACCTCCACTGTATGAGGATCTATCTCATGCATATTCACTGTGGGTACTCTGAAAACCTGACTGGCTAGCTAGGTGTCCCAAGGACTGGGTTGAGAACCACAGTACTACATTCATGGGTGGTAGATGACTCAGCAACGAGAGGAGAAGGTCAAGTACCATCTGCCAAGTGTTAGCAAGTTGTTCGGAACTTAACCTCTGTTAAAGCAAAGCTTCCCAAACTCTGGGCCGGGATGCCAAACATTTGGGGTCACAACCTGTGGGCTCTCCATAGGTACATCATTATTCTGCACCTCCAGGGGGGTCATATAATTGTATTTGGCCGCTATCATTGGGTCACAGCAACAAAAATATTGGCAAGCACTGAACAGTATCATTAGTAACTACCTTCTCTGTTACCACTTAGCTATGGTATTTGTGTGAATAGTCTGTAATATAAAGCAAGACAGTTTGAACTTCAGTGGGAGTGTAGAGGCCATTTACTGAGCTTAGCTATTCTGTGCTGCACAAATACAAGTGATAGAAAGGAAGCCTTTGCTCAGGAAAAAGGAAAGCACCCATGGTCCACGTCTACATTTGAAAACTCACTCTAGTGTTAAAGAATATTATAACCTGTTCTATTCTGCTGTCTCTCGGTGGCCCTGCCAAGGTCTCTAGGTTCTTTATCTCTCTATATAAAACACGCCTCCAACGTTCTAATGAAGCCTCACTCTCCCAACGTAAAAGTGAAGTGGCTAAGATCGATTTTACGCAATGAGAGAAGTGGCTAAGATTGATTTTGCTACATGTGTCTGCCCCGCCCACGCGAGAGCGGAGCAATGACACTCACCCAATCGCATCGCTCACCCTATTTGATATGTTCGAGGTGCCTTTTCTACAGAGAGATGACGTCCCATTGGAAGGTAGGAGGCGTAGTATCCCCCCTTCGCAACACCCCCCCCCCAAGGTTGCCACAACTCACCCCCTACACCCACCCCAGGTAGCCACAACTACCACCCTGCAACACCCCAATCACACAGCGACACAGGCAGGAGGAGGAGTACACACATGTCACTCCCTTCCTCCATCCCTCCCACTTCAAGGCCCCTCACGCCCCTCCCACAGAGTTCCACACTCCCCCTCCCTCCGATTGGAATGCCCCCCTCCGCATTACTGCCCCCTGGACCCCCCCTGCCGCGACCCTATGGACCCCACCCTTTCCTCCGAAAAACCTCCCCCGAAGCCGTCGCCTACCTCTGCTGACGAAGCCGAACTTCTCTTCTCTCCTGCGGGGCGTGGCTTGATGAAGGAGTATCTGTCCAACTCTCTGTGCGTGCGGCTGACATCAGACGCACGCACAGAAACTTCAACAGATGCTCATTCAACAAGGAGGAATGCCCCGCAGCTGAGAACAGAAGTTCGGCTTTGTCAGCAGAGGTATGCAGAGGCTTCAGGGGAGGTTTTCTGGAGAAAGGGTGGTGTCCATAGGGTCGCGCCACGGGGGGGCCAGAGGGCAGTAACGCAAAGGGGGTGTTTAAATCGGAGGGAGGGGGGAGTATGCCACTCGATGGGAGGGGCGTGAAGGGGGACTTGAACTGGGAGGGAGGGAGGGGGGTCTGCAACTCGGGAGGGGGCTCTGGAACTCACAAGGGAGGAAGAGAGGGAGGGATGGAGGGGGATCTGCAGGCAGGGAGGGAGGGAGGAGGGCCTGGAACTCGGGAGGGAGGGAAGGGGGTCTGCAACTCGGAAAGAAGGAAGGAAGGAAGGGAGGGAGGGAGGGAGGGAGTGAGGATGGGTAGGAATTTACCTTGCTAGCGCCAGTTTCATTGCGTTTCGAAATGGGCCTTTTTTACTAGTAGTGTTATAACTCATCACATAGAAACATATAAAAATGTAGGCAGATAAAGACCATATGGCCTATACAGTTTGCCCAGCCATGCCATCTACTCTCCCTATTGCTCCCTTAGAGATCCTACATACTTGTCCCAAGCTCTCTTGAATTTAGATACTATTTTCATCACCAACAGTTCCACTGGGAGGCCAGTCTACAAATTCACCACCCTTATCATGAAGAAGTATTTCCTCAGGTTACTTCTGAGTCTATCCCCTTTCACCTTCATCCTATGCCCCCTCATTCCAGAACTTCCTTTCAACTGAAAAAGACTTGCCTCCTGTGGATTTATTCTGTGTAGGTATTTAAATGTGTCTATCATATCTGTCCTCTCCCATCTTTCTTCCAAAATATACATATTGAGACCTTTAAGTCTGTCCCCATATGCTTTATGATAAAGATCACTGACCATTTTAGTAGCCACCCTCTGGGACCACGCCATCCTGTTTATACTTTTTGAAGGTGTTGTCTCCAGAATTGTACACAATATTATAAATTAGGTCTCACCAGAGTCTTATATAGGGGCATCATTACCACCTTTTTCCTACTGGTCATTAATCTCCCAGGCACACAAGCATTCTTCTAGCTTTCACTGTTTGTCCACCTTAAGATCATCACACACAATCATGCCCAAGTCCCGCTTCTCCTTCATTCACAAAAGTTCTTTATCCCCTACACTGTACTGTTTCCTTGTGCTTTTACAGCCCAAATGCATGACTCTACATTTTTAGCATTAAATCTTAGCTGCCAAATTCCAGACCATTCCTCTAGATTCAGTAAATCCTTCCTCATGTTATCCATACCATCAGGGGTGTTTACCCTATTGCAGATTTTGGTATCATCTGCAAAGAGGCAAACCTTACCAGACAGCCCTTCAACAACATCACTTACAAAAATGTTAAAAAAGAACCGGCCCATGAACCAAACCTTGTGGCACACCACTGGTAACATCCTTTTCCTCAGAATGAGCTCCATTTACCACTGCCCTCTGTTGCCTTCTGCTCAACTATTTCCTAACCCAGCCAGTCACTTTGTAATATCTTTCATGCAAATGTCAGCAGCTGGGAAAACATTTATTCAATGAGCAACTATTAGAGGTTTCATTTATGAAGGTAAGTAAATCATGTTTAGTTCTAGAGTGGTGCAAGATTTAGATTTAGGCGGGCAACCTTAAGGGTTACAGGCTGTTCTGCCTGTAGCATAATATTTTGGGATCTCTTTAAGATACCCATTAGTATTTTAAATATACCCATCACGCCTGAACCCTAGAATCCACATGCAACCCTAAGCTTGTGACACTTGAGGTCACTAAGCAATTATTCCAATAGCTTGGACTTGTCAATTATATTCTATAAAAATAAAGACAAATGCTGTAATCAATGCTAGTACTGAATGTGGTGCTATTCTATACAAAGGACCTTCATAGTATGGAACTACACATTACACAATAGTAGATAATGCTACATCATGTTTCTAATTGTAGGTTTATTCTCAACCTCTTTCATTTCAAAGAGAAAAAAAATTGGCATATTATATGCACATGGAAAAGAGACTGGAGTGCTTATCTCCAACAGGGTCTGTTTCTATTCAGTTTTCTTCAGTGGGCCTCAATTGCCTCTCTCTCCAATTCTGCGTTCACTCACAGCAAATCATCAATGACACTAACAAGGTCTGCTGCAAACAGAAACAAGGTATACCCCCATCTCATGATGACTGTACATGTAGAATGAATCCCTAATGGCAGCAAATGTTGAACACTGGGCATAGGGTGAGCTAGAAAGGAACTACATCTGCTAAATTATGACCAAGAGATCTCAGCTTGCAGAAAATTGCTGCAGCTGGACTTTAACCACACACTCTGAGGTTTTGTAAACCATAATTTTGGGGATATTTAGTATAAAACACACCAATTCAGGAGCTCTCCAGTCATTTTTCTCCCCCACACCTCTTCTGCTGTCATTATTCATCATGTTCCCTATTCAGTGAAACAGGTAAGGACTTAACCATTTTCTTCTACTCAAAAGACTGATTTTACTGAAAAGAACAATCTCTACCTATGGTTATCATATGGGGCTTCCTAAGTGAACACTGACTGTTTAAATCCAGCTGAAGAAATGCCCTACAGTTTATGTTGAATTACTTGGTGCACCCCAAAAACTCAACAAAGAAAGAAAATAGGCAGAGGCCTGACCATCGCAGCCTATGACTTGCTCCTTAGCATATCCCCACTACAGTAAGCAGGCACAGAAAGGTCAGGGCCCCCAACCACTGCAGCTTACACTGGTCACATTCCAAGTACATCAGGCCAGGACAGGAACTGTGTCATCACTAGGCACAGCCAATTGCAACAAACTTCAGTCCTTTCTCTTTTGCACCCCTCCTGGTGCTTAAATGGTTGTTACAAATGTAAGAAGCAGGTCTATAAAGCATTTGGTTTAATTTTTTGAAAAAAGCAGGTGGTATACTGTTTGTCTGTCATGCAAATGTTACTGTATCTCCCATCATCAGATGGCAGCCTAAGATATTCCACCTGAGAGAATAGTATTCTATTAAAATACCTGTAGGCTGCTGGGGCCTCTCTTTAAGACACTGTCCAGTTCATTTTCGAAAGAGAAGGGCGCCCATCTTCCGACACAAATCGGGAGATGGGCGTCCTTCTCTCAGGGGCACCCAAATCGGCACAATCGACAGCCAATTTTGGCCGTCCTCAACTGCTTTCCGTTGCAGGGACAGCCAAAGTTCAAGGGGGCATGTACCGAAGGCGGGACGGGGGCAGGGTTAACAGATGGGTGTCCTCGGCCGATAATGGAAAAAAGAAGGGCGTCCCTGACGAGCATTTGGCCGACTTTACTTGGTCCCTTTTTGTTCACGACCAAGCCTCGAAAAGGTGCCCGATCTGACCAGATGACAACCGGAGGGAATTGAGGATCACCTCCTGTGAGTGGAGGAGTGGCCTAGTGGTTAGGGTGGTGGACATTGGTCCGGAGGAACTGAGTTCAATTCCCATTTCAGGCACAGGCAGCTCCTTGTGACTCTGGGCAAGTCACTTAACCCTCCATTGTCCCATGTAAGCCACATTGAGCCTGCCATTAGTGGGAAAGCATGGGGTACAAATGTAACAAAAATAAAAAAAAAATTACTCCCCCAGTGGTCACCAACCCCCTCCCACCCAGAAAAACTAATTAAAAAAACATTTTTCCAGCCTCTATGCCAGCCTCAAATGTTATACCCAGCTCCATCACAGCACTATGCAGGTCCCTGGAGCAGTTTTTAGTGGGTACTGCAGTGCACTTCAGGAAGACGGACCCAGGCCCATCCCCCCCTACCTGTTACACTTGTGGTGGTAAATGGGAGCCCGTAAAAAAACCCACCCAAAACCCACTGTACCCATATGTAGATGCCTCCCGTTACCCTTCAAGGGCTATGGTAGTGTTGTACAGTTGTGGGTAGTGGGTTTTATTTTTTTTTTTGGGGGGCGGCTCAGCACCCAAGGTAAGGGAGCTATGCACCTGGGATCAATTTGTGAAGTCCACTGCAGTACCCCCTAGGGTGCCCGGTTGGTGTCCTGGCATGTGAGAGGGGACCAGTGCACTACGAATGCTGGCTCCTTCCCCGACCAAATAGCTTGGATTTGGACGTTTTGGAGATGGCCGTCCTCGGTTTCCATTATAGGCGAAATGCCCTACAGTTTATGTTGAATTACTTGGTGCACCCCAAAAACGCAACAAAGAAAGAAAATAGGCAGAGGCCTGACCACCGCAGCCTATGACTTGCTCCTTAGCATATCCCCACTACAGCAAGCAGGCATAGAAAGGTCAGGGCCCCCAACCACTAGTGGCCTAGTGGTTAGGGTGGTGGACTTTGGGTTTTTTTTTTTTTGGAGGGGGGGGGCTCAGCACCCAAGGTAAGGGAGCTATGCACCTGGCATCAATTTGTAAAGTCCGCTGCAGTACCCCCTAGGGTGCCCGGTTGGTGTCCTGTCATGTGAGAGGGGACCAGTGCACTACGAATGCTGGCTCCTTCCCCGACCAAATGGCTTGGATTTGGACGTTTTTGAGATGGTCGTCCTCGGTTTCCATTATAGGCGAAAACCGAGGTCGGCCATCTCTATGGTCGACCTAAATGTTGAGATTTGGGCGTCCCTGACCGTAATATCAAAACGAAAGATGGCCGTCCATCTTGTTTCGATAATATGGGATGCCCCGCCCCTTTGCCAGGGCGCCCTTAAAGATGGGCACCCAGTTCGATTATGCCCCTCTGTGTAAGCAGCAGGTGCCGGTCTTGTGCTCCTCTACATAGTTTGTAAGCTCTCTAAACTGGGGCCTTCTTGTACATATATGAAATTTGTTATATAGTACCTTTATTTAGGACCTTATCTTAAACACTGAAGTACATTTTAAATAGAAATAAAAAAGGAAATCTAACAATCAGTCTAAGACCTGGTCAGAGCCACAATTGCCATGGCAACAGCCTCAAAACCTGTCTCTGGGTACTGTGGAATTATGGGAAACAAACCCCCTCCCAACAGACTATGCAGATGTTCTTCCTTCTGCTTTGCAGGGCTACTTTCTCCTTATTCCCACTTATTCCCTACTTCCCTGCCACCAGTCTACAATCAGCCACATAGTTTTCCTCTGTGTTGGATAGCACAAGCTCTGACTGAATTCATAAAATTTCTTGCTCACATAGAGGTAGAATCCCTGTTGAGAGTCACTGGGGGGAGTGACTGGGAGGACCCTGGGTGGGAGGAACCCAGCCCATGGGGAGTGGATTGAAATAAAATGCAGAGAGATAGTTCCATGAGATGTAAGAGAGACAGAGGGGGAGGAGATTAGGAGGAGGTAAAAATGATAGTTTGCCCTTTAGAGGGGTCTTTGGTTGTCTGCAAGCCTCCTGCCAAGTGACCTGAAGGAGAAGGGAGATCCTGAAGTGTCACCTTAAGTTGGGCTAGAATTGGGGAGCAGTTATCTCAGTCGCAACAACTGGTGAAGGAGTCAGAGCTTCGGGCGGATTGGGGAGTCTGGCCCGTGAGCAGGATTTAAGGCAGAAAGAAGTCTGCTTAAGGCCACGGTGCTGCTCTGTGAGGTACACCTGTGGAAGAAGGACAGCCATAAGGGACTGTGCCTGGTGGTAGTGGAGTGATTTGGTGGAGAACAGAACAGCCTTGGGGTAACATCTGCCTGGCAGGATAAGCATCAATGGGAGAGACTGTATGCAAATAGCCCTGAGAAGTAAAGTGGTAAAGGTGTTCCCCATGGAACGACAGAAGCCTGAAATTGAGTTATAGAAAAATTGACTGTGGTAAGAACAACTGAGGTGAGAATCTGCTGGTTGCTGAAGTTACAATAACAATGAAGAGAGGGTTCAAATCACAAAAACAAAGTCCAGGCAAAAAAGAAGTACCAGGAGCCTTCACAAGCGGGACAAAATCTTTAATTAGCACATAATGTATCTTGTATATAAAAAACTTGTACCACTGATCCTTTTTTGCTTGCAGAAGTTACAATAAAAGTTGAAGTTTGTAATTAAGCCTTCTGGAGTGTTGTGTGATTCCTGGACTGAAGAGCTGAGTGGAATCTTGATTTGGAAAACGTGTCTCCCAAACCCCCAGATCACTATTCTGGACCACTGACCCATCCCAGCTCAACTTTATATGGACTGGAAATGAGGTGTGTGATAAGAGTGGCCTGAGAGTAAGCGAAGACTGTGAGGTATGTGAAAGGTATTTTTTTTGTGGCCTGAGGTCAGAGCTAGCACGCAGGTGAGACCCCGGTTACCCAAGCATCCTGAACAATGGGATATCAGAAAAAGATCATGGAAGAATGACCCTGAAAGGAAGGTGGAAAAGGAAGAAAATGAGTTTATGGGAGGGAAAGAGGAGAAAAGAGAGTGCATGTCTGGGAGGGAGAGGAAAGGCAGAAAGTGCATGGGAAGGAGGAAAGAAGACTGTGGATGGGAGGGAGGAGAGATTAAAAGAGGGTGGATGTGAGGAGAAAAGAGGCAGAAGAAATGAAAACGTAAAAAATAAAGTCAGGAAAGAAATTAAAAATAAGGCTTTCTTTTTATTTTTGCAGGTCCTACACCAATTTTTCCATTAGTGAGCAAGACCTACAAAAAAATTAATGCGGAGCACTTCCCATTTCCTATTGAGGAGGCGCTAAGTACTTCCGTGTTACTTTCTGCGTTAACCAGTAGTACACACTGATCAGAATGAGCTAGCTGATAAATGCTAGATGCACCCATTCCCTGCCCATGCCACACCTCCTCCAAAAAATATTTTACTGAATTGTGTACTTAGCACACAGAAAATGCATAATTATCACAAAACGCTTTAACACTTTTTGCTTTCGGGTTAACGCCCTTTAGTAAAAGGACCCCTATGTTTGCAGCTGGAGCAATGGAAGGTTAAGAGACTTGCCCAAGGTGAAAATGAGCCACAGTGGGATTTATGTTCAGGCAATTTTTATTGACTTTAAAGAAAATATAACAAAGGAAACACATATAAAACAGGTCTCAAATTATACCAAGTCAGTACTCCCCCAACCCCACTAACTTGAATACCCCCCTTCCCAAACCAAAGCCACAGTGGGATTTAAACTGTGCTTCCCTGGTTCTCTGCCTGCTGTTCTAACCATTAGGCTACTCCTCCACTATTTAGGCCACGAAACAGCCAATTCCATGATAACTTCATTCTCTAACATTGAAAACTCAAATCCTTTCAACAGCAATTAATTTACTAGATAAATTCTTTTTTTGGGAGTGGACAAAGAAAATCACTCATAAAAGGAAAGCAACGATGGTGACTTCACCTCTACATTTATTTTCCATTTCTTCTATCTTCTAGATGAAAGAACTTATTACTCTATAACATTCTTCTGTCGTATTGGTATTATCTCTTAATTCCAGCTGCTATTTGGAATCTTAAAAAAATAAAAATCCAACCTGAAAAGGCAACTTCGGAAAGCAGAAGCACACAGAAAAGGATGCAGGAACGGAAATAGGTGAACTGTTAATCAGCATGGAAGGGTGCGGGAGGTTTGTCTGACACAATCACTTGCAAAATGTTCTTGTTAAAAATGTTATTAGTACATCTCACTCGCTCTCAACAGAATCCACATTCTCGCCTTTTCGAAGTGGTTATAAAGAGAACAGATTTTAACCCAGAAATTCCATTTATTTTTACTAATCATCAGCGCTGTTCTTTTGTTATTATATAAGTGATCCAGGCTGCTGTTACTCATTATAAAAAGACATTTTTTGCACAATTAGGAAGTTACCTCTCCTTTATTAATGAGTAATTTACCATGGTAAAAAGCAAAATACATTCTCTGGACATTCTCTGGTACAGAGAACAGTTCAGTCGTGCAGACCCTCACTGGGAGTGCAGTGAGATTTCTCTGCCAGGAGAGGGAGTATAGCGATCTCTGATACAACTTTCTATATTTTCAGTCTTTCCCCATTAAGACGAAGAAGTATTCTGAGCTTGAGATGTGGAGAATAAAAAGGATTTGGAGGGTTCCTACTTTGGAGCTCTCCAGAGCTTTTGAAGTTTGTTTTTTCTCTGAAAAAAAAAAAAAAAAGCATAGGACTTCTGTCCATCAACAGAAGAAATTAGATGTTCCAGAATGTACTCCTGGACTGAGCTCAATGATGTCTTTAGCTTAGGGCCTGCGCATAGACTTTGTGTAGGATAACCAGCTCCTGATAGCCTAGTCATCATCTTTTCATGGGAAAAGAGAAAAGATCTCACCAAAAATTTCAATAGTGAAGGAAAGTAACAGAATGAGCTTGATGTCTGTGAAGATTAGGCTGGAGGACTTTCTTGATCAAATAATATATTTGTTGTCGATAACTTACCCTCTGACATAGAGATGAATACCACTGAAAAGTTTCTTATAAATAGTTTTTTTTTCCACAGTCTACCTCACAGTAAAACAACAACTGTTTGAGAACACAAAATTCAGTGTTTGATTGTAACTCGTCTTCAACTACCAAAAAGGAACGGGCTAAATCCAAATAAATAATAATAATACTGTCTTTTATTTTGTTATGGGGTCCTTTTACTAAGTCACGGTAAAAAGTGGCCTGCTGTAGTATGGGTGTGTGTTTTGGGTGTGCGCTGGGCCATTTTTTACTGCGGCTGGGAAAAGGGGCTTTTTTTTTCTAATAGGCCAGGAAATGCCTATTTATGGCCTGAGCCCTTACTGCCACCCACTGACTTAGCAGTAAGGGCTTCTGCACTACCCGTGTGGTAACCATGCAGAACGTGCCAACTGCTGATTATTGCCGGGAATGCCCCCTGCGATAGAAAATAGAAAATTATTTTCTACCGTGAAATTTGGCATGATCAAACTCAGAATTACCACCAGGTGCATGCGCTAGTCCAGCGGTAGTGCTGATTTGGCACGTGCTACCCATGTGCTAGCCCTCCCTTGTCTTAGTAAAAGGGCCCCTATATTATTTGGATTATATGTGCTGGGTTCTGCCACCAGGGGGTCCTAGAGAGTATTTTCCTCTCTCCCCCTGACACCAGTGGAAAAGAACTTCTGCACTCATCTAATGTGAATAAGAGCACCAGGGTTGCATATAACTAGTCAACTGTGTCAGTGCTTTTTTTCATAGGAAAAATGGTACCGGTACTCATTATGAGTAACCTTTGGGGCAGGGTCACCAACTATGGCTGTGCTCCAAACCCACAGTAGCCACACCCCTTTTACCAGTCATGGTGCATATAAACAGGCATCACTGAAAATATTATACCAGTATAATTTCTGTAAACTGTTACAGCTCCAGCATACCCAAAATGACACAAACCAAATTAGCACACAGACCAGGAATTAGGAGAACAATCTTGTCAAATCTGAAACACAATATGTTATAAAAATCTCAGAACCTAAGAAACATATCCCTGTTCAGACATTTGGCCTTGCAGTCACACATGGAAAACAGAGATAACCCCTCTTCAAATTATTCAAAAATTAACCTGAAATCCTAAGAAGCCAGATTCTGCATGCAGCACCAGGACCGGTTTTAAAGGGGGCAGCAAACAGGGCAGCAGCCCTGGGTCCTACAGCTCCAGGGGGCTCTGCAGTCCAAGCATCTCTTCCCCTTCTCTCCACCAGAGTCCATCTTCTCCTCCCTTCCCCCTCACTTTCCCGATCTTCTTTAAAAATTAATTTCCCTTCTCAGAGGGGCCCCGGTACAGCAGCCATCCTCACAAGCTGCCTCCGGAGGCCCCGAAGCTTTCCCTCTCTGCTGTGATCTGCCTCCCTCTGAAGCAGTTTCCTCTTTCTGCCTTTGTGGATCCCAGCAGAGAGGGAAAGCTTCAGGACAGCTGGAGGCAGCTTGTGAGGATAGCTGAGCTGGGACCCCTCTGAGAAGGGAAATACATTTTTAAAGAAGACCGCAAGGTAAGGGGAAGGGAGGGAGATGGACCATGGTGGGGAGAAGGGTAAGAGATGCCCGAACCATGTAGTAGCAATGCAGGTGGGGAGATTGGGGGAGGGGGGAGGAGAGGAGATCAGGGATGAAGGGCCCCCTCATTAATTTCTGCCCTGGGCCCCACCATGTCTAAAACTGGCCTTGTGCAGCACAATACCAAGAAAACAGAAAGAAACCTCCTATACAGTGCAAAATAAGCCAGCAGATGTAAATTCTCAAATTGGACATATTCCAAACACTAACATGAAAATAAAATGATTTTTTTCTACTTTTGTTGTCTGGTGACTTTGTTTTTCTGATCATGTTGCTCCCAGTCTCTGATTAAAGTCATTTTTTGTATTTCTTAAAGAAAAGAAACAATTCTCCATAGCAAAAAGAAACGTATAACAAAAATATAGTCCACACAGGAGGAGGGAGGAATGTTCTAAGATTTTTTTCATTATGCTGTCATGGAAACACTGTTTCCATAAAGACAAATGCAAGAAACTACTGTGAAAACTGTAGAACACTGTTTGTATAAAGACAAATGCAAGAAACTACTATGAAAAACTTAAAAATGCAAAGGGAGGTTTCTGGGCTGGTCCGGAGGGACAAAAGGAAAGTAAATTAGCAGGTAGGATCTAATTTCTGCTTCCTTATCGTCTCTCCGGACCAGCCCAGCAAGACTGATGGGAAGTACCAAAGCAGTCACTTTAGGGAGAGACTGAAGCAGCCCCACCGACAGAACCCTTTGACCGAACACAGCATCCTGGCGCACTTGAATATCCACTCTGTAATGTCTAACAAAGGAATGGAGAGAAGACCAGGTAGCTGCTTTACAAATATCTACCGGAGATACCAAAGAATACTCTGCCCAGGATGCAGCCTGACTTCTAGTCGAATGGGCCTTAACACCATCTGGAATAGGCTTACCCTTAAGAAGATAAGCTGAAAAAATGACTTCTTTAATCCATCTAGGTAAAGAGGCCTTAGAGGCTGCCAAACTTTTGCGTCTGCCCCCTAGTAAAATAAAGAGGCGGTCTGACCATTGAAACTCTTCAGTCCACTTGACATACTGACGCAAAACTCTTTGAAAATCGAGCTTATGATCATTGATCCTCCAATCCCATAGAAGACCCTAGGGACGGCAGAACGATAGACTGATTAATATGAAATGAAGACAAAACGTTTGGCAAAAAAGATAGAATGGGTCGCAAAACAACACGATCGTGTAGAAACTCCAGGAAAGGAGATCTGCAGGAGAAAGCTTGCAATTCAGAAACACATCTCGTAGAAGAAATGGCTACTAGAAAAACTGCTTTCAGAATAAGATCCTTAACAGAGATGGATGACAGTGGCTCAAAAGGAGGACAAACAAGCACAGAGGACTAAATTAAGATTCCAAGATGGAAGGGCAGGACGCAAGGAGGACGTAAAATACTGGTACCTCTCAAAAATCGAATAACATCAGGATGACTAGCTAAGGACTTACCCTTGAGTCGTCCTCGGCAACAAGACAAAGCAGCTATCTGGACCACTAAAGAGGCCAATGCTAAGCCCTTCTGGAAACCGCTCTGAAGAAAGTCCAAAAATTGAGAAACCGATGCATGGAGAGGAGAGATGTCCTGATCTGCACACCAAGCTTCAAAAATTCGCCAGACGCAGACATAAGCCAAGGAAGTAGACCGATGGCGAGAACGTAACATTGTATAGATGATGGGCATCGAGTATCCGCGCTTCAATAGCCGAGCCCTTTCAAGAGCCAGGCCGTAAGACAAAATCGAGCAGGATTCGCATGAGCACCGGGCCCTGAGATAACAGATCAATCAAGTCTGGGAGACGGAGCTCAGGAGCTACAAGTAGTCGACGGAGATCCACATACCACGAACGTCTTGGCCAATCCGGAGTTACCAGGATCACTGGACCCACGTGCCACTCTATTCTTTGAACAATCCTGCCTATCAGTGGCCAGTGAGGAAACACATACAGAAGTCCTAATGGCCATGGATGGGGAAGAGCATCCAGTCCTTCTGAGTTCTTTTCCCTTTTGTGACTGAAAAAGTGTGGAACTTTGGAACTGCGAGGAGTCGCCATAAAAACCATAACTGGAACACTCCACCGGTGAACTATCACTTGAAATGCCTCTGGACTGAGGAAGTCCGCTTGAATATTGAGTACTCCTGCTACATGTGAGCTGAGAGATCTTCAAGATGACACTCTGCCCTTGAAAGAAGAATCCCTGTCTCCCACGCGAGAGCTAGACTTCTTGTTCCTCCCTGACGATTGACATAAGCCAACGCTGTAGCATTGTCTGACAGCACTCTGACCGCTTTGCCCTGTAAAAGAGTGGAAAAGTGAAGCAATGCCAGACGAATCACCCTGGTTTCCAGGAGATTGATGGGAAGAGAGGCCTCTTCCACAGACCAGCGGTCTTGAGCTGGCTGATTCATACAATGGGCTCCCCAACCTGAGAGACTTGCATCCATGCAGACTTCAGTCCAACATGGAGGGTCCAACCTCACCCCCTTGGACAAATTGCCGCTGTTGAGCCACCACCAAATATCTCGACGAACTACCAGGGGAAGAGGAAACTTGACCTCTAACGAATCCAGCTGAGGAGACCACCGGGAAAGAAGAGACCTTTGGAGACTGCGCATGTGAGCCCTGGCCCATTGCACTGCATCTATAGCAGCCACCATAGACCCTAGAACCTGAAGATAATCCCGAGCACAGGGAGGTGAACAGTCTAGGAGATGTCTGACTTGTGTTTGCAACTTGACTAAGCACACCAGAGGAAGAAGGACACGACCTTTCAAAGTGTCAAACATGACTCCCAAATATTCCAAGGTCTAAGATGGGAGTAAACAATGCTTTAACAGATTGATCACTGTCACGTTTTCAAGGCAGAAACTAGGTTCGTGAGCCCTTGGGCCACTGCCGAGGAGCGGCAGTGGCAGGCAAAACCACCCCACACCAGAGACAAGGCAGAACTCTTACAGAAACAGCTAGACTTCACCTGCGCTTGACCACCCTTCCACAGGAGTTGAGCCCCTGGGTGCAGGCGGCCGGCAGGACTTACCGGACAGGGCAGGCACTAGATACCAACCAGGCTGAACAGGGACTGAGGGTCAGAGGGGAAAGGAATATACATGGGCAGCAAGGCAGGAAACTGGGCTAGGACTCACAGACAGACAATACTACACTTCAAAGTCCAAATTGAGCAAGTTCCCTTTTAGGGGTTCCTTTCTCTTTGGTGATGAGTTAGATAAGTTGGTCAAGAGTTTGGGAGATGCTAAAGTACCTTGTCTTCCTGAAGATCGTCCGAAACCTTTCAGTCAAGGAGGGTTGTCTTTTCGGGGTCAAAGCACTACTAACCGCCAGCTGAGTCCTAGCACCTGGAACCACCGCGGTGGTTAAAGACTTCACTCCTGCCGGTGCCTATAACGCCGGTACTGTCGGGTCCTGAACAGTACAAATCCTAAAAATACCCAGAGCGGTAAGACCGCGCCGCTGACAGAACATCGATTTAATTTTTCAGCCATAGCACCCGGCAGCGTCTTAAGGAAACAGTCACCTCAGAGCACTGACAAAAGCTAAAATAAAAGAGCACTGGTCTTTTGTGAGGTTTTTGTTTTTTTTTTTTTTTTAAACTGTGCTCAGGCAGAGAAAGCCCATTTCCTTTTAAATTGTGACTGCTTCCCTCAGCACTGCAACACCCTTCCCTCGAAGGGGTGGACGCTGACAAGAGCTGAATAGATACGACCGCTCTGGGAGAGTTAAGGGGGGAGGGACCCGGCCACCCAAATTTACACCCCTGAGGCACAAGAAAACCCCTCCCCCCCACCCGCAGGTTTCAACCTCTGCCAGCAATAAAAATCCCAACAGTGCACAGAGAAATATAAAAGTAATAAATACCTTTTTAAAGAGAAAGAAAGAAAGAAAGAAAGAAAGAAAGAAAGAAAGAAAGAAAGAAAGAGACTGAAGGGCTTACCAAGTTTGAGAATACTGAGACATGGAGGAGCTGAGCTCGATTCCTACTGGCTCTCAAGTTTCAATGTTCTCAGTCTTCACCTGCTGGAAGGCGTGCACAACCCATCAGTCTTACTGGGCTGGGCCGGAGGGACAATAAGGAAATAGCGGAATTAGAAAAGGTTCAAAGAAGAGCGACCCAAATGATATAGGGGATGGAACTCCTCCCATATGAGCAAAGGCTAAAGAGGTTAGGGCTCTTCAGCTTGTAAAAGAGACAGCAGAGGGGGGATATGATTGAGGTCTATAAAATACTGCATGGTGCAGGATGGGTGAATCGATTTTTCACTCTTTCAGAAAGTACAAAGGCTAGGAGACACTCAATGAAATTACATGGAAATACTTCTAAAACAAATATAAGTAAATATTT
Organism: Microcaecilia unicolor; assembly: GCF_901765095.1. Lineage (NCBI taxonomy): Eukaryota > Metazoa > Chordata > Amphibia > Gymnophiona > Siphonopidae > Microcaecilia > Microcaecilia unicolor. Next base: position 257,946,370 of record NC_044036.1, read on the forward strand.
TTTCACTCAATTAATAGTTAAGCTCTGGAACTTAATGCCAGAGAGGATGTGGTAACAGCAGTTAGCGTATCTGGGTTTAAAAAAAGTTTGGACAAGTTCCTGGAGGATAAGTCCATAGTCTGTTATTGAGATGGAAATGGGGGAAACCAATGCTTGCCTCGGGATTCATAGCATGGAATGTTGCTACTAATTGGGTTTCTGCCAGGTACTTGTGACCTGGCTTGGCCACTGTTCAAAAAAGGATACTGGGCTAGATGGACTATTGGTCTGACCCAGCATAGCTTTTCTTATGTTCAGAGTCAGACAGTAGAAAAATAGAGGAGTCGGAGTCAAAGGTTTCCTGTACTGATTCCACAGCCCTGCCTACTACACAGGCTCATCTTCAAAATTTATATCATTCAATGCAAAAAATGTGAATAAGGATGATACGTTGGAGAGACAGGTCAGATGTTAAAGACACAAATCAAGCTTACTCAGGCACCATAATAAAAACCACAAAGCTAATCAGAGGGACACTTTTGCAGGAGAGCACTTTTCAAGAACAAAGCAATGCATCTATGAATTTATGGAGAGAACACTAAAAGGAAATTGTAAAACAATCCAGGAACAAAATGAATTTAAAATAATGAAATATTTTGACCACCAAACAGGACTTAAAAAAGATTTGGGTTTCCTATCACATTATAAAACATCTGGTCGGTTAAATTGCATTTTAGCGCCTAACCACAGATATTCAGCCAGAGATAACTGGTTATCTCCGCTGAACATTCACAGTTAGCAGGTAGCCACTAACCAGCTATATTGTGTGACACAGCCGGTTAGGCGCGAATATTCAACACCAAACTAGCTATGTTTAGTGGTTAATATAGGCTGCATAAATAACAGACATATCTTTAACTGCTAAACACTTTGGGGGTCTTTTACGAAAGCTTAGCTCGTGTTATCTGCAGCAGGGCCCATGGGCCCTGCTGCAGATAACTGGAGCTAAGCTTTAGTAAAAGACCTCCTTAACTGGTTAGCATTGAATAATGGCTTAACAAGTAAAGGTGCCACGGTCAAAAATGAAACTGGATATTCAATGCCGGTCATTGAATATGACCCGGCATTGAGTATCCACTCTGACCACAGGCATCGGGCAGTCACTGTGCAGACGGACGCCAGCTGAATATCAACAGGCATAATATTACACTACTCTGCCACCCTCTGCTCACCCATCCATCTCTCCTTGTTTCTTACCCCCTCCCCTCCATCCTTACCTTTTCCTGTGAGATTCTTTTTGGAAGGCTTTTATGTTTCACATATATTCTGCTATTTATTTATTTATGTATGTATGTATGTGCATTTTTACCCCACATTTTCCCACAAGAGCAGGCACAATGTGGCTTACATTAATACAAGTGGAAATTTATCATCATTTGCTCATTTCTGACCTGAAGAAGAAGGTATTGTCTTTGAATTCTAGTCAAAATATATATTGTTAGTCCAATAAAAATTGTATCAACCTATTTTCTTTTTGTTGTGTGTGTGTGTTATTTCTATTTATTACCTTCATAATCCACCAAGATTATAGTGATTGGGATTTTATACACAAGAACTTTTGCTAATACTCTGTGCAGAGTGAAAATTTGATCTATACAGGATCCGTTGGATATGAATCTGTGAGTTATCTACTTGAGCCTTAAGCCACCTAAGAATCATTCAGTTGCAAACTTTCTCAGGCACAGATAACAATTATTGTAGTCCAATAAATCTTCTTTCTTTGGCTAGGGCAAATTAGGATCTTAAAATTTATGGGATCAATATTCAGCTGGACTTATCTAGGAAGGAGTTGATCCCGGCACTGAAAATCTAGTCAGACCACCTTGACATTATCTGGGCACTGCCAGAGTGGTCTAGGGTGAAGTCTGGACAGAACTGAGAATAACCTAGTTAGCGGTAATATTCAGTCCGCTAACTAGGTAATGTTAGCACGGGTAACACACTGAATATTGCTGGTACCCTTATAAGTGCCGGCTGCCACATTATACCAAGATATTCACCATCAGTATCCAGGTATGGCCTAGTGCTGAACATCCAGGTACAAAAAGCCCACAGCAGCTGACATTAAAAAAAAAAAAACACCATTGACTGAATATTGACCTGTGTGTTCTTAAATGTAGCCCTGCTATTCATTTGCCTAGATTTATGAGCCTAATTGAAGTGCCTGGTGCTGAAACTCAGTGCAAGCTCCTAACTTGTTTCCCTGCCCTAAATCCATCCCTACTGCCACCTACATTTTAGGCTCCTATATTTAGCAGGCTAGTAAAACTAACAAGACAATACTCTAAAGGAGTGATAGGTTTAGTAGGTTCTGCTAAATGTATAAGTCACCTCTCTATGGGTTTTCATTGTCACTCTCTGTTAGAGCTGTACTGAATATTTGTATTTGATTCAATTCAGCCCTGACTAGTGACCTGAATATATTATTCATACTCAGCCGAATTGTGATTTAAATTTGAATATGAATAATCCGGGGCTCTACTGTGCTAAATACTACTGAAATGAACTTCCACTATTTAACCAACCAAAAATGGCTACTGACTGGTTAAATAGCATTTTGGAACCTAACCTCTACTATTCAGTGAAAGATAACTAGTTATCTCTGCTGAATGTTGCCTGTTAGTGCCAAAGAGATAACCGGCTATATAGCACGATAGCCGGCAATATTCAGCGCTGACCGGCTAAGTTTAACAGCCTAATCGGACCACCTAAATAGTAGACTCCTATCTTTGGCCACTATAAACTTAACCAGCCAGTGCTGAATACTGACAAAGCCAGTTAAGTGTGAGCCGCTCTAAAAAAAATCCATGGATCTTCAATGCCGCTCACTAGAAATGGCCCACCATTGAATACCTGGGGTCAGTGCCGATCAAGGCACTTAGGCAGGCTGCCTCTAGCGGGCTGAATATCAGCCTTTTGATTTCTGATTTTACATTGCTTCTTTTACTAAGTAAAGCTCAATGCCCATTATTCCATTTGGTATTTGTATTCAGACCAATAATATTTTTCATTAATAGTATTCACCCGAATAGTAAAATATGCTATTCGGTACAGCTTTACTCTCTGAATAATATCACTGAAAATCCCTCTAAGTGCCATGGTGCTATATAAATAATGCCAAGGCAGTGGTGGAACAGAGATAAGGTGGAGCACCCAGATATATATATATATATATATATATATATATATATATATATATATATATATATATATATAGCAATGCTGGAATTTAAACATGGGCAGACTGATCATTCAGGCAACCAGGCAGTGCCCGAGGGGCCAGAGGCTCCCCCCCTCCCCCGCTGCTGCACACTACAGCCCCCGAGCATCAGTGAACCCTCCTTGGTAACATTTTATGAGGATGACAGAACATCAGTCGCGGATTACAGCACAGAACTTAGGAGCGCTGCTTGTGCAGCACTGCATAAGAAATAACCATACAGCAGAGGTTCTCTGCTGTATGTGCTGTGTGGTGATTGACCATGTTACCCCGATCTCTAGAGGTGGTGATAGGAACAGAAAATTATTGCAGCAAGAAACATATTGGATCTATCACCTTGACACTACAGATTCCAAGGGGCTCAATACGTAAATACATTGGGGGTGTTTCATGTGATTTTTTGCAGCACCCGGAAGTGTCATCACAAGTTGGACGCTTCCTGCATTATTTAAAAAAGCGCCGTCGCCATGATTTTTGTTCCATGGTAGGAGGCTGATGAGAAGGCAGAAAGACTGTAAGTCATGAGCGAGATTTTACCAGCAAGAGTACCTTATTTACAGAGCATGCTAACGGGATCTTGCCTTGCTTTTACAGGTCTGGTGTGATATTAACCTTTGAGAAAGCTGGAACTGCGAAACAGGCACCTGTTGGGTTGCAGCCGCACCTGGGCACGCAGATAAGTGCAGTAAAGTTACCTTCGTTAGCATTAATCGACAATGCATTTCTACCGTAAAGGATGTTAATTAATAAGAGTTAAGAAATGTGTGGGAAGTTAAAAGCACTGCAATAGCATGGTGAGCAGTAGCAACGAAGAAGATCAACAAATTGAAAAAAATCAAAAAAACAGATTGAAAAAATCACAAAATTAAAAAAATAATAATAAACTTACAAAAAGAAAAAATTTGTTTGTCACACGAAGTACTAAGTTGGACTACACATCAAGGAAGGTTGGGGGTAGTCTATGATTAAATTTGTCACTAAATAGGGGTACCCCTTATGGGTGATAAGAAATTAACCCCTATGACTATATGAGACTTGCCCTGAATAACCTATCTTGAAATTTTAAGGTGCTTTTGCCTTACACTCAGTGCTTTTTTTTGTAGAAAAAAAGGTGACGGTACTCATTATGGGTGGGGGTCACCACATATGGCCCCACCCCTTTTGTAGCCACACCCACATTAGCCACACCCCTTATACCAGTCATGTCACATATATAAACAGACATCATTGAAAATATTATACTAGTATAAGAGAAAAAAATAGCATGCTTTTTTTCATTATAAATAATTTCTGTAAGCTGTTACAGCTCCAGTAAACCCAGTGCAAAATAAGACAGCAGATGTAAATTCTCAAATTGGACATATTCCAAACACTAACATGAAAATAAAATGATTTTTTCTACCTTTGTTGTCTGGTGACTTTGTTTTTCTATCCATATTGGTCCCAGTCTCTGATTCTGCTGCTCTCTATGTGTTCTCTTAACTCCGTTTCCAGGGCTTCCTTTCCATTTATTTCTTTACTTTCCTCCTTTCTTCTTCATTTCTTGCCCTACATCCATAAGTAAAAGCTGAGTCCTCCTCCGTGGAATTGACTGGAGGAGGTATAACGTGGATCCAGCTTTTGCCTATTTCCTCCATTCATGTGCAGTTTTTCTCCTCTCTTCCCTTTCCCTCATCTCCATCCATGTGCATCTTCTTCTTTTTTTCTTTCCTCCCCTCCATCCATGTCCAGCACTTCTCCTCTCTCCTCCCCTCCTTCCATGTCCAGCATTTTTCCTCTCTCTTCCCTCCCCTGTATCCATATAAAGCAATAATTCTCTCTCCCCTCTCCTCCATCCAAGACCAGCATTTCTCCTCTCTCCCCGCCAACTCCTCCATCCATCCATGTCCAGCAATTCTCCTCTATCTCCTGCCCTCCCCTCCATGTGCATCTCCTTCCTGTCTTCCCTCCCCTCCATCCATGTCTCCCTCCATCCATGTCCATCATGTCTCTTATCTCCCCTGCCCTCCCCTCCCATGTCCAGCGATTCTCCTCTCTCCCCTTACCTCCCCTCTCATCCATGTTCAATGATTCTCCTCTCTCCCCTGCCCTCCCCTTCCAACCATGCCCAGCGAATCTCTCTTCACTGACCTACCCTCACATCCATGTCTAGCATGTCTCCTCTCTCCCCTGCCCTCCCCTCTCATCCATGTGCAGCAATTCTCCTCTCTCCCCTGCCCTCCCCTGTCCATGTCCAGCAATTATCTCTTCCCTGCCCTCCTCTCCCCTCCCCTCCATATCCAGTTTGTCTCCTCTCCAACCCTGCCCTCCCCTCCATGTCCAGCAATTCTCTCTCCCTTGCCCTTCCCCCTCCATGTCCAGCATGTCTCCTCTCTCCCCTGCCCTCACCTCATCCATGCCCAGCAATTCACCTCTCTTCCCTGCCCTCCCCTGTCCATGTCCAGCATGTCTCCTCTCCCCCCTGCCCTCCCCTCCATGTCCAGCGATTCTCCTCTCTCTCCTGCCCTCCCCTCCATGTCCAGCAATTCTCTTTCCCTCCCCTGCCCTCCATGTCCAGCATGTCGCCTCTCTCCTGCCCTCCCCTCTCATCCAAGTCGTGGCGAACTGGCAGTGAAGGCAGCAGTGCTCACTGAAGCAGGCTCGCAGGCAGGTTCGGCTCCTCTCACATCGCTTCCCTCTCAGTGCGTGCCGCCCTCGAAGGCGGGAAGCACTGAGAGGGAAGCAACGCGTGAGGAGATGAACTTGCCTGCGTGCCTGCCTGCCTCAGTGAGCACTGCTGCCTTCACTTCTGGTTCGCCGTGACTTGGAGAGGGGAGGGCAGAGGAGAGAGGCAACATGCTGGACATGGAGGGCAGGGGAGGGGAGAGAGAATTGCTGGACATGGAGGGGAGGGCAGGGGAGAGAGGAGAATCGTGACTTCGGGTAATGAAAAGATTTTGGAGCGCGGGAGCGGGCAAGTGGGGACCTCAGGAAAAAGGTGCTGGTACACCGTACCGGCGCGTACCGGCACAAAAAAAGCACTGCTTATACTATATTATTCTTTGTTTTCTATCATAGAAATAAGCAGTGGATTTTCCCAAGTCCATCTTAATAATGACTTATGGACTTTTCTTTTAGGAAATTATCCAAACCTTTTTTAAACTCCGCTAAGCTAACTGCTTTTTACCACATTCTCTGGCAATGAATTCCAGAGTTTAATTACACTTTGAGTGAAGAAGTATCTTCTCCGGTTTGTTTAAACAAGCGATTTACATCTACCCATTCTACTCCACTCAGTATTTTATAGGCCTCTACCATATTTTCCCTCAGATGAATGTGTGTTTTTTAGTACTAGCTACAGAATTTAAAAAAAAACAACAACATGTATATGCAGCATTGCTATCTAGATAAGTGGAAGTGTTAAATATACAAAGAACAAGTGATCATATGTAGTGTCAGTGCTGCTATTGTTGAATTATGAAGGAGGAGGCATTACTTTTCACCTAACCCTCATACAAACATTACAGAGGCACTAGGCAGAAACAAAGCTGCCTGGCAGCCCCAGATCTTAGTGAGACAAACCAAGATAAGAATACCCTACAATGTAAAATGCAAAGGTGAGCAATTTGGAAGTCCTATTCTGGGGGTAATTAATAGAGACGTGCATTCATTTGAGATAACATGGGACATGTCAATAACATGACATATTGTTTTCAATCTGAAACAGAGGAAAATACCCAAAATGTCAGGGTATTTTTCCTGTGTTGTAACTAAGGCACATTATTTTGTAAAAGTGCACCCTTTTGCTCCTGTGGGGTATCCTATTTGAGTAAAAGAATGACCATGTGAGCAAAAAGGTACACTCTTGCAAAATACTGCATACTAATCATGATACTGACCATGAAACAACCAAAAAAAAAAAAAAGAAAGAAAAATTCCACAGACCACACAGGAAACTAAACAACATGAACATTTTTGGCTAGTACACCCCTAGTAGTTAAAGAGATTTTAATATTCTCTTTTGAGATATGTCTCTAGACAGTAATACACTTTTAACATCCCTTCTGCACAGATATGATTTCAACACATTAAATCCCTTGTCAAGTGCCTGTTGTGTTTGTTCTGTCATTGGGGAATATCTGACCCAGAAGATAGTAATGGCTCGGTAAATGAAGATAAACTGTATTTCATTAGTGTCATCAGCACTTCTCTGTTAAAAGTTCACGCAAAGCATGGCTGCTCTGACAGGTCACGAAGGGAACAATAGTAGAGGTAAATGTCCTTCGGTAACCCTGCCAGCTCACAGCTAGACATCAAAGCAACGTATTCAACGGCTGCTACGGTTGCTGATTCTGCTCTTGGAGACCTCACCAATTACAAGTGCAGGATGCTGAACTCATTCATTGGTCTCTAAGACATAGGTGAAATATACAGGTGATTGGTTACTCTGTGCAAAGGGGGCAGAGATGTTACTGGTTTCCAAGAGATAGGTAACAAGATGTATAGGGAATTATGCTCTGTGGATCTCTGTACCCAGATGTTTTGATGTTAATGGTCTCTCTAGGAGACAAGCATCAAGACAGGTGATTGGGTACAGTTTACTAAAACTTTACTCCTGGGAATAAGAAAATAAGCAATATGTAATCACTAAAGTGTACACAGCTGAACTTGTGAGCGCAGCCAGGGCTGCCTGGGGACCACTGGTTGACATAGGCATTCGGATGCAAGCCAGGAGCTCAAGACTGGAGTTGTTCATGACAGGATTTAGGCATACAGGCTTGAAGAACAGTGTCAGGGCAGATACGCGCACAAATCCTAATTAGTGCCAATTAACATCAGTAATTGACTGTTAGTATCCAATGGTTCATTGCCCAATTAAGCTGTGCATGAATTTTGGACTGGCACCCAAATTTAGGTGCCTTATATGGGATCCGGGAGAAAATGCTCCAGGAGAGGTATTTTAGTCCATTTGGAAATATAGCACAGTTTTGTTAATTCTCTTGCCAGAGGAAGTCATTGTAGTATCTAATCTGGGTAAAGAAGGAGATTGGAGGCAACAGAATAAATATCTGATCAAGAAAGTTGTTTAGGGTAAGGAGCAAGGCCTTGCAGAGAAGAATAAAAAAGAAAATAAATCTCACACCATTATATGTTCTGATTGTATATTCCACAGCAACTGTAACCCAAAGGTGCCGTCCATACAATTGCAAGAAGAACCATGCATTTACAGTCTTTCTGCAAACTGCCTGTCAAGTTCTCAGAAACTACGATTAATCTTCCTGGTTGTCTCTGGACTCTTTCCAAGTCATCAGAGTCACTTTGATGGAGGTGGGAACAGGACTATACACTATAATTTAAGAAAGGGTTGGAAGTTTAAGGATCATTTCTCAGCAGTTCCTGGTCAGGGCAATTTTGTTCTGCGGCTGTGCATATCAAGGGGGCCATCTACATCAGCACCGACCCCAAGGCGGCCCAGTAGCAATTAATCACAAGAAGACTGAATAATGTAAGCAGAAAAAAATCTGTTCAGTCAGGAGTGACTGAAAAGCACATTTCATTTCAAATTATCACCATTAATCAACAAAGTAATTATAGTGACTACAGCATATGTATTTCATATGTGTATTTCACATACTTGATTTGTATTATGATTGAATAATATAAAACTGGGGAATAGGTGCAAACTGCTTACAGGTGTTTCAAAATAAGCCTGACAATTCCCTCTAACACCCTCCTAACAATATGAAATGAAGGTTCTTTTTTATTCACTCACAGTCAGATAGAATACCCTTCCTCCCATATGCTATTCATGTTGGGATCCCTTTGTGAACTTTCCAAATGTAAGCTTGCGATCTGGATAAGGGCCAGATAATCCAGGCCCAAAAGGAGGAGTTGGAAAGAAAGAGCTCTTAGTCAGAATGAGACATATGTGTCCTCCATCATCAAAATGTGTTTTTTAACAAAGGACCTATGGCTTGGCTCCATAACATTCCTATCTGCTCTCTCTACACACCTTCCCCTCCTGTTTCCCTGTCTGTTCACGCTTTCCAAAAATACTAGGACTAGGGGGCATGTGATGAAACTACAGTGTAGTTAATTTAAAACAAAGTGGAGAAAATCTTTCTTCACCCAACGCATAATTAAACTCTGGAATTTGTTGCCGGAGAAAGTGGTGAAGGCGGTTAGCTGGGCAGAGTTTAAAAAGGGGTTAGACGGTTTCCTAAAGGACAAGTCCATAAACCACTACTAAATGGACTTGGGAAAAATCCACAATTCCAGGAATAACATGTATAGAACATTTGTACGTTTGGGAAGCTTGCCAGGTGCCCTTGGCCTGGATTGGCTGCTGTCATGGACAGGATGCTGGGCTCGATGGACCCTTGGTCATTTCCCAGTGAGCATTACTTATGTACTTATGTACTTAGCATTGTAACTGCATAGAAGCAATTGTTTTAGCCATTGTGGTATATCAAGAACCTGTAAGTAAATAAATAAATCCATAAGAGCGGGGCAAATATTTAAGCCCAATTGGAACTTTGAAAGGTTGGAAGAAAAGAGCTTGTATCCAAAACAAGGCCAACAAGGCCTGCGCGAGAGATGGATCTTTGCCAATGTCACCTTTGAACACCCAAGATACCGATAAAACAAGTCAGTAACGGCAGTACTCAGCTGCAATCGCATGACTGGAAGCACAAGACTAGAAGAGATCTGATAGGAAAAACATCTTTGGAGCCCTGGCAAGACTTTGAGAGTCTTGGAAAGTCTCAAAGTCTTGGGAAGCCCACTGAGGACGCTGGCTGAGTGCACCATTCCATTTTTTTATCAACACTTTTGGAAGATGAGAAAAAGGAAGGGGAAAAGCCAAAGACTTCCCAGAAGTAAAGAGTACATTGATTAAGGACCCAATTAAACAAATTTGTGATACTTAGAAAACATTTAACCTCTGGGACTGTCTCTGTCCTTCTCCAGGGTATAAGAGTGGTGGGAAATTATTCTGACAATCAGTTATCATTAAATCTGTTTCCTTGCTTCCCACCCTTTCCCCATGGGAAATTTGCCTCTATCCCTACTAGCCCAGGGAAACTTAGGATGTAGTGGGAGTGGAATGTCCCATGAACCAGCAGAAGGGACTAATGACCACACTTTTCCTTGAATTATTAGAGCAGCTTTTCATATCACTTAACTTATCCAAGTCATAGGCAGATGGTAAAATAGTGTTGGTTAGTGCTGATGCCCTCAACACAGAAATGAGATTAGAAATAAATGTCACTAGAAATAAGAACTGCATTAACCTGTATCTGTCCCTATCTACTTGGGAGAACCTCCAGATTTAATAAAGTCTGCTAAAGAAGTATCTACCTTGGAGCTATGGTGGTTGATATAAAGGATGGAAACTATTTTTTCCAGTTCCTAAATACTATGTAAATTTATTATGAAGTTATCCAAGGTAGATGAAGAGTTGGAAATATCAATGTAAAAAAGCAGAAGCAAGAGTAGCATATAGGGTCAACAACAGGTTATCTAAATCTTGACTAAAGAGAACCTTACCCTGGAGAATAAAGCAGAGAAACTGGAAGCTCTGATCCATTATGATAATTTATGATTCTTGAACTTTCCCTGTTCTAAGCTAACTTCACCTTATGAAATGCTGAAGAAGGGTTTTTTTTTAATTTATTTTTTTTTTTGAGATATTGCATCTGGATACTCTTTCTCTTCCAGCGATCTCCAGAGCCTATTATGTTCCAGGCTCTGTAAGCCAGCTTGTAGAGGGAGAAGGGAATTTTGATTTTCTTGATAAATTATACTTAACTGCTCGGTTGAAATCATCTGTAGAGGAGACTAATACCAGAGCGTGAAAGAATATTACATTTATATTTTGGGGTTAGTGATGAGTTATTTCATGGATGTAGGATTTCTGTTTCATCTGACCTTTCTGTTAAGACATAGAAGATCAAGGAGCAATTTTTATCCCATTGTTCCAGGGCTCTGGCCCTAGGAATAGGATTCTTTTGGATAATTCCTTGTAAATATTTGACTAAATATAAAGGGAAAGAATATGCTTTCTGGGATCCAGTTCAGCTGCAGAAATTTCTGTGGGGATAGGGGGAAGCCCAGTGTGGAGAGCTTGAGTAAGTTTAATGGAGTCTAGTGTATGGGGCCCCATTTAGGGGTAACTAATATTTTGGGGCCAGTGTTTTTTCCCTTTTTTTTTTGTTTGGAAGTTTTGGATGTTCTACTCCATCTCTTTCATTTGGGGCTTGTGAAATCAAGGGTCTTTTTTCTAAGGTGTATCAAAGGATTTAGCACACACTAATCAATTTGCGTGCCTTAGTAAAATGACCCCTCAGTTGGTTTGTTTGGTTTTTGAGGGATTTCCTTCATAATCTTGTCTGAATATAGTGACTTCTTTTCTTATGAGATGTATGGGTTGTATTATCTTTCTGTAATTTGATTTTCTTTGAAAATTTTGAAAAAAAAAACTTGTGATCTAATTCAATAGCTTCCTGAAAAATCTGCTTCTTGTATACTGTTTTATAAAAGAGGGAATGGGAAAATTTTGCATAAATCTGCAGAGGATATGTGGAACGGCATCCATAGCACACACTCTGAAGGATTTTTCACAGATTTCTATTATACATGTTTATATTTATTATACGACTTTATATACCGCATAATTTGAGGACAAGTCTAGGTGGTTTACAAAATTCAAAATATCAATCATAGTACAAAGAAGAAATGAAATCAAAAAATAAAACAGGAACGATACAGGCACACCAAGAGACATTCATTCTATCTAAAATAAAGCCAAAACAATAGTAATATTACTACAACTAAAACCTCAAACCTACTTGGTTAGAGGAGTTGTTTTGCTCCAGTCCATATCCTGCCCAGGACCCCAATACTTCTCCAAAGGATAACTGAAAAAAGTGCATTTTTAAGGTCTTAAAATGTGTCAGATTGTGCTCAGAACGGAGGGTAAGGGGAGGCTATTCCAAAGGGAGGGAGCCAAAAAAAAAAAAAGCTATATTTCTTGTACTCTCTCATTTCGTCAGAAAAGGCCCTAGACGGGCCAGTCTATGGTCATTAACAGAATGTGTTCTGTATGCCGGTAATTTAGGCACAAGCTTTTATGCTAGCCATAGAACCGATGTAAATATTTACACTTAAATGTGGGAGATAAGCACATAACATACTGTAGTATTCTAGAAGTTACACACATAATTGTGAGTCCTCCTCACACTTCACCCAGACTCAGGCCAGTCTGTGAAACACATGCTATGTAACATACCATACTGTTTCTAGTAATCGCCTGGGCTATTATTAGAAACACTAGGTTTTCTAACGTTTAGGGTGGGCTATTATTGGAAGTATTTCAGTTTTTAGCTCTCCTCCAGACCCAATATGAGGCACCAAAGCTGTTGTGCCCAGGCGGGGAAGAGTGAAGACCCACTGCTAGCAAGAGTGCAGATCCTGATTCCTACTCCCCCCCCTCTGCCCCCCCCCCCCTCGGAAGTAAAGTCTGAGAGCCCAAGTCATTCACCCAGTCTGTCCAGCGTGAACAGAAAGTTTTCCTCATGCAGCTGCACAGGTCAGGAAACTGCTGCCGCTCTTACTGCATGCGGGACAACCATTTCTCTCCTCTACCCTCCACCTGCCCTGTGCCATGAACCTGAGATGTGGTTAGAAGAGAGATCTGTTCATTGCAGAGGGGGTGCAGCATGGAGGACAACAATGCCGAACTACTGCGAATTCCAAGGAGTGGGCGATTATTGGGGGAATCAAAATTTGGAATTTGGGTTTAAGACTTCCATTAAGGGGTTTTCTGGCCTAGAAGCGGTGGAGAGTCAAGGCAATTATTAAAAACAATACAGCATATGCATATTTGCAGAACAATACTTAGTTGGAATTTTGGCATCTACACATGTATGTGCCATTATTTTAATCATTTGCATGCATATTTGTCATGTAAATGTTAGCGTTCACTTTGTACAATTACCCCCATAGGGCCAGATTCTATATATGGTAATCCGCACATAAAACATTTCCACCTAAGTGTATTCTATAAGCAGTACATAGATTTAGGAATGGTATAGAGAATATGCTTAGTTGATATCCCAGCTCCTAAAACTATGTGCCTCCATTTACACCAATGAAAATGTGGTGTAAATCTCGGTGCGTAGATTTAGGCGCAGAGGGACATATTCTATAACAGCACAGTTACATTTTAGAACGTCCAAGGAGCGTCCATAATCACACCCCTTTTTGACTGCAAGTATTAGAATTTAGGCGCAGTGCATTACAGAATACGCTTAGTGAGTTTTGCAAGTAAATTCGAATTACCAATTAGTGACCATTAAAGCTCATTAAGACCTGTTATCAATGCTGATAGGTTCGTTAAGCTAATTAGGTTGCGCGCATTGTTATAGAATATGCCTGGATTTTTGCGCAGAAAACTAGGTGCAATATATAGAATCCCCTCCATAATGTCTCACCAATAGCAGTAGGGATGGATGAGGGAGCGGGCAGACAGGAGCTGTAGAGAAAAGAGAGCCAGACAAAGGAAGAGGGAAGAAAATAGTCTATTTCAAATCCTCCAAGAAGGTCAAGGAGTGATATCATTTAGAAACTGATACTCTTATAACCTTTCAAACAGCAAAGAATAGATAGAAAAGACAGGAAAATGACAGTCTGCCCAGGCCTGCTTTTCGGAGTCTTACACTGGGAAGTCCCCCTACTCTCCCACCCTCCCTATGACTCCTGCTGACTTGCTTGGAAGTTCATTTAGAAGCAAATGTTGCTTTCTCCATACTTAATCTTGTGTTGCCACTAGCTGGTCAATATAGGTACTCTGGAAGCTGTAATTCTGCTTGACGGCTCCTTGGTTTTAAAGCTCTGATTATGTTTCCCTGCTGAGGTTATGTGGATTAATGGACTCAGGATATTGGCAGTAAAAGCCCCTGGTGGGATCAGGGACTGTACAAACTGTGCTTCTGTTTCCGACCTAAGGGAAGAGAGTGCTTGTGCAGCACTGGGGAAGGGACTGGGGTGGACATTCTAAAAATCTTTAGGGATGAAGGCCAGCTCATTCCTAAAGCTTTCTAGTAAACAGAAACAGCTGCAAGATACCTCACTCAGCAGCATATGACAGGGGCAAGAGGGGATTCTGATAAGCTTGTTCCAAGAGGTCAGAGATAATCATCTCCATCCTAGAACTTGCTACTTCCTTAATCTGGAACTCCAGATGGTGGATGGATGAGGGGTGGGAGGGAGGATCTGGGGGGGGGGGGGGGGGAAGAGACAGATATTATGATTTGCTGTTTTTGTTTTGAATTTTTCTATTGTACCCCGCACTGTACAACATTTGGTGAAAGTTAGCAGGATATAAGGCTTAGAATTGAATTAAATTAATCAAGCTACACTAGCAAAGGGTTTCTCAATAATCTAGGCTATCTATCATAAACTGCATCTGTAAGGCCTGTCGGTCATTATAGGATGATTCTATAAGTGACCAGTATGTAGAACAGTGTTTTACGTGCACAAGCGGGAACTTATAAAATTGCCCTGGGGGTATACAGGCATAAAAGTAGGCACTGGGAATACAGAGAGGGTAACTACGTAAAAGGGTGCCTAATTTTAGGCACCAAAAATGCACCTATTTAGATTGTACTCACAGAAATGACATGGAAAACAACAGCGTCATCCCTCCTTGTAATAAACAAGAGGCTAACTAACTGGCAAAATGAACCAGTACCATGAGAAGTATTTCACACAGTAGTGGCACATTTAAATATCATGCAAATGGGTTACAAGGATTTTTTTGGTTTTTAGCAATAATCACTAACTATTACAAAAAAAAATGTAATCACACTTTTCTGATATATAGGGCTCATTTTACATAGCTACGCTAGCGATTCTGGCATGGCAAATGTGAGGAAGCCCATTCAATTTCTATGGGCTTTGTCACATTTGCCATGAAGGCATCACTAGTGCAGTTTTGTAAAAGGAGCCCAAAGTTACTTTTTGTGGAAAATCTATTGGGCTCATTTTTGAAAGAGAAGGACACCCATCTTTCGACATAAATCGGAAGATGGGCGTCCTGCTCACAGGGTCGTCCAAATTGGTATAATTGAAAGCCGATTTTGGACGTCCCCAACTGCACTCCGTCGCAGGGATGGCCAAAGTTCAAGGGGGCGTATCGGATGCTTAGCGAAGGTGGGACTTGGGCGTGCCTAACACTAGGACATTATCGACCCATAATCAAAAGAAACAAGGACGTCCCTAATGAACACTTGGATGACTTTACCTGGTCGTGTTTTTCTTACGACCAAGGCACAAAAAGGTACCCGAAATGACCAGATGACCACTGGAGAGAATTGGGGATGACCTCCTCTTACTCCCCCAGTGGTCACTAACCCCCTCCCACCCAAAATAACATCTTTAAAAATATTGTTTGCCAGCCTCAGATGTCACACTCAGGTCCATCACAGCAGTATGCAGCTACCTGGAGCAGTTTTAGTGGGTGCAGTGCACTTCAGGAAGGCGAACCCAGGCCCATTCCCCCCCACCTGTTACGTTTGTGGAGGAAACAGCAAGCCCACCAAAACCTACCAGAAACCCACTGTACCCACATCTAGGTGCCCCTTTCACCCGTACCGGCTACTGTAGTGGAGTACAGTTGTGGGTAGTGGTTTTTTTTTTTTTTTTGGGGGGGGGGGCTCAGCACACAAGGTAAGGGAGCTATGTACCTGGGAGCAATTTATGAAGTCACTGCAGTGCCCCCTAGGGTGCCCGGTTGGTGTCCTGGCATGTCAGGGGGACCAGTGCTCTAGAAATGCTGGCTCCTCCCACGACCAAATGGCTTGCGTTTGATCGTTTCTGAGATGGACGTCCTTGATTTCGATTATCGCCGAAAATCAGAAACAACCAAGTCTAGGGACAACCATCTCTAAAGACGACCACCAAATTTCAGGATTTGGGCATCCCTGACCGTATTATCGAAATGAAAGATGGACGTCCATCTTGTTTTGAAAATACAAGTTTCCCCGTCCCTTGATGGGGATGTTTGCGAGGACGTCCAAATTGAAATGAGGACATCCCTTTCGGTTATGCCCCTCCACGGGTCCTTTTAAAAAGCTGCATTAAGCACTAACACATGCTTAATGCAGCAAAAAAATGCCTTACTGCAGGGCACGCTCAGGCATCCTGTGGTAATTTTGGGACCGGAACACATTACCCACGTGATAAAAAAATAAAATGTATTTTTTAGAACTGGGGGTAGATGTGGGGGTGGAGAGTGGGCGTGTACTCTGCTAATCAGTTAGCCACATGCTAACTGATTAGCGCAGGTTTAGCGCACATGAATTCCTACCACCTACAGAATAGGTGGCAGTGAGGGCTTATGCATAATGGCTACGCAGTAATGGGAAAATTAGCGCATGGCCATTAATAAGGAAAATAGAAAAATCGGCCATTTTACCCCAGCAGGACGTGCTAAGGTCACTTTTTACCACTGTTTGATAAAAGGGCTCCTATGTTTTGTGCTTGTAATTGTGCTATGGTGAAATCACCAGTGAGCTAATTGGCATGATTCTTTACCTCACTAGCTATTTTGTATAATTTTTGCAAGTGGCTCCACCAAAAGAAACACAGCAAATTAAGGGGCTCTTTTACTAAGCTGCAGTAAGCACTAGTGCGTGTTTACTGCGGGGCACACTCAGGTGCCCTTCTGCATGCTCTTCCAATGTGCTAAAATATAAACTTTATTTTTTAGTGCTGGGGGGGGTGGGGGGAGACCAGGGCAGAGTAGGCATGTTCCACCCTAATTGCCACATGCTAACCAATTAACACAGAGTTAGCATGTGAGCCCTTACCACCTACAAAATAAGTGGCATAGGGGCTCACATGCTAATAGCTACACGATAATGGGAAAATTACTGGGTGGCCAAGGATTTTGGGCGATTGTACTGCTGCGGTAAAAACAGCCTCAGCACGCAGGAAAGACCTGCATAAGGATGCTGTGAACTAGCTCGCCTGGAGTAGACGTGGAGGGGCATAATCGAACGGGGTGCCCAAGTTTTCCTGAGGACGTCCTCGCAGGACATCCCGACGAAGGGGCGGGGAAACCCGTATTATCGAAACAAGATGGGTGGCCATCTTTCATTTCGATAATACGGTCAGGGACGCCCAAATCTCAATATTTAGGTCGACCTTAGAGATGGTCATCCCCAGTTTTCAGCGATAATGGAAACCGAGGACGCCCATCTCAGAAAAGACCAAATCCAAGCCCTTTGGTCGTGGAAGGAGCCAGCATTCATAGTGCACTGGTCCCCCTGACATGCCAGGACACCAACCGGGCAACATAAGGGGCACTGCAGTGGACTTCAGAAATTGCTCCCAGGTGCATAGCTCCCTTACCTTGGGTGCTGAGCCCCCCAACCCCCTCCCAAACCCACTCCCCACAACTGTACAACACTACCACAGCCCTAAAGGGTGAAGGGGGGCACCTACATGTGGGTACAGTGGGTTTCTGGTGAGTTTTGAAGGGCTCACATTTACCACCACAAGTGTAACAGATGGGGGGGGGGGGGGAATGGACCTGGGTCCACCTGCCTGAAGTGCACTGCACCCATTAAAACTGCTCCAGGGACCTGCATACTACTGTCAGCAAGCTGGGTATGACATTTGAGGCTGGCAAAAAATATTTTTAAAGTTTTTTTTAGGGTGGGAGGGGGTTAGTGACCACTGGGGGAGTAAGGGAAGGTCATCCCCGATTCCCTCCGGTGGTCATCTGGTTAGTTTGGACACCTTTTTGAGGCTTGGTTGCAAGAAAAAATGGACCAAGTAAAGTCAGCCAAGTGTTCGTCAGGGACGCCCTTCTTTTTTCCATTATCGGCCGAGGAAGCCCATGTGTTAAGCATGCCCTAGTCCCGCCTTCGCTATGCCTCCGACACGCCCCCGGGAACTTTGGTCTCCCCGCGATGGAAAGCAGTTGAGGGCTCCCAAAATCGGCTTTCAATTATGCCGATTTGGGCGACCCTGGGAGAAGGACGCCCATCTCCCGATTTGTGTCAAAAGATGGGCGCCCTTCTCTTTTGAAAATAAGCCTGAAAGTATCTCCACTCATGTATAGGAAGATCATTTGGGTTTAGTCCATTCTATCCTGGGACCCTGCTGGGGTGGAGGTAGTCCAAGAGTAGAGACTATGCGGGAGGTGACAGGGACAGACTAACCCAATCCTGAAAGATGGTTGAGTGGATTAGTTTCATAAGAAAAACTGTGGGGTTTTCCAAGATGGCGACTCGATGTTGAGTGTGAGCGATCGAGCTACTCTGGATTAAGAATTGTTACTTCGTTTATTTCCTAAAATGCCTCATACCAAGAGGAAAGGAGCGGTAAAGAACCTACCGCCATTGGTTCGTACCTCTTCGCCTATCCAGACAACGCTTGACCGCTTTACAACAAATTTCACACAAGATACCGGTGTCCAGCAGGCCGCTGTGAGTGCTGACGAAGGAGCGTCGGCCCACCAGGCAATAGAAACAACTCTTTCCCACTGGAGGTTAATCCCCCACCTTGTCCAACTCATCAACGGGAGAGGGGGTCAGATCCGATTGCTTCAGAAGACGAGGGTGACAGATCTGTTAACGGCGGCTCCCCCCCAACGAGAGCAGAGGAATCATTCTTGGAGCTACAAGCTCCCCAGGTGGTGACGCCGGAACTGATCTGGAAAGCCATACAAGACCTCACAAAAACAGTAGCAAATTCGGCCCGGGAGACCACATCACTTGTGAGTAAAGTTAATGTTTTAACTGAAACTGTGGAAAACTTAAAAACAGATACAACAACTAGAATTGATTCGATTGAATCAGAAGTAGCGACACTGAAAA
Organism: Microcaecilia unicolor; assembly: GCF_901765095.1. Taxonomy (NCBI): domain Eukaryota; kingdom Metazoa; phylum Chordata; class Amphibia; order Gymnophiona; family Siphonopidae; genus Microcaecilia; species Microcaecilia unicolor. Next base: position 257,965,495 of record NC_044036.1, read on the forward strand.
CGATTAACACTGCTTTGATTAAAGATAAGCTGGTGATACTGAGGAAGATTGAACAAATGGAAAATTATAATAAATGTCTGAATTTAAGGATATTGAACTTTCCTGTAATAAACGGCCTGAGCCCGATGTAATTATTTCGAAAGTATTTGACTGAAAATTTACAATACTCCCCATCTCATATTCCTCCAGTAAATAAAATTTACTATATTCCTATGTCTAAAAATAAAGATGGGGTAGTGAAAGAAACCAGAGACCAGGCCGCTTGTGGAGGGAATGAACATGAAATACAAGATATCTCAATGTTTCTGGAACAATCTTTTTCAGTGGTAACTCAGCGTCAAACTTTGATTATATCGTTAGTCTTTGAACAAGATCTCAGTCCTATATTAAAATTATACTTTAAAAACTCCAAGAAAATCTTTTGTGGTTCCCGGGTTTGGATATACCCGGATGTGACTAAAAGTACTCAAGACAGGAGGAAATTATTCCTTGCACTTAGAGAGGAAACTAAGGCAATGGGAGCTTCATTTCTCTTGTTTTATCCATGCAAATGCATTGTAAAATATCTAAATGTTAAATATGGTTTTTTTTTTAGCCTGATCAACTTAAAAGTTTCTTGGATCAAAAAAGGCTCTCCAGTGGATCCCAGTGAATAGTTTAACAGCTGATTAATATATTAAGAAAGTGAATTTGAGTTAAGCCGATTTCCTATGATTTTGCATTTGATCGCCTTATCTATATGAAACGACCCCCATTTTTGAGGTCTAAGAAAGAAATTAATAATATTAATGTTTGTATTGTGGAAAACTTTCTGTTTAAAACAAATTTTCTAACTCTGTGTTACTTTTACAAGATGTAAGGCTTGTTAAAATCAATCAATAAATAAATAAATTAAGAAAAAGCGGTGATCTGAAAACTCATTTGCATATTTTGAATGATCAAGAGTCTGGACTACGTTAAAGCCCCGACAAGGGAAATTGGGCCCAGTGGCTCCCACGGCCTGAAGGAGGAGGAACTGAACCCCCTGGACTTGTCTGTGATAACCCGAAAAAGTGTTCTAGAAGTGGAACCATTTCACCCTGACAGAGAAAGGTGCCTGTTAAGAGGACTTAGAAGCCAAAGAGGTCCAGAAAGCAGTGCTTTGTGGATATGGTATGGTTTACAGGCATATTGAGGCCATATTTTACCACAGTTTGGTAAAAGCTCTTTCATGTGCTGAAATTCAAGCACATCACTATATATCTTATTTGTCATTTTTCAATACAGAATCACTTTCTAGATAGCATACTAGCCTTCAAGTTTGAAATTAAACCACCCATTCCCTTTCATTCTGATTATTATGAACATGTAAAAGCTGCAATACAAATCTGAATCAAACCAGGCACTGTTTAGACTTATTAATTTTACAGCACTCATGCATATACACAGTGCTGATAAATATTTAGGTATAATATATCCCTTCTTCAAAGAGTTTACAGTCTAGGGGGAGTAGATATCAAGCTGTGTTAGGGTACTAGCCCATGTAATTTGCTTCTTAACTACTACTACTACTACTATTTAGCATTTCTGTAGCGCTACAAGGCATACGCAGCGCTGCACAAACATAGAAGAAAGACAGTCCCTGCTCAAAGAGCTTACAATCTAATAGACAAAAAATAAATAAAGTAAGCAAATCAAATCAATTAATGTGAACGGGAAGGAAAAGAGGAGGGTAGGTGGAGGCGAGTGGTTACAAGTGGTTACGAGTCAAAAGCAATGTTAAAGAGGTGGGCTTTCAGTCTAGATTTAAAGGTGGCCAAGGATGGGGCAAGACATAGGGCCTCAGGAAGTTTATTCCAGGCGTAGGGTGCAGCGAGGCAGAAGGCACGAAGTCTGGAGTTGGCAGTAGTGGAGAAGGGAACAGATAAGAAGGATTTATCCATGGAGCGGAGTGCACGGGAAGGGGTGTAGGGAAGGACAAGTGTGGAGAGATACTGGGGAGCAGCAGAGTGAGTACATTTATAGGTTAGTAGAAGAAGTTTGAACAGGATGCGAAAACGGATAGGGAGCCAGTGAAGGGTCTTGAGGAGAGGGGTAGTATGAGTAAAGCGACCCTGGCGGAAGATGAGACGGGCAGCAGAGTTTTGAACCGACTGGAGAATCCTAAAAGGCACCAACACTGGTAGCGGTTTTCTAATGTAGCTCTACCTGACAATCAAGCAGTCCTTTATAACAGCCCAACCAAATCCCATGCCAACCATTATGTCCCCCCCACCCCAGTGGCTGAACTTCTCATCCTCCTACAGGTCCCCCACCCCGGCCTACCTTAGTAGAATTCTCTTGTTTCTGGTCTGCAGGCAGGAGAGATCCCCAGTCACTCCTGCTCCTGCAGATACCTTCTTCCAAAATGCTGCCAGTGACCCCTAGTGGTAGTTTTGCAGTACTACTTCTATGAGTCAAGTTTCTATATAGGGACATTTATTTTGTTTATTATATCATTTTTGTTTTTCATTTTTTATTAAGTTATTTATAGTGTTTACATTATGGGATGAACTGATAGGCAAATTGAAATGTAAAACAGCACATTACACACTTAAATAAGCACATATACAATTGTCATAGTGTATATTCACACAAAAGTAGGCACTTACATAGCACCTACTTTTGTACAGTATGAGGGTAATTTACAAATCATTTTAGCACCTACATTGCTGTTTTAGATGCGTAAGTGGGTTCTTCTAAAATTAGGCCATGCCTAAAAATATGCACAGTACAAGCTGGCATGTATTTTTACAGTATACATGCTCATGGGAGGAGTTAGGTCAGTCACGATTTACCCACATATTTTATAAAATACACATGTATATGCGTAAACTACATGTTAACATTTACTTCCACTCTTAAACAGGGATAAGGTCTGCGCTTCCAATCTAGGTGCTACTGCTGCTGGATTTGAGCAGATCCCCTTTATTCTATAACTACGCATCTAAATTAAAGAAATGCCCCTAATCTGCCTATGAGCCACCCATGGCCATGCCCCTTTTTTGAACCTATGCATAAAATTCACGACTGGATCCCGCGCCTAAACTTATTTGCATAAATTTTAATTAAATCCAATTAGCACTAATAACTGCTTGTTAAGATCTCAATTATCACCACTAATTAGCTTGTTATTCAACTAAATTGCATACACAAATTGAGCACTTACCCAAATTTGTGCACACAATTTTTAGTGTTTTTATGGAATTTGGGGGCTGGTGCATAACTTTAGACAATGTGTTATAGATTGAGAGGGCATATGTATAACATTCCATGTGCAAATAATGGATGGAATGGGAGTGGGATTGACACTTATGCATGTACTTACACACAAATAAGTGCCGATTCTTACTGGCATATTCACACCAAGTTACGTAGTTACGTCTACATTGGAGCAGGGGTAACTTTATGCAGGAACTTTGGGGTAGGCTATTTTATAAAGGCATTTAGACACATATGTGCCTTCACTGCCTAGGTGTCCTGTTAAAAATGTACCTTCCATGGGAAAGATATTAAGTAATGTTTAAAAGAAACAATAAAAGGAAATAAAAATCAAGTTCCAAAATGGAACGGGAATTTTCCTCCCCTGCTATAATGTGTGAGGAAATAAAAATATCAGGGGTAGAGGGAAAGAAGACCAAAATATAAGGCCCAAAGAAAGAAGCTTGTGCTAAAGAAGAGTGAGAGATAGACCGGAGAGGGGATGGCTGGTGCAATGGTTTGGTTGGCCACTTCCACATTTACAGTGACTTCCAGGTAGATGGAAGAAGATCTAGTGATGAGAAGGACAAGTACTGCTGCTGGAGTCCGAAATTGAACAGAAACAGCATTGGACAGTGTCTGCATTCACAGAAACAGAATGTGACAGTAGGTAGCGACAACACAGTGCCACAGATACAACAATAAACAAAGGCATGGAGAGGTGTAACCTGCATAAAGCGGCAGGTACAACTCTAGCCACCTTACCAGGCAAACTAGAGGGACCAGACTGGTCTTTTTAACTGCTGTCTTTTACTGTGTTATTGTGTTTCTTTTGCGAGGGTCTAAAGTCTCTAACTTTCCTTTCACCTCTTTAGGATTATGGAGATACTGAGTTTATGCCCTGCTTCCAAAGAGAGAGTGGCACTATTACTGAAGGACAATGAGATAGGGGGCTTCAGAGCTCAAGGGGTGTGCATAGGACATTTTCAGTTCATTTTGATTCATTTGAGCTTTTTCCCGATTTTTGCACTTTTTAAAATTTGTTTCACACATCCATTTTAATAAAAAAAAATGTTTAAACACAAAACTTTTTAAACTCAAACAAATTGACATGTGCTAATTCATATGTTAACATAAGTTAAATGAATTTAGCTCACACTAAATTTTTTAATTAGTACTAATAGGCTGACAGGAGAATTCTGTATATTTATTTATTTATTTGTTACATTTGTATCCCACATTTTCCCACCTATTTGCAGGTTCAATGTGGCTTACATAGTACCGTACGCCGACTTCGGTATGAACAGTTACAATGTGATTTTGTGGTAGAATGAGGATCATTGGAACAAACACATAGGGAAACGTTGAATGGAAGAGTTATGTGAAGCCATTACGTGTTTTGGTTGCATTGTGTAGCAGTGTTCAGGCATTAACAAACACTTAATTAGCAGTAATTAAGAGTTATGCACAGATCTGCCCTACATCATTTCTATAACATGTGCGCTTAATTTCCATAGTATGCAACTCCAAAGTGGGTGTGACCATGGGAGGGGCATGGGTGGGTCATAGGTGTTCCCAGAATTTAGGTGTGGTGTTATAGAATACCTGCATTTGCGCGCTGTGCCTGAAATTAGTTGGGCGCGTGCATTTATACCAGCCTATGGCAGATGCAAATGCTCACACCCAAAGTTAGGACCGAAATACACACTATAAACTAGAATTCTATAAAGGCCATTCCGCGTGGATCATCCCACTGCCTAACTCTGGGGCCCTTTTATTAAGCTGCAGTAAAAAGTGCCCTGCGCTAGTTTAGACAGGGCCGGTCTTAGGCAGAGGCGACCGAGGCGGCCGCATAGGGCCCTGCACCTAAGGGGGCCCCGCGCGGCCCGCCTCAAGTCTGCCTCGCCTCTCCGACCACCGCCACTGCTCGCCTGCCCTCCATGTCCAGCGACGCGACTCTCCAGTCCTGGTTCCCCTGCTCCACTTCCCTCCAGCCGTCTGAGCCCCTCCCCCGTCTGAGCCCCCCTTGCCCGACCCGCCAAACGACCCTCTTCTACCACCCGACCCGCTGGCACCTCAACTGACCCAGCATTTTTAAAAAAGCTACAAGCGGCAGTGCCTCGCGTCTGTAAAAGAAGAAAAGTCACTTCGTCCATTGGCCGGCCTTCCCTCATGTCCTGCCCTCTGATGTAACTTCCGCAAGGGCGGGACATGAGGGAAGGCCGGCCAATGGACGAAGCGACTTTTCTTCTTTTACAGACGCAAGGCACTGCCGCTTGTAGCTTTTTAAAAAATGCTGGGTCAGGTGAGGTGCCGGTGGGTTGGGTGGTAGAAGAGGGTGGTTTGGCGAGTCGGGGAGGGGGGCTCAGGTGGCTGGAGGGAGGGGGAGCAGGGGAACGAGGAGAGTCGCGTCGCTGGACATGGGTGGAGGGCAAGGGGGCACAGGAGGGTCGCTGGACATGGGGGGATAGCAGGGGAAGGGGGTTCTGGAAATAGGGGGAGGGCAGGGGCACAGAAGGGTCGCTGGACATGGGGGGATAGCAGGAGAGGGGGGTTTCTGGAAATAGGTGGATGGCAGGGGAGGGCAGGGGCACAGAAGGGTCACTGGACATGGGGGGGATAGCAGGGGAGGGGGGGGTTCTGGAAATAGGTGGATGGCAGGGGAGGGCAGGGGCACAGGAGGGTCGCTGGACATGGGTGGATGGCAGGGGAGGGGGTTTCTGGACATAGGTTGAGGGCAGGGGCACAGGAGGGTCGCTGGACATGGGTGGATGGCAGGGGAGGGGGTTTCTGGACAGGTTGAGGGCAGGGGCACAGGAGGGTCACTGGACATGGGTGGATGGCAGGGGAGGGGGCTTCTGGACATAGGTTGAGGGCAGGGGCACAGGAGGGTCGCTGGACATGGGTGGATGGCAGGGGAGAGGGTTTCTGGACAGGTTGAGGGCAGGGGCACAGGAGGGTCACTGGACATGGGTGGATGGCAGGGAAGGGAGGCTTCTGGACATAGGTTGAGGGCAGGAGCACAGGAAGGTCGCTGGACATGGGTGGATGGCAGGGGAGGGCAGGGGGCACAGGAGGGTCACTGGACATGGGTGGATGGCAGAGGAGGGGGTTTCTGGACATAGGTTGAGGGCAGGGGGCACAGGAGGGTCGCTGGACATGGGTGGAAGGCAGGGGAGGGGGTTTCTGGACATAGGGGGATGGCAGGGGAGGGCAGGGGGCACAGGAGGGTCGCTGGACATGGGTGGATGGCAGGGGAGGGGGTTTCTGGACATAGGTGGATGGCAGGGGAGGGGGGTTTCTGGACATAGGTGGATGGCAGGGGAGAGCAGAGGGGACGGGGGGGTTGTTGGACATAGATGGATGGCAGGGGGACAGGAGGGTTGCTGGACATGGGTGGATGGAGGAGAGAGAAGAAATGCTGGACATGGATGGAGGCGAGGGAACAGTGAGGAAGGAGATGAGGTGAGGGAAAAGGAAGAGAGGAGAAAAAGTGCACATGGATATAGAAAATATGCAGAAGCTGGATCCACTGGACAGTCAAGTCTGCGGAGGAACCAGCTTTTACTTACAGATGTAGGGCAAGAAATGAAGAAGAAAGGCGGAAAGTAAAGAAATAAATGGAAAGGAAGCCCTGGAAATGGAGTTAAGAGGACAGATAGCAGCACAATCAGATACTGAGCCAGCATGATCAGAAAAACAAAGTCACCAGACAACAAAGGTAGAAAAAACTATTTTATTCAGGATTTATTAATTGGAATATGTCAGTTTTTGGAAATGTGCATCTGTGATATTTTTCATGTACGTTTCAATTTTTGTAGTATTGCTGCATGCTGAGTCTGACTTCTTGAGGTAACTTTCCAGTTCAGTATTTTGCCTTCATGTGTTTTTCAGGTGTGATCAAGGAAGGTGCAGTATTCTGCTAGCGTATAGTTTGAATCCCTTTTTGTTTTTCACTAGGTTGTGCACTGGTGTTTTAGAGCCAGGTGTAATTACAGTTGCCTTTCCACGCCACGCATAAGGTTGTAGCTCATTCTGTCCTTACAATTAATGCTGTTTATGGTTTGTTAAGGTTATGAGTGTGTTTTTGCACAAGTTTGTGTATAGTGTTTTGCAGTGGAGAGATTGTGTGTTGGCCTTACTAAGGTGGCACTAAACATCAGAAAGGGTGTAGAGCCTAAATCATGACACACTACCTCTAAAAGGGTGTTTTGTGGCTCTGCATGAGAATTGTGGTATTATGATCCCTTACTAGCTTCATATTGTTGACGGTCTGCATTTTCCGTATGGCTGGTATATTGGTGTATAAGGTATTAATTGTGACAATTTGTTTTTACTTATTTTTTTTCTGTGTGTTCTCCGACAGTTATGGATGACAGACAGAGTCGGAGTCTTCTTGAGTCAGAGAGCTGTGGTATATATTTTAAAACAATTTTAATACATTGGTGGTCTATATGTTTTTATATTGTACATTATATTTCACACATCACTTTATTTTATTGTATATCTTTTCATTTCATTTTTATTTTATTGCATATATGGGTTACAGAGTAATAGGGGAATTTGAAAGTACTGAATCTTTTCTTAATATTTTTCCTTTATTCTCCTTTGTTATGAGAATTGGAACTACTAATTGTAGTGGACTTGAACTGAATAATTTCTGGGGAGGGGAGGTTTCATGATAGCATTGTGCTTATTATTTCAGTCAGTTTTTTTGTACAAGTTTAGCTTCATTTGTCTTTATTTGAAATTTCATAAATAAAAAATGTTCTAAAAATGGAATAATCTTATCAATGGGGTGGAGCTAGGGTAGGGGCGGGGCTACAGTGGGGGCGGGACTATGGTGGGGCGGGGCTAGGATGGGGCCCCACCAAATTGGTCTGCATAGGGCCCCGCACTTGCTAAGACCGGCCCTAGGTTTAGACACGTTAAATTAGCGTGTGTTGGGCCATTTTTTACCGCAGTGGGTAAAAAGGCCTCTTTTTAAAGGGGCAGTAAATGGCCGTGAATTAATATTAAAAATACCGTACGGCTATTTATTGCCTGAGCCCTTAACACCACCTATTTATTTAGGTGCCAAGGGCTCATGCAATACTCCTGCTGTAATTAGACAGTGCACGGTAAGTAGCCGTGCCAATTACCACCAGGAACACCCCCGTGGTAGAAAATAGAAAGCTTACACTAACTTCGGGCACACTTACAAAATATGCCTTATCCGCGCCTATATAAGAAGTGGGCATTTACACCAGGTTTCAGTTCATGTAAATGGCTGCACCTAAATTTTCATCACGGGACAGCCACAACGAATAAGACCTGTGCATTTATACCAGGTTTTAGTTAGTGTAAATGGCTGTGCCTAAATTTTAGTCACGGGACAGCCACAACACATATTCTATAAACTGCACCTACCTTTAGACAAGATTTATAGAATAGTGCTAAGTGCGCGGCGGGGAGTTAGCACTGATTTTTTTTTGGCACCATATATAGAATCTAGCCCATACTGGCTACATCCGCTTATACAGCTGGTTCCAAAATCACCTCCTTTGTATGCTACATGGTACATGGATTGCACGTCTTTTCTATAAGTAGCCCAGCTACCCACCACCACCATTCACAACAACCAGTGAATACGCGCTTCCTGTGTACTCAGGGCTGCAACACAGCAGACAGCGCATGCAAATACTAGTCAGATGCTGTGTATAACTAACAAGCCCTAGAAGGCATATCAGACAGGTAGAACCCAGTTCTATAGCTTATCATGTTTCACAGCACACTACCTCATAGCACAGCATGCCCCAAGCAAACAAGGTTTCAGCACCTATCTGTTTGATTTTTTTTTTTCCTCAGAGGATACGGTGGGACGCATTTACTGTAGGTTAGCAGGGTGACAGAGAGCAGGGCCTTTCTCAGTTTATCACTCATGCTACTTTATAGCACATCTAGGTATGTACTGATCCTAAATGCAAACCTACCAGGCGCATGATTAGAAACCCGGTTTGGGGTGGGGAGGGGTTTGGGGAGAAATATACTGTTTTCTTCTTTCAGCCTCTCTTAATATGAAGCTAAGCAAGTATTCTGAGAACGGTAGTGTTCGTGACCAGAGAGAGAGAGGGAAGCAGAGAAAGCCAGCGGCTAATGAAATACACAAAACGTGCCCAGAAATCAGAGCCAAAGCCCCAGGGAGCACACAGCCACACTAAAGAAAAATCATTTCTATCTGAGGAGTTATATTGTTACTAATCTATACAGAAAGGAAAAGAAACAAAAATAGCGAATAACCAAAGATTCGCTTATTCTAGGGAGAAATGTTAAAAACACATAACAGGGAGAAAAGAATTAACAAAATGTAAGTTCTTTAGAGATAAATATATTGAAGCATTTTGACTTCTGAAAAAGAAAAAGGAGCTGAATCCCTTGACAAAAGTGTGTGTGTGTGTGGGGGGGGGGGGGGGCAATCAGCCTCAAAGCAGTCATCATAGCAAAGGACTATATCCTCAACTTTAAACCCAGGTGGTCTAGAAGCCACAGAAAACCAGATATGTGAGCTTAAATATCCAAGACTTACAAACAGAATAAAAACACAAACCAAGAGGCAGAATAAGGGACGTTTCCGACAGGGTTGCAGTGTTATAGATAGGTCCAACAAAACTGGGATTGTAGGAGCCCCAGGAACCAAACTTTGCTTATAGCCTGTACACATCTATGGGGATTCCTACAAGCAATATGCTTGAACTCTGTTAACTCCCTAACTCTCATTCTGAATTTCTCCACAGTCATAAATAAAACACAAAACAATGTTCAACGTGAACAAGTGTATAGAGAACGAAATTCAGAAGCTGCATCAGTATAAAAAAAAATCATTGTTACAGAAAGCAACTAGGAAGAGAAGTCAGAAGAAACCCAATGAGACTAAAACAGTCAAATACAAAGTAGCCTCAACAAAAGTCAAGAAAGCACGCCCCCACCCCCTACCAAATATAATTATTACATCTAATGTATAACCCACTTTTCTGCTCAAAATGTTCAAGGTCAGGAAGAAGAGTCAAATAATATAAACAACATAATTTGTAAAAGAATCACATAAATTAAAAAGTTTCAGATAATTACTACATGTATGTTAGTCTCCTTGCCTGCAAGCTTGCCCTAAGATTCTTTCCTCTTCTCCCTGAGAGACTCTGTTTTATGAACCTCAGCATCCACCAGAGACTTGTTAGAACATGCAATACGGAAAGCAAGAATATACACAGCTCTACCAGCAACGCACCTGCGACACCCTGATTCAAAATACAATTACAGAAAGGAAGATCAGTACAAGTGTTTGGATCTCCTGTATCATCTCTCAACAGTGAAAGTACTTCTTCTCCTCCCTCCCTCCCTCCCTCCCTCCCTCCCTCCCTCCACACACACACACACACAGCCCTTCCTGGGAAAAAGGGATATAGCACCGGGCAAGGGGAATATGCCAGCAAGAATGCCAGGAAGGAACACTGATGGATGGGTAGAGAATACCCACCAAGTATCCATCCTACCCTGTCCCTCTTCACATCCCCCACCTTATTAACCTTTGCATGGATCTGGCAATAACTCAACAGGAGATTCTCTCTACAGACTAATGCACTAATAGGTTTCTGTTCATCCCCTCGATTCTGACTAGAATCTGGATTCTTGTGCCTGGTCCCTATTTCACTGAACATCACTGGGTACTGGCCATTACCCTCTAAATGTACCTAAACCTCTCTGCTTTAGTACCCATCCATGGCTGGTACCCAGAATTTTAGCACCCCTTGGCTTTTCACTTTGCTATATTTCTAAATTCATGCAGCCTCTCTCTATCAGCAGTAGTCTGTTTCTCAGAAATCACACACACCCCCAACCAAACTTACCTTTGAAACTTTTCCTCCCCCCACTCCTGTCCCATACCCCCCCCCCTTTCTTTCATCACAGCAGCTGTCCTTACCTTCTCATGATTCCCTGGCATTTGTCCTTGTGCCAGACCATCTGTCCCAGCCAGCATGGTCCTTCTGCATTTGCCCTTTAACGTTTTCATCTGCCTCCAAACCCGACCTTTGCCTCCTTGCCTTGTGCTTCCCCTCAGTCCTCTTTGCCCCGGTCTCTGCCCCCTTCCCTACGTTGCAGCCGTGCCAGGGTATGTGTCCCTCTGTCATCGTGTGTGTCCTCCACGTGCCTCGATTAGCTTAAATCTCCCTTATCTCCCTTCACTTACTCCACCTGTGCATTTCCGCTCCCCTTCCCCCAATAGTCACCCCTGAGGTAAAGGGAGGGGGAAGAATGACCCCGGCACTTCTTACCTAGGGTGAAGAAGGGCAGCTCCGTGTTCTCCAGGTCGTCCTGTACCGCGACGCGGCCGGGCAGCTCGTTGCGGACGAAGAGCAGCAGGCGGGACTCAGGGGGACCTCCACCGCCGCCACCACCCCCGGGGCCCGGAGGAGAGGGCGCCGCCGAGCCGCTCCAGCTTATGTCGTTCTCTCGCAGCACGGGCAGCGTGGACACGGTGACCGTCTTGAGCCGGCACGGCGGCGGCGGGGGGCTGGCAGGGGGCTGCGCTCCAGAGCCCCAGCCGGGCCCGCAGGTCAGCAGGAGCGCCGCTAAGAGCAGCGGGGAGGCGGCGGCGAGCATGCTGGAGAGTGAGGAGTGCAGAGGAGGGAGGGCGCGCTGCAGCTGGAGTGAGAGAGACAGGCAGAGAGCCACAAAGTGCACGGCGCCGGCACCGAGCGCAGCCTGGCGGGCTCAGCACACAGCACAGCTGCTTACCAAGCGCTCCGACCCCGCCCCCTCAGCCCCGCGTCTCCCGGCAACGCCCAATCCCCTGCAGCTGCATCCCTCTGCCGCCCCGCCCCTTTAACCCTCTACAGAACTTTCTGCTGCTGCTGCTGCTTCTGCCCCCGCTAGGCAAAGGGTATCCTGAGTTCTGCAGCCCCGCCGCCCACTGTCATTCAAGTCAGAAGGATTAATAAGTATCCGGCGCTATCCGCTACCTTTCGCCCGAGTACAGCGGATTTGAAGTTAATTCCTTCTATTTTCTTAGTTTCTTTTTCTTTCAGAAAGGTATTTGAGGAGGCTTTCTTTTACGAAGTATAGCAAGAACATCATATGGAGAGCTCTGTCAATACTGTTACTGCTTATCACAGGCACAAGAACCGGAGTTTAGTGTGATTTAAGATTTTGCGTTCTAGCTACCACTGCCAAGTTTCAAGCTTTTAGGTTTGCTAACTCTACAGTTACAAAAAAGCCACTCTCTATATTATTAGTGAGCCTATACCTTTTCCTTTTGTGCTTATTTATTTATTGTACACACTTTAGACATTTAAAACTTGTATGCTAAGATTAAATCAAATTCTGATAGAAACCATAGCACTCCAAATCCACCCACTTAGCCATCTGTACGCTGGTCATATCCAGTAGTGCACATTATCCCACTTTTGTCCTCCTGTTTCTCTGTAAACCTGGTAACATCCAGTTCTGCACCATGAAACTCCCATCACTATCTCCCAGCATTTCTCATTATTCTATAGACAGTGTTCAATCCTCACTCCTAGCATAGCTGCATTGCTCTTATATGACGCCTCCTAGAAATATATAATTAAGAATCATTACATTTTCACTCTATGATACATAACATCATGTAAAATCACAGTCTCCTATTGAACTATGTGGATGAATGTGTTAATAATCATTGGTTCTATTTTGATACATTTTATATTATGCAATAATGGTCCACTTAAGTTGCTCAAATTAATGTCCCAGCTGTAAACATGTGCCATCATCAGAGCTTCAACAATGCCCCTGTTGATGTAGTTGTGATTTATTTCGAGAATCTTGCACACCATTCCTTTGGACAACTTAAGTGCAATTTTTAGCACACATTTCAGCATTTGAATTAGTTTCATATGCAGGTCATTTCCATGGAATTTGCTATAAAATCAGGAAACTATTTTTGCACACATTTTTGGTGTTCTAAACTATACCTACATCAAAAGTAATTTTAGTGCCCCAAAAATATAGATTACTATGGTACCATAGTAATAAAGTGAGTAAAAACTTTGATGGAGACATCTAGAGTAAAATAGTCTTCAGTTCTGCAGCTTGTTGGAATAGCTAATTTAATAAATGTCTTAGTCTATCTAAATGTATAGCTCAAAAGACCTTTCACCAGTGGTTCCCAAACCTGGTCCTGGAGGCACCACAGCCAGTCAGGTTTTCAGGATAACTGTACTGAACATGCATGAGAGAGATTTGCATACAATGAAGGTAATATGCACGCCAATAATTCTCATACATACATATTCATTAAGGATATTCTGAAAACCCAATCTGTTGGTGCCCTCGAGGACTGCTAGTAAAGAGCAAAGCCTTATAATATAGAGAACCATTTCAACATTTATTTGTGCTGCACTTTTTTAAATACATATGTTCCCAGTTACATAAGTGAAACACTTAGCAGTACAGGAACATTTTTAGTTAGAGGATCCAAGCAAACCAGTCTCCTGCCCTGTCCCCAAGCTGTCTAGGTGTTGCTACAATGTCAGGCAAAATATTGGTAGGGCCATAGCCCTAATGGTTCACCTCATTCTTCTGCCTATGGGACACTGAAGAGTCCAGCCTGCAGAAAAGGCATGAAATACAATGGAATAATATCATACTACATTATATTTTTCAAAGGTAGATTCTGGAAGCCCAGCATTTACCCTTTATTTTCTAATAACTTTAGTTTTTACTCTCCTTCTGGGGTCTTATCCTCCACTTTCTCTTGCCTGCCATTGTTTAAGCTATTTCTCTTTTTTTATGCTCTCAAGCACCAAAGACATTTTTCATCCTTCTCCTTTCATTACTAGCATTTCTTGTGACACATTTTCTTAGTGAATACATCTTTCCTTCTTCTTCTTCTTCCCATTATCCCATTATCTCTTTCTTTCTTTCTTTTTTTCTTTCTTTTCTCTTGATGTCAGTAGATCCATACACATATTATTTTCTTACCTTCTACATTCCTTTTCCTTTTCATCCTCTATGTTTGGCCTTTTCTAACTCTTTTTATAATGCGAATTTCTCTTCCATATTTCATCTGTTATTTCTTTGCCCTAATCCTTTTTGCCATTCCTTTGATGTTGATCTATAGTCCAAGTATCAGAGATGGTAACCTTAGCAGTGGTTGCATCCACCTTTCTAAAATGATATGAGTGTAGAACATGGGATCATGTTCAGATAAAATCACTGTTGGACTGAAAAGTGAAAGTCTGCTTTGTGTGTCAAAATGTGCAAATATTTTAGGTTTTCTTTGAAGCATAGCAGACCTAATATTTTACTTTTTTTTTCAATAATACAGACCAGTCTACTGTTCTATAATTCTGTGCATTAACTATCTGCCCACTCTAACCATCTTGATTTCTCCATGCCTGCTATCCACCTTTGTCCTCAGTTGTTAGCTACTTCTTTTCTTATTGACGTAGTTCAGCTTTGTCTTGTTCTGTCTGTCCATTTTTCTCTCTGTAGAACAGACACAGTTCAGTGCTCTATGCCACTTGGAGTTATGATTTTCAATCATGCACACAAGCAAGCAGTCTTTGTATATTATTTTCTATAACAGACCACTCATTGTATTATATTCTTATAAATGATATCAAATGTGCATATATCCAGATTGCATTAAAGTAAAACTGACTCTAACCATTCTAACCATCTTGACTGTATGTGATTCTGATAAATCAGGGTCAGAAAACAGAGTAACTAGAACGTCTTAAAGTATATAATAGAAAGGAGACGGAATACTTTGTTATGTTCTAATTAATGTTTTGCTAAGTTGTGGTATTGAATAGATCAACAGTATATTCAGGCTGTAAGTTTTTTTCAGAATGTCTGTAAGAACCTTTCCTTAGCTTATTCTTGGCCCCCACAAAGTCTGCTGCTGGCCATTTAAGCTTTTCTAACAAGAGATAAGAGCTAGTGGCTGCTTGTCTCCAGTAGATAAAACCCAGGAAATTCTTGTTAAGTTCTACACCCTAAGTAATTAATCAACACTCATATTAAAAGCTTAAATGCCTTTGATGCCTGAAATATTAAGGCACAGCAAACAGTCTCTTAATCAAAGCTAAGCTGATATAAGAAAGAGAGAAAAATCAAGTGAATAAAGTTGTCTAGGCTATATTAATGATATCATTTAGCATTTAAAGGGTATGAAAATACTAAATGTATTGTGAGTTTTATACATGAATTGCACAACATTGCTAATGTCCTACAAAGCTTAACATTTAAACAGCTATGGTCATTGTTATTAGTCAATTACAAGTGTTCAATTGAGGGAAAAGGGGAGAGAGAGAGAACTTGAGAAAGGCAAGTAGAGTTGGTATTTAGGGGTCCTTGAAGAAAAGTTTTCTTTCCTCTCTGTGTAGACACTAAGGCACAGTCTTTTCTTAATATAATTAAAAAGTCATAGACACACCTGTGTATACACAGGTATCCACATACATCACTATAGTCATACACCAACATAGTCCACATATATGGTTATACCAGCCACAAGGCTATTTTATCACTAAACAGCTACACAGCTAGATCACAAACACAAGTACATGCAACACATATACATGCAATACAGAGACACTTGTGGAACAAGACACACACACACAAACACTCCCCTGGATTCTATAACCAAATTTGGGTACAGATCCCAGATCCCACAAACTAATTAGTTAATGTGCTATTAACAATCAATTATTGACTTTAATTGGCATAAATTAGGACTTAAGCCTATGCACTATTCTGCATGCCTAAATTGTCTCACATGCAATTCAAAAGGGTGTTTGGCCAGGGGAGGGGCATGGGTGGATCAAAGGCCTTGCCATTGCTTGTGTGCCAGAATCTACACCAGGTTTCAGCAAGCAAAGGTCCTCCTGCCCAAAGCTGGGTATGAGAATCCGCACTAGGCGCTATTCTATAAAGATCACGTAGTGCTAGCCAACCTTTATAGAATCAGCGCTAACCCCCAAATTCTATAGAGCGCACCTAGTGATCCATACCAAAATCAGCGTGGATTCAATAATGTGTGCAATTCAATTGTCTTAATAAACTAATGAGCAGGGATAATAGCACTTAACAAGCAATAATAAGCAGTAATTGGCACTGATTCAAATTTAGGCTCACAACCCGCTAAGCATATTCTGTAATGATGAGCACCAAACTTCTAACACACCTAGGCAAATGGGACATGGTTATGGGTGGGGAAGTGGGCATTTCGTGGGCATTCTGAAATTTACACATCTACTTATAGAATATGCCCAGAGCATCTAAATCTGCACACCAGGATTTATGCCACGTTTTCTTTGGTGTAAATGGATGCACGTACATTTAGGTGCTGAAATATCAACTAAGTATATTCTATAATCATCACCTAAATCTAGGTGCTGATTATAGAATATGCTTAGTTGGCAATGATTTCAGCAATTATTTTGTAGGCACCATATATAGAAAATCCCCCTTAGCGCAGATCTTAACAGTGCCTAGTTTGGGTTTCTTTTACTGAATGTGGCCCTATATACGTATATATAGACAGTTCTTCTAACCACAGTTTTTATTGACATAATTTTTGTGTTTGGTCCAAAGGTTTACAATTAAGCTTTCATGAACAAAATATTGTTCAACTGATTTTTTATTTTTTGTTGCTGAGGTAGATCCAAGAAAGTGGAATGCCATATGCTGGCTCAGGCAGCCTTACTGATCAGTCCCCAAATGCTACAGCAAGGTTAACTTCTTAGGGAAGGAAAAGGCTACACATTTTTTAAACTAAACTAGCTAATGGGGAAAGGTCCATATCTGTCTGCAATTTTAGTACACTTTTGACCTTCTTTTGCAAAAGCACAGAGATGTTAAAACACTTCCCATCCCTGGTGATAAAATCACTCTGTAAATAGAAAAGTGTGGGTTTATAGTCTGTAGTCACAGTGTGTCTACTCTGTTAGCTTCATCCTTTATTTGTCTGCTTAACTCTGCTAAAATAGGATTTATATTCTGTCAGTTACTGCACAGAGAAAGTAGCTCATGAAACTCTAGCTGAGTTCTTTCTTCACACCTTATCCTAGCACCATCAGAAAATCACAGACATTCCACAGGACCAGAATTTCAGTAGGAGCAGAAAGGAATTGAAGTTAAAGAACCTGCACCAATTGGATTATTCATATTGCTAACCTGCCTGTTTCTTGGTCCCTTGTTTCTTTTTCTTCTTCTGTTAGATTCATTTCTTTGTGTAATAATATTAATATATTGAATCATTTGATGAGAACTTTCAAAGTCATTTACCTGAGTAGATTGCCTGGTGAAATTTCTCCTCCTTAGAATGGCTAAATGTATGCTTAGGTATTCACATCTCATTCAAATTAAAAAAGAAGTATTCAGGGAGTGTGCAGGGTGGAAGATGGTGGGATTGGGGGGTTGGATTTTAAAGTGTATGTGTGCTGTTTTAGTGATGATCTGCTGCCTAGAGAAATAGCAGATGCACAATATGCTCACTATTTAAAGCACATTTTTGCAGCTGATTTTCAGAAGGAAAATACCTAGGTAGTTTCCCTTTGACAATTAGCCACAAAGCAAGTGCATACAAATGAGTGCACCCACTTTGCAGATAGGAAGATAATTAAAAACTGCTGTTTTGTGGCATTTTTGTGGAATAAAAATTAAGCATTTAATCATTCCATATCCTCATGTTTCTGAAAACCTCTTTCCTGTTGTTTGGGCAGTATTCAGACTTGACCTAGTCTCACTCACCAGCTGTTTGGGCCACATTCAGGCTTTACCCTGGATTCCCTAACTGGCTGTTTGGACAGTATTCAGGTTTTACCCTGGATTCCCTCATCAGCTGTTTGGGCAGTATACAGTGTTTACCATGAGTTCACTCCCTGGCTGTTTGGGCAGTTTTCAGGCTTTACCTTGGGTTCCCTCACCGGCTGTTTGTGCAGTGTTCAGACTTTATCCTGGGTGCCCTTGCCAGCCATTTGGGCATTGTTCAGGCTTCGCATGTGTTGGTATGACTTCTGCATGGTGTTTTGATAAATATGAGCCCTGTAGTATCCTCAGTTTACTTCAGTTCAGAATGGTAGGATAAAAAAAAAAAAGAGCTTTAAAAATCTTTGCCCCAGACCCTGCCCTGGCTTCAACTGAGCTGAAAAGAGAAGGAGCAACTGCCATGTTAAAAATAAATGAAAGGAGCTTGTTTTATGAGATGTGCATGTGTGTGCATCTGTATTGGACATATATGGGTGGATAAAAAAAAAATCCAGCCTGGCCAGAGCACTGAAAATTTGGTGTGTTAATACGTATACCAACACAGAGTAAAATAATAATAAAAGTTAGTTTTATACAGTGGATTTATGCTAGCAAAAAAGCTGCTGGTACTAAAATTCCAGGCTATCTTTCAGGGGAGGAGTGATCACTTAAGGATCTACCCCACAATAGCTAGGCTCCCTGCAACAAGCCACAGACTATATGAAAAGGCAGCACTGAGGTGCAGAGCCTGAGCTCTTTCATTAATACTTAGGAGAAATTGGATCAATTTTAGCATGCAATGGAAAAGGTGTGAGTACTCAGAACCCCAGAGTGTCCCCTGAAAAAAAAAAGTCCTGGCTTTATGGTCTTCAGTTAGGAACTGGGCCACAGTTCTGCAAAATTATTACACATCAAAGCAGTGGCGTAGCCAAGGGTGAGCCTGGGTGGGCCCAGGCCCACCTATCTTGGGCTCAGGCCTACCCAGTAGCAGCACACCTATGAAGTGTCTGGCAGGGATTCCCAAGCCCCACCAGCCGAAAATTCCTGTCCTTCCTGCATACCAGTCTTCCCTCTGATGTATTCCCGCCTATGCGGAAACAGGAAGTTGCACCAGAGGGAAGGCTGTGGAGCCAACATGAGCAGTGTGTATTATTTGCTGCTTGCTGCCAGTGAAAATCTGCTATTTAATAAGTATGGGGGGAGGGGGATGTTTGAGAGACCATATGGCATGCAGGCGAGAGAGGGAGAGACCAAATCACTTGTGGAACAGGGCGGAGTTCTTCTGCCCACCCATCTTGGGCCCAGGCCCACCAAAAGTTGGGTGTCTGGCTACGCCCCTGCATCAAAGCTGCAGGAAATTGAATGTTTGGGAAAGGATTCTAAATTGTTCAAGCCTAAGGACTTAGAAGACTGGGTTTACCAAAATTAAATCACAGAATCAGTGGAAGGGATCACAAGAAACATGGCCAGTCACCTCCTCCTCCACATAAACCTCTTTGCTTCTTGTCCTTTGGGGGTCTTCACTCTTCATTCCATGGGGCAGCTACAGGCAGGGCAGGACCTGTGAGTCTGTGCACATTCTAAGTCCCATTTGCTCCTCCTAGGTGGGCTTTTTGTTAGAGTGGAAATCTATTGAGGGTATCACATACTGACTCTCAGTCCTTGTACTGACTGCTCCTGTTGCTGCTATCACTTTGGGGTGGGGGTGGGGGGTCAATGCAAAAAGGCTCCTGAAAGAACCACATGCAAATGGCTGAGTGTGTAGTTTCTACCGTGAGCTGAAAACTGCGCCATGCAGAAAGCTATTGACATGCACGTCTTATGTGTGCAGAACTTGAGCAGTAATTGGGGGAATGCCTACCAGATGCACAAAGGTTCAGCAGTAAGTGCAGCTTCTTGAACACATGTCTCAGGAAAACAAAAGTTACCAGCACACGTCTGTGGCTATTGTACACATAAATATTAGCCTCACCCAAATATTTTGCACACAGCATTTTTGTGAGGCTGATTGATATATATGCACAGAACAATAGTCACGGAATACTGGCATATTCAATTTTGTTCAGAGATGCACATATTTTGACTGTTGCCTCCTGTGTGTTTAATGCTGTTCTGGCTTGTGAAAAAAAAAAAGAAAAAAGGCATTTAAATTTCAAAGTTCTCTTGAGCGACCCTTCTGTGCTGGACCTGGATCTGGACCTGGTAAAAAGTTTTTCACATAAAGTACACATCAAATGTGTACTTCTGTGAATTGCCGCAGAATGTTTAATGGTATCATTACCATACATTTTAATAGAATGTGTGGCCATGTCTTGTGTGTAAGTTAACACCTGGGTTTCAACCCCTCTCTGCATTTCTTGGCCAGTATGCATTCAACCCATGGTAACTGCGTAATTAGGTTTCTGCAACAGCCTCTGGATGAATGGAAAGGTAGAAGCAGGTGGAAATAAGGTGGGAAAGGCTGGCGAAAAAATTCTGGTGTTTTCTTTAGAGTATCATATATAGGCATTTGAATTTTCAGGTGTTAAAATTAGGTCAAATGTCAAGTAATGCTGCTGTAGGTTGTTTTCTTTCTTTTTTTTTTCTTTTGCCTGAAAAGGAA
This sequence comes from Microcaecilia unicolor, assembly GCF_901765095.1. Taxonomy (NCBI): domain Eukaryota; kingdom Metazoa; phylum Chordata; class Amphibia; order Gymnophiona; family Siphonopidae; genus Microcaecilia; species Microcaecilia unicolor. The sequence goes on from NC_044036.1 coordinate 257,986,085, forward strand.
ATCTGGCCATGCGCTACCCAACAAGTGATAGTTGGCATTTCCTGTTCAGCTGGATCTGCAATAAAAAGCAAGAGAAAAGATACAGATAGCCAACACTGGGAAAGGACCGACATTATGTCCAAAGAAGAAAGGGATAAGAAAATGACTTCATGGTCATTCATAACTCAGTAGAACAAGAAAGCTCATATAAAAATGAGTGAGATTCTTGCACATTTCTAGCTGTAGTTTGATATATAAAAACAAAGTGCTGGATTTTGTATCCATGTAAACCATTGTTATTTTATAGTGAGAAAATGGAATGAGTGCTCTGCAAATGAAGCTTAAACTAATAAACCCTTTCAATTCTACATTGCCTAAGGAAAAGAATGCAAATATAGAAATGATGACTCTTGTTCGCCACCTTGTAGGAAGATGAAGAAGTTGATATCTGTGCCATTTAAATACATTCAATTTGATTGGTTTGCATAGATTATGATGTCAGAAAGGACCTTTAAAATGCATTCAGTACATACACCAATCAGATATCAGGGTGTGTGACTTTATGCATCTTTCTGGCTCTTTACAATAAAACTGCTGCTAGGAGCACATGAGAATTTCAGGAGAACAGTTAAAAAAGTTAAACATAAATGTAATTGCCTTTGTTAATTGAAATGATTGTAGACTATACATGTAAAATCTGATGCATATTGTTCTAGATGTTAAATGTCATTCTGACAAATTCCAAATTGAAGAAAAAGTAAATGATTAGACAAGAATAACTTTAATGCTGTGTTTAAATACAGAGCAAAACTCTGCAGGGAAACTGTGGGGCGTGCTCTGAGGCCCAATGCTCAGAAGCAAATGCGGGCACTAGAGGCCATTAGTGCTAGACTAGTGCCTGCATGTGCTAACGCAGAATGCTCAGAGCTGACGAGTAAGTGAACCAATGAGCTTGCCGACGCTCAGTGCAATGAGCATGCAAATGCATGCTGATAAGGTAATTCCCTATTCCTCTCCAATGCACAGAGGACAGCATGCCAAACAAGGGCACTCTCCCCACTGCAAAACCTCCTTTATCCCCTCCTCCCAGTGTACAACTTCACTTTGGCTCGGACACAAGATTTCGCCTGGCATCTGTTCAACCGCTCACAATCAATCAGCTGCTTCCCAAATTAAAGGAATTAGCGGGGCTCCAGAAAAAGGAGGACACATTGATCCAATCCGGGTTTTGCTTCCATTGAAAGCAATGGAAGTAAAACCCAGACTAGGTCATTCTGTCCTCCTTTTCTGGAGCTATATGTTAACTCTAAGCGGAGCAGCAACTGGAGCAGCATGAGCCCTGTGTGGCGGCAGATCTGCAGCTATAATCAGTCTTCCCTCACTGCCTGGTCTCCCATTAGCCCCTGCATGGTTAGAGGAGGTTATACCTTCTAGTCAAGTAAGAGTTTGAAACAGGGCCACTGGGGGCGGTGGGGTTCAGGGGAGCAAGATTCCACCAGCCAGACCTCCAAGGAGGGCCAGGTGCCAGCGATTAAAAGAAACTGCTCTACCAGCCACAGGTCATTCTTCATGCCAGGTCCTGCCTATGCGGAAACAGGAAGTTACTTCACAGGATGCGAGATGCGTCAGGAAGAAGGACCTGTAGCTGGGAGAGCACTCTCACATCCACTGCTGCAGGAGGGGAGTGGCACAGAGCAGTAGGGGGTGCAGCAACAGCAGGAAGCAGCAGCAGCGGCGGCGGCAGTGGGGAGAAGCAGTGGAGCCAGTGGTGTGGGGAGGAGGCAGCAATGGGGAGGCAGCAGCGGGGCCTTGAAGATTTTTTGCCCTGAGCAGTGGCGTAGCCAGATCTAACATTTTGGGTGGGCCCAGAGCTAATATGGGTGGGCACTGTGTATATAGGTATGAGTAGTGTTTCTTGCTACAAAATAATGCATTAGAATGCACTTGATGATGGATTTCTAAGTAGTACACCCAGCATCAACATACAGAAAAAACGATATTTTAAAATATAGTTACACTATCCCACATCTTAAACTTGACCAGGCGTAAGTCTACTATAATGGCAAACATCTCAACACACATGACAGGATCCTACAGTATAATTTCAGAAATGATATTCTTCAAACTTTGCTTCCCTACCCCTCCATCCAACCCTGTAACCCGGCATAAGACCTACTCTTCTCTACCCTACCTCCCCCACCCATAGCCCAGCATCAGCCCTTCCCTTCCCCATCATCCATCCCATAGCTATGCATCAGCCCCACCCTAACCCCCACCCCTCCCCATAGTCTGGCATCTCCCCCCCCCCCCCCCCCCCCCCGCCACCCCGAAGCACACCAGCATTAAATATAAAACATTTTTTTTAATGTCCTGGGCACTGCAGAGGCCACCCCCACCTGGAAAACTGTCTACATTAAATAAAAAACATTTTAAACCTGGGCACTGCAGAGAACCATCCCCACTCCAAAACCCAACACTATTGGGGGGGGGGGGGGGGGTCTTCACTGCCTAGGGAAAAAAGATGAAATGTACCTTTTTTTCTCCTAGGCAGTGAAGAGCTCACCACCAACATTACACTCACACCCCCCCCCCCCCCACCATTCAGACAAAAACTGAAATGGAGACCCCTCTTTTCTCCACCCAAGAAAGCCAGTCTCTAAAAGCAGGGCAATAACAGACATTTTTTTTTCTTCTATACTCTGCAAAGTACAAAACTAATTTTTTTTTTACGAAATGTACAATTCACAAAGCAGGCAAATCTCAATCTTAAAAAAAATATATTAAATAAAAATAATTATTTTCTTTTCTACCTTTGTTGTCTGAGCACTTTATTTTTCTGATTGGGCTGGTCCCACTCTCTTCCACTTTCCATGTGTCAGTCTTCTAAATTATTTTCCATTTCTTCTCTTTCCTTTTGTCGTCTTCTTTTCCCATTCAATCACCAAGTCCCACTCATCTTCTGCTCTGTTCCCCTTCCCCCCACACCCCTAGCCACATCCATCTTCTGCACCTTCTCCCTCCCTCCACCCATACCTTCTAGTCTCATCCATCTTCTGCTCACTCTCTCTCCTCCACATAGTTCCATTCATCTTCTGCTCACTCTCCCTTCCCTCACACCCCCCAGTCCCATCCATCTTCTGCTCCTTCTCCATCTCTCTCTTACTCTCTCCCCAGTGGTTTCATTTTTTTAACCCTTTGCTGGCTGGTCTCGCCCCCGTCTCTCTCGCTCTCCTTCCAGCAACCCCCCCCCCCCCGCCACAGTACTGGAGTCTTCCAGTTCTTTCTCTCCCTCCAGCCCCATGCCACCCGGTATCATCCCCTCCCCCTAGTCTTCCAATCCCTCAAGTCGCCAGCAGCTTCACCGAGAAAGCAGTGCAAACACTGCTTTAGACCTCTCCCTAGAAGCCCTTCTCTCTCCTACAACTTCCCGCCTACTCGGGAACAGGAAGTTGAAGGAGAAAGAAAGGCTTATGGGGGCAGGTCTAAAGCAGCGTGTATACTGCTTTCTCACTGACGCTATTGACGGATCGGGGGATTGGAGGACTCGGGGGGGGGGGGAAGGGCGGGAGCGATACCTGGTGCCGCGATGCTGGAAGGAGAGAAAGACGGATGCATTCTGGAGAGCTGCTCTTTCCTGTCGGCTGCCTAAAAGCACGTGGCTATGGCAGAACTCATAGGCTGGCTTTGCACTGATTGGAGGAGCAGGGAAAACTGGGTGGGCCTAAACTGAGATTGGGTGGGCCTGGGCCCACCCAGGCCCACCCGCAGCTACACCCCTGGCCCTGAGCCCAACTTTGTCTCTTGGTAGCCCTGGTTGGAAACTGACTCCTCTTCCTTTTACTTCCCTCCTTCCCTCTGGCATTCTGGGTATGCCCTTAAGAGCTGTGCTTAATGCACAACTCTTGAGCACGTGTGCCAGACACTATCCCCCTGACAATTTCCTTAATGCTCAACGCTATGAGCGCACCTATATACACTGAGCATTAGGGAGTTGTGCTGGCACACTGTTCCTGTGCTATTTCTCCGGCATTGTTCAGCACTGCGCCAGAGTTTTGAGCATCTGCCCCTGATTTCTTTGAGTGTTGACTTTATCTACATAGCAAGTAACAGCAATCCCAATGAGTTAATAGGATTATCTTAAACTGAAACTGCTTAACACAGCAAAATGATCTATTTTCAACCATAAAAGGTCATCCAAGGCTGAGTTTAATGGAGCTGAATTCTTTACATAAATAAATAAATAAAAGAGCAGCAGAGGCCATTCTGATTGAACAAACTTTTCATCTGAAGGCCCTGATTACCAGACCATAGCATCTCTCTCCCCCTTTCTCTGGCTGCTTAACCAGAACAATCAGACTAGCATACAACAAATGTGAAGAAAGCTACTATTAAGAAAGGAGAGTAATGTTTTTTTTCCTAATCAAATTGTGTTTGTGTTAAGTCTTTTTTTAATCTCCCTTTCACTGAGATTCTTCAACATATTAAAATTTACAAGTGAATAGAGTGAACATTACGTTCATACCAGAATTCCCCAGAGTATGCCCTTTGTTGTGTATATCATGGTTCTACTTACTTTTGTTGTTCCCATTTAATTATCTCCTTTGTTACATAACATTTGTTTTATTTTTTAAATATTTGCATTGAGCATGTTTATGAGGACTAGTCTAGAGTTCCTTTTACTAAGCTGCATTAAGCACTAGCATGTACTTACCACAACTTAAAAGGGCTTACCATGAGGTGTGCTGAGATAAATCTGAAATCCTCATGCGCAAACCATGCGCCAAAATTTTAACATTTTTTGGAGAAGGGGGCATGTCTAAAGTTACCCACCAGCTGGTTTTAAACCAGCCTGGCTGTTTTTGTGAAGGCCAAGCCAGCTGCTGGCAGACCCTTAAAACCGGCACCCAGAAAGATGGTTTTTTTTTGGCTGGTTCAGACTCCTTGCCCCACGATCCGGCACTTCTTCCCCCCCCCTTCCCTCCTGTGGGTCCGGCAGCCCTCCCTTCCTCCCTTCCCCCCACCTCCAGCTCCAGTGGCACACTTCCCAGTCCTGCAAAATCATTGAATCGCAGGCAGTACTAAAGATGCGCTGCTTCTGGCTGCCCTGCTGCTTTTCTCTGTTTGGTCCTGCTCACAGAAAGTTGCATCAAAAAAGGTGGATCAAGCAGAGAGAAACACCAGGGCAGCTGGAAGCAGAGGACCAGGAGTGAGGAAACAGTGCCACTGGAGCTGGAGGTGGGATGTAATGGAGGAAGGGAGGACTGCTGGACCCACAGGAGGAAGGGAGGGGGCAGGTGCCGGATACATGGTGGAGGAGAGAGAGCTGCCAGTCCCAGGGAACATTGGTGGGGTGAGGAAACGAGACCCAACTCATGGGATTGGGGGGGGGGGGGTAGAAGGAGAGATGCCAGACACTTTCAGGGAGCGGAGATGCCAGACCCACAGGATGGGGAGAGAGTGAGAGGCCACCCCCCTTAGGGAGTAGAGATACCAGACCGGGAGGTGAGGTGAGGAGGGAAGAAAGGGGAAGAGATGCTGAACTTGAGGGGGGGGGGGGGGGGAGTGGAGGAAACAAAGTGAGAAAGCAGATTGTACAGGGAAAGAGATGCTGGACTGCTGGATCATGGTGGGGGAAGTGAGGATTAGAGGGAAAAGAGAGATAGACAGACTCTATGGGGGGGGGGAGGAAGCTGGACCAATGGAGGGAGGGAGAGAGAGAGAAAGATCCTGGATTGCAAGGATAGGTAAGAGAGAGAGAGGGAGAGATGCTGGCCACAGGGTGGGGAGTGCCTTAGGAGGGGAGGAGAGAGGGGATGGGACAGGGACACAGAGAAAAAATGCTAGGCATGGAGGGAGCCTAGGGACAGGGACACGGAGGTGAAATGCTGTTGCTGGACATAGGGTGGGGGATAGAGACACTGAGAAGGTAGATGAGGATCATGGGAGGAGGACAACAAGAGGACACAGAGGATAGGACAGATAAGGGTCGTAGAGGGAAGATGGGTGGTGGACATAGAGCAAGAAGACATGTCAAATGGACAGAAGACCCTGCAAGAGAATTAGAGAAAAAGATAGAGAAAAATAGAGGAGAGACACTGGGACTAAAGCAAGTGGAGAAAGAAAATTCTCAGAAAATAAAAATATATTGTATTCTGAATTTAGTAATTGGAATGTGTCAGCTTTGGCAAATGTTCTTCTCTGATATCTTGCATTTCAGTTTCTATTTCTCTACTACTAATAAAAAAGGCCCATTTTTGTAGGCAAGGAAACGGGCCTTAGGCTGGCAATTCCCCCCCTCCCCCCGTGCTACGGCCCCTTGAACCCCCCCTTCCGCGAACCTGTCGTTCCCCCCCGTGCCAGCGAAAACTGCCGCCGCCATTGTTGTGCTACCTTCCTTTCCCGTAGGTTCCTCAATCATCTTCTTAGAAAGTTTAACTCCGTGCGTCTGATGTCAGACGCACGCGTGTGTCTGACGTCAGACGCAAGGAGTTAAACTTTCTAAGAAGATGATTGAGGAACCCACCCGAAGGTAGTGCACAACAGCGGCGGGAGGGGGGTGCGGTTTTCGGCGTTCCGGGGGGGGGGAATCGACAGGTTCGCGGGAGGGGGTGGGTTTCGAGGGGGCCATAGCGCGGGGGGGGGGGGTGACAGCTGATTCTGAGGCAGTAGGAGGAGTAGGGAAACACGTGTACTCCTCCCCTTGCCTTGGAATCAGCTGTGTTGACGTCAGTGACGTCCGTGCGTGTCTGCCTCGCAGACCACTTGCAGCCAGGGAGCCAAGGTCCCAAGCATAGAATGTTGGAGGTGAGAATTATTATATAGGATTGCTGTACATGCAGAGTCTGACTTCTTGAGGTTTCCAGTTCATTTTGTTTGCTTTCATATCTCTATTACTGATGCGTGGTCCCTTCTGTCATGTTTTGTGCATATGACCAAGGTGTAGTATTCTGTTAGGATGTATCTGTGAGGTATTCTGCTAACATTTAGTTTCTAGGTAGGAAGCTGTAGCAGTCTGATTTTCCATTAAGGACTATATTGGTATTCTACGGTGTTCCCTTTTCATAGATAGTGTTGTTGCTATTTGAGTCCTGGATGTTAGTGCTGCGTTATTATGCCAGGTTTTCTATATGTGTTGCAACATTTGGTTACTGGAGCTTTGTTTCTCTTATGTCAAGTTTGTAAAATAATCATAGAACATACATACACGTGACAGTTTTTTGTTCTGAGATAGCAACCCTAGTGCGGACAGTGTGGGGGGAGGGGGAGAAGGGTACAATAGTGGGTGTGGCAAGAGGCTAGGGGTGGGGCATGGGGCAGGGCAGGTGTTGGGTTTTTCTCTGGCAAAAAGTTGGCAACCCTAGGCATGTCTGGGGATGGAGAGAGACCCTTTCTGTGCTAATCTGTTAGTGCAGTTACATTGCCACACACTAACTGATTAGCACAGGATTACCGCATGAGCTTTTACCGCCTACGAAATAGGTGTCGGTAAGGGCTCAGAAGCACATTTTTGTTAATGGCCACATGCTAATGCCAACATTAGTGCATGGCCCTAAATTTGGAAAATGAAAATATTTGCTTTTTCTGGCTGCGGTAGAAATGGCCTTAGCACATGGGAAAGAACCATGCAAGGGTGCACTGAGGCCACTTTTTATCACAGCTTTGTAAAAGGACCCCTAAGTGGTTAGAGCACTAGGCTGATAACCAGGGAACCCTAGTTCAAATCTCACTGCTGCTTTTTGTGATCTTGGGCAAGTCACTTAGGGGCCCTTTTACAAAGGCATGTTGGCTCTATGCATGTGCAGCCCACACCAAAATGAGACTATTGCCAGGCTAGCACACCCTCTAGTGGTAATTTTGAATTTGGCGTGCACCCATACCGCCAGAACAAATTTTTTTTAAAATTTCCTACCGCGCATGGCATTTCCTGCGCTAATCGGCAGTTGGCGCACACTTACCGGTCACTGTGCATATAGCGCATAAGCCCTTACTGCTAGATCAGTGGGTGGCATTAAGGGCTCAGGCTGTAAATAGGCGCACGCTGGTTTAAATTTTACCTCAGGCCTTTTTCCTGGCCCAATTAAAAAAAAAGCCCTTTTTATCAACTGGCACGATGCGTGCCAAAACCAGGCACCCACACTACCACAGGCTGCTTTTTGCTGCATTTTAGTAAAAGGACCCCTTAATTCTCCAATGCCTCAGATAAAAAGATGAAAGTTAATTCTATAAATTGTTGAATTCTATAAATTACACCTATATAATCATTGCAGAAAAAAATGCTTAAGCACTATTTTATAAGCCACGCCTAAAGTTAGGTGAGGTGTATAGAATAGCACTTAAGTACAGAGGTCATGCATAAATTTAGGTGCATCCATTTGCACCAACAAAAATGTGGTGCAACTACCCCATCTAAATTTAAACGTGAGACCTTCTTATTCTATAATAGTGAATGGAATTCCTTATTCTATAATAGTGCATGGAACTGCAATCCATGCCCGCGCTCTGCACCAAAATGCCCATGACCCTACCTTCCCATTTCCATGCTCCCTTTTCCAAGCCTCACGTAAAATTTAGGCGCGGATCACACACCTAAATTTATGCACATACATTGTTAATTGATTTAAATTAGTGCCAATAATTGCTTTTTAAAAAGCCAATTATTGGCACTAATTGGCTCATTATTCGATTAAATGGCACATGCAAATAGGGCACATACTGTACCCAAATTTGCATGCACAATTTTTGGTGACTTTCATAGAATGTTGGGGCAATTGTACACATAAGTTACAGAATAATAGCATTTACATTACATTACAATATACTTCTATACGACTGATACCTTCAGGTTCTTAGCAGTTTACAACAATTAAAAAACCAAGACAGTCTCTTGTGAGCCGATGATCAGAAGTAAAGACGGGCGCTAGAGGCCAATAGAGCCATACTAGCTCCTATGTTTGCTCCCTCCCAATGATCAGAGCCGGTGAGCATGTGTAATAACATGCTTGCCAGCTCTGAATGCTAATTGCATGCAAATGCATGCAAACAAGGGTCTCCCGCATTCATCCATCATGATCAGCGGGCAGCATGCCAAACAAGGGCGCTGCTACCACTGCAAACCTTATGCCAGCTAGGAGCTGGCAGGGTTTGCTAGAGAGGGAGGAATGAGGGAGACCCACTGAAGAGGTTTGACAGGTCCAGGATTTTCTCCCAGACCTGTCAAACCTAAGCCCGCCCCCACCAAAACACAAGACCTGGAGGTCCCCCACCTCCAGGTCCCCCACCCCCCAAAGCACAAAAACTCTGGTGGTCCAGTGGGACCGATAGCTTCCTCCCACTTCATCCCACCCCACCCCACTGAACAAAAACGACCTGGTGGTCCAGTGGGACCACTATCTATCCGCCCCCTCACCCCGGCAGCCTACCTCTCCATAGTCATAGTAGTGGGAGAAAGGAGGGACTAGCACTCCCTCCTCTTTGGGTGCCTTCCCAAAATGGTCGGCGTCCCACCCTGTCCAGTCCACAAGACCTCCAGATCTTGTGTTTGGGGGGGGGGGGGGGGGGGTTGGCTTAGGTTTGACAGGTCCAAGAGAAAATCCCGCACCAGTCAAACCTCTTCTGCTGTTTGACAGATCTGGGCTTTTGATAGCCCGGATCTGTCGAACAATTTTTGCGGGAGGACTGTGCCTTGGGCTCATGCCCAGGCACAGCCCTCCTGCAGAAGTACCCCTATGATCAGAGAAGTACCCCATGATCAGAGCTAATAGCGCACACAAATTTGCATGCTATTAGCTTTGATCATAGGGGCGTTATGGACCCACGCTGTTCCAGCGCTATTTTTAGAAGCGGGGCTTCTGATCATCGGTCCAATGGAAAACAAAAAATAGAGAATCTTATTCAAGAACTAGTGTTAACAAACATCTTAAAAAGATAGGTCTTTACATTTTTCTTGAATAAGAAAAAAAAATAACTGAGCAGCAAAACACATTTCTTTTTCTTTTTTTTAATTGCTTTAATTATATTACACAAGTAGTAACTTGTTACATGCAACACAGGGAAATAATACAAATTCAATATGTCTTCACATACAAGGAAAAAAGATAAAACTTTTTAACATCATTTTTGTTTCGTATTTAACCCTTCCTTAGACCACTAACTTGGGGAGTGACCAATTTTCTCAAGGAAATCAAAGTAGTATACTATAAACAAGAAAGGCTCAGCCCGGCCACCGCTAAATTCTATACAGCCTATTTGACAGTTGTTAATTCTCCTGACACCCTCTTCAGGTCTATGAAAGGTGATCCGGTACAAAAAAAAACATATTTAATTCCCAAATATTTCACTATGCATTTACAAGAATAGGCTAAAAAGAAAGTAGCAGTTGAAACTAGTGTTGTTGTTTCCTGAGTTGGTTTTGTAACTGCAAAGGACTGAAATACAAAACAACTTACGCATCCGGCTTCTCCTACAAAAGCGCATAACTATGGAATAGGCTCCCAAAAGTTGTGAAAACAATCCACAACCACTTGAACTTCAGGAAATCACTAAAAACCAACCTCTTCAAAAAGGCCTACCCCAACGACCACACGTAACCCTCTTCACCTACCAACACAGCATGACTTTGATCGAACAGGACAACACGCAATCTTCATCCATTCCGAAGGCGACGAAACAGTGTGATAAGGCAGTGGCCATAGCGAGATGGTTGCTAGGCTGTATAGAGAGAGGTGTGACCAGCAAAAGAAAAGAGGTTTTAATGCCCCTGTATAAGTCATTGGTGAGGCCCCACCTGGAGTATTGTGTTCAGTTTTGGAGGTCATACCTTGCTAAGGATGTAAAAAGAATTGAAGCGGTGCAAAGAAAAGCTACGAGAATGGTATAGGATTTGCGTTACAAAACATATGAAGAGAGACTTGCTGACCTGAACATGTATACCCTGGAGGAAAGGAGAAACAGGGGTGATATGATACAGACGTTCAAATATTTGAAAGGTATTAATCCGCAAATGAACCTTTTCCGTAGATGGGAAGGCGGTAGAACTAGAGGACATGATATGAGATTGAAGGGGGGCAGACTCAAGAAAAATGTCAGGAAGTATTTTTTCACGGAGAGAGTGGTAGATACTTGGAATGCTCTCCCGCAGGAGGTGGTGGAGATGAAAACAGTAGCGGAATTCAAGCATGCGTGGGATAAACATAAAGGAATCCTGTTCAGAAGGAATGGATCCTCAGAAGCTTAGCCGAGATTGGGAGGCGGGGCTAGTGCTGGGCAAGACTTCTATGGTCTATGCCCTGAAAATAGGAGATACAAATCAAGGTAAGGTATACACAAAAAGTAGCCCATATGAGTTTATATTGTTGGGCAGACTGGATGGACCGTGCAGGTCTTTTTCTGCCGTCATCTACTATGTTACTATGTTGTACCTCATACGATCACTATACAACTTTGTATTTGTTATCCACCGACTGGGCAAATGCCTTTGACGGTACTATGTAAGCCACATTGAGCCTGCAAATAGGTGGGAAAATGTGGGGTACAATGCAATAAATAAATAAATAAATAAATAAATAAATAAATAAATAAATAACAGAGAAGTATAGTCTCTCAATTGCCTGCCAGAGGGTGTCAAGAGTTACCACCACAGGAGGTTCAATACACCCTTCTTATCCAACATCTCAACTACCACAGCTGGTCGCTCTGATGAGGAGCCGTGACCACAGGGCCCAGTTCCAGCGCCTTCCACGTTCTTGGTACCCGTCATCTCCACCCACGACTCAGCGGGACATGGTAGTATCTCGGCTTCCGGGGGGGATAACATTGTTTCATGATCCAGGGGTGTTGAGGTTCCTCCCTCGGCACACGCAGTAGAATTTCTCCCGGTTGTAATCCGTGGGCACCGTGGTGCAAAGCTGTCGAGGGTTTGCTGCTTCGGGGAGGACGTAAGTGCTGGTAACGGTAAGGTCCTTATAATCCCCTTTCTTTTGGTATGGGGCATAGTGGCAGAGGTAATCAATTCAGGAATCTTCAGCAAACCTTCCTAAATAGCCTCACTCCTCTCAGCATGCCGGTGCAATCTTGCAAAATACATTTTAAAATCACTCCAGGAACTTGATGCTTGAACTGCAAGAAGTGACAATATTCAGTACGGTAACTGGGTAAGTAAAAAGATAAAGTTAGGATAGCATAAATACTGTCCTAACTTAATCTGCCAAGCTTCCCAGGCACCAGTCTGAATCAATGGCGCAGTGAGGTGGGGTGCAAGGGGAGTGACTGCTCCCCCAAACAAACTTCGGATGGCATTGGTGCCTATTTTTCAGGTGGTCTGTCGTACCTGTGCAGTGCGTGCTTGTGCCTCTCTGCTCCCCCTGGCATCATAATCTGGCTACGCCTTCTGATCTGAATGTCAGTCAGTGCCTGGTAACTTTTGGGTTGCTGCACTGACTCTAGATATGCAATGCCAGTGGCTGAATATCCCTTGCATTGAATATCAAGGCTTAATTCAGCCTGCAGCTGCTAAGTGGCTTAAAAATTGTTAACTACTGATGGCTAAATATTGACCCCCCCCCCCCCCATGAGTTGTGGTAGAAATGAGTCCGATGTGTTTTGAAGGCTTTTTGTTCAGATGGTTCTCACTGCAGCCTCAGAGAGCACTGCTTAACTCCTGCTAAGAAAGCTCACAAATTCCATTCACACAGAAGACTTAAATCTTTTATGGGCCCAAGCTTTATTGAAATTAAAGAATTCATTAGTTAGATTAATTATATGCATGGTTAATATATTACCAGCACTGTTTTTCCAAGAAGAGTTAATATTTCTAATAAATTACCTACATTCTTTTGTTAAGCAGATTGTTTAGAGCATAATTTTCAAGTTATACATATTTAAATTAACCATAGCATAACGAGTATAATGTACTCTGATGTATGATCTTTGGCAGATGGTGAGAGTTAAAACAGTGACAGAATTCAGAAAAGACATGGTATTAACACAGAGGATCCCTATAAAGGAAGAGTATGGAATAAACATATACAACATTTGCACTCAAGCAAAACTTACTTAAATGACTATGCCTTTCTTGTGTGAAAGAGGGGGGTAACTTGCATGGAGTGGCTGTTGCAACCCAAAAACAAAAGAGGGAGGGAGGAAACCTGCACAGAGTGGCAGATACAATCCTTTCTACTTTTCTGGGCAGACTGGATGGGTCATGCTTGTCTTTATTACATACTTTCTTTGGATCAAATCCTTTTTGTAACACACAACGTGCTGGTCTTGGAATGGGACAGCTGTACACTAGCACAAACCTGTGTTGAGGAAATGGAATACTGACACAGTAGCTTTGTCTGATTTATACTCAGAAGCCCTCTGTTGGCCATATTTGGAAACACAGCAACTTTGTTTTTCAGAGCTGGCACATATCACATACATGCAGGCAACCCTTTTCCGTTCTTTCTCTTGTTAAGGGCCATATTGCTTGGAATTCATCCTGGGTAGATTGGGATTTGGGTTAACACATACTTGCTCTCTCCTAAGGGTAGTATTTATTGCCGTTGTCTACAAATATCCAGTTCAGGTTGTACTCTCTTCAGGAACTGAATCCAAAATCAATTGTAAGTCACCCTAGAGGTCCAGTTCAGGTCCCTTTCTTTTCAGAGTCAACGGGGAGTGTACACACATGTGTGAATCTCTTCTGTCTTTGTGTCCCATGTGTTACAGAGGTCATTAAGCACAGAGAATGAAGGCAAGGGATATACTTTAGAGCTTATTTGTAACCAACTGCAGAGTTCCACAAAGACACAATCACTAATTACACTGCCCCTGGCTGGGACATTCTGGCACCATTACCATTATCCAATGTAAAAATAGAAACTGCTGAGAAAGAGAGAGAGAGAGAAAGAGAGAAAAGGAAAGAGTCAGACAGGGGACAGAGAGAGATGGGTAGGCAAAGAGACAGTGAGGGGTGAAAAACAAATGTAAACCGAATAAAGAATGGTAGAAAAGAGTGAAGGGTGGAAGAAGGTGGAAAAGAAAAAGAAGGTGAGGGAGTGTTGTAGACAATAAGGCCCAGATGCACTAAACGTTTTTCATCGTTAAATGAGCCCTTAAGGAAGAATTTCCTATCCTTTCCATGCACTAAAGCCTATTTTTCGACGGTAGTAGCAGCTAACGAAACTGGAATGCAAATGAGAAACTACCATTGAAATGTAGACAATTCGGAATGCACTAACCATACCGACGATAGCAACGATTCACTTACCACCAGAAATTTAACGTCAGCTCAGACCTGTCGTTAAAGCCTGAGCTGTCATCTCCCCACTGCCCCCTGCACGATGAAAAACCAAATTGCTGGCATGTTTTAAAAGAAAAATGACTCCCTGCTTCCCTGTGCCTAAAATAAAAAAGGAAACTAAATTAAAAAAGGATCGGGAGGGGGCAAGGCGCTCATCAGCAGCATCCTGTATGGACGGCCTGGCCTTGCCTTGCTTGCCCCCCCCTTCCCCCCCCCCCCGAAGTCCCCGCTGCTCCCCGCTGCTCCGTTAATGAAATAAAAGCTTTTAAAAATGAAACCTTTGCAGTTGCTGGGCTCCCCCTCCCTTCCTGTGTCTCTCTTCTTTAGTCGGCAATGCTCCGCCTCCTGCCCTCCTCCACCTCCGTGCCCCGCCCCCCCAATTCGTCCCCGCTGCTCCCCCCCCCCACTGGACCCCCCCTCCACCACAATGGCCGGTGCAGCGCCTCTCACCTATGTTTGAAGGCGCTGCACAGGATGGATCAGCTATTCTTTAGCTCTTCTGTCTCCTCCGATGTCTCCTTTTTCTTCCTGTGTCCGCCCTCCTCTGACGTCAGTTATCTACGTAGATAACTGACGTCAGAGGAGGGCGGACACAGGAAGAAAAAGGAGACATCGGAGGAGACAGAAGAGCTAAAGAATAGCTGATCCATCCTGTGCAGCGCCTTCAAACATAGGTGAGAGGCGCTGCACCGGCCATTGTGGTGGAGGGGGGGTCCGGTGGGGGGGGGAGCAGCGGGGACGAATTCGGGGGGGGCGGGGCACGGAGGTGGAGGAGGGCAGGAGGCGGAGCATTGCCGACTAAAGAAGAGAGACACAGGAAGGGAGGGGGAGCCCAGCAACTGCAAAGGTTTCATTTTTAAAAGCTTTTATTTCACAAACGAAGCAGCGGGGAACAGCGGGGACCTCGGGGGGGGGGGGGGGGGGGCAAGGCAAGGCCATCCATACAGGACGCTGCTGATGAGCGCCTTTGCCCCCTCCCGATCCTTTAATGTTTGTGGAGACATGCAGGGGAAAGTGGGGAGCCACGTGTTTGTGTTTTCTTTTTGTTCTTACGTTTCTGGCATGCGCAGAGCAGCCAGCAGCTGCTTTGCGCATGCTTTACGAGCCGATTACCGACGGGGATTAGTGCATCGTTCTTTCCAATACCGCACCAAACTTTTTGGGGCTGTGTTTTTGGAGCATGCTTCGTTATTTGAGATTCGGTAAAGGTTTTTACGTTTCTGATTTTTTTACGTTTGCTTGATGCATCTACCCCTAAGAGAGAGTAAGAGAGAGATTTGTATGTTTAGCTTTCTATCTTTCTATTTTACAATCTATATACTGTAGATAGATTGATTAGATAGATAGATAGATAGATAGATAGATAGATAGATAATGATGTCTAATATAGATATTTCAAACTATTCATGTATTCAGTGGAGTTACACATATAGAGGGAATTTTGTAAATGGCACTCAAAATTCAGCACCAGAAAAATTTGGCGTTGAGCATGCAACATTTATTGAATAGTGCTTAGCTCCGATTTTTGCACCCACTTGGGCACAGAACCCACATATTCTGTAAACTTCACTCAACGTTTTGGAACACCCCAACCCGCCCATGCCCCTCCTATGGCCACGCCTCCTTTTGGATTGCTTGCTATGGATTTGGACACCCAGTGTTATAGAATAGCGCACAGCCAGATGCGCATGCAAATCCTAATTGGTATCAATTAACATCAAGAACTGGCTGTTAGTCCCCAATTATTGCTCATTAATGGCTCATTATCCAATCAGTTTCTCACACATTTAATTATTTATTTTCAGCACTTGATATACCGCAAGTGATCCCCGAAGCAACTATGCAGTTTACAATTTCTAATACTGCACTTTGCACTGTCCCTAATGGGCTCACAATCTAAGTTATATATTACCTGCAGAGGAGAGCTAAGTGACTTGCCCAGGGTCATACGGAGCTGCTGAGGGAATTGAACCTGGTTCCCCAGGATCTCAACCCACTGCTGACCGTCAGGCAGCAGTGGAAATTGAACACGGGTTCCCAGGTTCACAACTTGCTGAACTAACCATTAGGCCAGTCTTGGATCGGTGCCCAAATTTGAGCATCATATATAGAATCCAGGGGATAGTGAGCGTCACTGAATATATACGCTAGCTCAAAGGCTGATGTTAAAGCTTGCACCAGCTGCTGTCGGTTAGGTGCATAACTGATAGTATTCTATGACCCACGTATGTAAGTGCTAGGCATGCCCTGATCTGCCCATGTTTCTTCCAGGTCCCCACCCCCTTGCAGTTGCTTGCTATGGATTTTGCCCCTGCAATTTGAAGAATCCCGACCAAAGGTAGTTATATGTGCAACAGCTGTCTTTATAGATGATTTAACATCCTTAAAAAGAGGACTCACTGTAAATAAATAAACTATATTAAGTTATGCACATCACTGAAGGAGGGGGAGTGGACAAGATGGCGCCTACATGCTGAGAGTTGCAAGTCGCACTGTTTGGACTGCGGAAAATGTTCTGTTTTTCACTATTTAGCCCAAACCAAGAGAAATGGGACCATTAGAGCTTTACCATCAACAGATTCAACATATTCTCCAATACAGCAAACTTTGAACGGCTTTGCACTCTGGCGTCCACAGAATTGAGCCTGAGTGGGCTTCTCATTGAGTGCTGAGGGAGGAGTCGCTGCGCCCCAGGAGCATAATACAATGCTTTCACCTCCGGATACCAAAGCATAACCATGTCCCGCCATGATTCGGGAAGAGAAGATGGGTCCCGTACGTGCAGCAGTCGCTCAGCCCGAGCCTGTAGTGATGGTAGTTCTCTTGCTGGAGTTGCAATGGAGTTTGTAAGTTCTGAAAGGAAGGGAACATTGAACCCTCCTGTGGTGGTCACACTGGACACCCTCTGGCGGGCAATTGAGAGATAAATTCAGGAAACCACAAATTTGGTCTCTACAGTGGGGCAGCTTTCTAACTCAGTGGACAAATTAAAGCAAGATTTAATGGAACAGGTACAAAAATCTGAAACTGATATTTGTATGTTTAAAGATAATGTAACAGCTATTAGAAATATAAATTGGTTATTCATTGGAAAATTGAAGAAATCGAATATTACAACAAACGTTTGAATTTGAGGATCTTAAATTTCCCAAGGCATGTTGGAGTCCTGGAATTGTTAAAAAAATATCTTATTAAAAATGTAAAGATTTCTCCTCAGCTTATTCCTCCTAATAATAAGATATATTTTTTGCCTACAAAGAAGAAATCAGGATGGTCTCCTGAAGATCTTGAACAGGTCTAGGAAGAGAAGTTTAATGATTTAAGAGATATTTCTTTGATTTTGGAAGATTTGTTATCAGATGTAACTGATAGAGCCACATTACTGGCAGGGCCGCCGAGAGGGGGGGGGCAGGAGGGACAAAATTCCCCGGGCCTCCAAGGGGGGCCCAGCGCCGCAGTCCCCTGTCTCACCCGCCCGCGGCTCCATCGACAACCCCCCTCCGTCTGCCACCGGGCCGGGCCCCCTGCATTCAAATCACAGCGCCTCACCTTTGTGTGAAAGTGCAGTGGAAGATCGCCTCCCTTTGGGCCTTCCCTCCCTGTGTCCCGCCATCGTCTGATGTAACTTCCTGTTTCCGCGAGGGCGAGACACAGGGAGCGAAGGCCCGGGGAGGCGATCTGCCGCTGCTGCGCTTTCAGATGGAGGTGAGGTGCTGTGATTTGAATGCAGGGGGCCCGACCCAGTGGTGGACGGAGGGGGGCTGTCGACGGGGCCGGGGATGGGCCGGTGGAGACTGGGGACTGTGGCGCGGCAGCCTTGGGGGGGGGGGGGACGGCGGTGGGGGCGACCTTGGGGGGCAACGTATCACTTGTATTCGAACGGGACTTTAATATGTTTATGAAATTGTATTTTAAGAATGTTCAACAAAAGTTTTGTGGTCAGAAATTGTGGATATTTCCAGATGTTATTAAATCCACAAGACAGACAAAAGTGTTTCCTGAATGTGAGAGAAGAAGTAAAGACTTTGAGTACAACTTTTTTATTGGCGTATCCTTGTAAATGTATGGTACGGTATTTGGGAGTGAAATGTTATTTTTGCACCAGAACAGCTTAGAACCTTTCTAGACCTGAATAGAGAGGCGTGGTAGCCGTGTTAGTCCACTCTTAAAGGTTATCAATAAAAAATCAAACAAAATAAAACATGAAAAAGAAAATAAGATGATACCTTTTTTATTGGACATAACTTAATACATTTCTTGATTAGCTTTCGAAGGGCGGGGCGGTGGGGGCGGTCCACACTGGGTGTAACCATAAAGGGGGGGGGTGCTCCACTCCCGCCCCATCCTATTTTTTATTCATGCTGCTGGCACCGTAGTCCCCAGTCACCACCTGCCTACCCTCAGCTCCCTCAACAGTCTCCTTCGCTCTGCCACCTGGCCCCCTGCAATGCATTTTAAAAACATCTGAATCGGCAGCACAGTGCCAGCGTGCAGCACCTTGTGTCCGCCTGCTAAAGAAGCAGATCACCTGGGGTCTTCCCTCACTGTGTCCCGCCCTCATGGAAAGAGGAAGTTACATCAGAGGAGGGCTGTCAATGGGGTGGAGCTGGGGGCAGAGAGAGAGAGGACAGATCCTGGATGGAAGGGAGAGGGAGGGCAGACCCTGGATGGATGGGAGAGGGAGGGCAAATGGTGGATGGAAGGGGCAGAGAGAAAGGGCAGACAGTGGATGGAAGGGAGAGAGAGGGCAGACAGTGGATGGAAGGGAGGGAGAGAGAGAGAGAGAGAGAGAGCAGACAGTGGTTGGAAGGGGGGGGAGAGAGCGGGTAGACAGGGTCAGATGGTGGATGGAAGGGGCATAGATAGAGAGCAGACATAAGATGGAAGGGAGAGAGAGGGCAGATAGTGGTTGTAAGGGGCAGAGGGAGAGAGAGGGCAGATGGTGGATGGAAGGGACAGGGGAGAGAGGGCAGACACTGGATGGCAGGAAGAGAGAGAAGGCAGATGCTGGATGGAAGGGAGAGAGTGAAGAGAAGATGAGAAAAACAGAAACCAGAGACAACAAACTGTAAATATATATTTTTTTTGCTTTAGGATAACATAGTATTGTAGCTGTGGTAATAAATGTTTATAAATAGAACATGGAAATAAGATAATCTTTTTATTGGACTAATACATTTTGACTAATTTTCAGAGAACAAAACCCCCTCCTCAGGTCAGGATAGGATACTGTAACAACAGTATACTGTAATTACCTGAGGAAGGAGGTTTTAGCCTCTGAAAGCTAACTGTATTAGTCCAATAAAATGGTTTTATTTTATTTTCTATATTTGTTTTATTTCTATGTGTTAATTTGTAAAGTGGTGAAATTTACATCTGCTATCTTTATATTTTGCACAGTACTAGGGGACATTTTCTGTTTCTATGGTGTTGCATTGTATACAGAATCTGGCTTCTTGGGGATTCAGTTAAATTTTTGTCTAAATAGAAGGTTATGGTTACTTATTCTGTAGTGGATTGGGGTGTTTCTGCATCTGTGAAAAAGACATGGCTTTCAGTTGGCATTGACTGTGCAGGATCAACGATCTTAGTTTTACAATAGGTGAATTGATGTTCTAGTGCTCACTGCAGTGTTTAAGATGCTTCTTTTTCCTAGGTACACCCTTGTGTGACTCGTAGAAATTACTGCTTATGGTATGGTAGAATTGCTCTATAGGTCCTGAGTGTTTTGTATTCTTGGTATGCCTAGTACTGGATTTTGGAGGGGGGTAAGTGACCAGCCCTGGGTGTCAAATACCCTAGATATGCCACTGGGACATGCACTGCTGATGAGATAGTCCCTCAAGGCCACCAAAAAGGAATATATATCCAATGTATTCAAGAATGTGGAGTGAACCCGAGTGGACAGGGTATTCAGATATGGAGTCCAAAATTTCAAAAAAATGCTTCTTAGCTGGGCATTCACGAGAATCCACTGAAAGTCGTTCCATAACCAAAAGGGCATGCATTCGATTATGCCATAACATCAGCGAAGGAAGTTCTTTGAACAAGTGTAAATTGATACATTGTTTGGCAATAAAGGAGGCTTTATGCAAAAACAAGCTAGAAACCTGTTATGCCCTCCACAATGTCTATCATATTATCCAAGAGGCTATTATGTGGAGTTGCAACCCATTGCCTGTTGTTCATGAAGCCAAAGTGACGAATAGGTGCACAGTTCCAGATGCAATGATTATAAGAAGCACCAAAGTGGCCACACTTGGAACAAGAACTATCTGAAGGAAAGCCCATCTTTCTGGCTCTGGAGGGGTGAATGTACATTTGCATGAGAAACTTATAAAATAACTCCTGGAGATGTTCACTCTCCACCAGGTGGGAACTCTATTTAAAGCTTTTCTGAAGGTATTTGACAGAATAAGGACCAAAGTCTTTTGCCCAAGCAGTCTCCACCCGACTCAAATGGGACGAGCTCAGTCAGACCACTGGCAAGGGCCATTGCTCATCAAAGGGAGACTCCAGGAAAGCTGCCCAAGAGGTTCAAAACAGTTTGTGAACATAATGATGTAATTGACCATAAGAAAACCAGTCCAAAGATGGCAAATTATAACTGTTTTGAAGAGTATGAGAAGATAACTTATATGGTTCATCCTTCTCAATCATCAGACCCCTCTCTGCCCATCGCAAGAAATGTCCCAAGCCTAGGCTTGGAGGAAAATCTGGATTACCCACAAGGGTTAAGTACTGGGAACAATGGTCAGGAAGGCCATTTGAAAAAGACTCCAGGCACAGAGTACCAGGCAAAGCACCACACGGTTCTTAAGTGACTTTGCCAAGCAGGACGCTTTGGCATGTAGAAGGTAAGTTAAATGTTAAGGATGGCCAACGTCTTGTTCAAACTCCACATCATAATAATCATTAGTGTAACCCTAAGGGGTTAAAATAATCTTAACTGGGCTCTTCCAGAGAAAAAAATGAGGGTTCTATAGTGACATCACTATGGGACAACAGCTGAGCAAGCCGAGACCTGGTTGTCCTGGCAACAGGTGTGCTGGCAGTTGAGGAGAAGGCGCTGAAGCAGAAGAAGAAGAGGGTGTGTGCTGCAGTGTGTCTGAGATTGACTGACAACTGTAGTGAAATTTAAGTCATTAATAGAAAGTATGAGGAGTTGAGAGAGTGTTATGACCCGGTAGTAGTGAGCCCCTGTGCCCCGACTGAGCACGGCTGAGATGGAGTGATGCCGTACTCGGTCAGGCAGCCAGACAAACCCTAGCTTCACCTGGGAAGCGACCACCGTTCACCGAGAGTTGAGCTCTCAGCTGCAGGTGGCCACCAGGACTTCTGGAACCGGCGGGGTTGCACAGCCGCTGACCAGGATGGCAGGAAACAGACACAGTCCAGCACCAGAACTCCAAATAGGCAAGAATAGTAAAAAATCAGTCCAGGGTCAAGGCAGGCAGCAAACAAGCGAAATCCAAGAAACTAGCCAAAGTCCAGTACACAGGAAATCAGGAACAGAAGATAGCCAGCGAACAGCACTCCGACAGCAACTCCTCAGAACAATTGAGGCCGAAGCAAAGAAGGCCTGGAGGCAGTGCTTTAAATAGTGAAGCAATAAGAGCAAACCAAACTCAGGTGAATCCAACTTGGCAGCCCCCATAGGAGATCCTCCCAAGACCAGATATGGAGTTCCTACCTGTTCTTGTTTAGACGGCTGCCCCCTCCTGAGCTAGCCAAGATGGCTGCTGCTCTTGCTGCAAGCCGGATGACGGCTGCCAGACTTAGGAAACTGAAACAGACCCTCCTAAGACTGAACCTTGTCCCTTTTGGATGGAGCTGCGGAATGACTTAGCCGGGAGGAGCGTCGAACAGGTGAGGGATGTAACAGTATCCCCCCCGAAAACCTCCCTCTTCTCCCTGGCCCAGGGCAATTAGGATGAAGAGAGTGATACTCACGAACCAAATCAGGAGCATGGATGTTGGTTGCTGGTTCCCAGGAGTTATCTTCTGGGCTGAAATGCTTCCAGGACAGCAAATAGAACAGCCTCCCACCACTCAGCTTTGAATCCAGGATCCGGTCCACCTCGTACTCAGGGTCTGGATCACTCTCAGGCACAACTACCTTCTTGGGCTCCGGATGCCACTTGGACCTGCGGAAAGGCTTCAGGAGAGATACATGGAATGGATTGTGCACCCGGAGTTGGCTGGGTAGGTGCAACCGGTAAGTCACCGCTCTTACCCTGGAACGCACGGCAAAAGGTCCAATGAACCGGGGAGCAAACTTCAGAGAAAGGAGCCTCAACTTCAGGTATCGGGTACTCAACCATACCTTCTCTTCCGGCAGGAACGTGGGAGCTGCTTCTCTTTGGCGGTCGTAAGTCTCCTTGGCTTTGACTGCTGCCCATCTCAGCTGCTCTTGGACCTTTTTCCAAGCCTCTTGCATAGTTCGGATTGTGGGTTGTACCTGAGGTGGGATCTCCTTGGGGGAAATAGGTGGAGGCAGACGTGGATGACGCCCATAGATGGTACTGAAAGGTGTAGTCCGGGAGGCGGAATGCAGGCCGTTATTGTAGGCGAACTCTGCCCAGGGTAACAAAATGGACCAATCATCCTGGTGCTGGTTTGAGTAGGCCCGGAGGAAAGCCTTCACCGTCTGGTTGACCCTTTCCACCATCCCATTGGTCTGCAGATGATATGCTGATGAAAAAAGCGTGGTCACCCCAAAAGCTGAACAGAGCGCTTTCCAAAAGCGAGAGGTGAACTGAGAGCCACGGTCACTTATGATCCTTTGGGGCAGTCCATGGAGCCTGAAGTTGTGGGTGATGAAACTGGAGGCAAGAATGGCAGCCGTAGGTAAAGTCTTCATTGGCACAAAGTGGGCCATCTTGGAAAATCGTTCCATCACTACCCAAATGACTGTGTTGCCCTGGGAGGCCGGTAGATCAGTGATGAAATCCATGGACAGGTCCTCCCAGGGTTGCTGCGGTACTGGCATGGGCTGCATCAGACCCCACTGTCTCTGATGAGAACTCTTGGTTCGGGCACACACCGGACAGGTGGTCACGTATTGCAGCACATCCTGCGCCATCTGAGGCCACCAGTACGACCGGGAGATCAGATGGAGGGTCTTGTGAAACCCGAAGTGTCCAGCGAATTCGGAAGCGTGCCCCCAACGCAGCACCTTCCTGCGGAGACCCACCGGTATCGCCCTTCGGCAGTCGGCACTCGCCCCAGATATAGAGGGAATGCAAGCCAGGTTCAGCATAGGATAGGGCTCCTCTTGGTCCCCGGGAGCCTCGAAACTGCGAGATAAGGCATCCGCCTGAACGTTCTTCTCCCTGGCCTGAAAATCAGGCGGAAATCGAACCTAGCAAAAAACAGTGACCACCGGGCCTGACGCGGATTGCAGTCAATTTTCCAGGATCCATTTGTAATCCAGTGGCAGAGACAATATATCCCAGGAAAGGCAAACTCTTCTGATGGAAAGAACACTTCTCCAGCTTGGCATACAGCCGGTGCTCCCAGGGAGACGCTGGAGCACCGTGCGGACATGGGCAACATGCTGAGACAGCGAGGTGGAGAAGATCAGAATGTCATCCAGGTAAATGATCACTGAGGTGTAGAGCAGATCCTGGAAAATGATGTTGACAAAATTCTGAAACACCGCAGGAGCATTACATATGCCAAACGACATCACCCGGTACTCAAAGTGACCCTCATGAGTGTTAAAGGCCGTCTTCCACTCATCCCCCTCCCTGATCTGCACTAGGTTGTAAGCCCCTCACAGATCCAGCTTGGTGAAGATCTGGGCTCCTTGAAGGCGATCAAACAGCTCCGGAATGAGTGGAAGCGGGTATCGGTTCTTTACCGTGATCTTGTTCAGGCCCCGGTAGTCGATGCAGGGGCGAAGGGACCCGTCCTTCTTTGACATGAAGAACCCGGCCCCTACGGGTGAAGTGGAGGGCCGGATAAAGCCGTTGCTGAGGTTCTCCCAAATGTATTCCCTCATAGCGCGGGACTCTTCACGGGACAGGGTGTACAGGCACCCCGGGGCGGATCGGCTCCTGGCAAAAAATTGAAATAGAGACCCCTCCCTGCCCAAGGAAGCCAGACTCTAAACAGTGCAATACTGGTAAAAAAAAAAAAAAAGAAAAAGAGACAGACATGCATTTTCTCCTGTACTTTGCAAAATAAAAATAGAAAAAAATTTACATTTTACAAAGCAGGTACATCTCAGTCCTTACAAAGTATTAAATAAAAATATTTTTTTCTACCATTGCTGTCTGGAAATTTGGCTGGTTCCAGTCTTTTTTTCCATGTTCCATGAGTCAACCTTACAAATTCTTTTCCAGGTTGGCCTTTCCATTTCTTCGCTTGCCTCTTGTCTTCTTCCTTTCCTTCTCGACATCTGTCTCCAAGTGCACCATCCTTTTTTCCTCTGCACCACTATTTGTCCTGTCCAGCATCTCCCTTCTGTGTCCCTTGTCCCTATCCTACCCCCAATTTCAGTATCTGCCCTTTCTGTGTCCCCATCTCCCCCCTTTTTCAGCACAAGCCTATCTGGTCTTCTCATCTCCCCCTTTCTAGCATCAGGTGTCCCCACCTCTCCCTTTTTCTAACATTGCCCTGTGTCTCCATTTTCCCAGCATTACCCCTGTTACCATCTTCCCACTTTTCCAGCATTATCTCTTTGTCCCCATCTCACCCCTTTTTCACCATTGTCCCTATATCCCCCTTCCAGTGGTGTCCCTCTATGTCCCTATCTCCTCCTCCCCTTTTCAGTAGTATCCCTATCTCCTCCTCCCCTTTCCTGTAGTGCCCTCTTTGAGTCCCTAGCTCCTTCCCCCCTTTCCAGTAGTGCCCCTCTGTGTCCCTATCCCCCTTCTTTTCAGTAGAGCCCCTAGCTCTTCCCCTTTTCCATAGTGCCCTGTGTCCCCATTTCTTCTTTTCCTAGCATTGCCTCTTTGTGTTCCGGTGTCCCTACCCTCTCCCTGTCCATTATTGACTCTGTGTCCTTCTCCCTCCTTGTCCAGCATTTACTATATCCTTCTCTCTCCCCATGTTAACCTTCTTCCCCATCTATTTCAGCGCTCCCCATCCTCCTTAGGGCCACATATCTCCCTGGCCTGCTCCCACAGTCCATCCTCTGGCAGCTCCAAGGAGGTTTTAATAGACAGGAGACCAAGAGGCTCATTTTCAAAGCACTTAGCCTCCCAAAGTTCCATAGAAACCTATGGAACTTAGCCTCCCAAAGTGCTTTGAAAATATGCCTCCAAGTGACGTCAAAATGTTAAAACCAATTAGGCCAGTCTCATTTTCCCCTTCCCCGCGCTGTTGTCATCGCCGCATTCTCAAAAGAAAGCAAGCAAACCTATGAGTTGCTGCATCCACATTGTCACTCTTTATTATTGGTAGCATTTGTATTTAATCTCACTTATATTTTCAAACATTTCAATTTGTGCAGTATACAGATGTACACAGAAGTATAATAACAGAATAACTTTTCATAGGAAGAGTAGTAATTTGTTATAAATCGTAATCAGTGTGTCATTTGGAGGGGCTGGTTATACGGACACTCTAGCATGTGTTATATGTAAGCCAAACTGAACCCCACTTTGCTTGGGATAATGTGTGATATAAATGCTGATAGGAAAGAGAAAAATATCCAACCTCAGTATGGCTATTCTTATGTTCTTACGCTTACTCCAACAGTCAGAAACAGAATAGCTATGTCTGCAGGCACCAGATGTGCTGGAAGACCTTATCCACTCCTACCCTGCCCTCTCTCTGACCTCATGTGCACCTTTCTTTAAATTAATCACCTTATTTTCTAACTCCTCTTATTCTCTTACCTATCTATATGTTCCATCTTTGCTTATACCCTACACTGTCAATTAAAATGTTATATTACGTATTGTGTTGGCATTGTAAGTAGTATACTATGCCATACTTTGTATTGTTATTTGAATGTTTTTACTGCTGTAATTGTCTATTGCTCATGTTTGATTTATTCTTATTTATTTATTTGTTACATTTGTATTCCACATTTTCCCACCTATTTGCAGGCTCAATGTGGCCTATGTGGAGGGGCATAATCGAATGGCGCCGGCCAAATAGCTGGCCAGCCATCTTCGGGGCCAGCGCCGTAAGTGGGCGGAGCCAATCGTATTTTCGAAAAAGACGGCTGGCCATCTTTTTCTTTGCTAATACGGTTGGGCCCGGCCAAATGTCGGAGTTCGCCAGGTTTGAGATGGCCGGCATCGGTTTTCGGCCATAATGGAAAATAATGCCAGCGATCTCAAACCTGGCAAAATCCAAGGCATTTGGTCATGGGAGGAGCCAGCATTTGTAGTGCACTGACCCCCCTCACATGCCAGGACACCAACCGGGCACCTATTTTCACACTTTAAAAAATGGAAAAAAAATAGACATGAGGCATTAGTTTGCACTGGGCATCAGTTACAACCCCAAAGACAAAGTGTGAGGATAACTCACACTGAGTCACAGGTATAACCCTGGCTGCTTTTTTTGGGAAGACTGAGCCATGTTGATCTTTATCTGCCATCATTTGCTACGTTACTATATGAAATAGGAACAGTGAGGGAGATGGGAAGAATGTGGAAGAGAATAGGGAAAGTGAAATAGTAGGATGTAGGATGAAAACATGAATCATTATAGGAGAACAGCACACAAAACAAGAGATCTTAATGGCAGTGCTGGGAGCCCGATGACTAGAGGGAAACCTGGTTCTGTTTGTGGTTTTGTAACACAGAAGAAAAATGTTTTAGAAAAATTGCTATAAGCTACAAGATAATAAATGTTTCATCATATTCAATAGTGTGCCTGACTATAGGGGGAGAGGAGAGGAAAGTGTAGATGTGTATATATGCAATTGTGAAAGAGAAAGGAAAGGAAAGGAAAGGAGGAGACATGGAAAAGGAAGGGTTTAAAAGAAGAGGAGGGTTAGGACAAATTTTTAGAATAAGGCCTAGAGCTTTTGAGGGTCAGTTAGTCTTTGAGGCACTTCACTGACCATCTCTCTTTTGTTGGAGTGAACTTCATTTACCTTGCTCTCTCTTACCTAACCAATTTCAAATCTAGTCTACCACCATGCCAGCCAACCCCTTGATAATTTATGAGTCTGCTATATGAGATAGGATCACACGTTTTGCTGAAACCGATGTAAACCACAACCATTTCATGATCCTAATGTAATTCTTGGACCACTCCATTAAAGAATGTAATTGGCTTTGTCTCCCTCTGGTAAAAAAACATGTTGCTTCGGATCCTAATGTAGAAATCCTAACTTCATCCTTGCACTAGATAAGAAGCTGTACAAGTTCCTTTCTTATATTAGTTCTGGTCGGGCAGCAGTGAAGCCATATTAAGTCTGAAAAGGTTATTAAGGACAACTGGGTATGAAGCTGCTGTGGAACATGTTGAGTAGGTATCCAGTGCCTTTCATGATGCTCTTGCATGAGCTGCCTTTCTAGCCTCCTTCATATTAGTGGCCTGTAGAGAGTTTTTCATAATGTCCTACTTATTGATAGCCTTAATGGCTCCTTTAGGTTATTGCTGTTACTATCAAGGACACCGGTCTACCAGGGCCACATTGGATGCCCCAGTGAACAATTTGCTTTCCTTTACTCAGATGGCAGAGAGAGTCTAGGGTGTTCATTCCAAATGCTGATGGAGTGTCAAAGCTGTCCTTCAACTCTATTGCAATCTTATAATAAAAGTTGCTTTTTAGTGACAGCTGAGTGAGGCAGAGAAAAATGTAGCAAACTTTGCTTTCTGTTTCATAATGTACTTACAAGTCTTAATATAGCTTGGAATGACTTTCTTGCCACATTTCTGTGGGTAAGATATTAAAATTCTGCAGCTGAGACTTTTTTTTTTCTGGTGAATGAGTGGAGGTGTCAAGGAGGCCAATGCTTCAGTCTATTAATGGGATTTTGATGTCTGGCTCCATCGTGAAACTAGTGAGAGGTGAGATGAAGAGGAATGAATACATGAAGTCAGTTAAACTTTGATAATTCTCAATGCTCCTGTCACATTGGACCGGTGGAAGTTCTGTTTAATATAAAAAGAGATTGAAATTTCATTTTGGTATTGTGCAGGAGTTTGTAAATACAGGTCCCTTAGCTCTCCTTCTTAGCAGGGACAAAAGCAGATAATTTTTAGCTGGTTTTCCTTGCTCTGCTGGTTTTCTTTGCTCACCTAGCTCAAAGGGAGGAGCCATGCACCCAGTTTAACCAATTACTGTTACTGACTGAGTGCCACCAATTCATCCAGATGCCAAAGCCCAGCACAGGCCTTACACTTCTCCCTATTTCTTTATTGCTTTCCAGTCCACTGGGAACCAGGAGACATGAAAAATAAGCTTCTCTCAGCAAAATGTGCTTTTACACAAGGCATTTTTCAGCAGACAAAAATTAAATGACCAGGGCACACAATTTCAGTTTATTACACCTTGAGAAAAATGTGCCAGGTTGTGTTTTCTGCCATTCTGAGTAAGTATCCTTTTGTAAAATGTGCCTAGTTGGGTGGAGGTATGGGATCATATATAGGTTACTTCTGGGGGTGTATTGAAGTTGGACTGTATAATCTGAATATATATTTTATTTTTATAAGTAAGGCTTTGTAAACCCTGTCTTGGTGACCCCACAGCCATTTGAGGTTTTGGAATGTCTACAATGAATATGCAAGTCATTAATTTGCATATACCAGAATACCAACGTATTCAAATTCATTGTGGATATCTTGAAAACCCAAATGGCTGTGGGATCAATTGTTCAGGGTTGGCAATCCCAGATATAGATGATAAGGTGACAGCAAGAATCAAGAACTCCAATATTCAAGGAAGACTTTAAAGAGAATCATTATATCCACTGTTGGGTTATGTGACACTGCAGTGGTGACTATAGAGGAAATGTTCAACCACCATATTAGGGATGTCCATTTGTTAGAGTGCCTTAAAAGTTTTAGTGCACATAAAATTGATTTAACCCATGTTAACCTACAAATTAACACATGGACAACTGATTTACACATGTTAAAAGAGCTAATAAACTGAATGTGTGAAACAAACGGATAAAAAGCCCAAAAGGTATGAAATAGACCAAATAAACCAAAACATTATGGATTGTGTACATCTCTATACTATAGTATAAAAAAAAATGAGACACACTTAATGGCATTCAAAATCTAAAATCTCATAATATTTTAATGGGAGAATATGCTCTTAATGCAGTGGTATTTGCCAGTGCAAGCAATCTTTGTCAGCGTTAAAAGCCAAGATTATTGCTGGACAAAGCAGAACACACATTGGGAGGAGGCAGGGAGTCCGCCTCCAATGATACAGCTGTCCTGAGGGGTACCCCCTCTGATGTGGTTGGCCTTGCTGCTCAGGTGCATTTGGAGTTATTGGTGTAACTAAAATAAAGTTTACTTGCACACATTTTTTAAATTCCCTAAGCCTTCCTCTACCCTTGCATCCTCTATCCCTCTTTCCAAGCTCCTCTCCCCAACACACTCCCCTCCAACTCCATCTCACCTAGTCCTAATCCCCATCCCCCATCCTATCCCTACCAGTCAGCATTCACCATCCTGTCTCCACTTCCAATCCTTCCCCCCCCCCCCCCACCTTTTTAATCCCCCTAAATTTGATGGCAGTGCAACCTCTGGAACAGCTGTTCTGCTTTCTTCTGGCATCACATGACTCTGCTAGTTTAAGCTGCTCAGTGACCAGTACAAATACACATAGATATACAAAATAGTCTTGTAGTCTGCATATACGGCAAGGTTCAATGCAGATAACAGTACATAATGATCAATCATCAAGCTCCTACATTACTCTCTGTCTTACGAAAATAAGGAAGAAGTTTAAGCAACATGTGGCTCAATATTGCAGAGAGCTGAATGTTGCAGGTAGAAAACAGAACAACTAATATGGATGCAGTGTCAGCAGCAAGACTTTGGAGAGAGAAGGAAGAGTCAGAGTACCACACTAAGGACCCAGTTTACTAAGGTGTGCTAGCATTTTTAGCGCACACTAAAACTAAGTGCATGCTAACGCTAGAGACACCCTTAGGAATATATGGGTGTCTCTAGCGTAGATACCCATAGAAATATATGGGTGTCTCTAATGCTAGCTTGTGCCAGTGGCATAGCTATGTGGGGCCACAGGGGCCTGGGCCCCCTCAAAATTAAATCTGGGCCCCTGGTTTTGCTGGCGGGGTCCCCAACCCCCGCCAGCTGAAGCCTTGTTCAGCGCTGGTCTCTGGCACCGCCATGTTGCCTGCCCCGCTCTCTCTTCCTCCTTATGTCCTGCACTCTTCCTTAAATGAAATTGAGCATGCTCAGTTTCACATAAAGGAGCATGCAGGACATGAAGAAGAGAGAGCAGGGCAGGCAATGCGGCGGCGCTGGAAACTGGCGCTGGAGAAGGCTTCAGCTGGTGGGGGTTGGGGATCCCCACCAGCAAAGGTATTTGCTGCTGTGGGGTGTGGCAGAGAGGGGGGGGTAGCGAGGTGGCGGGGGGGGGGGAGGTAGCAGGGCGGCAGACTAAAATGTGCCCCCCCACATCAGGCTCTGGGAAGAGTGAAGAAGCCTTGATGGGAAATACATTATTAAATATTAAGGGGTTCTTTTACTAAGATGGGGGAAAAAGGTCCCTGTGGTAGTGGCAGGGGCCATTTTTCTCACACGCCAGGGTCCTTTTTACAGCAACAGGTAAAATGCCTCCCCCAAAAATGGTCACGTGGTAAGGTAACCCATACCATGTGGCCATGCGGTAGAGAGCACTTACTGCCACCCATTGAGGTGGCAGTAAGGGCTCCTGCAGTAACTCGGCAGTAACTGGGCAAATCACGGCGATGCCCAATTACAGCCGGGTTAGCACCATGCTACAGAAAAAAATGTAAAGAGCAACGGAAATGGTGTGCGCTCCAGCCAGAACTACTGCTGGCGGCCTCGTTGCTCCACGGTACATAAGTACATAAGTATTGCCATACTGGGACAGACTGCAGGTCCATCAAGCCCAGCATCCTGTTTCCAACAGTGGCTAACCCAGGTCACAAGTACCTGGCAAGATCCCAAAAAAGTACAATACATTTTATGCTGCTTATCCTAGAAATAAGCAGTGGATTTTCCCCAAGTCCATTTTAATAATGGTCTATGGACTTTTCCTTTAGGAAGCCATACAAACCTTTTTTAAACCCCGCTTTTACTAAATTCTCTAGCAATGAATTCCAGAGTTTAATTACATGTTGAGTGAAGAAACATTTTCTCCGATTTGTTTTAAATTTACTACTTTGTAGCTTCATTGCGTGCCACCTAGTCCTAATATTTTTGGAAAGAGTAAACAAGAGATTCACGTCTACTGTTTAACTCCACTCATTATTTTATAGACCTCTATCATATCTCCCCTCAGCCATCTTTTCTCCAAGCTGAGAAACCCTAGCCGCTTTAGCCTTTCCTCATAGAGAAGTCGTCCCATCCCCTTTATCATTTTTTTTGTCTTTCTTTGCACCTTTTCTAATTCCACTATCTTTTTTAAGATGCAGATTAGCGAGCGGTAAGCAGTAAGCTTGGGCTTACCGCCACTTTATAAAAGACCTCCTGAGAGAGGTAAGTTAGTTGACCGGAGTGATACATTTTATATACCAATAAGAGCAATTTGTAAGAAATACGGTAAGAGACGGGTAATTAGTGTTCATCATGGAGTAAGGGAGTAACATGATTGGAGCCTTTAGCAAAATTGCAGCATTTTGGACTAATTGTAAATGGTGGCCCCTAACATTGGGCAGCCCTGGGAATCATGCCAGGCTCGCTCAATGGTAGCTATACCCCTGCGCAGGGCAGATCTGTGCATAAACTCAAATGAGAGCCAATTAGCACCAATTATTGACTGTTACTGGCTCACCCAACTTTAGGTGACTTATATAGAATCTGGGGGTTAACTCTCCATTGCCTCAGTTACAAACAGAATGTAAGCTCTCTGGTGACAGGACAATACCTAGTGTACCTGAGCTCACTCACCTTGATCTATTACTGAGAAAAGACATGAGATAAATCTAAATCCTTTCCCCTTTCGTTTATTGAATGGTCAGTAAGGGAGTGATCTTCTTTTGAGAAATGCCATTCTGTTTTTTCATTAATAGTTTGTAATGTCTAGAAGATTGATACATGTACTCAGTTTTTGGATTATGTCTCCAAAGTAGCATCCCTCTGCACATTTTGTGCATTTGATCAGATATGTTACATTGACAGAGAAGCATGAATGTGGAGCCTCTTGTGTGGTAACTCTAGAGTCCTCTTTTTTTTCAAAGAGAAACTGAAAGGAAATCAAGAAACAGCATCCCCCCAAAGGAGATGGTGAAAGGTGTGCAATGCATCTAAATGGCACAATCAGAAAGCAAATTTGTTTTTTCAAGAAGAGACACACAACTCTAGAGTAGCTATTTTGGAAACTCCATGTCGCCTAGGAACTGGATAATAAAAAATCTGTGTCAAACAAGAAACAAGAAAACAAAATGAAATGAGAAGGTGGGAGGATGGGAAGTGGACAAGAGAGGTTAACTTGGCATTCAAAATATTTATTCAGGGTCTGTATCTTCCCTGTGATTTCTATTCCAGAAGAAGGAAAGTGTTGGCCCAACTATTCCCACACAAGAGGGTATTGTCAGATTTAGTCAGGCCACTAAAAAGGTTATACCTGCAGGAAGATATAAAGAACAGGGGAAATAGAGGTTTTAATTTGCCAATATCTTTTATGCTTCTAATAGATTTAAGAGGCAAATTGTTTGACTGGCATGATGAAATTAGTGGGCCAAAGTGATACCATATTTAGCTTAATTACTTGGAATAATATCATGAGTGCTAGTTACACACTCTGGGCTAAATTCTTCATGCCAGCTGCCAGCACACAGTGCAGCCTTCCTCCCCACTGCTATCATATGTTATCATTTCCTCTTGAAATTTGATGACAGTGGTTAAGAGTTGTGGTTGTCATGGTAATATCTGCTGGAGTTTGTGTGTATACATTTTTTTACACTGTTCCCTTGGTCTCTCCAGGGGCCAAAGCCATTTGGTTGGGAACCATGGACTGAGCTTCTGTGCTGATGCTCCTGCCTCCTGAAAGCTTAGGGCCCCTTTTACAAAGCGGCAGTAAGCCCACGCACCATGGAGCAATACAACGGCATTATAACATCCTCACACCTGTTTTCCATACCTTTCCTATTAATACCCAACATTCTATTCGCTTTCCTGGCTGCAGCAGCACACTGAGCAGAAAGTTTCAGTGTATTATCGACAACGACACCCAGATCCCTTTCTTGGTCCGTAACTCCTAACGTGGAACCTTGCATGATGTAGCTATAATTCAGGTTCTTTTTTCCCACATGCATTGCCTTGCACTTGCTCACATTAAACATCATCTGCCATTTAGCCACCCAGTCTCCCAGTCTCGTAAGGTCCTTCTGTAATTTTTCATAATCCTGTCGCGAGTTAACGACTTTGAATAGCTTTGTGTCATCAGCAAATTTAATTACTTCGCTAGTTACTCCCATCTCTAAATCATTTATAAATATATTAAAAAGCAGCGGTCGTAGCACAGACCCCTTCTCCAGACACAACTACCCTTCTCCATTGTGAATACTGCCCATTTAACCCCACTCTCTGTTTCCTATCCTTCAACCAGTTTCTAATCCACAATAGGACATTTCCTCCTATCCCATGATCCTCCAATTTCCTCTGTAGCCTTTCATGAGGTACCTTGTCAAACGCCTTTTGAAAATCCAGATACACATTATAAACTGGCTCCCCTTTTCCACATGTTTGTTTACTCCTTCAAAGAACTGAAGTAAATTGGTCAGGCAAGATTTCCCCACACAAAAGCCGTGCTGACTTTGTCTCAGTAATCCATGTCCTTGGATGTGCTCTGTAATTTTGTTTTTTATAATAGCCTCTACCATTTTCCCCGGCACCAACGTCAGACTCACCAGTCTATAATTTCCCGGATCTCCCCTGGAACCTTTTTAAAAAATCGGTGTTACATTGGCCACCCTCCAATCTTCCGGTACCACACTCGATTTTAAGGATAAATTGCATATCACTAACAGTAGCTCTGCAAGCTCATCAGCAAGATAATGAGCGCTGATAACATCACTTAAAGGAAATGGGCGTTTTGTGGGCATTCCATAATTTACATGCCTGGTTATAGAATATGACCCAGTGTGCATAAATCTACGTGCTGGAATTTACACCACATTTTCATTTAGGCACTGAATTACTAACAAAGCATATTCTATAATCGGCACCTAAATCTAGGCACTGATTATAGAATACACTTAGTCAGCACTGATTTCAGCGCCAATTTATTTTTAGGTGTCATACATAAAATATCCCCCTGAGTGAAGAAATTAGGAGCTATTCCCTTTCCCAGTCCACTAGATTGGAGAGCAAGTAACACAGAACTAGGACTGCTTTCTCTGAGCCTCTGCTCTAGGTTTTCTGCTTCATTGAATGTATTTTCTCCTGGGTCATTTGCCTGTGTGTGGCAAGGTCCTGGTACTCAATCCTCAAACCCATATAGAGGACACCCAGTGCCAGTCCTGTGAACTGGGATCCCTCAGTAGGTGTTGGAAGATGATGGGGGGGGGGGGGGGGGTAATGAAATCTGGAGGCCCTGCTCTTTTTCAGAAAAGATTAGAAGGTCCAAAAATTGTTTTTTTTTATATACAAGGGAATTGGGGTTGAGATGGTGTATTTTTAATTCGAGAATGGTGAGAGAGGGAGGCCCAGGGATTTGTCTATATTTCTTTGAAGGAAGGGATGGGGCTATGATAGAACACTTATAACCTGATCCTCTTTAGATCAATATCTCCAATCTGTTACTTAAATACATTTATTTTCTATTACAATGATGATTGATATTTGGTGAGCAGATATTGTATTTCATTATCGTACTATAATTTTTGTAATTTAAAATTTTTCCTTACTATTCTGCTACTTCTTCCTCTTTTTCTTCACTCTATTATTCTTCTATTGATTCTCTGAACAAGGCTGATATTTTGTTTTTTACAATTGCATTTAATCCCTTGTTTAATTGTAGTCTTTTGATTACATGAGACTATGTTTCTCCGCATTTATTGTCTTTTCCCTGTTATTATGGAATACTAATAAAACTTTCTGGAACTGAGAACACTATTATACTTACTTGACAGTTGGGAGTGGAACTTACTAGAAGAACAGGGAGCTCAGTTGATGGGAGGTACTACTTTTTAAAAATCACGAAGCACTATAAAAGAAAGAGGGCCTGAGTTAGGGATCCCTGTCTCGTGTTGCAGTAGCTGGGACCTTGTTGCAGTAATGCTAAGAAAATTACCTTGAGATTTATTAATCTGTGGTACTGAGGGTTAATGTATTCCATGATAATATAGCATGGAGAATGAAGTTGGATTTTAGCCTTCATTTTGCTGGTTTTCAGCCAACTTCTCTAAGAATTACTGATACTACTACTTATCATTTTTATAGCGCCACTAGACGTACGCAGCGCTGTTCACTTGAACATAAAGAGACAGTCCATGCTTGAAAGAGCTTACAATCTAATCATGACAGACAAACAGGACAAATAAGGGATAAGGGAATTAATAAGGTGGGAAAGATAAAACATACAAGGATACTGGTATTGCATGGTACTGGTACAAGATTTGGGTTGTGATTTCATTCTTGCAGGGAGGAAAATAAGGATTTGGAACCAAATGAATCAGAACATTTTAGCAAATACTTCTTAACAGAGGGGAACAAGGTATAAAATATAAGAAGAAGGATCTGGTCTCCAAAGTTTGTAGCTGTCCATTTGGGGTAATAACTTGCTAGGGACAGGCACTTTTATTTTGTTTCAGGGGGTTTTCTGGGTTTGTCGTTTCAATTGTTTTGGAGATCAGAGTCCTTTTATTTTATTTTGTTTCATTGTTTAACACATGACATCTACAATTAATTTGTGCATAAACTATTGCACTTTTATCTTCTTCCAAAATGAATGCACATCCCCATAGTTTGCTATTGTAGCTACTGTACTGCCCCAGCCCTCAGTAGATGTAAAAAGCAATGACTAAAGTTAGCAATTAAAATACAAGGCTGCTCGGTGGTAACCTGAGCCCTCAGATGTTAAAACTAGCATTTAAATCCCTGTATCTGAAAACGGTACAATATTGCTCAGTTGTGAGTCATAGGTGGTGTAATGGGCTCAGTGTATGCATTATATTCAGTACAAATCAATCTCATACTATTATGGCGATGTTAAATTGGATTCTATCCCTATTCATGATCATACACTATGCTGGAACTTATCCCAGAAGGTCAACAGGTTATTAATCAACCAAGATAAGGAACTTTCACTATTACAACTGCCATGCACTCAACTTTGGCATTTTAGATTTATGTTTACTTTCTGTTTCCAAATGCTGCTCAAGGAGAGTTACCAATTCATGTACAGTAGGTATTTCCCTTCCCAAGAGGGCATACAATCTATTTTTGCATTAAAGACAATGGTGGGTGAAGTGATTTGCCCAAATTCTCATGGAGTGTCAGTGGGAAAAGCAAGATTTGAATCCTGGCTTCCCTGTTGTCAGCCTGCTGCTCTGACCCCTAGGCTACTCTTCGTGCCATTAATGTCTGTGTTTTCAGTGTTTAGTTTGTTCAGATATGCCATATTTCAAATAAAAGAAGCAAGGTGGGTTACACAATCTCCAAAAAACAAACACAACAAAAAACAACCTAGGTGTACATCACAAAACAAGAAAAGTCCAGCAATAAAAGAACAAGATAAAATCACAAAAAAGGTGGTAGGGTGGAATGGTTTGTAATTGTATAGAACACAACAATCCAGTTGATTAACTGAATAACCTTGCAATATTTGTGGTTGTGTTCTTTAATCCCAAACTGAACACAATAGCAAGACTATCAGAATTTCCTAATACAGAAAAGAAACAACTCCACAAATTCCATACATTGAAAACTGTCTCCAGTAGCTGGCATTGACCAACAGGCTTATAGGTGAGACAAAACAGCTACCAAGACTGGTATATAAAGATTTTTTTAAATCCCCAAGAACTCTCTTTCCTCTTTGCCATCATAGAGGCAGATATTACTTCCCTCTAGAGATCCTTCTACTGCTGTCTGCCATCTTTGCCTTGCTCATAGATCTGATCACATTTCCCCACTGTTTTACCAGCATCATTAGCTCCCAATCTAATATCGCATTCAGTTTAAAATATTGATACCCACAAAATCATTTATAATGGTAATCTGGCCTACCTGTTCTGGACTCTCTTGTTACACCCTATTGTCCTTCTGAACTTCTGCTGTCTTCAAATACTCTTCAGTTGCATATCCCACCACCTTCCTTGGTACATCTAGATACCAACAAACACTCAGCTTTCTTTTGTCTGGCAACTATGTGGAATCTTCTACCACCTATGATCCAACTTGAGGCCTTGTTCTCTAAATTTAAGGTGGCTCTAAAACCCACTTTTTCAGTGAGGCTTTCAGTCAAGCATAGAACCTGGGAGGGCCGAAGCAGGTGATTGCTTCTTTCTCTTCCCCTTTTTTCTGTTCTTTCTTGCTTTCCTGTTGATTCTATAGTGCTCCTTTCCAAACTCTTTTAATTTTGGATTATGCACTGCTTTGTTTTGATCAAATGAAAGTAACAATAACTATAACTATATCAAACATACTCCAATATATACTTACAATTGCACATATCACAGAGATATATGGAACAGGGGATGCCATCTTGTTAGAGCATGGATCTGGGATAAATGCAGTAGGTGTCTATAGGGGCCCTACATACCCTGGGGTTGAAACTTGTGCTTCCTTCCATGCTTTTCCCACTTTAGCAAAAAGGAAGCCCAAACATGACATTACATCAAAAGAAAACATTCAGAATGGCTTAAAATTAACCAATAACTATCTGTGACGAATCCATATTACAGAGGTAATGCTACGACCAGTGTAGGGTCTTTTGCAACTGGGCAAGTACACTTTTATGTTTCCGCACAGCAAGCTGACAAACATTATGTTCATTACATATAGTAGCAATGTGAGATAATGAGATATTTCCTTCTCTCTTTGAAAAAGCTCATTGTACAAAGTAGAGCAAAGTGGTTTCCATATGGGGTACCACAAATTCAGTGCTTCATAATTTTAGCTATGGCATTACAGCAATTTTCCCTTCTAGTGTCTAAGCAACAGGGAAAAGCTAGATGGGAAAAATATACAATTTAATGTAATGAGTCTTTGAACTTTCAGTTTTCATTCCTAAAAGCCTCATCTTTGTGTTAAAGAAATACAGAAACCACATGGAATTACATTATATCAGCATATGGTTCTTACTACAAACAGAATTCATACTCCTTATGCAAAAATCACAGACAGGCTCCAAAATTTTGATTGAATAGGGTGATTTCTACTTTAACAGTAATTACTTCTTTGCAGCCACCTCACTA
Source organism: Microcaecilia unicolor (assembly GCF_901765095.1). Classification (NCBI taxonomy): domain Eukaryota; kingdom Metazoa; phylum Chordata; class Amphibia; order Gymnophiona; family Siphonopidae; genus Microcaecilia; species Microcaecilia unicolor. The sequence continues at coordinate 258,024,854 of NC_044036.1, forward strand.
ATGGCTGTACTGACAACATAGTATCTTTCAAGTAAAAGACTACCATCCATCTGTAACTCTCCGATGAAAGCAAATGCCAAACATAGCTTTTGAGTTCTTTACAGTTGTGGTTGATTTGAGGGTATTATGGACAAGGTGGGTAAATCAGTCACTGCGGTGCTGACTAGTCTTCTCCATGAATGGTATTTATTTAAAGCCATTAATAAAATTTACCAAACATATTGCATTTCTCTTTTTCGTACTGGGGAGCCAACCTCTAGATATGAAAGGAAAGTCACAGACAAATAGGTCTGTTTATTTACAGAAGTAAAGGTATTATTTACTATATCTAATTGGGGCAGATTGTGGCAAATAAAAAAAAAATTGGCCTGGCATGAGGATCCTGTCTTCAGCCCCTCCTCTTCCCTCAGTCTACCTCTTTCTTTTCTTTTCTCTCCTCCCCACCTAACATTGATGCTGCAACCTCTGTTTTTTTCAGGGTCTAGCTGCTAATGTACCACTTTGGGATTTCATTGCCCCATGACCCATGCTGCCAATAGTAGTAGCAGAATGTCCCCTGCTCCTCTAAGTCTGCCCTCTTAAGGACACAGGGGCTCATGATCTGACAGCTTTTCCTATACTACTGTCTCAAAAATGACCTGTGCCTTTAAAAGAACTGATTTGGAGGAGACAAACCACTACAATGTGTTATTAATCAGTGGTCCACCAGGGATGTCCAATTCCCCAGTAAGGCAATCTGCCCAGAGATCTAATCCACAGATTTCACAGAACTCTAATATAGCAACAAAACCCTCCACATATTAGGGTGTAACCCTATTGCACTCTATCAGTCACTAGGACTACAGGTCCTGGGTTCTTTCAGTAGCTGTTGACATCTATCCCTTTGCTGTTCTTCACAGTTGGCACCGGTGATAACTTCATCCCCTTACTTTTTCCCAGTAAGGCTATGGGAGGCAGCAGATTGCCTTGGGCCGCCCCTAGTCAGAAAGAAGAAATAGAGTAGAGGTTTAGACAGGGAGCAAAAAGCTGACCAGTAAGTCGAGTCAGGCTGCCAAAATACAAGGGCCTATGTAAAAGCCTTGGTGGACACGTGGGTCTTCAGGGCAGTTTTAAATGTGAGCACTTATGTCTAGGGTTACCATATGGCTCCAGAAAAAGGAGGACGGACTGAGCCAGCCGGGTTTTACTTCCATTGCTTTCCAAGCAATGGAAGTAAAACCCAGCTGGCTCAATCCGTCCTCCTTTTTCTGGAGCCATATGGTAACCCTACTTATGTCAGCTAATAGGAATGGCCCCCAGGTAGGTCCTGGAGTTCTCAGGGGGTCAGAGTGGATGGAAGGAGCATCAATGGGTGCTGAGTTGTGGAGTAGGATTGGAATGTGGGTGCTCGGTTGGGGACAGGATCAGAACCAGGGGGCTATGGGGGAGGATTGGAACCGGATATGTGTGTGTGTGTGTGTGTGTGTGGGGGGGGGGGGGTTGGAGAACTCTACATACCCCCTTATGTAGGTCAGCTGGAACTCTGGCTGAATATTGTGGGGCCTACCTACTTAAGTGTCAGCGGACAGCAAATGCTTGGTGATGCCCAGATATTCAGTGTCGGTGCTAGACATGGCCTGGCATTGAATACTCAGGTCTAATTTAGCCAGTGGCAGTCATCACTTAAAGAAACCCACATGAGCAACTGCCAGACATGACTCTGACCCATTCATGTTCCTCCTAGGTTCCTGCCCCCTTGCAGATGTCCTCACTGGAATTTGCATGCTCAATTTACAGAATATCAACTATGGGTAGTTATGCATGTCACTGATAATTACTGCCAATTATCACCAATTAACAACAATTATAGCCAACAAGTGCTATTAATGCCAATTAGGAGCTTGTTAGCTAATTAAGACCCCGATGCTCCAAACTCTGGTGCGGTACTGAACAGTACCAGAGAAATAGCACCAGAACAGTGCAGCAGAACAACTCCATAATGCTCAGCACTAATGAGATGTAAATATAGGTGCGCTGTTAGCATTGAGCATTAGGAAATGGTTAGGAAATTAAAAGGGAGGATGGTGCCTGGCACATGCACCCAAGTAGAGTAGCAAGGCACAAGGCTGAGATGAGAGGATGCCCAAAATCGAATTGCAGATATGGACCATGCTGGAAGCACTTTCCAGATTCTTCTCCTCTTGGCTTCGATTTTGGTTCTGAAAGGTAAACCTGTGCCTGTTTAGATACTCTAATGCCAGCTCTGAGCTGGTGTAGGGTTTGCCGCTGTAAGGGCGCCCTTGTTCTGTGCGCTGCTCTTTAAGTATTGGAGGGAATAGGAAATGACCTTCTTATAACTATATTTGCATGCAATTAGCATTGATCTGGGGTGAGCTCCTTATTTATTGTGGTAGGGGCCTCTGAGCATTATGTGCTGGCAAACACAGGTGCTAGTCCTATACTAATGGCCTCTAGTGCCTGCGTTTGTTTTTGAGTATCGGGGCCTGAGTTATGTGTGCAACTGCCCATAGGCGCCCGGTATAAGAGGCTTGGGGAGGCTGTCTCTCTCTCTCTCTCAGTCATCTATCATACCTCGTGGTGTTAGAGCAGCAGCGAAAAGCATTGCAGGCTGCTGGGCTCCGTGCTTTGCTTTGCCTTCTCTCTCTCTCTCAGCTCTGGCCCGCCCTCATTTCCTGTTTACGCAAGGGCGGGCCAGAGCTGAGAGAGAGAGAAAAGGCAAAACAACTAAAGCACGGAGTCCAGCAGCCTGCAATGCTTTTCACTGCTGCTCTAACACCACGAGGTATGATAGATGACGTTTAAAATTTGGAGGAAGCCTGGAACTCAAAGGGAGCGAGGGAGGGGGGATCCTGGAACTGTCTGTGAGGGAGGGGGACCCTGGAACTGTCTGGGAGGGAGGGGGGAGGGGGACCCTGGAACTGTCTGTGATGGAGGGAGGGAGGGGGGACTCTGGAACTGTCTGTGAGGGAGGGGCGACCCTGGAACTGTCTGTGAGGGAGGGGGACCCTGGAACTGTCTGAGGGAGGGGGGAGGGGACCCTGGAACTGTCTGTGATGGAGGGAGGGAGGGGGACCCTGGAACTGTCTGTGAAGGAGGGAAGGGTGACCCTGGACTTGTTGGAGAGGGAAGGGGGACCCCGGAACTGTCTGTGAGGGAGGGGGACCCTGGAACTGTCTGCGAGGGAGGGAGGGAAGGGGACCCTGGAACTGTCTGTGATGAGTCTGACTTCTTGAGGTAACTTTCCAGTTCAGTATTTTGCCTTCATATCTGTTGTGTCATGTGTTTTTCATGTGTGATCAAGATGCAATATTCTGCTAGCATGTAGTATTTGAAGCCCTTTTTGTTTTGTTTTTGTTTTGTTTCACTAGGTTGTGTACTGGTGTTTTAGAGCCAGGTGTAATTATAGTGCTGCCTTTCCACACATAAGGTTGTAGCTCGTCCTGTCTTTGGAATTATAGCTAATCCTGTCCTTGGAATTAGTGATGTTATGGTTTGGTAAGGTTATGAGTGTGTTTTTGCACAAGTTTGTGTATAGTGTTTTGCAGTGGAGAGATTGTGTGTTGGCCTTACTGAGGTGGCACCAAAACATCAGAAAGGATGTAGAGCCTAAATCATGACACACTACCTCTTGAAGGATCTACATATGGTCGTTAATAAAAGGAGCTCATTGTGAACACTAGCCACCCTAAAAGGGTGTTTTTTGGCTCTATACATATCATGATATTATGATCCCTTGTTTCATATTGTTGACGGTCTGCATTCTCCGTATGGTGGTATATTGGTGTATTAGGTCTGCCCAGTGTAATATTTATGGTACAGTAAGGTTATGAGTGTGTTTTTGCACAAAGTTGTGCATAGTGTTTTGCAGTTGAGCAATTGTGGTTAGTATATGCTTTGGGCAACCACTTTATTCTTTTACATATGATACATATCTAATATCTAAATTTAATAAAAGGTATTAATTGTGATTATTTTATTTTTACTTATTTTTTTTTCTGTGTGTTGTCAGACAATTATGGATGTAAGCCCCAACCCTAACCTCGCCCCCTTTAGCCTCCCCAGACAATTGGGCCACCGACCGCCTATGCAACTGCCCTTATTCTGTAACTTGTGTGTGCAGCATTGTGTGCTAGTTGCAAAATTGGGTATGTGGCTTGCACAAAGTCACAATGGAAGAAGCAAGATCTAAACCATGCCTTTTCTGGCTCTTAGCCCAGTATTCCAACCAGGGTCAGTGTTAGGGGGTAGCAAACAGGGCAATTGCCTTAGGCCCCCATGCCACAGGTGTTCCCAGCCCTGACTCAAGATGAAGAAAGAACAGCTTTCAAGTGGGCTTTGGGACCCCCTCTTCAGTTTCTGCACTGGGCCCCTGCATGTCTAACACTAGACCTAGCTCCAACCATTATGCCCTCCCGCCAAAGTTTTCCTTTCTATTTTTTGTAAGCATCCAAAGTACTCCTTTAGGTTAGGTATAATTTTCGAGGAATCAAATTTTACCTTATGTAAACTAGCATGGCAAAGATTCCAATTACTGAAGCTGCAAAGGACTCAAATACAAATCAATGTACGCATCCAGCTTTTCCTACATAAGCACGCAGCTGTGGAACGCACTCCCAAAAGCCGTGGAAACCATGTACGACCACCTACACTTCAGGAGAACACTAAAAACCTATTTGTTCAAACAGGCATATCCTACCAACCCAACATAAATGCTTGACTGCTACAACTCACCATAACCAGAATGCGGCATGGACACACAACACAACTCCTCCATGCATGACGCCACTATGTGGCTACACCACAAGAACTTTACTCTATCGCACGTGGCAATATCACATGCACTTTATCTATCTCTACATCACTATATATTTGTTTACACCGGAGTCTGCAATCGCATCTCCGGCAATATGTAAGCCACATTGAGCCTGCAAATAGTTGGGAAAATGTGGGATACAAATGTAACAAATAAATAAATAAACTCAGAGATTGCATATCTACATAGCTATGGTGCTTTAGCACAGATTGTACATTTTTTCACTGACAGAGAGGGCACAACCAGTTATAAAATATGCAACATGCATGATAATAATTTAACTAAAAGTGGCAAAATATCATTGGGGTGGGTAATCTCCAGTTCTCATAGATAACTAACTCGCTAGGGTTTTCAAGCTATCTCAAATGAATATTGATGAAGTAGATTTCTATACAGTTGAAGCAGTGTGCATTCAGATCTTTTTTATACACATTCATGGCTGTGTACATGGTAAAAAAATAATTCAGTTTGTTTTACTCTAATTTTGATCAACTACTGTATGCCTATATGATTTTGTATATTGATTATTGTAATGCATTATTTGTAGGACTGCCAATTTTGGGGCCATTTTACTAAGGCACGGTAGGTACTAGAGCATGCCTACCGCATGATTAAAAGCACTGCCATGGGACGCGCTAAGGCATCCGGCGGTTGTGTGTCCATCAGTGTTAATCCCAGAGCAGGAGTCATGGCTATGGGCGGAGAGTAGGCACACACTGTGGTAATCAGGTAGCGCGGGCACATTGTCCTGCCCTGCCTGATTACCACAGTGCGGGAGTCCTTAGAGCCTACAAAAGAGGTATTGGCAAGGGCTCTTGTGGTAATAGAGTAGAGGAGTAGCCTAGTGGTTAGTTCAGTGGACTTTGATCCTGGGGAACTGAGTTCAATTCCCACTGTAGCTCCTTGTGACTCTGGGAAAGTCACTTAACCCTCCATTGCTCCTGGGACAAAATAAATACCTGAATATATGTAAACTGTTTTGAATGTAGTTGCAAAAACCTCAGAAAGGCTGTATATCAAGTCCCATTTCCCTTTCCCTAATGTGGCCATTAAAGAAATATATGGAAATTTGTCCATTTTACCGCCATGCTAAAAGTGGCCACAGCACATGGAAAACCCACAAGGTGACAACAGTGCCAAATACTTTTTAGCAAATCTTAGTAAAATGGCCCCTAAGAGTTTAAAGAATTCAGAATATGGCAGCTCTGCTTTTGAGAAATTCTGGATTGTATAACCATATTACACCAATTCTTTTTTTATTTGCAAGGGCTACCAGTTGAGAAATGTTCTTTTAAGTTGTTGATTTTAGCATTCAAGACTTATGTCCCTATGTGCTCTTTAAGCTCAGAGTAAGGTGTTTTCTTCTTCCTTCTGCTAAATCTTTTCATTGTGAGTGTGCCCGCTCTTGTGCTTATTTTTAATGGAATAAAGTCCCTTTCTCTGTTAGATGACTTATTAGGATTTCAAAGAGCAATCAAAACCTTTTTGTTCCACTGAATGTTATCTGACGGAGGGATTTATGGGATTTGTTGATTGTTTTTGGTGTATTTACTGCATTAAGTTGTTTTATTATGTGTATTAGATGCTTGTTTTAAGTACTTCTTATTGTGTTTATCTTAATATGTTTCCACTGATATTTATTTTATTATATATGAGATTTTGTAATCTGTTCTGGGTGTTATGAGGAAGATGGGTTACATATTGAATTAAATAAATACATTTTTGGGGGGGGGGGGGGGAGATTTTCCAAGTTTTGCCAACTTTTAGGTGTTTTTTGTTGTTTGTTTTACACATTTTTTAAATATGTGCATTGTGTGCATGTTAGACCTTTTTAATGCATGCAAATTATAAGTGTTAATTCATAGGTTTACATCTGTACAGTCAGGGTTGCATGCACTAAATATTTTAAGGCACCTAAATGAACCAAATGCATGCTAATGAATGGACATCCCTGACAGAGACTGGAGGTTGCTTACCCCTGAATATCAACCACCTGGAATGTAAGAAAACCTGTTTACTAAGGTGCTCTAGCATTTTTAGTGCACACTAAAATTAGCACACTCTAAATGCTAGAGACACCCATATATTCCTATGGGTGTCTCTAGCGTTACCTCACACTAATTTTTAGCGCATGCTAAAACACTAGTGCACCTATAGCATGGCTTAGTAAACAGGGCCCTTAGTTTTGTCTTTGTTCCAGGCAAGGTTCAGATACACAAGAATTCACACTTAAGTATGAAGCTAAGAATTCACACTTAAGTATGAAGCTAATTCACAATCTTTATTATTTAAACCGGGAACGACAAATTACAAGTGCACTCTTTTGTGATCTAGTCAGTTCCCTGTTTACTAGAAAAGCCTACATTTCTGTGTCTGGTCAGTTCTCTGTCTCTAAACACAACCTTAAAAATAAGTCTCTCTCTCTCTCTCACTCTCTCTCTCTCTCTCTCTCTTTCTCAGTTCCCTCTGATCAGTCTGTCTCTGTCAATCCTAAAGATTGATTCAATCAGCTCCATACCTGTCAATCCCAGACAGTAGCTTTCGACTTTTCACATAATCTTGCAGGAGGATGTAAACAACATACTCTAACAATTACTAGCATTTTCTGTAGGGTCAAGGAAATAAAGTGCTGGAGGCTTAGAGCACAGCTGATATTCAGTGCCAGGTAAGCAACCAGAGATAGGAGCTTCACAGGAGCCTTTTGTAGTCTTGTTTGGCCATTTAGCTATGTGGCACTGGCACAGAATATGACCTGTACCTGCATAAGTGCTGGATCCTTCCTGACTCTGCCTATGACTCTGCCCCGTCACTGCCCAGGTTTTTGAGTGGGTGGATAGAGCCAATATTCAGTAGCATTGCCTTATTACGTGCCACTGAATATCGGCAGCAAGCTTGCTCAGCAAACTGGGCAGGACCTTATTCTGCTTGGTCAAATGCTTTTAAATTTTAAATATCAGGCCCATTGGTTATTAAACCAGGATGCAAAAATGTGTGCAGAAATGCCCATATCAATGACGTAGCTAAGTGGGGCCACAGGGGCCTGAGCCCAGCAAATTTCATTTGGGCCTCTGGTTTTGCTTGGGGGTTCCCCAAACCCCGCCAGCTGAAGCCTTGTCCAGCGCCCATCTCTGGCACCGTCGTGTTGCCTGCCCTGTCCGGTACGCTCCTTTTAGTGAAACTGAGCATGCTCAATTTCACTAAAAGGAGCGTGCAGGACGTGAGGGGAAGAGAGAGCAGGGAAGGCAACGCGGTGGTGCTGGAGACCGGCGCTGGACAAGGCTTCAGCTGTTGGGGGTTGGGGATGGGGACCCCCGCCAGCCAAGGTATTTGTTGCAGCAGTGAGTGGGGAGCAGCAGGGCGGTGAGGCGGAGGGAGAGGCGGCAGACCAAAATGTACCCCCTCCACCTCGGGCTCTGGCCCTCTCCCACTGTGAGGTCTGACTGTGCCCCTGGCCCATATCACAATTAAGAACAGTGGAAATCCGGTAAAAGTGTTGATTTGCAAGTGCTGAGGGGTCTGATTTGTAAAAAAAACATTACTCACCTTTGTCCGCTATATATATCCACCTTCTAAGACACTGAATATGTGGGAGAGAACAGAGATTTCACATCTGCACATTAACTCTCCTGTTTACAAAGCAGTGTGGCAATGCCAACACAGCCCATTCAAAATGAATGGGTTGTGTCGGCATTACCACACTGGCAGCCGCTAGCGCGACTTTGTAAACAAGGGGGGATAAATTTGAACAGTGAGCTATTATGTGATTACAAGGAAAAATAGAGGTGAGAAGAATAAGGAGGTGTGGAGTTAAAAACATGGTTTACAAAAACCTGGCAATATATTTCTAGATGTTTGAAATTTAAAGCAGCAAAGCAAATAAAAAAAAAAAACCCCAAAAAACAAGCCTTCTGAATAAGGAAAATATTTTAAAAGCACACCCCCTAGAGAATTTTCAAACCTGAATACATGTTCTGCTGCTTGAACCTGAAACTTTCTTTGAAAAACAGCATGTAAAGCAGTGGCATAGCTACGTGGGGCCTGAGGGGGCCCGGGCCCCAGTAGATTTGGCCCTGGCCCCCTGCTCCACGATCCCCTTCAACCCCCCTCCCGTCACTAACTCTCCCCCGCCGTCGCCGCCCTCCCCTTCGCCGCAAATGATACCTTTTTTGAAGAGAGACTTCCTTCCGCGCTCGAGTAGCGCCTTTCTTCAACAAAGTTCTGGCGATCAGCTGTTTCCGCGCTCGAGTAGCGCCTTTCTTCAACAAAGTTCCGGCAATCAGCTGTTTCGATGCTGGCAGCGTCGCCGGCGTCGAAACAGCTGATCGCCGGAACTTTGTTGAAGAAAGGCGCTACTCGAGCGCTGAAGGAAGTCTCTCTTCAAAAAAGGTATCATTTGCGGCGACGGGGCGGGCGGCAATGGCGGAAGAGAGTTGATGGCGGGAGGGGGGTTGAAGGGGATCGTGGGCAAGCCAGCAGGGGGGGTCCAATGTGGCGGCGGCGGCAGCTCGGTGGGGGGGCGGCGAAACAGTGCCCCCCACCTCGGGCTCTGGCCCCCCCTCCCGGCGAGGTTTGGCTAGGCCCCTGAATTAAAGGGAGATGTGAGAGACAGGGGGTAGCCTATAGTGATTACAGCCAACCTAAGAGGAAGAGATTAAGGGAGAAATAAGAGAGGGAAATGTGCAATGCAACAGTGGGAGAGGAGAGAGGGCAGAGGAGGGAATAAGGCTGCATCACACTTTAAACAATTCAGAAAGATACCAGAGATCCTCCTGTGGATTTTGGCCATGGCACAAAACAGACATGCAATTGAAATAACAGACAATGAAAAACTATGAGACTGGAAAGCCACTGAAATGGAAAAATATATATGTGAATTTTAACAATTCTGGTTTCTCACTAGTTACATTGCTTATTTCCCTTCAGTATTTTTTGGTTGCTCAGGTATGAAGGAATCTTACCTGTTTGTGAAGGGATTAATATTTCATACTCTAAGCAAAAATGGAACTTAATCAGCCAGAAAAACTGAAAATGAAAAATTGAAAGAGGCGTCTGAGCTGTCCTAGGTTCATTAGGTTGTGCAGGCTTTTCTAATCTACGAGAAAGAAAGAAGAGTGTGTAAAATTGGTACTGTTGGTTTATTTTGGTTATCAATGCCAGTCTGATTCTTTTTAGAAGACTTTGAGTTTCCCTGAGTTCGTAAGGCTGAAAAAAATCTCCTTTCAAAAAAGCTCTGGCACAAGGTTGGGGCAGCATCACTTACCATACAGAATCCTATAAAAGATCTTAAATATTATCCTTTTTAGATATATTCCCCTGCAGGGTCCAGCATAGAACCCCCTTCCCCCTTCCCATCCCTGAAAGTCTTCAGGAGAAGAATCCATTATGTTTCGAGTGCCAAACACTCAAGTAAGCTCTAAGAGACACAGGACACAAGAGAGGTACACTACATTCTGCTTTCACATGCTCTAGAAGAAGGCTGAAGGCTCGAGAACCACTATGCTTTGCAACTGTTTTTAAGTAGAAACAGAGTCCACGACAACAAATAAAAAACATGACCTATGCATCTGTCCATCCATACAAACTGCTCAGCTCTACAATCCTTATTTCTCCCTTAGAGAATCTCTGTGCTTGTCACATGCTTTCTTGAATTCAGATACTGTCCTCATTTCCTGTACCACCACTGAGAAGCTATTCCAAGCATCTACTACCCTTCCTGTAAAGGAATATATCCTTAGATTACTATTGACTCCCTACAACAGAACAGTGTGTTTTAAATCTGTAAAATGTATTGGGTATTTCCTGAAGTGTATTTTTCTAGTTTGGCCAGCAGGTGGTGCATGTTTATGTTTAAAACTGTTACAATGGAATGACCATTCCTTCTTTTAGTTAGAACACAGAGAAAGAAGAAGTGCTGCAGTGATGTAACCAGCTTTTTTAGAAATGTTTTTGCTCTGGGCTTTGATTGGCCTGGAGTTTGAAATTATCCAGTTACTGGCTTTTGCTCCAGTTTCAGTCCAGGAGAAAAGAGAAAGAAAGCTCTTTGCTGAAACCCTGCAAAAATCAGTTATACTTCATAACTGGTGAGCAGTTATATGTTCTGATCTCCCCAAGTACTTTCTAGAAAGTAAACAAATGTTTAGTTAGTATTATAATTGATCCATTTTTTCAGTTACTTCTTACTGTTTGCTGATTGCACATTTTCTGTCCACTGTACAATATGAGAATAAACATAATTGTTTACTCAACTGCTTTGTCTGGACTGATAAACAATCTTGGTGGTTTGTGTGTTGGGTCTGTGGGTGCTTTCTGGGGAACTGTGGGACCACTGGGGGTGAGGCTCCAGGATCCTAGAAATCACGGGGGATAATTTGAGAGCAGGAGACTCAACCAGAGGCGGCTGAGACCCAGTCAATGGGAGGAGGGTGCTAGTGTAGAGCACAAGTTACAGGTACAGGCGGATCTGAGCTGTGCTGGGGATAGACCCTCTAAGTGGCTGAGGGTTACCCCCGGCAGGTAACTAGGCATTTTGTGACACTCCTTTTTTGCTTTCATCTCATGATCTCTTGATCCAGAGCCTCCTTTCTGTTGAATGAAACTTGTCTCTTGTGCATTTATACCTAAGAGATATTTAAATGCCTTTCAGGCTTATTTTCAAAAGGGAAGGGCGCCCATCTTTTGACACAAATCGGAAGATGGGCGTCCTTCTCCCAGGTTCGCCCAAATCGGCATAATCGAAAGCCGATTTTGGGTGTCCTCAACTGTTTTCCGTCGTGGGGACAAACAAAGTTCCCGGGGGCGTGTCGGAAGCATAGTGAAGGCAGGACTGGGGTGTGCTTAACACATGGGCATTCTCAGCTGATAATGGAAAAAAGAAGGGCATCCCTGACGAACACTTGGCTGACTTTACTTGGTCCATTTTTTCTTGCGACCAAGCCTCAAAAAGGTACCCGAACTGACCAGATGACCACCGGAGGGAATCGGGGATGACCTCCCATTACTTCCCCAGTGGTCTCTAACCTCCTCCCACCCTAAAAAAACTTTAAAAATATTTTTTGCCAGCCTCTATGCCAGCCTCAAATGTCATACCCAGCTCCATGACAGCAGTATGCAGGTCCCTGGAGCAGTTTTAGTGGGTACTGCAGTGCACTTCAGGCAGGCAGACCCAGGCCCATCCCCCCTACTTGTTACACTTGTGGTGGTAAATGTGAGCCCTTCAAAACCCACCTGAAACCCACTGTACCCACATATAGGTGCCCCCTTCACCCCTTAGGGCTATGGTAGTGTTGTACAGTTGTGGGTAGTGGGTTTTGGGGGCTCAGCACCCAAGGTAAGGGAGCTATGCACCTGGAAGCAATTTGTGAAGTCCACTGCAGTGCCCCCTAGGGTGCCCGGTTGGTGTCCTGGCAGGTCAGGGGGACCAGTCAGGGGGACCAGTGCACTACGAATGCTGGCTCCTCACCTCCTCCCATGACCAAATGGGTTGGATTTGGTTGTTTCTGAGATGGGCATCCTCGGTTTCCATTATCGCTGAAAACCGGGACGATCATCTCTAAGGATGACCATCTCTAAGGTCGACCTAAATTTCCAGATTTGGGCGTCCCCGACCGTATTATCGAAACAAAAGATGGCCACCCATCTTGTTTCGATAATATGGGTTTCCCCGCCCCTTCGCGAGGATGTCCTGTGAGGACGCCCTCAGGAAAACTTGGGTGCCCCATTTGATTATGTCCCTCCACATCATCTCTCCCCTTTTTTCTGCCTTTTTTCCCCATGGTATACATGTTTAAGCTAGTTTCCATATACTTGCTTTATGATGAATCAGTAAGCCATTTTAGTAAGTTTCCTCTGAACTGATTCTACTGAAAACTTAGGGTCATCTTATATTCAGATATTCGGATGCTCCCTTATTAGAGAAAAAGTACCTTCTGGACCTTCAAATGTACAAACTGACATTTCTAATGATTCAAGCAACATCCGAAGCCCAAATACCCCACTCAGGATGATGAGACACATTGTTAGTCATACTAGCATTTGGATTTTACATATGTAAGCAATATATAAGCTCCTGGAGGAAAAGTCCATAGTCTGCTATTCAAGCAGACATGGAGAAGCCACTGCTTGCCCTGGGATTGGTAGCATGGAATGCTGCTACTATTTCAATTTCTGCCAGGTACTTGTGACCTGCATTGGTCACTATTGGAAACAGGATGCTGGGCTAGATGGACCATTGGTCTGACCCAGTATGGCTATTCTTATTTTAAATTGTAATACACATGTTCAAATGCCTTCCAATGCGTCTATCTGGCATTTTGGAGTCAGGGATATAGCGTTCACTCTATGATAAAGACTGGGTACTTGTCAAACCTTCTGATTGTCATATTAAACCCACAGATATTTTGGCATGTAGTAATGTGAGGGCATGGCAAAGCAGTTGCATTCTTTCTGTCACCCAATATATCACAGGAAGATGAATTCTTTGTTAGTTTCTGAATATACTGAACTTATATTAATGGCGGGCAATCACTGGTATTCAAGGGTCAAATTCTAGTTAGGTTTTCAGGATATCAATGATGGTGTACAAATGTAACAAAAAAAATATACTTGAAATTAATTTGCATTATGGTACTACTCTATACCTTAGATTTTATAAATGCTGCTGGGAATTATGGAGCCAAAATTAATTAGCTAAATTGGCAATAATTGAAATTAACACTCTATTCTATAACTCTTGTGCACCTAATACTCTAGCACACAACTCAAAAGTGGACGTGGCCAGGACAGTGGCATGGGTGTTCCTAAAAGTTGCATGTGGGGTTATAGAACAGCCCCATTTCCATACTACAGTGTGCAGAATTGGGTGGGAACATTTATACCAGGTTTCAGCTGGCATAAATTCTGGCACCTTTTTGGCGTAGAAATGGGCTCTAAGCCCTATTCTACAGTATATATGGTGCTCAACCTGGAGTGCCATTTATAAAATAGTGCTCCATGCCGATTTTTTTCTGGCAATGAAATATCACTGCTATTTATAGAATGCCCTCCTATATGTAAATCTGTCTCAAGCATATTCATTACTTTCAAAATTTCTGGGCTACTTAAACTGATTTCTTAGTCAACAAATCCCTGGATGGATGGCCCAGGGACTATAATAAAGATCAGATGTTGACGTCTATCTATTTTAAAAACTCAATATTCACTGTTCCTTCCTATATCAATCTAAATGTAATGTACCAAAAATATTGATGATCAATCTTTAATAAATAGGGTTTAAACAATTTTTAAGGTGCTCAGTACATCCCCATAACTCCAGGCTGGGATACTATCAGGCTTATTTTCGAAAGAGAAGGACACCCATCTTTCGAAACAAATCGGGAGATGGGCGTCCTTCTCCTAGGGTCGCCCAAATCGGCATAATTGAAAGCCGATTTTGGGCGTCCCCAACTGGTTTCCATCGCGGGGATGACCAAAGTTCACAGGGGCATGTCGGAAGCGTAGCGGAGGCGGGTCTTGGGCGTGCCTAACACATCGGCGTCCTTGACCCATAATGGAAAAAAAGGGCGTCCCTGACGAGCACTTGGACGACTTTACTTGGTCCCTTTTTTGTTACGACCAAGCCACAAAAAGTTGCTCGAACTGAGCAGATGACCACCGGAGGGAATCGGGGATGACCTCCCCTTACTCCCCCAGTGGTCACTAATCCCCTCCCACCCTAAAAAAAAATTAAAATATTTTTCCAGCCTCTATGCCAGCCTCAAATATCATACCCAGCTACATGACAGCAGTATGCAGATCCCTGGAGTAGTTTTTGTGGGTACTGCAGTGCACTTCAGGCAGGCAGACCCAGGCCCACCCCCCCTACCTGTTACACTTGTGGTGGTAAATGTGAGCCCTCCAAAACCCACCAGAAACCCACTGTACCCACATCTAGGTGCCCCCTTCACCCATAAGGGCTATGGTAGTGGTGTACAGTTGTGGGGAGTGGGTTTTTTTTTATGGGGGGGGGTTGGGGGCTCAACACACAAGGTAAGGGAGTTATGTACCTGGGAGCTTTTTCTGAAGTCCACTGCAGTGCTCCCTGGGGTGCCCGGTTGGTGTCCTGGCATGTAAGGGGGACCAGTGCACTACGAATGCTGGTTCGTCCCATGACCAAAGGGCTTGCATTTGGTTGTTTCTGAGATGGGCATCCTTAATTTCCATTATCGCCAAAAATCAGAATCGACCAAGTGTAAGGATGACCATATCTAGGGACGACCTAAATTTCAAGATTTGGGCATCTCTGACCGTATTATCGAAATGAAAGATGGACGCCCATATTGTTTTAATAATATGGGTTTCCCCTCCCCTTCGCCGGGACGTCCTGTGAGGACATCCTCAGGAAAACTTGGGTGCCCCTTTCCATTATGCCCCTCCACTGTATCCAGATGAAAATCATTGCACCTTCAGCGCTAGATCAAATGTATGTTTGCAATGAGACTGACGAGCTGTGAGTACAGATAGTCCAAATTGTTTTGGGTTGATTTTGCAGATGAAGTGGTTTTCAGACTTGTGAGTTCTTGTACCAAGTAGAGCGCTGCTGAGCCTGGTACTCAGACCAGGTTCTGGTTGGCGGCTGGACAACCCTGGGTTTCACCTGCGCTGACCGCCGTTCCCCTGAGGTTGAGCCCCTAGGTGTGGGCGGCCCAGTGGCGTAGCCAGACAGCCAGTTTTGGGTGGGCCTGAGCCCAAAGTGGGTGGGCACAAAATTTTCTCTGCTCCGCCCTCCCTCCCTCCACTATACCCACCATTTCTCCCTCCTCTCCACTCCTATGCCTACCATTTCTCCCCCTCCCCACCTATCCCCTCTGTATGCAGCATGTGTCCCTCCCCTCCACCTCATACACAGCCAAGACTTCTCCCTTCCTCACCCCTCCACCCCTTTGCTGCATCTCCCTCACCCACCAACCAAGCCTCATCTTTCCATCTTCCTTCCCCCCTGTGCAGCATCTTTCTTTCCATCTTCCCTTCCCCCTGTGCAGCTGCTGTGTCCCCCCGTCTTCCCTCCCCCATGTGACATCTTCCCCCCCCCCTCGTGCAGCTGCAGCATCTCACCCTCCTTGCAGGCCCGCCCAGCAGCAAAGTTCCTGACGGCGATTCCAGTCGCAGCGATTCCCACAAGCTGCCTGCCGGCTGCCGCTCAACAATCTCCTCTCGCTACTAAGCGCTAACCCGGAAGTCTCTCCTGCAGAGGAGAGACTTCCGGGTTAGCGCTTAGTAGCGCGAGGAGATTGAGTGGCAGCCGGCACTGGCAGGCAGCGTTTGGGAATCGCTGCGACTGGAATCGCCATCACTCAGGAACTTTGCTGCTGGGCGGGCCTGACCCGAACTTGGGTGGGCCCAGGCCCACCCGGGCCCGCCCGTGGCTACGCCCCTGGGGCGGCCTGCAGGATTTATGAGACGGAGCTGGAAGCGAGGAGGTGAACATATCGGCCAGGCAGGCAGCAGGCAAGAGAGTGATCCACCTACAGGCAAAGTCAATAGGCAGGCAGCAGGCAGGGGAGTAATCCAGGAACAGGCAATGTCAATAGGCAGGCAGTAGGCAGGAGAGTAATCCAGGTACAGGCAATGTCAATAGGCAAACAACAGGCAAAAGAGTAATCCAGGCACAGGTAAAGTCAATAGTGGCAAGAGAGTAATCCAGGTACAGGCAAAGTCAGTAGGCAGGCAGCAGGCAAGAGAGTAATCCAGGTACAGGTAAAGTCAATAGGCAGGCAGCAGGAAAGGGTGTAAAGACGCCCCCAGGAGGGGGTCCTTGCCTGGAATTAACTCAATGGGGCAGTCGAAGGGACAATGAGGAGATAAGGAGTCAGCCTCCTGTGTATTGAAGATGTCCCGGAAATCATTGTATTCCTCGGGAAGGGAAGCATCACAGGGAGTAAAGACCCCTGGAGAGGCAGTGATCGTACTCTGGGGAGGAACCACTGTAGTTAGACAAGTAGAAAAACATTTGGAACCCCAACTTCCGATATCGCCAGAGGTCCAGTTGATACTGGGTGTGTGTTGCTGTAGCCAAGGTAAACCCAAAATGACTGGATGGATGGCCCGGGGAAGAACTAGGAGCTGGATCTCTTCCTTATGTAATATTCCGACTTGCATCACCAGTGGCCGGGAGATGTGGGTAATAGAATGCGGAAGAGTAATTCCCTGAATGGAGGTCACTTGTAGCACAAGCTTGCAAAACATTGACGAAGATCCCAGTTGGGACAGGAGGTTGGTGTCAACAAAATTCTCTCCTGCCCCAGAATCAATTAACGCCATGGTGCGGATGCAGAAGTCCTTCCAGTGCAGTGAGACAGGAACGGAGACCATATTGTCAGGAAGAGGAGAGTATTGACCCAGAGCCACCCCCCTTCAATGGCCCTGGGTCTAGGCATTTCCTGGTTTATTTGGGCACTGTCTCAGGAAATGGCCCGCCTGACCACAGTAGAGGCATAGTTGATTATCCAGGCGATGAGCCCTCTCCTTTTCCGATGGCGTCCAATAATCATGGGTTCTTCAGAAGTTCCCTGGGTGGAACCAATAGCCCCTTTGGGAGAGGAAGGTCGCAAAATCTGAGGGGGTGGCCTCGGTGACCTGCGCTGCATAGAACATTCTTGTTTCCTTTTTTGGAACCGTACATTAATACGAATGCATAGGGTGATCAGGGCATCCAGAGTAGTTGGAAGTTCTCTGCCGGCCAATTCGTCCTTGATTCTATCAGTTAACCCCTGCCAATATATGGCTGTGAGAGCCTCCTGGTTCCATCTTACCTCAGAGGCTAAGGTTCAGAAATGCACAGCGTAGGAGCCCACAGACCCAGTACCCTGTTGGATCCGGAGGAGCTCCATGGCCGCTGAAGAGGGACGCCCAGGAACATTGAAAACCAACCTGAAGCGGCAGAGGAATTCCATGAGGTCAGAGAGCAAGGGATCCCTTTGCTCCTAGAGGGAGGAGGCCCAAGCCAAGGCTGCTCCAGACAGCAGGGAGATTATGTAGGTAATCTTAAGTCTATCCAAGGAGAAGACGGCAGGTTGCAGCTCAAACAGCATTAGACATTGATTGAGGAACCCCCGACAAGATGAGGGGGTTCCATCAAACCGAGGAGGTTCTGGTAACCACAGTCCAGGTGTGGGTAACATGGGTCCAGCTGGAGCGGCAGAAGCCTGCCATTGTGATTTAAGAGTAGTTAACTGGGAACAGACATCCTGCAGGACTCCAAATGGTTCAACTGAGTCTGTTGTTGTTGTTGAAGAACCTGAGCTAAGTCAGAAAAGCTGGGTTTGTTTGATGAACTCATGGCTTTGGCTTATTGTCAGACTTGTGAGTTCTTGTACCAAGTAGAGCGCTGCTGAGCCAGGTACTCGGACCAGGTTCTGGCTGGCAGCCACACAACCCCAGGTTTCACCTGCGCTGACCGCCGTTCCCTGAGGTTGAGCCCCTAGGTGTGAGCGGCCTGCAGAACTTACGAGACGGAGCTGGAAGCGAGGCAGTGAACGTATCAGCCAGGCAGGCAGCAGGCTCTTTGAGCAGGGACTGTCTTTTTTCTATGTTTGTGCAGTGCTGCGTACGCCTTGTAGTGCTATAGAAATGCTAAATAGTAGTAGTAGTAGTAGTAGCAGGCAAGAGAGTGATCCAGCTACAGGCAAAGTCAATAGGTAGCAGCAGGCAGGGGAGTAATCCAGGAACAGGCAGTGTCAATAGGCAAACAACAGGCAAAAGAGTAATCCAGGCACAGGTAAAGTCAATAGGCAGGCAGCAGGCAAGAGAGTAATCCAGGTACAGGCAAAGTCAGCAACGAGGGACAAAGTAGAGAAGAAGCAAACTACAGAGCAAGTAACACCTACCAAAGTAGAAGCCCAAGCATTGAGGTAGGGAAGGGTTCCACAGAAATAGTGCTGGCATCAGGCATTCACTAGAAACAGCTGATAAGGAGAGTACTGGAAGCAGCCAGGCATCCAATAGGGAAAGAGCAGAGGAGGCAAGGGAGAGGCCATAGGTTAAGGGTTAAGAGATGGAAAGCCAGGACACCAGTCACGGGGATCCAATCCCCATGGAGCAAGGAGGCGGGGCAGAGAACCCATAGGTTAAGGGCTGTGAGATGGACAACCAGGACACCAGTCACGGGGATCCAATCCCCATGGAGCAAGGAGGCAGGGTAGAGATACTGTGAAGGTAACCCCGGCCGTACACCGACGGAGGGAGTGCCATTACCGGCAAGGTGAGGGGCGTGACAGTGGTATTTTAAAGTTTGTAGATATAATGCAGAAAATGCTTTAAAGAAACGAGAGGAGCAATGGAATTAATATTCTGGTTCATGGCAGTGGTTCGAGGAGTAAAGGACAATTGAGACGTGGCATATCCTTGAAGAGACATTTATAGAATCATCTTGAATTTCCTTGGAAGTACCATTGTTGGATCCTTTTTCATATTGTCTGTGATAATTTGGATATATTTTTTCACATGGTGAAGCACTAATTGGCAAGTTCTTGGATATTTATTCAAATAGAAGAAGGACACTGGAAGTGCATACTGCAAAGATAAGTAATTTTGTTATTATTATACAATGTTGCAAACATACATTTGAACTAGCACTGAGGGTATGGGTTCTATGCATATTCATTAGGGATATCCTGAGAACCTGATCAGCATATAACCTTCAAGAACTGGAGGTTTCCCAGCCCTGGCTAACATTAATCACAGTCCACCTGACTTTTCATTAGACTGTGCTTGATGGAAGATTCTGTTCAAGTTATAGAAATAGGCTTAGTACCATTAGTAGCAAATTAGAAATGGTAATGGATTGGAAATGGCATAGCATTTGGCCTGCAGTAAAATACATTGGCAGGGGTTTATGGGTAGGCTTGGAGGTGCAACTGAATGTGTTGTAGGCTCTATAGTATTCCTTGGAAGGATCAGTAGACTTGACTCTATAAAGGAGAGATCTGCTATAGAAGTGCATTGATGCAACCAACAGGGTGCCTGCAAAACTGTTTCTTTGATTCACTGTCACTGAATTCACTCAATAAAACAATTTCCAGCATGTACTTTATGCATCTTGTATAATAGTTGCATGGTGACTTGTGAATACATGCTGCATTTGCTTCATACTGTCCGTCCTTAATGAAAGAAGCCATTAGTGTCCTTCATATGGAGAAGAGAACAGTGGGAGAAAATGGTAGCTGAGAGAGAAAAAGGAAGAGGGAATGACAGAAAAGAATAGAGAAAAAAATAGAAAATAATAGGATGATAAAAGGGAAATAGGAGGTTAAAGAAAAAAGACAAATAGAAGGGACACATGAGGGGAGAAAGAGGGGGACTGAAAGATGGAGTTAAATGTATTAGGAAAGAAAAATATGCGGGAACAAAGAGACAGCTTCGAAAACACAGATGAAGAACAAGTTAAAAAAGAATAAGGGAAAGGGATACTAAAAGATGGAATAACAGGAGAAGAAAAGCTAGAGGAGAATAAAACAAACTAGGGTCAAAGAAGAGCAGAGCAAAATAGTTATAGAAAGGAAGAAGAGGGAATAAGAAAAAAAAAGAGAAAAGGATATAGGGGGTCCTTTTACTAAGCTGTGGAAAAAAGGATCCTGCAGTAGCAGCGGAGCCATTTTCCCCACACACCAGGGCCCTTTTTACTGCAGCGGGTAAAAAGGCCCCCTCCGCCCGAAAAAATGGGCATGCAGTAAGATAACTCTTATAGCATGGCCATGAGGTGGGGAGCACTTACTGCCACCCATTGAGGTGGTGGTAAGGGCTCCTGAGGTAACCCAGTGGTAATTGGCCAGCAAGTGGTGATACCGGATTACTGCCGTGTTAGCACCACGCTAGACAACAAAATATTTACGGGGAGCATTGGAAATGGTGTGCTCTCAACCTGGAACTACCACTGGCGGCTGCATTGCCCAGGTGGTAATTCAGTTTTAGCATGTGGTAGGCCTGTATTGGGCTTTCCACCACTTTGTAAAAGGGCCCCATAGGGCAGTAAGAGGAAGGCTGAAACCTGAGTGACAATAGGGCGAGGCAGAGGTCAGAGAGAGATAGAGGGAGAGAGAGAGAGAGAGAGAGAGAGAGAGAGAGAGAGAGAACTGGAAAGAGGGCAGAGGGAATGTGAGAAAGAAAAAAAAATAATAGAAAGATGATAAAGAAATTCCTGAGCCAAGCAAAGATGATTTTGCTATGTCTGTGAAATAAGGTTGGTTTAATGCTCCATCTGTTCTCTCCCAGGACCTTTTAGAGAAGGTGACAGTAAGTACAGTTCCTCACAGCTTACGAGTTTCTTGTTATAGAATTATCCCTGGTGCTAGCAAGGGTATGCTGAAGCATTGTGGGAAGGGAGATCCTAACAAACTGATTAAGGAATTTGGGGAGAAAAGTCAGAATATGTTTGACATTGGGCTCAATACATTTGTTGGTACCAGTGGCACAGAAAGAAGAGAGGCTATA
This sequence comes from Microcaecilia unicolor, assembly GCF_901765095.1. Taxonomy (NCBI): domain Eukaryota; kingdom Metazoa; phylum Chordata; class Amphibia; order Gymnophiona; family Siphonopidae; genus Microcaecilia; species Microcaecilia unicolor. The sequence goes on from NC_044036.1 coordinate 258,046,128, forward strand.
ACACCATGCGTGAGCAATGGCACTGACATGTAGAGAACTGGTGTGTGTGCACGCTAACCTGTTGGGGTACACTGACAACAGAAAGCAAGAGATCTTAAAAGTGTTTCCCAAACTTTTATCCACTATGACCTAATTTTAACACTTAAACACAAAATACCACATCTTTCTACAACTACTACTATTTAACATTTCTAGAGCGCTACAAAGTGTACGCAGCGCTGTACAAACACAGAAGAAAGACAGTCCCTGCTCAAAGAGCTTACAATCTAAATAGACAAAAAGTAAAGCATTTATATTTCATAATTTTTTTTTATTTACTTTGAACTTAAACAGAAATATTACTGTTAAGTGAAAAACAGCCACAAAATAAAACTTTTCTTACATAATCTTTTAACATTACACTTTAAATGGCTTTCTTAGACCTCAAAAGCTAGGGGGGTTTAGAATAGGTGAAGCTACATTTGTATTAACAATTTCTGTAAGAAAATGATGACACCGCATTTCTCAGTCTACTATTTCGTTATCTCTATCATTGTTTTGAATCTAGGAGCAACTTAAGCTGATCAGGAACATAAAAAACATATTTAGTATTATTAAACCTCACAATACATTGACATGGGTATGCTAACAGAAAGGAACCTCCCAATTCTATTGTTTTTAATCTCATTGAAAGAAACTGTTTTCGCTTTTGCTGAGTCACTTTTGTCACATCTGGGTACAACCATATTTTTTCCCCACCAAAATTGTGATTTGTTGTTTTAAAGTAAAGTCTCATTACAGCATTCAAGTCCTGTTGAAAAAGAAAGGTTACCAACAACGTCGCCCTTTCAGTGGCAGTTTCTATTGACTGTTCCAAAATTGCTGTTAGATTCTCCACATCCATTTCACTTCCAGGTTGAACATTTGTTGCATCGTCTGTTTTTTTTAATCGTATTTGGTATAAAGTAAATTTTTTCTAATGGAGGAATTGCTTCTTGGGGAAATTTTAAGTTTTCTTTAAGAAATCTAGTAAATAAATCTTGGGGGGAAACCCCATACAATTTAGGAAAATTAAGCAGGCGTAAATTCGAATCTCCTATTGTGATTTTCAATATGTTCAAGTTTTCTCCTGATATCCACATTGTCTTTTATCACAGCAGCTTTAAATTCATTTGTTTGAACCACCTCATTTTGTAAGTTCTCAATTTTCTGTGAAAAGTCTTGTTTAATCGTGTCAACAGAGTCTTTCAATTCTTGCATCTTAACACATAAGGTTTTTACCTCTCCAGACGACTGTTGAAGGGTTTTTTCCATTTCTAGTAGTTTCAGCCATATTGTCCCCAGATTAACCTCCATTTCCTTCCCAGCAGATTTGGATGTTATCGGTGAGTTGGTCACCCCACTGGGTCCGCCAACTTCCACTCTTCCGGTGTCCGTCAGCTTCTCCTCCCGGCTCACCACAACTGCTGGGCTTGGAGGAATCTTAGAGAGCGGCGGGGGGGAAAGAGATGTTTCACATTCCGGCGAGGGTTCTGCTTCACCAGATACTCCCGCCAAGGAATCCGCCCCGCTTACTACCTGGGAAAGAGCGGGGAAGAAACGCTCCAGTCCCGTTCTCGCCGGTGTGGATGTCCCGGTAGGTGGGTGAACTGTCCGGACTGCTCCCTTCCTTTTAGAATGAGGTATAATTCCCGAAAGAACAAAAATTAGCAGAACTGGCTGGAGCGATCTCACCAAGCGTCCGCTATCGGTGCCATCTTGACACGCCCCCCCCAAAGTAAAGCATTTAATATTTAAGCAGTCAAGCACAAGAGAACAGTCACAGAAGGACTGAAGATGTTGAAGGGTGGTCAGTGTGATTAGGTGTAACTCTGGTTGGAGTAGTGGGAGAAGGTGATAGAAGAATAGAAATGGGTGAGGTAAAAGTAATGAGTGGGTTGATAGGGAGGTTATATAAGACATGTCACTCTAGGGGTGGGTGGGTAGAGGGGTAGGGTGGGCGGGACTAAGTCTAAAGCAGGAGAAGGTATTCTCTGCAGCCTATCTGTGAGATGGAAAATGCTCTCTGAAGCTGCTGCTGCTATAAGTTGTTAGTTTTCTCTCCCTGAAAGAGATCCAAGCCACACCCACGAAGTTCAAACTGTCAGTGGGGAGGGGGAGGGGAGGAAATGGCAGTGCTTGATGAAAAAGAGAGCTCAGTTTCTCCCCTCCCCTTCTCTCCCCACAGTCATCCATTTCCTCCTCTCCCCAGGTACCCAGAGCATGAAGCCAGCAGTAGCAACAGTAGCAGCCAAGGGCAGACTGACAGTAATTTGAGCCCCTCGGCAGTAAAGGTTATTGGGCCCCCCCAGCTCTCACTGCCACCTGGCCCTCCGCTTCCCTGCCATCCCACAGCCCCTGCCTTTGTTTCCAGCACCCCACCTTCTACACTACACCCTCCACAGGCCTACGTTAAGGGGCCTTGGTGGTCTAGTGGCCTCTTTGGGGGCAGGAAAGAGCCTCACTCCTTCCTGCCCACTGCTGCTGCTCTATCCTGCACCACCGCTTCTTCTTAATGGCCGCCGAGACTTCTTGCAGTAGTCTCGCGGGTCTCGGCAGTCTCGCGAGACTGTTGCAGGAAGTCTCAGCAGCCATTTTGAAGACATGGCAATGGGCAGCAAAGAGGACACTAGATCATTGGGGCCCTTCAAGGTAGGCCCGGGAAAGGCCCACCGAGGCTTGTGGGGATGTAGTATGCAGGAGGGAGAGAGCGGCACTTGGCCCCCCAGAGCCTCTGGACCCTTGGGCACTGTCTGGTTGCCCATATGGTCAGTCTGCCCCTGCACACTACAGAGAACCTGGTATGACTGTGTGCTCACAGACCCCAGTACTCTGCATGGCTTTCCAGCTTATGAATGCCTACTGACTCGCAGGCTTCATGCTGACTGCCGCTATTGAAATGAATAATCTCAATCTCACGGGTAAAACAAAATCAATGAATACCCAACAAACCAGGAGAAGGCAGTAAGTATATAAATATAAAGTGGTGAAGGGTGCTCCTTCACCACTTTATATTTACATATTTGGTGCCTTCTCCTGGTTTGTTGGGACTGCCACTACTGAGCACAGATCATAGTGGAGTCCAGAGGGAGGGTAAGCAGTTTTCTTGATGTGACCCACATCTACTGATGATGTAACCCCATTTGGGGTCCTGACCCATAGTTTGGGAGCCACTATCTTAAACCCTATTCTACATAGAATGGGGAGATCGGAATTGAGATGTCCAGATTGGGTCATGTTCCATTCTGGTGGTGTTCTTGAAAAGAATCTGCTGACAGAGCTTTTTCTAAAGTACATGCCACAACATGTGTATTTGCTGGAATGTGGACCAGGAGTGGTCATTTTACAAATATACTGTAACCTAGGGGTTAATAAAATAAATAAAATTACCCAAGTTGTCCCAGAGTTCCGTTGTGGCCAGCAGCACAGGTCCTTGGAATTTGCTGAGAGCTGAGCTTCTGTTGGCTTGGCAACAGCAGCTGGCAGTTAACAGAAGAAGCTGAAGCACTGTGAGTGAAAGGATGTGTTTTTGAAGGCTTTGTGTGAGAGAGATATGAAACAGTGTTAAAGTAATTTAGAAAAGGTTTAATGTGAAAGAGAATAATTGAGACCTAGTTTGAGAGTGACCTGTACAGGAGAATGGCTGTGGGTCAGGAGAGTAAGTGAACTGAATGAGAAATAGAGAAGAGTGGCAGGGGGAAAGTGAGAAAGGGGTTTGGATGTGACAGGGAAGAAAGTGGAAGTGGGCTTTAAAACTGGGAAAGAGAAGCCATTGTTATTTGACTGAGTCTTTGTGCAGGTGAGTACAGTACAGAATTAACCCAGACAGCAGGCTGGAATATTCGGCACATTCATAGTATAGTGATGCTGAATTTCTTTAAACAGTAGAAAGAGTTTAGACATTAATGATATTATAAACAGAGTTTAACCAGATGCTATCAGTTTTCTCCTCAGAGTGGAGTTACCTGAGAGTAAGGAGAGGTTTTGCAAAAGTGTTTTATGCTGATTTGGTGATAGAATGTTGAGTGACAGGGTGAAGATGAAAGGTTTGACTGTGAGAGGAGCAAAGAGTTTGTGCAAAAGCTTCCTCCAGCATCATTAGATTAGGGACTACACAGTGAGAAATAAATTGGAAAGGTAAAAATATTTTAATTAGTTTTGTTTAAATTAGTGAGCTGGCCACAGTATTATGAAACCTATTTAAAGTCACCATAGGGAAGTTTTTGGAAGAAACAGGGAAGTCAGGGTTTTGCCTCCCAGTCTGTTTTTTTTTTAGAGAGGTTTAGGAAGAAGAAAGCAACTATAAAGAAGCACTGCTGAAATTCAGTCCAGAATTCACGGGCCCCCACGCAAGAAAGATTGGAACTGCATCAATTTCAGGGAGAAGAGGAAAAGCAGCTAAGTAACTGGGAAATGAACTTTAAATCAATACTTACTTGAGTGTAAATTTGTAGTCACCGAATGAGATCCTAAGGAAACAGAAAGGCATAAACAAAGTATCAAATTCTTGCTAATTGCAAGGAGGAAAATAAATAACAGTTGCAACGAGTTCACAATTAAAGAGAGTAAATGAGAAAAAAGGAACTTATCTGATGTTGTGTAGATAGGTCTATTTATTCTGCCTGAACAAGGAAAAAAAACATCAAGAAAACCTGTTATAAATTTCAGGTGCAATAGTTATATGGTTTTTAAGTGTTAAAGGTTAAACAAAACAGTAAATGTTTGAAGTTAAGTGGTATCATAATTCTGTTGGAAACAAAAAAAAAAATTATATTTTGCAATTATTCAAACTGGTCTCCTTCAAATTCAGAATTTATCCTAAATTTAGCTTTTTTATTCCTCTCCCGCCCTTTGAGGATGGAAGACGAGGTTTGCTGATTTTTACCCCATTCCCGTTTTTGGAAGAGTTCCTGAGAGTGGGCCACGACTACCGACAACCAACCCTCAGAGAACCTACAGCCAACATTGCCTGCCTTACCAGGGAGGGCTGGTAACAATACATGTTGAAAAAAAGGAACACCATTGGTTCGGAAACTTCTACATGGGAAATACTAACACTTAGTATTATGCATGTAGTTTCCCCGTTTTACAAACTTACACATGCAAGTGTAATTAGTGAGGCCCCAATTTAACATAGTTTTATTTTTGAGATAGAAAAAAAGTATATGGGATTAAGAGAATGTTTCTTTGACAGCTGCAGATATGAAGGGGCACAAAAATGACTCCCAGTCCACCACCTGCTCTCATTGGTGGTAGCAAAGTGGGCAGGGTGGAGTAAGTCACTGTTGCAATCCTAGGTAGTTAGCCCTTGTGCCCCGACTGAGCACGGTACAGAAGAGTTATGCCACACTCAGTTGGGCAGCTGAACAACCCCAGCTTCACCTGGGAGCAACCACCGTTCCTGAGGAGTTGAGCCCCCCAGGTGCAGGTGGCCACCAGGACTTCCGATACCAAAAGGGGTCAGACGGCCGCCGGCCATGGCAGGCAGAGGAGACAGGAACAGACAAGCAGCGACCGCTTCACAAGACCAGGCAGTCAGCAAAGCAGGGCAGGGCCAGGTCAAATCCAAGATCAGGGCAGGTGGCTAGGCAAAGCAAGATCAGGGCAATCAGGTAGAGAGGAACACAATCCAACTCACCAGACTTCTAAACAGAAAGAAGCTGAAGCAAAGATGATGGCAAGTCCTGCTCTTAAGTAGGCCTCCCATCAGAGGATCCCGGTCCCAGCTGCGAGGCGAGGGATCTCATTGGGCACGCCCATGAGGAAGCTAATCAATATGGCTGCCTCCCTGATGAGCCTTCCAAGATGGCTGCTTCACAGACGATCCTCCCAAGATGGTTGCCTCTCAGATGATCCTCCCAAGATGGTTGCCTCTCAGATGATCCTCCCAAGATGGCCGCTGCCAGGAGTACAAGGTAGGGGTGTAACAGCCACATATAGTGGAACTATAAGGCAGTACAGTCCTTCTCTCTGAATTCTTCATGTAAAGACTTGAACCTGTTCTTGCTGTTGAGCAGATGTAAAAGCTGACAAGGAACTTTTTCTTATACATATATATTCCCTATGTGAAAAGGAGAATACATATGTAGACTTTAGTTCCACCCAAGATCTGCCCAACCCATGCCTCCTTGAAGTCTCTACTTAGTGTGGATTTCCACCTATAAAAATGGCTTTTTGAAATAGAATTTTTATACATGTAAGCGATAAACATCTGTAAATGCTAATATTTCCACATGGAAATCACAAATAGGGTTCCTCAGATATCCACCTAGTGGGCACTTTTCAAAGGCATTTACTCAGGTAAATAGGTATCTATTGGGCTAAATACCCTAATTAAAACTGCCCTTCTCCAATATAGCTACTATATTGGGGTAGATTCAAGAAAGAACTCTAAAATGTAGGCAGCCGGGTAATGTCATTGTTGGCAGTCTCATCAGAAAAGCCAAAGGTTGCAGAGTTATAGAGGCTGAATGTCCCTCTCACTTGTAAGGGTGGTGCCTCCAGAGCAGAGTTGAGATAGATTGTTAGGGTAGAGCTTGGAAATCTTCAGGTAGGCGAAAAGTGGTGGGGGTGAAAAAGTCCAGATTTAAGAGTATTCTTAAGAAATATTTTTACTGAAAGATTAATAAACATGTGGAACAGCCTCCCTCTGGAGATGGCTAAGTTGGTGTTGGACAAGCACCAAGGATCCCTGAGGGAGAAGAAGGAGGTTATAGAGACTGGGCTATTGGTTTGGATGGATAGACTGGATAGGCTGTATGGTCTTTCCCTATTTTCATTCTCTGATTCTATGCAGGAACCCCTCCCCCCACCTTCTTGTTACAAATGAGCTATGGACAAAATGTGAATCAAGTACTAACATTCATTAGAAAAATCTCCCCCCAGAAATGTAGGAGAAGGGATATTGGAGAAAAGGAGATAGTTTCTTTCAAATACCTCCTCTGGATTGTCCCAGTCTATTAATATTAATAGCACACCTAAGGGGTCCTTTTACTAAAGTGTGGTAAAATGGCTCAGCATATTGTAATGGGGGACTATCCTGTGTGCTAAGCCCAGATTTTCTTTTTCTTTATTTGCAGGACTGGCTTTAATGTTTCCATTAGTGTTCGAGACTTGCAAAAAATTAATGCAGGAGCACTTGTCACTTCCTCTCACATTAATGCTGCTTTATCCAGCTAGCTCATGTTATTTGTAACTCACTGGTCAGATAACACAGGAATGCCAACTCTCAGCCTATGACATGCCCTCTCCTAAAAATATTTTTGTGATTAAACAATTTTATTAAGAAAAAGCTAAGTAATTACAGACAGAACAGTGTTAAAAGAAATTTCCTCCTAAATAAACAATGAAAGAAAACCTTACACCTCTCCACCCCAAATGCCCCCAGCCACCCTCCACAACTAACCAAAATTACCCTTCACAAACAAAAACCTCCAGACCCCCCATTTCCCTCAAACTCAAAAAATGACATAAATTACAGCCACAGAGGACCTGCGTTCTTATAATCCTCCAAGCAGCAACCAAACGACACAGAGGAAAACCCCAAAGTATATCACCCCTCCCTCTTCCAAAAGCAAGAGAAGGGATGGATGAAGAACTAGACAAGCATCACGATAAACTGCTGTCATGTTGAGGAAGTAAAATAATAACTGTGTATGTCTATAGGATATTAAGGAGCAAACTACGTCCACATGAACCAAGGGTTCGCAAGTAAGAATCCCATTAGCAAGAAAAGTTTTTTTGCATTTAAGTGAGCCCCTAGCAACTCTGGTCTCCCAGGTGGCCAAGAGATGCAATTGATTCCTCCTATGCCAATATGCCAGGGGATCCGACAGTGTCCAATACTGGAGAATACACTTACAGCCCACCAAGCACATTGAGTTTCCCCCTTGTCTGACCCCTGGAATGCCCCTGGTTTATCTAGTAAAAGTTATTCCACTGTCTCAAGCACCCCACTGCCCAATAACCTCCCCATATAGTGGGTTAATCTGACCCAAAAATCTTGTATCATCAAGGGCAAGACCAAAAAGAATGAAAAAAAGGACCCAATATCCTGCCCACATTTATGACAAAAGGAGGTGGAATCACCATCTAAATGATTGAGTTGTTGCCAGGTAAAGTAGGTTCTGTGCAAAACTGAAAAATAACATTCCTGAAGTCTTGCACATGGGGTAAGGGAGGGTATACGCTTGATATTAGACAAAAGCTTCCAGTCTGCCAAAAAGATTTGCAAGCTGCCTGTCGAACTGCTTCAAGGTCATTCCCAGGCTCCCATTTAAGCAGGGCTTTATGTATCCCAGTCAGAAATATCTTGGAAGAAATTTCAAATTAAGGCCCCCATATGTTGGCTCAATTTCCCACTATCTAAGGAGGCAACATAATGTTTCACCTGGCGGAATGCAAACCTATTGCCCCAAGCAACACCTATAAGGTGTTGTAGGACTTCAAAGGAAAGAAGCTGTCCATCCTGACCTAGAAATTCCAACAAAACTATACCCTTATGTTCCCACAGCACAAATGTGCTGTTATCCATCCCGGATTCAAAATCCATATTGCCTTGAATGAGGGGCGGGGGTTGATCTGTAAGATATGGGTCACCTACAAAGTGTTTTTGGAAATTGGCTGTAGTGTGGCCTGTCTTGAAGAAACCCATGCTTGATCCTCAAGTCCTTGCAAACTACTGACCTGTATCAAATCTAAGCTTTCTGTCCATTTTCTAGAAAATCTACAATTATCCTGAAATCTCTAGCTCTCCATCCCAGACAATTTGGCTACAGGGCCAACCATAGTACTGAAACTGTTTTGACAGCTGTTCTGTTGGAAATATATTTTCACTTGGATAAGCATAAAGTAGTACTAGCCATTTCTTTAGATCTCTCTGCCGCATTTGACTTGGTTGATCATGATTTACTGCTCAAATACCTTTTCTTGCTTGGTATTTTTGGAGTAGTATTTGTTTGGTTCCAATCTTATCTGTCTGGCTTCTCTGCGCTCTCTTACTTGTAGTGTTCCCCAAGGATCAATATTTTCCCCTCTTCTTTTCAATCTGTTTCTAAGCCCTCTTGTTTCTTTAATACAATCAACTAGTATTTCTTTCTATTTTTACGCTGATGATATCCTTTTACTTTATCCTGCAAGCTCCACCAATTCTTTGCTTAGCCCACTGCAAAACTGTCTGGATTTGATCTCTCAATGGATTTTAGATCACAAATTGGTTCTCCCTCTGTGACCTGTTGGTTCTCTGGTGGTTTGACTGTTCCTACTTCTCCTCTCTGTCTCTTTGGTACACTCATCTCGCTGGTTGATTCCTTTTGGTATTTAGGAGTCATCCTAGATTCTCACTTGACTTTCTCTTCTCATGTATCGTACCTATCCAAACTAGTTTTTTTGTGCTTCGACAATTATGCATTATACACCGTTATTTCGACCAGAATGCCTTCCACTCCTTGGTCTTGTCCCTTCTAATTTCAAGACTAGATTATTGCAATATCATTTACCTTGGTTGTTCTCATACAAACATTAAGAAGCTTCAGACAATTTAGAATATAACTGTTCTAAAAAATATGATCATGTTTCTCCCCTTTTGCAAAAATTTCATTGGTTACCTAATGAACTGTGAATTTTATTCAAACTTCTCACACTGACTTTTAGGGCCTTTAGAGCTAGAACCCCTGATTATCTGGCATCTCTGACCATTCCCTTTTCTCATGTATGTTTACTGTGCTCCATCAATGATTTTTGCCTAGTATTTCCAGGCCCTAAATCTGCCCAGCTGGAATTTACCTGCCACCATGCTTTCTTGTTTTCCATTCATTTCTTTTGGAATTCTCTCCTTCTGTCTGTTAAGGCTGAATCATCTTTTACAAATGTTAAAATTGCATTGAAAACCTGGCTATACCAACAAGCCTGTAACACAAATTTCTGAGGGGGGTTGTTTTAATGTTTTTCACCTTTTACCTTTTACTTTCTATCTTCCCTTTCCAATTTCCCCTCCCCTCTTCTCAGTTATGTCCTTCCTACAATCCTGCTCCTGCTTTCCATAGTTTGTATGATATGAATTAGGTATATCTTTCCTGTGTAATTAATGGAATTCCTTTCATACTTTTATTTTGTTTTGTTTTGTTTCATTTTATTGTACACTGCTCAGGTATGCCATCTAGTATGAGCAGTTGATGAAATTCTAATTAAAATAAATAAATAAAGGTAGCGTTTGAAAAACACATGACCATGTAGGGAAAAATCATCATGCGCACAAGACTAACCCTGGCAGACAAAGTGAAAGGTAAATCTCACCAACCCTCAAGATGGTGCTTAGTGGTATCTAGTAATATAGAGACATTCAAAGAGTATAACACAGATACCTCCATAGTCAAGTGAATCCCCAAGTATTTAAAGGAATGGTCTGTTCAGTGCAAGGGAAATTTGGCCCCTAGGAGTCTTGCAGCTGTAGAGGAGGAATAGCCTCTGACTTAGTAAGGTTCATTTTAAATCCTGCATAATCACCATATCCCCAAAAGGTTTCCAGTAGAGCTGAAAGCAAAATCTCAGGTATTAGTCAGATGGACTAAAAGTCATCAGCAAATGCAGCCACCTTAAAACTGACTGGACCTATCTGTATGCCATGTATAGCAAGGTTGGACATGAGGTCTCTAAGCAAAGCATCCAAAGTCAATGTGAAGAGAAAGGCTTTACCCTGAAAAATTCCAAGTCTCCGATTCCAAGCCATTAACCAGCAGTCTTGCACTTGGGGACAAATAAAGCATTTTAATTGTTGAGACAAAGCGGCCAGAAAACATGCATTTATCCAAAGTATCAAAAATGAAGTCCCAGTGAACACAGTTGAAGGCCTTCTCAGCATCAAAAGTAATAAGTAAAGACTGAAGATCTTCCAGTGTGGTGAGAATTGTCCTAAGATTTTTAGCAATAGACCGACCTGAGATAAAACCTACTTGAGACTTGTTGCAATAGATGGGAAAATCTGGGCCAGCTGATTAGCCATGATTTTTGCAAATAATTTTGCCTCATAATTTAACAACAAAATTGGGTGGTAGGATCCAGGAGAGGCAGGGTCTCTGCATGGCTTAGGAAGTACCATAATATGAGCCAAGTTGAGGGAGACCAGCAAAAAGTCCAAGTCCACCAGCCTGAAACCTCCCCCAGCAGATTAAAAAAAAAAAGAAACAAAAGGAATAAGGACCAAAATAAATGTCATTGGCATCACATCTGATAGCACAGCATCCAATAGTGATCTGATGCCAAATTGTATAGAAAAGTAGTAGCTCCACAATAAACACTGTCATTGCCAAGCTATAAAGAAGGAGCTTCAAATTACATAAGCTGATTCACACCTTGAGAGAGAGATCGAGTTTTTTTGGTCCATTTTTTTTCTGAGGGCTAGACCCTGACAGAAACTTGAACAATGGCCATTCCTGGAATACAGAACTAGATTCTAATCTGCAGACTATCCAGGAACCTTAATCAAGCAGAAACTACAGAAAAGAAGATTGCTTTAGACAGTCCCTCACCCGCACCCCCACCCCAGGCAAAACTGCTATGCATCTGGGTTTGTCTGACTTTCAACTACAGAATGACATGAGGATGGGGAGCTGCAATAAACCACAGTAATCTGCTGTAAAAGAAAAACTTTTACCGCGGGTGAGGGAGCAAAACCTTTTACCGCCCCATGGGAACAGTAAAAAGCTTTGCTCCTGCTGTAAAAAAAAGTTGCATTTACCGCTCCTGCGATCCGGTGTTTTCCATACCTACCTTCCTCCCTCCCTGCCGCAGAAGCTCTGCCTTATGCAGCAGCCAGCTGAGCTGACACCGATCCCCACAGGCTTACATAAGTACATACGTAATGCCATACCGGGACAGACCAAAGGTCCATCAAGCCCAGCATCTCTTTTCCAACAGTGGCCAATCCAGGTCACAAGTACCTGGCAAGATCCTAAAACAGTAAAATAGAGTACGATACATTTTATGCTGCTTATTCTAGAAATGTCTGCTGAATACCGGGCACAAAAACCGTTAGCTCTTGTTGCCATCTCGGAGCTACATCGCTGTTTGGCTGTTTATTGGCCCGCTTTTGTTTGCGCCGGCTTCCTTCATTGCTGCGGTGCCCGGTTTTTCTCCTTATCACCTGTTCCGGTTCAAAACATCAAGGGGGAGCTCCGGCCGACATTACTCATCACCGGCGAATCGGTGAGCCGGCTGACAGCCCGATCGCATCGTCAGTGCCTGCGTAGGAGAGCAGGGAGTTGTTGGCTTCAGGGGCCCTCGGGTAATCTGCCTGTGTATGGCCGTGGTAAGCCTCCTCATCGCTGGACCTGTGCCTGTCTTGATCCGGGGTGCCATGGGGAACCTGTTGGGCTGTTGTCTGACTAGTCGGCTCGGCTTGTTGCCAGCCGCCGGCCAACTGCAGCCTGCCTGTTCGTGCTGTATTGTCTACCTCCAGCTGTTACCATGCACCTCCGGTTCCCTCTACTTCACTCTGGGCCGCTCCTGTTTCCAAAACCACTTTGTCTGTGCCTCCTGGTACTCTGCCTACCTCTTCTTCTCTCCTGCCAAATTGATCATCTCTGCGGCGCCGTTGGGCCTTTTGAACCTCATCTCCTGGTCGTTGCCTCAATCGTTTGGGAGCTGGTGTGGTCGGTGAAGCAGCAGTTTCGACACCACTTGTAACTTGCTATTTCATCATGGCCAGTCCAGCCGCTTCTCCTCTCTTCCTGCCTTCAACGGTTCTCAATGGTTCTCATCGTGGCATTATTTCTCCTCGTCTGGATGGAATTTACACCTGCTCCCTATCATGGATTGCCTTGCAGACAGCTGAACCATCTCCGCTTCTGGAATCTACTAAGACCGGCCTATTTCTGAATGCCATCTTCAGACTTTCCTCATATTCCCTACAGCCCTTCCTAATGATATGTCCATTGCCCTTTTTTACTCTCTCTTACCCTTTTCCTATTTCTTCTTCCTCTGTTCCTTCTATCCTATTTCATGAAATTGTAATTGTATAACAACTGGTCTGGCTATAGCCTTATCAGTACATTGTAAGCCACTTTGAGTCCGCATACTTGTGGAAAAAAGTGGGATATAAATGTGCAAATAAATAAATAAATAAATAAATAAATAAATAAATAAGCATTACATAACTATAATTTGGTTTCCTCTTTCCCACATGCTTCACTTTGCACTTGCTCACATTAAAAGTCATTTGCCATTTAGATGCCCAGTCTCCCAGTCTCATAAGGTCCTCTTGTAATTTTTTGCCATCCTCTTGCGATTTAACAACTTTGAATTACTTTGTGTCGTCAACAAATTTAGTTACCTCACTACTTACTCCCATCTCTAGATCATTTATAAATATGTTAAAAACCAGCAGTTCCAATACAGACCCCTGTGGAACCCCACTATCTACCCTTCTCCATTGAGAATACTGACAATTTAACCCTACTCTTTTAACCAGTTTTTAATCCACAATAGGACACTACCTCCTATCCCAAGACTCTCCAATTTCCTCTAGAGTCTTTCATGAGGTACTTTGTCAGACGACTTTTGAAAATCCAGATACACAGTATCAACTGGCTCACTTTTGTCTTGCTCCAGGACCTTCTTTCTGCTGGGTTCTGTCTTCCAATGCAACTGTTTAGCAACAACAGGAAGTTGCATCAGAACATAAGAACATAAGTATTGCTATACTGGGACAGACCGAAAGTCCATCAAGCCCAGCATCCTGTTTTCAAGAGTGGCCAATCCAGGTTACAAGTACCTGGCAAGATCCCAAAACAGTACAATACATGTTATGCTACTTATCCTAGCAATAAGAAGTGGATTTTCCCCAAGTCCATTTTAATAGTGGCTTTCTACTTTTAGAAAGCTAGTCAAACCTTTTTCAAACCCCACTAAGCGGGTTCCAGCAGAGAGAAGACCCTAGAACAGGCCTGTGGAGATTGGTGGCTGCTCAACTGGCTGCTGCTTAAGAGAGCTACTGTGGTGAGAAGGGGGGAGGAAAACAAAAGTGCTGGACCCAAGTGGGGAAAGGGAGTGCTGGAAATGTGGGAGGGGGCTGCAGAACCCAAGGAGGAGGGGGCACTGGAAATTAGGGAGGAGCCTGCTGGACCTGAAGGGGGAGCTGGAGAGAAGGGAGAAAGGTACTGGACCATTGGGGGAAGGAAGGGCTGACTGGAGGGAAGGGAGAGAAAGACGCTGTACCCATGGAGGAAAGGCTGGAAGGAAGGGAGAGAGAGGCATTGGGCCTATGGGAGAGCTGGGGGCAGGGAGAGAGGCACTGGGCCTATGGGAAGGGGCTGCTGGAGGGAAGGGACAAAGGTGCTGGACACTTGCCCAGCTGCTGGAGGGAAGGGAGAGGGGTGCTGGGCCTGCACGAGGGGGAAGGGAGAGAAGGGAGAAGGGACCCAGAGGGACAATGCCAGACATGGGAGGGGTTATATGGATACAGAGGGAAGACACTAGACATGGGAGAAAATAGGAAGGCAGAAGGGAGATGCTGGACATTTGGGGGGGGGGGCACAGGGACACAGGAGAGGTGCTGGACACAGGTGGAAGGGATAGGGACATAGAGTGGTGGCGATGAATGCGGGAAGATGGTGGACAGGGAAGTATATGGGACACAGAGATGCAGAACATGGGGAAAGACAGGTACACAGAGATGGAAGATGGATGGTGAGCATGCAGAAAGAATAAATGTCAAATGGGCAGGAGATCCTGGCGGGTGAGTTGAGAAGACAGAGGGAAACAGAAACCAGAGCCTGGGACCAACATGATTTGAAAAATAAAATGAACAGACAACAAAAGGTAGAAAATAAATTATTTTCTATTTTGTGATTAGAATATGTCAAATTTGAAATGTGTATTCTACCAGAACTCGTGTTAGACGTGGCTAGGGCCCAGGGCAGAAATTTGGGAGGGGACCCCAAAGCCAACTACCAGACCATGCTGCCTTCAGCTTCCAGTAGGCTTAGGGCTCTCTCTGACCAGGGGGCAGTTGTCCTAGTTACACCCCCTAACACCATCTCCAGCTTGTGTGATTTTATAAGTTCACACGGTAAGTTTACATATCTTTCTATTTCTGTGGTGTGGCTTCTTGTGGTTTTAGGTTAATATATGTTTATCATTTTTGGTCAATTGTTATGTATTTGGCATATGTGTTCTGTGTGTGTGACCAAAGTATTCTGTTACTATGAATTTTCTAGGTAGCATTCTGTAGTAATTTAGCTTGTTCAGTCTTTCTGATAGTGGAGGAGATATTTGTGAGGCAAAAGGGATTTTGTTTCTTTTTATACTTTAATAAAATCATATATAAAATCAGAACTGTGTGGATGGGATCCGACAGAACTCATGGAAACAGGGACAGAGCTCGCAGGGATGGGGGCAGAGCTTGTGGGGACAGCATGGGGATGGTGACAGAACTCATGGAGACGAGGAAGAGACGAGGATGAAGTTTGTCCCAGTGTCATTCTCTACTCTCGACACAAGAAGTAGTTTGCTGCTATCCAAAGGCCAAGAACACCATTTGAGGTTGAACCTCTTGTTTGAAGAGTCATTGCTGCCAAATCTTTCTGCTCCAGGCTACTCCGATGCCTGCTTTCTGATCCAGGTCCCAGACTGGCAGTTCCATTTCTTGCTCTAGCCTTGTTAGCTGCTCTCTGACTCCAAGTCCCAAAACCAGCAGTTCCGGTATATTTCCAGTCTCTGCTCCAGATCTTGCTGTTTGCAAGGTCCATCTCCAGGTTTCTGAATCTGGCATAGCTCCTGATTCCACGATCTGTTCTAGTTCATGCCTGGCCCAGACTAAGTGTTGATGCTCAGTTGAAGAGCACTTTTCCAAAACTCACTCAATTCATTTCTTTTGTCAGTTTTGAGCTATGCAATTAATTACATTCATCAAGGCAAGATTCATTTACTGTAGCTTATTCTTGTGCATAGGCGCCCGGTATCGAAGGCTTGGGGAGGCTAAGCCTCCCCAGCTGCAGCGAGCCGGCTCCTTCCCCTCCCTCCGGATCCGGTCCCTCACGTTACCGACCTGACTCTTTGTCTTCGGAGCTGTCAGCGCTAACTCTCCCCCGCTGCGCTGGCGCTGCCGGCGGTCGCGCTTTAAAAATGGCCACCGAGACTTCCAGAGGCGGCCTCGCGAGACTTCTGCTGAAGTCTTGGAGGCCGCCTTGTAAGTCTTGGCAGCCATTTTGAAGTGCGAACACCGGCAGCGCCAGCGCAGCGGGGGAGAGTTAGCGCTGACAGCTCAGAAGAGTCAGGTCGGTGAAGTGAGTGGACCAGATCCGGAGGGAGGAGGGAGGAATTCGCCGAACAACTCGGGAGGGGGTGGCAGGGGAGAGAAGGGAGTCGCTGGGCATTTGTGGAAGGAGGGGAGAGAAGGGTCGCTGGGTATAATGGGTGCATGCAGGGCAGAGGAGAGGAGGATCACTGCTGGACATGGGTGGATGGAGGGCAGGGGAAGGAGGGTCACCGGGTATGGGTGCATGCAGGGCAGGGGAGAGGAGGATCACTACTGGACATGGGTGTATGGAGGGCAGGGGAGAGGAGGGTTGCTGTGTATGGGTGCTTGCAGGGCAGGGGGAGAGAAGGGTCACTGGACATGGGTGGATGGAGGGCAGGGGAGAGGAGAGGAGGGGAGAGAGAAAAAATGCTGGACATGGATGGAGGGGAGGGAAGAGTGAGGAAGGAGATGAGATGAGGGAAAAGAAAGAGAGGAGAAAAACTGCACATGGGTGAAGAAAATAGGCAGAAGCTGAGGACCAGAAATGAAGAAGAAAGGAGGAAAGGAAAGAAAGAAATGGAAAGGAAGCCCTGGAAACGGAGTTAAGAGGACAGATAGCAGCAGAATCAGATACTGGGCCAGCATGATCAGAAAAACAGTCACCAGACAACAAAGGTAGAAAAGAAATCATTTTATTTTCATTATAGTGTTTGGAATATGTCCACTTTGAGAATCAGGTGCTCAACATTAAAAGTTTATATTTATTTACTTATTTATGGCATTTTATCCCACATTAAACATTAATTAGGGTGTTTTGTGGCTCTACATGAGAATTGTGATATTATGATCCCTTGTTTCATATTGTTCACGGTCTGCATTTTCCATATGGGTGGTATATTGGTGTATTAGGTTCTACCCAGTATAATATTTATGGTACAGTAAGGTTCTGAGTGTGTTTTTGCACAAAATTGTGCATAGTGTTTTCCAGTTGAGCGATTGTGGTTAGTATATGCTTTGAGCAATCACTTTATTCTTTGACATATGATACATATCTAATATCTATATTTAATAAAAGGTATTAATTGTGACTTTTATTTTTATTTATTTATTTTTTCTGTGTGTTATCAGACAATTATGGATTTAAGCTCCACCCCTGGCTCCACCCCTAACCCCACCCCCTTTAGCCTCCCCAAACAGTTGGGCCACCGACCGCCTATGTTCCTGTGCCAAAACTCATAGACTTAGTGAGTTTTGAGACAGGAATAAGCTATAGTAAATGAATCTTGCCTTGATGAATGAAATTAATTGCATAGCTCAAAATGGACAAAAAATGAACTGAGATTTGGAAAAGTGCTCTTCAATTCTTGGTCCAATCTGAGTCCCTATCAGGCTTATTTTCGAAAGAGAAGGGCGCCCATCTTTCGACACAAATCGGGAGATGGGCGTCCTTCTCCCAGGGTCGCCCAAATTGGCATAATCAAAAGCCGATTTTGGGCGTCCTCAATTGCTTTCCATTGCGGGGACGACTAAAGTTCACAGGGGCGTGTCGGAATCATAGCAAAGGCGGGACTGGGGCGTGCTTAAGACATAGGCGTCCTCGGCCGATAATGGAAAAAAGAAGGGCGTCTCTGATGAACACTTGGCCAACTTTACTTGGTCCTTTTTTTTTATGACCAAGCCACAAAAATGTGCCCTAAATGACCAGATGACCACCGGAGGGAATCGGGGATGACCTCCCCTTACTCCCCCAGTGGTCACTAACCCCCTTCCACCGTAAAAAAATTTTTAAATATTTTTTTCCAGCCTCTATGCCAGCTTCAAATGTCATACCCAGCTCCATGACAGCAGTATGCAGGTCCCTGGAGCAGTTTTATTGGGTACTGCAGTGCACTTCAGGCAGAGGGACCCAGGCCCATCCCCCCTACCTCTTATACTTGTGGTGGTAAATGTGAGCCCTCCAAAACCCACCTCAAACCCACTGTACCCACATCTAGGTGCCCCCCTTCATCCCTAAGAGCTATGGTAGTGGTGTACAGTTGTGGGGAGTGGTTTTTTTTTTGGGGGGGGGGGTCAGCACACAAGGTAAGGGAGCTATGGACCTGGGAGCTTTTTCTGAAGTCCAGTGCAGTGCCCCCTAGGGTGCCCGGTTGGTGTCCTGGCATGTCAGGGGGACCAGTGCACTATGAATGCTGGCTCCTTCTATGACCAAATGGCTTGGATTTGGTCGTTTCTGAGATGGGCGTCCTTGATTTCCATTATCGCTGAAAATTGGGGACACCCATCTCTAGAGACGAACATCTCTAAGGTTGACCTAAATGTTGAGATTTGGGCGTCCCCGACCGTATTATCGAAACGAAAGATGGCTGCCCATCTTGTTTCGATAATATGGGTTTCCCTGCCCCTTCGTGGGGATGTCCTATGAGGACGTCCTCAGGAAAACTTGGGCGCCCCATTCGATTATGCCCCTCCACGTGCCTTAAGGATGGTAACGTGATAGCTACTGATAGGAATTACATGCATCCAGGTTTTGGAATGGGATCCATGAAAGATCAGGCTTTTCTCAGAATACCTTTCCTTTAACAAGATCTGAATGACTTGGGGATTAATATTTTGTGGCAATGGTCACCATATTAATTTAAATGTCAGCTGCAGTGTTTAAATTAATGCAAATGTTCAGTGCTTCTAAACATATAGTATTGGCACCCAAATTTATTTATATCTTGCACCAGTGATTACTCAGATGGCCAATTTTGAGTGGGCCTGAGCCCAAAGAGAGTTTGCATGAAATTTTCTCTCCCCACCCCTACCTTTCTCCTCCTCTCTTCCCTGCCGATGATCTAGCATTTCCCGCAATCTCCAGATCCTCTTTCCCATACCAGCATACCTTTTAAAACTTTCAGAGGTTGCTAGGGCAATGAGTAGTGATCCACACATGCTGCTCACAACTGGCCCTCTGAACCTTCCCTTTGACGTAGTCTCCCCTATGTGGAAACAGAAAGATGCATCAGAGGGAAAGCTCTGGGGCTGGCCACAAGCAGCATGCGTGAATTGCTGCTGCCTGCCAGGGACCTTCCTAAGGGAACAGAAGTTTTAAAAGGTACACTGAGGGCTGTGTGTGTATGTGTATATGATTTGAGAGACTGTGGGAAATGCTGGATGGTCCACAGGGGGAGGGAAAGGGAGGAGGAGAAAGATGACAAACTGCAGGCAGGGGTTAGTGAAAGTGAGAGGGAGAGATGTCAGCCAGCAGGAGGAAGTTGACTGGATGGCACACCCACTAAAAAGGGAGAACACTCAGGTCTTCAGCTGGTAGGACTTGGGGATCTCTGATAGCCACAACAAGGATGTGCCACTGCAAGGTGGGCCTAAGCCTGAAGTGGGTGGCCCTTGTGACTATACCACTGCCTTGGACAAATAAATGTATAGAACATTCAGGTTATAGAGAAGCACAGGTCCACAAAAGGACAGCATGCTAAACAAACAGAGCAGAAGAATTAGAAGTCTATTTTAATAAAATTCATAAAACACCTTTTAAGTTTTTTCTTTAAATTAAGTTTCTTTTAATAAAAATCGTGATCCAACATGACCTTGTTCACTAATCAGGCTGCATCAAGGGTGAAAGCATATACTGTTACTAGAAAACAGACAAAAAAAAAAATCAAATTATGCATACATGAACATAATAACACATAGTAAAAACACACATAATTATATATAACAATCATAAGTGGAAAGGCATTGGTCCAGGCTGAAAGAAGTAATAAATAGGGCCACAGACCTTTATGTAAGGAAAGTAAATAAAAGCAAGAGGAAAAGGAAACCGATATGGTTCTCCAAGCAAGTGGCTGAGAAAATAAAGGCTAAAGAGTTGGCGTTCCAGAAATACAGAAAATCTCAAGAAGAGGAACACGGGGAGGAATACCGGATGAAACTGAAAAAAGCCAAGAGAGAGGTACGTCTGGCGAAGGTGCAAGCGGAGGAAACAAATGGCTAGAAATGTAAGGAGGGGCAACAAAAATTTCTTCAGGTATATTAGTGAAAGAAGAATGACTAAAAAGGGAATTGTGAGACTAAAAGATACAGCGAACCGCTATGTAGATAATGATGAAGAAAAAGCCAATTTGCTAAATAGATACTTTTGTTCGGTTTTCACTGAAGAAAATCCTGGCGAAAGACCGCGAAGGACTGGCAAAAGTACACCTGAGAATGGAATGGATATAGCACCGTTCACGGAAGAGAGTGTGTATCAACAACTTGGAAAGCTAAAGGTGGACAAAGCCATGGGACCGGACGGGATCCACCTCAGAATATTGAGGGAGCTCAGAGAGGTCCTGGCGGGTCCTCTTAAAGATTTGTTTAATAAATCCTTGGAGACGGGAGAGGTTCCGAGGGACTGGAGAACGGCGGAGGTGGTATCTCTTCACAAAAGTGGTGATAGGGAAGAAGCTGGAAACTACAGGCCGGTAAGCCTCACTTCGGTTATTGGAAAAGTAATGGAAGCCATGCTGAAGGAAAGGATTGTGAATTTCCTAGAAGCCAACAAGCTGCAAGATCCGAGACAACATGGTTTTACCAGAGGGAAATCGTGCCAAACGAATCTCATTGAATTCTTTGATTGGGTAACTGGAGAATTGAATCATCGACGTGCTATAGACGTAATCTACTTAGATTTTAGCAAAGCTTTTGACACGGTTCCTCACAGGAGGCTCTTAAATAAACTAGATGGGCTGAAGATAGGTCCCGAAGTGGTGAACTGGATTAGGAACTGGTTGACGGACAGACGACAGAGGGTGGTGGTAAATGGAGTTCGCTCGGAGGAGGGAAAGGTGAGTAGTGGAGTGCCTCAGGGATCGGTGCTGGAGCCGATTCTGTTCAATATATTTGTGAGTGACATTGCCGAAGGGTTAGAAGGTAAAGTTTGCCTATTTGCGGATGATACTAAGATTTGCAACAGAGTGGACACCCGGGAGGGAGTGGAAAGCATGAAAAGGGATCTGAGGAAGCTAGAAGAATGGTCTAAGGTTTGGCAATTAAAATTCAATGCAAAGAAATGCAAAGTGATGCATTTAGGGAGTAGAAACCCACGAGAGACTTATGTGTTAGGCGGTGAGAGTCTAATAGGTACTGAGGGGGAGAGGGATCTTGGGGTGATAGTATCCGAGGATCTGAAGGCAATGAAACAGTGTGACAAGGCGGTGGCCGTAGTGAGAAGGTTGCTAGGCTGTATAGAGAGAGGTGTGATCAGCAGAAGAAAGGAAGTGTTGATGCCCCTGTACAAGTCATTGGTGAGGCCCCACCTGGAGTATTGTGTTCAGTTTTGGAGGCCGTACCTTGCGAAGGATGTTAAAAAAATGGAAGCGGTGCAAAAAAAAGCTACGAGAATGGTATGGGATTTGCGTTCCAAGATGTATGAGCAAAGACTTGCTGACCTGAACATGTATACCCTGGAGGAAAGGAGGAACAGGGGTGATATGATACAGACATTCAAATACTTGAAAGGTATTAATCCGCAAAAAAATCTTTTCTGGAGATGGGAAGCCGGTAGAACGAGAGGACATGAAATGAGATTGAAGGGGGGCAGACTCAAAAAAGATGTCAGGAAGTATTTTTTCACGGAGAGGGTGGTGGATGCTTGGAATGCCCTCCCGCGGGAGGTGGTGGAGATGAAAACGATAACGGAATTCAAACATGCGTGGGATATGCATAAAGGAATCCTGTGCAGTAGGAATGGATCCTCAGAAGCTTAGCCGAAATTGGGTGGCGGAACAGGTGGGGGAAGAGAGGTTGGTGGTTGGGAGGCGAGGATAGTGGAGGGCAGACTTATACGGTCCGTGCCAGAGCCGGTGATGGGAGGCGGGACTGGTGGTTGGGAGGCGAGAAATACTGCTGGGCAGACTTGTACGGTCTGTGCCCTGAAAAAGGCAGGTACAAATTCAAGGTAAGGTATACACATATGAGTTTATCTTGTTGGGCAGACTGGATGGACCATGCAGGTGTTTTTCTGCCGTCATCTACTATGTTACTATCCAGCTTATAATCAAAAGACAAAAACGCCTATATTGCGACCTAAATCGGGAGATAGGCGTTTATCTCCCAAAAACGAATAACGCGGTATAATCAAAAGCCGAATTTGGACGTTTTCAACTGCACTCCATCACGGAAGCGTACAAAGTTGACGGGGGCGTGTCGAAGGCATGGTGAAGGCGGAACTGGGGCGTGGTTATCGGCCGATCAGAGATGGGCGCCTTTCGCCGATAATGGAAAATAAATATGCGTTTTTAGCGAGAATTTAGGGCACTTTTCCTGGACCCTGTTTTTCCACGAATAAGGCCCCAAAAAGTGCCCTAAATGACCAGATAACCACTGGAGGGATTCGGGGATGACCTCCCCTGACTCCCCCAGTGGTCACAAACCCCCTCCCACCACAAAATGTGCCATTTCACAATTGTTTATTTTCACCCTCAAATGTCATACCCACCTCCCTGGCAGCAGTATGCAGGTCACTGGAGCAGTTATTAGGGGGTGCAGTGGACTTCAGGCAGGTGGACCCAGGCCCATCCCTCCCCTACCTGTTACAATTGTGCTGCTTAATGCTTATTAGTCGTCCAACCCCCCAAACCCACTGTACCCACATGTAGATGCCCCCCTTCACCTCTTAGGGCTATAGTAATGGTGTAGACTTGTGGGCAGTGGGTTTTGAGCGGGATTTGGGGGGCTCAACACCCAAGGGAAGGGTGCTATGCACTTGGGAGCTCTTTTACCTTTTTTTTTTTTTTTGTAAAAGTGCCCCCTAGGGTGCCCGGTTGATGTCCTGGCATGTGAGGGGGGACAGTGCACTACGAATCCTGGCCCCTCCCATGAACAAATGCCTTGGATTTATTCGTTTTTGAGCTGGGCGCTTTCATTTTCCATTATCGCTGAAAAACAAAAACGCCCAGCTCACAAATTGTCGAATAAAACATGGACATCTATTTTTTTCGAAAATACGGTTCGGTCCGCCCCTTCACGGACCCGTTCTCGGAGATAAACGCCCATGGAGATAGACGTTTTCGTTCAATTATGCCCCTCCACGTTACTATGCTAAAAGAAGAGTCTCAGTGCTATGATATTGGTGAAAGCCTGCTTACCAGAAACTGAATAAGTTTGGAGGCCATAATATGCTCCAGAAACTTGGAAAACAAAGGTAGGTTATAGATAGGTCTGTAACTTCAGTGTCAGAAGGACTGAGGTCAAAGATTTTGTAGATTGGGTTTTATATGTAAAAATAGGGGAATGGCCTATTCATAATGAAGTCCAAAGGTTTGCCTTGAACAAACAACCTTGCAGTTGCAAAGTTTACTCCTTACCAGAAGGGCTGTTCTACCTAATAGTATGTTACATTATCCAATTCAGCTGAAATGCTCCATTACTTAGTGTTTGCTAGGAAAATGTAACTTTAGCATGGAACTTCTTACATGGGTAATATAGTAAGAGTTAATGTCCTCCCTATTTGGTGTACAGGGTTGGCTGATGTCTTACATAAGAATTTCCACATTGGGTCAGACCAATGGTCCATCTAGCCCAGTATCCTGTTTCCAACAGTGGCCAATCCAGGTCACAAGCACCTGGCAGAAACCCAAATAGTAGGAACATTCCATGCTACCAGTCCCAGAGCAAGCAGTGGCTTCCCCATGTCTGTCTCAATAGCAGACTATGAACTTTTCCTCCAGGAACTTGTCCAAACCATTTTTAAACCCAGATATGCTAACTGTAGTTACCACATCCTCCTGCAACATGTTCCAGAACTTAACTATTCTTTGAATGAAAGAATATTCCCTCCTATTTGTTTTAAAGGTATTTCCATGTAACTTCCTTGAGTGCCCCCTAGTCTTTGTACTTTTTGAAAGAACAAAAAAATCAATTCACTTCAACGTGTTCTACACCACTCAGGATTTTGTAGACTTCAATCATATCTACCCTCAGCCTTCTGGAAATTGCTGCTGCTATAGATTTAATTTGACATCTCTATAGCCATTTATGTAGGCAATAATGAGGTAATATTTTTTTAAACAAAGTCTTATATAGCAACGATAGGAGCAGAGAAGGTGCTTGGTTTTCTACAGTAAACATTTCACTTTGCGAACATCTATAGGCAGGGTCCCACTGTGGCTGAAAATCCTCACTGCTCTCCTGTGCAATTGATGTAAGTTCCACCACAGGTGATATAGTAATGCATGCATCTCCAGGCTCTGGTTCAGGGTTTCCCAGAACTCATTTGGTGGCTCCACAACCAGCGAGGTTTTCAGGATTTCCACAATAAATATTGATGAATGTGCATGCATGACCATAGAGCTAGGTTTGAGGTGGTTCGGAAAAGGGGACCAAAATGGTGTATGATCTGCATCAGAGGTCATATGAAATTAGACTCAGGAATATTAATTTGTATATTTAGAGGAGAGATGGGGAGATACGATAGGCAAGAAACAAACATTTTTTAATGAGAAGAAAATTCTGGAAATACTGTAGGAGTCTCAATATGAAGCTCCAAGGGGTACACTCAGGAACAGCATCTGAAAATACAAAAGTTATGTTATGTTATACTGTATGCGACTTATTGTCCGCAAATACCAAAGCCTGGTTCATTGTGGATTACAGTCAATTAAAGATAAGGCATAACCTCAGAATTTCATACTATCATAATAGAAAAATAACAATCAAAATTTTAAATCCTATATAGTATACTTAATTAATCCAGATAATCATGAAATAAAATTGATTTTAAAGTTTTACAAATTATCTGATAACTCCTAAATATACGCATTTCTAATGGTAAAGAATTCCAATAAGAAACAACCGTAAATGATTTTAAACACAACTGTAAGTAATTTAAACTTAGCCCTGACTTCCACCAGTAACCAGTATAACCCAATAAGCAAAGGAGTAGCTGATGTAAATCTATCTGCTGAAAATATCAGCCGTGCTGCTGTATTCTGAATAAGTTGTAATCTTTTCCCTAAAATCTTTAAGTAACCATTATAAATAATATTACAGTAGTCCAGTCTAGATAAAACTAATACATGGACTAACAATCTAAGCTTATCAGGATCAAAACAATTTCGAACTGCTCTCAGTTTCCTTAAGTAGAATTTTAAAAAAATGTAAGTAAAAACAAAGGACCTTTGGAGGCAAGATGATGGAAAGGAAACACTGGGGTACCGTGATCAACAGTTACAAGCCAAACAAGATCATGTTGGAGGATATCTGCATGGAGTGGCAGTTGTAACCCCCAAATTAAAGGATATATGAGAAAGCAGGGGAGGTAGGTGCTATTTGCATGGAGTGGCAGTTGTAACCCTAAAATCAATGGCTCTATGAGAAAGCATTGTGGGGGGGGGGGGGGGGGGGCAGGGGGATCTGCATGGAGAAGCAAATACAAACCTAAAACCAGTGGATTTATCATAACAACTTTTTTTTTTTGGGGGGGGGGGGGGGGGGGTTGTGCAGTGTTGTCTTTGGTGTTCTCCCTCTCTATTGTGACTGACTGCACTTAACGACCAAGAACTGGGAAGCAAGGGGTAAGACTGTATGATCTTTTCCTGATCTTGTATGTTTGTAATGAGGTTAGAAGGATATACTTTGATGAATGTCAAAAACAATATTAAAGCAGGTGACATGCAAGGGGCATTGGGAAAAGAGGAAATGCTATGGATCACCTTTGAATAAGAAGATTGCTCCTCCACCCATACAGGTATAGTCTGCAGACCTACTCAGACAGAAGAACTGGACAGAGATCATCAATATTGATACCAATATTGTAAAGGTGAGACTAATGGGTGACTTTAATCTACCAGTTGTGTAACTGGAGTATCCCCTGCAAATCTAGAAAGAATTAAAATGATCATGGATGCCGAAGCCACATTGAACCTACAAAGAGGTGGGAAAATGTGGGGTACAAATGTAACAAATACATAAAATAAAATTTTGTCAGACAAATGATGGCAGAAACCCCCAGAGAAAAAAAATGTACCTAATGTCTGAGTGGGTGCCCACTTGGATGGCAGTGATCATCACACAGTGTGGTTTATTATCTAACCTAAGGCAGAGTCTAGTCATACCAGACTCAAAGTCCTGGGTTCAAACATGCTCACCCCCAGTGGTCACTGACTTCCTCCCAAAGATGCAAAAGAAACAGTACATGCCAGCCTCTGTGTCAGCCTCAGATGTTATAGTCAGTTCTATTACAGCAGCAAGCAGGTCCCTGGAGTAACCTAGTGGTTGGTGCAGTGCACTATGGAGAAGGGGACCCAGGCCCATAATCCACTCTGTTACACTTGTGATGGAAAGTGTGAGCCCTCTAAAACCCACCAAACACCTACTGTACCCACATATAGGTGACACCTGCAGCCATAAGGACTATTATAGTGGTGTACAGTTGGGTACAGTAGTTCTTGGTGAGTTTTGGAGGACTCCCCATACAATATAAGAGGGTAATGGTGAGATGTGTACCTGGGACATTTTATGTGAAGTTCACTGCAGTGCCCCCTAGGGTGCCCCATTGCTGTGCTGGAATGTCTGTGTAGCCAGTCTACTGAGAATGCTGGCCCTCCATTTATCTCAATGGCTTGTTTTTGTGCACTTTTCTCTTGGACATTTTTTATTCCGATAATGATCACAAAAGAAAAACACACTGGTTTGAAAATCACTATCAGGCTCATTTTCGAAAGAGAAGGATGCCCATCTTTCGACACAAATTGGAAGATGGGCGTCCTTCTCACAGGGTCGCCAAAATCGTCATAATCGAAAGCCGATTTTGGGCGTCCCCAACTGCTTTCTGTCGCGGGGATGACCAAAGTTCACGAGGGCATGTCGGAGGCATAGTGAAGGCGGGACTTGGGTGTGCCTAACACATGAGCGTCCTCGACCCATAATGGAAATACGGGGTGTCCCTGACGAGCACTTGGATGACTTTACCTGGTCCTGTTTTTCTTACAACCAAGCCACAAAAATGTGCCCAAACTGACCAGATGACCACCGGAGAGAATTGGGGATGACCTCCTCTTACTCTCCTAGTGGTCACTAACCCCCTCAAAAAACATCTTTAGAAATATTTTTTGCCAGCCTCAAATGTCATACTCAGGTCCATCGCAGCAGTATGCAGGTCCCTGGAACAGTTTTAGTGGGTGCAGTGCACTTCAGGCAGGTGGACCCAGGCCCATCCCCCCTACCTGTTACACTTGTGGTGGTAAATGTGAACCCTCCACAACCCACCACAAACCCACTGTACCCACATCTAGGTGCCCCCCTTTACCTGTAAGGGCTATGGTAGTGGTGTACAGTTGTGGGTAGTGGGTTTTGCGGGGGTTTGGGGGGCTCAGCACACAAGGTAAGGGAGCTGTATGTACCTGGGAGCAATTTCTGAAGTCCACTGCAGTGCCCCCTAGGGTGCCCGGTTGGTGTCCTGGCATGTCAGAGGGACCAGTGCACTATGAATGCTGGCTCCTCCCATGACCAAAGAGCTTGCATTTGGTCATTTCTGAGATGGGGATCCTTATTTTCCATTATTGCTGAAAATCAGAAACGACCAAGTGTAGGGACAATCTAAATGTCAAGATTTGGGCGTCCCCGACCATATTATCGAAACGAAAGATGGATGTCCATCCTGTTGCAAAAATATGGGTTTCCCCACCCCTCCACCGGGACGTTTTTCGAGGACATCCTCAGCAAAACTTGGGCATCCTTTCAATTATGTCCCTCCACGGTTGTCACTTGATTTCTGGACGTTTTCCACAAAACATCTAAAATCAGATTTAGACGTCATATCGAAAATGCTATTTTTAATCTTTCTCTCTCCCAATTTTGAGGCACAGACAGTAGAAGTCTGCCAGGCCCTGGTCCTCCTTTTTATTCTGCTGTCCAGGATTGGGCAAGTGACCAGAGGAGGAAAAGATCTACCTTATTCCTACCATTGTATCAGCCCTCATCAGGATAGTGGATTTCTGCCTTGTACAATGAACTATGCATGTTGGCTGGGAGGGGGACAAGAGAGATGGGAGGATAGTGGGTCGTTGGTCTTTAGAAGAGGAGCTCCAGGACATTGTCTCCCCTCACTTATTAACTGCTATCATGTCAACCAGGTTAGTGCACTAGTAGTTAACATTAGTTCTGGAAGGATAGTTAAAGTTATCTCTGCCACATGACTGAGGTAAATTTAATTCATCTTTAATACTGCAATAATGACTAATAAGCCTATAATCAAGATATTTGTATCTTTAAATAGGGGAGCTATTCAACTGTATGGAACAGTGTTATTTTTAACAGGGCTGCTTTTGGGGGTATTTCTGCAATATTAGCAGTGCTAGTATTTGCATATCGCACAGCATACATGTTAAAGGCATAATGCTCAGTAACATATATTAGCTATATCACACTTTGATACATAGACTCCCTATAAGTTTGGCTTTATAAATACTCTTGTTTCCTTGACCATTAGCCCCCCCCCCCCCCCCACGAGGTGCAAGCTTAGTGATATCATTATTTATAAATGGAGAAAAATTATTATCTGTAGCTATCTAGCAGATTCCAGTCTTTTTACTGGGATAGAGAAGAGAAAGAGTCCACCACAGCAATGTAATTAGGAGTGTATTACAATGTGAATAACTCATTATATTGTGTTTAGATTCATTATTGGTTGAAATGACTCTGAGATTGGATTGTGCTACAGCTACTCCATTGCATTTTATTTTGACCACAGTCAATTGTGTACAGAGATTGCCTCCAAATTGAGCTGGGAAGAGAAAGGAATATTTTTAGGCTATCAAAGCCGGAGAGGTTGGGGGAGATACTGCAAGTTCTGAAGGACACAGTTCAGAAAAGGATCTTTTTTGGTGGGGGCTTTCATTGTCTCACACATCCCAACTCTGAAAAGTGCACTGTCTCTCAGCATTGCACTTATTTTGAATAGAGGTGATGAGTTTCTGAACATTTCTGCTTAATTTAGTTTAATTTTAATCTTATCTATGTTTTCACTCCAAGAAGTTTAAAAGGCTGAGAATGATACATTGCCTGTCACCACTTTTATTTCCTGTGACAAATTGTTACACCATGCAGGAACCACCTCTGAAAATGTTGTATCCTGAAACCTCCATAATCTAAAACCTCAGGGTTCTGGAAATGCCGTATCCAGAACCCTGATTTCAAATTTTGCATTGGCTTATATTTTTTGTATTTTATATAAATTAGGCTAACTGATAAAATACCTGAACTGCTAGACCCAAAATGTTAAACTTAAAACCCATATCCAAATACCATATATGGATACCAAAGTTGATGCTACAAATGGCTTGCCACTATCTTGAATCTCACTGTTTATAAAGCTCAAAGAACAATGAATAAATCAATAAATAATGGTGTGATAAGGAATGCCCTCAGATTATAACATCACTCACACAGCATCTGACTGTATGACACTTTAAAATGAATGTGAACTTTGATCTCTTTCATTGGGTCATTCCAAAGGCTGTATATAAACCTCAAATCCAGCTCATCAAACAATCACCAACATTATTTTATGTTATTTTGTGAAAAATTAAAAAATTCTAAAACTCAAGGGTGGAAAACCAAGCAACTATCTTAAAAGTGCTATTTGTACCATGCTATCTGTGCACTCCAATTGCTCTCAAATAGTCTTCATATGAGAAGCCCTGCATGCAAGTGGCTGTCTCTCAAAGCCCCTCTCACTCAGTCATATGCTTGACCATGGGTTTCTTCCCTCCAGACTGCTTCAAGGATTCATGGTGGCATTTTCAAGCTCTAGTTGATTTCAAGAAACTTCAAAGATGCTACAAGATGC
Organism: Microcaecilia unicolor; assembly: GCF_901765095.1. Classification (NCBI taxonomy): domain Eukaryota; kingdom Metazoa; phylum Chordata; class Amphibia; order Gymnophiona; family Siphonopidae; genus Microcaecilia; species Microcaecilia unicolor. Next base: position 258,076,208 of record NC_044036.1, read on the forward strand.
CCACCTTCAGAGTACTTTGAATGTATGTGCATATATTTTAAGTGTGTACAGAACATGCTTAGGGGTATGTGTATGTGTATGTGATCTGGGTGTCACTAAGGTTAGTGATAGGCACTGTTCTAGATAGTGGCACACCTAGCTTGTTCACCACTCAGGGCGGGTCACCACTGCAACCCCTGGTGTGTCACCCCCCCCCCAGTGCATCACCCTTCCAAGGTGTGCCATGCCTCGAAGCGTGTCACCCCCCCCCCCCCCCAAAAGGGCATCACCCCACCACCTTTCCTTCTAGCAATGGGGTGTGCACAGAAAGCATGCAGCTGTCGGCTCTGCCAGTCCCCTGCTCCTGAACAGGAAATAAGGTCAGAGGGGGCAGGGGACTAGCAAAGCCGACAGCCGCATGCCTGCTCCGTGTACCCCCTTGCTGCCTGCATCCAGGGCAGACTGACCCCACTGCCCAGTCCTTGATAAGCTACTGGTTCTAGATATGCTGGATGTTGCAAGGAAGACTGTGCCTTGGAGACTATATCTGGTAATTTTCATGGAACATTTACTAAGCCCAATCCAAAGGAAGAAACTCGGGGCCCAATATTCAGCCGGCGGTGATCAGCATTTTGCTGACCATCACTAGCATTAAACCTAGAAATCCAATGCCGGGCCATGACATTGAATATACAGGTATAGGGAACTGGCCAAAACACAGTCAGTTAAATGCAATATTTGGCATTCAACCAGCTATGAAGAACCGCATAAAGATAGGACTATGTTTCATACAGTCCTATTTATGCAGTTATCTTAACTGGTTATGCACCAAATATGTTTGTGTTCATGTTTATTTAAAACTTACTCTGTTGCCAATCTTGGTCACAGCTAAATTGAATATTGGCACTTAACTAGCTAAGTGCTGACTTTGCCACCAGAATGTCCGCAAAATATCCAGTTTTGGCTTGAGCATTAATTGGGCATTTTCAACATCACTATCCAGTTAAGTGCCACTGAAAATGTCCAGTTAGCCCTAGATAGGCAATGTAAACAGCCAGGAGCCTCTCCTGGCCATTAAAATCATTTTGAATATTGGGCCATTGAAGGTTAAGTGATGAGCATATAAACACTCATGGTTTTCTGAACCCTGAAAGCCAGCAGGGAGCAGTTTGTCCTGGAAAGTCAACAGCGAATATACTCAGGTAGCAGGGCCTAGAATAAGGCGATCTTCTGTTTCAATAAAAGAAGGAAGTGTAAGATGGCCAAGACAGAGATACGTCTGGCAAAATCGCAAGTGGAAGAACAAATGGCTAGAAATGTAAGGAGGGGCGACAAAACTTTTTTCAGGTATATTAGTGAAAGGAGGAAGACTAAAAATGGAATTGTGAGACTGAAAGATGCTGCGAACCGCTATGTGGAAAATGATGAAGAAAAAGCAAATGTGCTAAACAAATACGTCTGTTCTGTTTTCATGGTAGAAAATCCCAGAGAAGGACCACGATTGACTGGCAAAAGTACATATGCGGATGGAACGGATATAACACGGAAGAGAGTGTTTATGAACAGCTTGAAAATCTAAAGGTGGACAAAGCCATGGGCCTGGATGGGATCCATCTCAGGATAAGCGCTGTACAATTTAACAAAGAGAGACAGTCCCTGCTCAAAGAGCTTACAATCTAATAGAGCTCAGAGAGGTTCTTATGGGTCCTCTTAAAGATTTGTTTAATAAATCCTTGGAGACAGAGGAGGTTCCATAGGATTGGAGAACAGCGGATGTGGTCCTTCTTCAGTGGTGACAGAGAAGAAGCTGGAAACTATAGGCTGGTAAGCCTCACTTTGGTTATTGGAAAAGTAATGGAAGCAATGCTGAAGGAAAGGATAGTGAATTTCCTGGAATCCAATAAGTTGCAAGATCCGAGACAACATGGTTTTAAAAAAGGTAAATCATGACAAACAAATCTCATTGAATTCTTTGACTTGGTGACCAGAGAATTGAATCAAGAACGTGCGATAGATGTAATCTACTTAGATTTCAGAAAAGCCGTTGACACGGTTCCTCACAGGAGGCTCTTGAATAAACTTGACAGGCTGAAGACAGGACCCAGTGTGGTGAACTGGATTAGGAACTGGTTGATAGACAGACGCTAGAGGGTGGTGTTTAATGGAATTCACTTGGAGGAGGGAAAAGTGAGTAGTGGAGTGTCTCAAGGATTAGTGCTGAGGCAGATTCTGTTCAGCATATTTGTGAGTGACATTGCTGAAGGGTTAGAAGGTAAAGTTTGCCTTTTTGCAGATGATAGCAAGATTTGTAACAGAGTGGACACCCAGGAGGGAGTGGAAAACATGAAAAAGGATCTGCAGAAGCTAGAATAACGGTCTAATGTTTGGCAATTAAAATTCAGTGCAAAGAAGTGCAAAGTGATGCACTTAGGGAGTAGAAATCCACAGGAGACGTATATGTTAGGCGGTGAGAGTCTGATATGCACAGGCAGGGAGAGGGATCTTGGGGTGATAGTATCTGAGGATCTGAAGGCGAAGAAACAATGTGACAAGACGGTGGCCGTAGCCAGAAGAATGCTAGGCTGTATAGAGAGTGGTGTAACCAGCAGAAGAAAGGAGGTGTTGATGCCCCTGTACAAGTCATTGGTAAGGCCCCCACCTGGAGTATTGTGTTCAGTTTTGAAGGCCTTATCTTGCTAAGGATGTAAAAAGACTGGAAGCGGTGCAAAGAAAAGCTACGAGAATGTTATTGGATTTGTGTTATAAGACATATGAGGAGAGACTTGCTGACCTGAGCATGTGTCCCCTGGAGGAAAGGAGAAACAGGGGTGATATGATACAGACGTTCAAATATTTGAAAGGTATTAATCCGCAAACAAACCTTTTCCGGAGACAGGAAGGTGGTAGAACTAGAGGACATGAATTGAGGTTGAAGGGGGGGGGGGGGGGGGGCAGACTCAGGAAAAATGTCAGGAAGTATTTTTTCACAGAGAGAGTGGTAGACACTTGGAGAACTCTTTTTATTAGAAAAAACTAAAAACAGAATACAAACATAAAACCTCACCCCGTCCCCCATTCCCCACAAACATCATCCAACAGAAATATCCCCCCTTTACACTCATGCAAACAGCAAAGTCCCCAACTAATACAGAAAACAAACCTACTCCAAACAATAACTTTTCTCTAGGATTTCATGGGGGTTTTAGCCTAACCTGCTTCCACCACCGCAAGGCTGTCCCCTTACCCCTCTCCACCCCCTCCCACTTCGCCACTTCCTGCACGGCTCTCACCACATCCCAACTAACACGTTCTACTGACCGGAACTCTTGGTGCAGCGAAACCCTACATCGCGCCATCCAGAGGCAGTAGCGCAGAACCAGTGAAATAATGAAACGAGTTACCGGATCCAAGCCCCTTATTTTATGCATGGGACCATATACCCAATCCGCATAACTATAATTACTGAACCCAGGGATCTTCAACAGCGAGGAGACCCGATTCCCAACCTGCACCGTGAATGGGCACCTCTGTAAGAAGTGTTCCATTGTCTCCTCTGCCCCAGCACATTCCCATCTCGGGCATCCCCTGTCCTGCACGTTGCGATACTTCAAGTTGCCTCGCACGTACAACTTACCGTGCAGGGACAGCCACGCCATGTCCTGATACTTAACCGGGATCCTGTCTGATGTTATAAGCCGTAAACCCTGCCTCAGCACTACCTCCGGAGCATCCCGCAACACCAAGGGTGCAGTGAAAACCTGCGACCTTACCCTTTCCATCCATACCTCCCTTCTTCCTTCCTGGATCTCACCCACCGTCAGCCCCCATACCCGCACTAGCTTTACCAGGGATTTGTAATACCCCACCCCCTCCGGGCCACCCTTCCTCAAAGCTACAACTCTTCCTCCTTGCTGCCATATTGTCCAATACCGTGACCACCACCCAAGGACACTCCGCGCCCACCCTGGGGGCTCCTGCCCTACCGCCCTACCCAAGTTAAACTGCAAAAATAACGAACTGAAAAACAAAACCGGGTTTATCATACCTACCCCTCCCTCCCTCCTTGGTAAATATGTAATATTGCGCTTAACAGGGATCATTCTGTTTCCCCACAATAGCTGAAAAAAAATACTATAGAGTAACGTGTAACGGCTTTCGGGCAACAAACAAATATAACTGACAAACAACAACAAAGGAACCAAATGAACTTTAATTAGCCGAACCCGCTCTCCCATAGACATTTTCCACCCCTTCCACCTGTCTACCTTTACTTTGGCTAACTACAAACACCTATCCCAATTCTCCAACCCATAATCCCCTAATCCAAAGTGAATGCCCAAGACCCTCAGCCTCTCCCCTGGTGACGGAAACCTACCCCCTAACCCAAACTTCCCACCCTGATCCCCTACCCACAAACTATTGGACTTCTGAAAGTTGATCCGTGATGCCGTCGCCTGTGAATACTCTTCGATCATCTCCTGCAATTTCCCCCCTTCCTGCTGGTCTGCTACCCAGACCGTCACATCATCCGCGTACGCCATGACCCTCAGCTGATGACCTTCCCCCACCTCCACCCCTTTCAAACCTCCCCCACCTCCCTGCTCCACCCTTCGCACAAATGGGTCAATGGCGTACGCATACAGCAACGGACTAAGTGGACACCCCTGCCTCACCCCTGCACCTACCCCAAACCTCTTCCCCCTCCACCCGTTTACCAACGGAAAGCATTCCGCCTGGTTATACACTAACTTCAGCTGTTCTACCCATCCCTTTGGAAACCCATAATGCTCCAACACCCGCCACAAAAACCCCCATTGAACCCTATCAAATGCCTTATCCTGATCTAAAGCTATCATTAATCTACCCGTGGGTCCTGCCCTACTATGCTCAAACCCCTCCCTAACCCACGCCGCTGCCTCTAACACCCCCCTCCCCTTAACCCCACATGCTTGTGAGGCTGCTAACAATGTCCCCGACATCTGCCTCATCCTCTGGAACAACATCCTTGCAAAAATTTTCCGGTCCGTATTAAGTAATGCAATAGGCCGCCAATTAGCTAGCTCTGACGCATCTTTCCCCTTGCTAAGCAACACAATGGCCGCCTCCTTCAGTGATTTTGGGATGGATCCCTCCACTCGGGCCACCTCCCACACCTTCAACAATATCGGACCCAACTGCACCTTAAAGACCTTATAAAACTCGGCCGGCAGCCCATCCGGCCCTGGCGAAGACTTTTTGTGGAGTGCCTCAATCGCCTCCTCCACTTCCCGCAAGGTCCATGGTTGCGACAAGGTCTGGAGCTGGGGTCCCCAATTCCCTATCCCAGGCGTACCCTGCACATACCGGTCCATCAAATCTTCATCTACCCCCTGGGTGGAAAAGAATGCCGAAAAATGATCCTCTACAACCCGTAGGATCCCCTCCTTGGAGTCCTGAAGAGTCCCACGGGCATCCCGCACACTCTCCAACACCTTGTGCTCCCTCCTTTCCCTACAACAAACAAAGGGGTCCGGACTAAACAATTTACCAAAATCACATTCATAGACCAAGGAGGAATAGCGGTTATACTGCACCTTTTCCAAAAGGACTTGTAATTCCTGAATTTCCCCTGCACTCCCCCCCTGAGAAATCAATTTATCCCTCTTCATCTTAACCGCCATGCCCAACTTCGTCCTTTCCCTCCCTTCCCACCTTGCCTGCCGCACAAAAAACTCCCGTGTGCGCTTCTTCACCACCTCCCACCACCCTCCCAGTGATGAAAAGGCTCCCTGCACCGTGACCTGGTCTTTCAAAAATCTCAGAAAATCCTCCCTCACCCTCCCACTGCCTAACCATCTCAAATTTAGCCTCCATAACCCCCTCCCTGGTCTCTGAGCTGCTGCCCCCCCCCCACCTCTATGATAACCATACGGTGGTCTGAAAAGTCTACTGCCTCTACTTTAGGTCCCTGAAAACAAACCCCTTTTCTCACCAAAAAACGATCTATTCTACTTTTACATTGCCCTCTGAAAAACGTAAACCCATCCTGCTCCCCAAAAAACTCCATATGTACATCAACCAACCCCGCCTCATTCATTATCCCTGCCAATCGCACCCCATCGTATCTCACCTGCACCGACTTCCCCCCACTGTCCTTTCTCCGCAAAATTGTATTAAAGTCTCCTCCCCAAATTACCTGCCGTGATGTGCACAAATAGGGTCTGATTTTCCCGAACAAAAGCACCCTCTCCCTCTTGCTCTGGGGCCCATACACATTTACCACCCGAAGTGCCCTACCCGCCCAAACCACATCCACTACCAACCCTCTCCCCACCCCCAATTCCACCACCCGTTGGATACAAACCTCATGCCTCTTAAACAAAATCCCAACCCCCCCATATCTGTCCCCCGCCAACCCCCACACAGAAGGACCCCACCTCCAGGCCCGTTGCGCACGCCTGACCTCCTCGAGGGATCGCAACTGGGTCTCCTGTATCAGGAAACAATCTGCCCTGACCCGTGCAAACCAATCATACGCCATACCCTGTGCCTTTGCCGACATAATACTAGCCACATTAAGCGTGGCAAATGTGAGTAGAAGCCCTGCCATCTTCTTCTGACCCAGTCACCGACCCAGTCACCCCCTCCTCCTTCCCCTGCTCCCCGACCTCCTGAAGAACTCCTCTCTCGCCCCGAATCAAAATCTCTGCTGTTCGGTCACCTTCAACCTCAATCCGCTCCCTCTCCTCCCCTTCTTCTCCCCCCCCCTACAGTCTCCCTTCCTCCCTCCCCTTTCAACCTCCCTTTCTTCCTCTTGGTTTCCACCGGCTCTACTTCTTCATCCCTACTCACCCTTTCACTCCCCCTCCCCTCCCCCTCCCCCTCCCCTAATCCCCCCTCTACCTCCTCCTCTAATTCCATCCTATCCCCCCACTGAAGCTCCTGGGCCTGCACCCCCTTCCCGACCCTCTCTACCTTCCTCTTACTCCCCTTCCCCCCTTCCTCACCTCTGTCCCCTCCCCCCTCTTCCCCCTCCTCCATCCCCCCTCCCCCATCCCCACCCTCCTGAGCCTGACTTCCCTTCTTCCTACCCCCGTCACCCCTCCCCTGGACCCCTTCAAATTTCCGTTTACCATCTACCATCCCCCCTACCTCTTCCCCTTCCTCCATCCTTTCTACCTCCTCGCCCCCCACCTCCTCATCCTCTTCCAGCACCTGAAACCTATTTCCCCCCCTCTTCCCTTTTGGGACCTCCCTACCTGCCTCCCCGTTCCCCCCCTTCCCCTTCTTCCGAGGAACCAGCACCCAATCCCCCTCTCCCTGCCCCTCTCCTGGCACTCCCTCCTGCCTTCCCCCCTCCCTATCTAGCATCCCCTGCCCTCCTTCTTCCTCCTCTTCCCCTGACACCCCCCCACCTCCCTTCCTTTGCATGCCTTCATCCCTCTCTTCCCCCTCATTATGGGACGCCCTAGGGCAGTCCCTAAATGCATGCCCTAATGTACCACACAAATTACACCTAATCAGTGTACAGTCCTCTGTGGGGTGCTGCGTATCCCCACATTTCCCGCATTTCACAACTGGACACGACATACTAAAATGTCTGAATGAGCCACATTTAAAACACTGACGTGGCTGTCCCTTGTAAAAACAGAGGACGCGATCACGGCCAATGAACGCCGACGAAGGGATGTGCTGCACTACCTGGCCTATCTGTTTCAACCGGACCCGTGCTCCCCACCCTCCTGCCCACACCCTGCTTGGATCCGGCAATTTCGTCAGCGGGGATCTTAACTCCGCGTACCGCTGCAGCCAATACGCCAAATCCGCCCCTGAAAGAGACTCATTCCTCACGAGTAGGGTCACCTGCACCAAGTCCGGCGTGCTGATCGGGATGGCCCTGAAATCTTTCCATTCCCCTTTCCCCCGCAGACCCCTCATATCTTCCCCAAAACATCTCCAGCCCCCTCTGTGTCATGAAGCTAATATCATACTCAGGAATATTGTAGGGATGTATACATGCATAAAAATCTTCGGGTATAAACCCCATCCCCATTACCTGCTGCAAGACCCGGTCCCTTGATGGCATTGCCCCTTCCCCCATCCATTTTAATTGTACTACATTACGTCGCTTAGGAAGCTGCCCACTCCCCTTCCCCTTCCCCATACCCCCAAAAGCCCTACCCGCACCCCCACCTCCACTAGGTCCACCCCCCTCTGTCTTCCCCCTCCCCTGGACTACTGCAGCAAAGGACCGGGCCCCCGCCCCCCACCGCCCCCCACCGCCCCCTGTCCCCTTCCCTGAACTAACCCCAGCCCGCCCTATACAAGCATCTTCCCCCTGTTTCCCATCATCCTTCATTCCAACCTCCCCCTCCCCCTCCCCAATCGCCAACTTATTATGAACCCCTTCAATGTCTTGTTGCTTCTTCGTAGCAGCAGTGTCCAACACCAATTCCCCAGACCCCTGCCCTCCCCCTATATGCACAGAGTCACTTATACCAGTCCCCTCCTGTCCCAACAGATCTGCTGGCTGCTGCAGGGATTGCACCAACTGACGCTCCTCAACTGGCAGCTCCCCAACATCCCGCGCTGCCCCAACACTCTCTGCCACAGGCGCCATTCTGAACTCGCTATCCATCAGGCTGCCACGTCCCGCTTCTGCGTCCTGGTTGGGCAAAGGCTCCCGACACTCTGGCCCGCGGTGGCGTGGCCTCACCGGGCCCGGAAGCCCCACCTCCTGTCCCGCTAAACCCAGCGAATCCTTCTTGTCCAGCAGCGATCTGCCCTCTGCCGTTCGCTGCTCAGAAGCCTGCTGGCTGCCTGAAAGTCCTCCTGCAACTGTTCTCCCTCCCGATGGCTTTTGCAAGGGAACACCAGCTTTTCCCCGCATCTCTACAGTCTCCGGCTTGCCCTGGATCTCCCCATCCTGCGCTGATTCAGGCTGCCGCTGTGGACCTCCACCCTTCTTATCCTCCGTCTGGCAGGTATGTTCTTGCATCTGCCGCTGCTCCTGCGGATCTTTTGCCAGCGGCTCCCCAGGGAAACCGCCAGCCACACTAGTCATGTCCACCAGTACTTCTGCACCGAAACCCCCCCCCCCCCCCTTGAGTCCTCCGTCTCCAACACCTGGCATTTTTGCATGGTATTATGTTTGTTTTCTGCTATCTCCCCTCCAGGCTGCTCCAGACGTGACCCCTCCATATTGGATCCTCCTCCAGCCTTCCTTCCCACTGGAGCTTCACCTTTGGTAAGTGCACTGGACTGACTTGCTAGTTGCTTCATGAATTGCAAAGTAGATTGTGTACTGGTCTCTGGTAATTCTCCCTGGGCAGACGGCTCCTGCCGCCCAAACCCTGCATCAACATGCTTCTCCACTCTGTTTTCTCTATGCCCCTTCAAAGCTTGCTCTGACCCAGTCTTTATAGGGCCCTTGGAACATGAGCCTGCCATCCTTTCTAAATTAACATACAGTTCTTTCAAAGGATTTTCTGGGCCCTTTTTCAATCTGTTCAATAAAAGTTCTTTAGACTGCAACATCTTTGTTAATCTGCCTTCCTCTTTCTCATACATCTTCCTGTGCTGTCCTGGGGCAAACTTACACAATGTTTTTGCCATCTTCAAACGTTTCCCCAGTTCCCCCACTTCCCTCTCCACCAGCTTAATACGCTTCACCATGTTCACCACCCTGCTGGCTGGATCATTCGGATCATAACTAATATCAAGCAAATCCTCCTCCTCCTCTTCTGAGGAGTCACTATCCTCGCTGCCTTCCTCTTCGGACTCTGACAGCATTTCTTGACTAACTTCCATAGCCTTCTCGCTCTTTGTTTCTGCAGACCTCTCTTCCCGGGCCTTCACCAGCTCTCCCCCCCCCCTCACCTTCTAGACGTTGCCAGGGCATGGGGGGGGGGTACCGGACTGGCTACCTCCCTTGGATGTCCGCTCCCGTCTGTCCAGAGGACTTCTTTCCCTCTTCTCCAGCGCTCGACCAGTCCGGGAACTGCTCCTACAGGCCTTCTGGTCCCTCTGGGCCTCAGCCGGCCCGATGGCCTGGGCCTTGCCTGAGGCCCTCTCCCCAGGGCCCTTCCTCATCCTTGGGGAAGGAGCTAGGCCGCACTCCCTTCCCCCTGGAAACCTGCAGAGCTTCTAGCAGCACTTCCTCCTCCTGCCAAATCTGAACAGCAACTGACTTGGAATGCCCTCCCACGGGAGGTGGTGGAGATGAAAATGGTAATGGAATTAAAAAATGTGTGGGATAAACACAAAGGAATCCTGCTTAGAAGGAATGGATCCACAGAAGCTTAATGGAAATTGGGTGGCAACACCGATAATTGGGAAGCAAAGCTAGTACTGGGAAGACTTCTACAGGTCTTTATCTGCTGTCATCTACTATGTTACTATCAGGCTCATTTTCGAAAGAGGACGTCCATCTTTTGACATAAATCGGAAGATGGATGTCCTTCTCACAGAGACATCCAAATCGGTATAATCGAAACCCGATTTTGATGTCTCCAATTGCAGTCCATTGCAAGGACGTCCAAATTTCAAGGGGGCTTAGCAAAGGTGGGACTTGGGCGTGCCTAACACTTGGACGTCTTTGACCCATAATCGAAAAAAGCAAGGATGTCCCTGACAAACTCTTGGACGTTTTCACCCAGACGTGTTTTTTTAACGAATAAGGCACAAAAAGGTGCCCAAAATGACCAGATGATCACTGGAGGGAATTGGGGATAACCTCCCGTTACTCCCCCAGTGGTCACTAGCCCCCTCCCACCCTCAAAAAACATCTTTAAAAATATTTCATGCCAGCCTCTATGCCAGCCTCAGATGTCATACTCAGGTCCATGACAGTGAATGCAGGTCCCTGGAGCAGTTTTAGTGAGTGCAGTGCACTTCAGACAGGCGGACCCAGGACCATACCCCCTACCTGTTATGTTTGTGGAGGAAACAGCAAGCTCTCCAAAACCCACCACAAACCCACTGTACCCAAATATACCGTAAGGACTATGGTAGTGGTGTACAGTTGTGGGTAGTGGGTTTTGGGGGTTCAGCACACAAGGTAAGGGAGCTATGTCCCTGGGAGCATTTTATGAAGTCCACTACAGTGCCCGGATGGCATCCTGGCATGTGAGGGGGACCAGTGAAACTACAAATGCTGGCTCTTCCCACATCCAAATGGCTTGCATTTGGACGTTTTTGACATGGACGTCTTTGGTTTTGAAAATTGCCGAAAATCAAAAACATCCATGTCTAGGGACGTCCAAATCTAGGGATGTCAAAATGTAAGGATGCCCTTGGATTTGGATGTCTCTGATGGTATTTTCGAAATGAAAGATGAACGCCCATCTTTTTTCAAAAATATGGTTTTCCCCATCCCTGGATTTCAACGTTTTGCAAAGACGACTAAATTGCAACTTGGACGTTTCTTTCGAAAATGCCCCTCCACATATGTTATGTAACTATCCTGCTTATTTTTGAAGGAGAAGGCCAGCCATCTTCCGACACAAATTGGGAAATGGCCGACCTTCTCCTAAGGCCAGCCAAATCGTTATAATCGAAAGCCAATTTTGGCCGGCTTCAACTGTTTTCCGTTGCAGGGCCGGCCAAAGTTAAAGGGGGCGTGTTGGAAGTGTACCGAAGGCGGGATGGGGGCATGGTTAAGAGATGGCTGGCCTCGGCTGATGATGGAAAAAAGAAGGCTGACTCTGACGAGCATTTGGCCAACTTTACTTGGTCCTTTTTTGTTCATGACCAAGCCTAAAAAATGTGCCCTAAATGACCAGATGACCACCGGAGGGAATCGGGGATGACCTCCCCTTACTCCCCCAGTGGTCACCAACCCCCTCCCACCCACATGAAAAATTAAAAACATTTTTTCCAGCCTCTATGCCAGCCTCAAATGTCATACCCAGCTCCATGCCAGCACTATGCAGGTCCCTGGACAAGTTTTTAGTGGGTACTGCAGTGCACTTCAGGCAGGCGGACCCAGGCACATCCCCCCCACCTGTTAAACTTGTGGTGGTAAATGTGAGCTCTCCCAAACCCACCAGAAACCCACTGTACCCACATCTAGGTGCCCCTTTCACCCGCAAGGGCTATGGTAGTGGTGTACAGTTGGGGGTAGTGGGGTTTGGGGGCTCAGCACACAAAGTAAGGGAGCTATGAACCTGGGATCAATTTGTGAAGTCCACTGCAGTGCCCCCTACAGTGCCCGGTTGGTGTGCTGGCATGTGAGGGGGACTAGTGCACTACAAATGCTGGCTCCTCCCATGACCAAATGCATTGGATTTGTCTGGGTTTGAGATGGCTGCCATAAGTTTCCATTATTGGCGAAAACCAATGGCGGCCATCTCTAATGCCGGCGATCTCAAAGGGCAGGCCAAATGTTGAGATTTGGCCAGCCTCGACCGTATTATCAAAATGAAAGATGGCCGGCCATCTTGTTTCGATAGTACAGTCGGGACGCTGCTTGACAGGGCCGGCGTTAGAGAGTGGAGTGGAGTGGAGGAGTGGCCTAGTGGTTAGGGTGGTGGACTTTGGTCCTGTGGAACTGAGGAACTGAGTTCAATTCCCACTCCAGGCACAGGCAGCTACTTGTGACTCTGGGCAAGTCACTTAACCCTCCATTGCCCCAGGTACAAATAAGTACCTGTATACAATATGTAAGCCACATTGAGCCTGCCATGAGTGGGAAAGCACTGGGTACAAATGTAACAAAAAAATAAAGAATAGATGGCCGGCCCCGTTCGATTATGCCCCTCTATGTTACTTGTGAGCTGACCTGGATGCTCTGTCTTGACTCTCATCCTGGCTGAGCATTTCTAAAGGTACAGTGTGGAAGCAGCCATGTGGAAGAGTTCCTTTCTCTACCAAGCTGGTCTGAAGGTTGGACTACTCCAAGACAGTGGGATCTCTAAGCTCTGAAGGAGTTGGAGACAAAAGAAAAAGAATGAAGGGGTGGCATGGGGTCTCTATCATAGGCGGTCGGTGGCCCAACTGTTTGGGGAGGCTAAAGGGGGCGGGGTTAGGGGTGGGGCCATGGGCGGAGCTTACCTCCATAATTGTCTGACAACACACAGAAAAAAATAAGTAAAAATAAAATAGTCACAATTAATACCTTGTATTAAATTTAGATATTAGATATGTATCATATGTCAAAGAATAAAGTGGTTGCTCAAAGCATATACTAACCACAATCGCTCAACTGTAAAACACTATGCACAAATTTGTGCAAAAACACACTCAGAATCTTACTGTACCATAACACTAGGCAGACCCTAATACACCAATATACCACCCATATGGAAAATGCAGACCGTAAACAATATGAAACGAGGGATCATATCACAATTCTCAAGTAGAGCCACAAAACACCCTTTTAGGGTGGATAGTGTTCACAATGAGCTCCTTTTATTAACAACCATATGTAGCAAGATTCCATGTTACCAATCCCAGGGACAGCACTGGCTCCCCCCATATTTATCTAAACAACAGATGATGGACTATCCCTCCAGGAACTTATCCAAACCATTAAACCTAGATATGCTGCTAATCACAGTAACCATATCCTCTGGCATCAAGTTCCAGAGCTTAACTCTTATATTAAAATCCAAAAACAACAACAAAAACAAAATTACAGATCATATAAATAGACCTGGCTTAATAATAATGAAACATTATGGATTCATCACAGCTTAGTCTTTGCTTACCAATTTATTAGCTGGTCAATATTTAGCCCACAGTAGTCAGCTGTTATATTTTGAAATGCTGGCTTTTTATTCCCAGATATTCGGCACCGCTGCTTACCTAGAAGACAGTGCTGAATATCTAGGTACACCCAACTGCTGAGATTTATCTGGGTCCTGGCTGATATTCAACCATATACCCAGATAAGAACCCAGATAAAATTAGCCTTTTAGTTGGCCTAAGTTAGCGGCCAACTAAATATTGGCACTGAGTACATTGCAGCATTGCCCCGACTCTACCCATGGACTGTCCCAGCACTACCTGGTGCAGGGATAGTCTGCCTGGATACTCATGTTGAGCAGCTTTCTGGGAATGTGCCATTGAATATCTGGGTTTGCCATGATCAGCAAGATGTAACCTAGTAAAAGTCTTCCTACCTTTAACTTTCCGTTGCAACGACGCCGACGTCAATGAAGAAAAAGGCACTACAGGCTCGTCTCCGGCTCCAGCTTCTCCCTTCACACAGTGCCCCGCCCTCACGATGATGCATTTCCTGTTCCCGCGAGGGCGGGACATTGTGTGAAGAGAGAAGGGAGAAGATGATGAGCCTGTGAAGTGCATTTTTCTTCATTGACGTTGGCGTCGCTGCAACGGAAAGTTAAAGGTTAAAACGCGGGGGGCGGTGCCGGTCGGGGAGCCGAGAACGGGAAAGAATGAGGGAGACCTGCCTGCCTGGCAAAAGTACTGCATTTGTGAGGGCAGCAGCAGCAGCAGCAGCAGCAGCAGCCAACGAAGTCCACGATTGGGCTGGGGAGGCTTAGCCTCCCCAAGCCTCTTATACGGGGCGCCTATGGTCTCTATGTATCTGAACAAAGGAAGGAGCGGTAGAGTCACAGATGGACTCTATTCCCTAGGAGATATTGTTGCCACCTTTAAATGAAAGGGGTCCAAGATTATTCTTCCCACCAGTAAAAAGAGGTACAAATTATATCATAGTGACAGTGTGGATTGAATTGGTGGAGGGGTAGCATTGTATGTTAAGGAGAGCCTTGAATCAAATAGATTGAAAATTCTGCAGGAAACAAAACACATCTTGGAATCCCTATGGATTGAAATTCCATGTGTAAAGGGGAAAAGGATAGTGATAGGAGTGTACTACCGTCTGCCTGGCCAGGATGAACAGATGGATGTAGAAATGTTGAAGGAAATTAGGGAAGCAAACAAACTGGGCAACACAATAATAATGGGTGATTTCAATTACTGTGGTTATCTGGAATATGTAGGATAAACTCTCAGCAATAATCTCTCAATCCTACCTACTGTGCAACGTGTTTGAGGGACACACTGGTAAATAATACAGGAAAAAGTGGAGAAAAAAAGACCTCAGGTTATTCGGCTACTCCTCGTTCTTAAAGGACAAGCCTTTTGTATAATGGGGAGACCTTATTAGTCAAAGGTCTTAAAAAAAAACTCCACATTACTAAATTTCTCATTAACATTACCATGAATCCCAACAAGCAGTTGCAAAGGAGACACAATTTCCATAAATATTAAAGCTTGGCAAGAGTACTTATCTCTATTAATGAATTCTTCAAAAGTCCAGCCTTGTATCTAATATGCTGTTGGCGTTCAAAAAGTCCCGACAGGGAAACCCTGTTTCGCTAAACAATATAGCTGCTTCAGGGGAATCTTTCAAAATAACAGCAAATCCAAGCCTTTAAACTTTTATTCGTCTCCAAATCTTACTGGAACAGATGGACTCTATTCCCTAGGAGATATTGTTGCCACCTTTAAATGAAAGGGGTCCAAGATTATTCTTCCCACCAGTAAAAAGAGGAGAGTAAATCTGTTGTATATACTACTGTGTTTCAATAGAAGAAATGATAACAACCTCAAGCACTCGTTTTACTCTTGATTATTCTGATTAATCTCTGTTCCTGTTGTTTGACCTGTTGAGCTATTATTTAATTGGAGCTCCAGTTAACTGTCAGGTGTGGAGTGGACTCACTTTTGCCAACATTCCCCCAGGGTGGGAAACAACATGATAATGAGACCCCAGAAGAGCGACAAAGAGTGAAGGAAAGAAATTTCCCACTCTCACCCCACAGTACCATCACCTTATTGTTTGTATAGGCCAAGATATTGCCCTCAAATAAGTGTCCACCTAAGGGTCTCTACATGTACATGAATCAGTGTGCAGAGGCCTATAGGCACTATCCCCTTGATACTCAGCACTATTTAACCAGTCAGCAACAGCCGTTGACTGCTTAATAGTGTTTAACTGGCTAACCGTGAAGATTGAGTGAGAGATAACTGATTATCTCTGTTGAATTTTCACGGTTAGCACATAGTGGCTAACCGGCTATATCACACAATATAGCCAGTTAGTGCTGATATTCAGAGCTGTTTAGTGGTTAAATAGGACCATATAAATAGCAGTCTTTTCTTTAATTGCTAAGAACTTAACCAGTTAGCACTGAATATCGGTTTAATCGGTTAAGTTCCCGCTGTCGGCTGAATATCGGGTCCTATAAGTTAAATTCTTGATGGCCTTTTCACTCATAAATACCTGTACACACATGTGAAAAGGGAATTATACAATTAACTCCATGTGAAAGTACATGAAATGAAAATAATTTTCAAACTTTTATATGAGCAGGGTGTAGGCATGTTTGGGAGGAGCATGAACGTTGTCACAAATTATATGCATTGTTTAAAAACTACATGCATACATAACACTAAATAATGAGGTACCATTGGCACTGGCTGTTGCTCCCAGGATATGTTGTCCAAATCATACTTTGAGATCCGCTGACAAATTATTGTTAGATGTACCGTCTTTTAAATAAATTAGACTTGATGCTTTCCGCTTGGCAGTGGTGCGGCTTGAGGGAGCATGCCTTTGGAATATATTAACACAAGAGTTATGAAGTACTAACTCTATGTTGCAATTTAGAAAACAATTAAAAGCACATTTCTTTACTCAGGCTTTTTGCCTTTGAGCATAGCAATTTGTTGAGAAAACAGCTGATGGCGTATTGCTTAATTAAGCACATAAGATCAAAAATAGTGGAAACATTACATATCCAAATAATCCATTAAATCAAATGACAACAAAAACCATTCTTCTTCAAACAGGAAACACTTTTTTTTTTCAAGAACTTTTTTAAATTTGAAAAATCTTTTTTATTGGTTTGAAAAGGAGGGAAAAAAAGCCTCAGTAGTCAAAGGTAGTTGCCATTGGCTAAGCATAACCCGCTTGATTTTTCAAAAGCCAAGGTTCCTTCTGACTAGGATCAATCATCGGCTAAACAACCTTCAAAATGTTTTCAATTCAATTGTGCCTATTTAATTCAATTTAATTTCTTCTACTTGAATGATTTCACCCTTCAAAAGCAATGAAAATATCTTCTATAACATCCTAACTGACATTGAGTTCAGTCACTGTTAACAAACGTTTCTTTAACTTGCCAAATATTGTCACACAGCATGTATACAAGAAACACATAATTTAAGCTTCCAATCGTCAACCTCCCAACGGGGACTGTTTCACCTGGACAGGCTTCCAGTTTGAAGAAGAATGGTTTTTGTTGTCATTTGATTTAATGGGTTATTTGGATATGTATGGTTTCCATGATTTTTGATGTTTAGTTTCACTAAATTTTGTGGAATAGTTCATTTTTGTTTGGGCAATTAATTAAGCGCATGGCATGTGGGACTTGATCATATGTTGATTTTGTGAAGTGTAATATGTTTTGTTTGTTGTGGCTTTTACATGGTTTATGCAGATTTTATGTATGTTTTATTTTGAACACCGCCTAGAATTGTAAGATAGTGCGGTTAATAAATAAATAAATAAATAACGTATATATTTATACCTACTCCCAAGCACATGCAAATGACTTTTGGCATTTTTTTCACAGATGGCGTTCTGTTTTATTAATAGGACAATCACAACGTAGTAGGCAATATGCCCTAACTTCGTGGTTCATTTCCATTATTCCATATTAAACACATAAGAACTATTCTGACCCCTGAGGCAGGCATTTGTACGCTGAAACATGGCCCGTGTCAGGTCATTTTCAGATTAAAGGACGACCGTTATCTCTATCCTGAAGGCCCAGTGTTGATTTTTTTCTGTTTTTATTTTGAACACTGCCTAGAATTGTACGATAGTGCGGTTAATAAATAAATAACTAAATAAATAAATAAATAACGTGTATATTTATACCTACTCCCAAGCACATGCAAATGTACAGGAGTTCATTTTAGTCACAAATTCTGTGCCTATGGTACTTATTATTTAGATTTTAGATGTGCATAAACCAGCATTCAATCCTTTATATTGCATAAATGTCTAAATCCCAATTATACAAAGCTGAGATATACATGTTTAAAACTGAAAAACATATGTGTGGCAAAGAGGCATGCTCTGGGCATGGTTTTGTTTTTACATTTGTACCCTGTGCTTTCCCACTCATGGCAGGCTCAATGCAGCTTACATATTATATACAGGTACTTATTTGTACCTGGGGCAATGGAGGGTTAGGTGACTTGCCCAGAGTCACAAGGAGCTGCCTGTGCCTGAAGTGGGAATTGAACTCAGTTCCTCAATTCCCCAGGAGCAGAGTCCACCACCCTAACCACTAGGCCACTCCTCCAGTCCTTAAAAATAGACATGGAGTGGAGGAGTGGCCTAATGGTTAGTGTAGCAGGTTGTGGACCTACAGAACTGGGTTCAATTCTCACTGCTACCTGATGGTCAGTAGTGGGTTAAGATCCTGTGGAACCAGGTTCAGTTCCCTCTGTAGCTCCATGTGATGGTGGACAAGTCACTTAACCTTTCATTGCCCCAGGTACAACAGTAGTACAAAGTAGTACTAATATTGTGAGCCCACTAGGGACAGTCCCAGTACCTGTAAAAATGAAAAAGAAAACTGCTTAGGTCTAAGTGGTACTTAAATTAAATTAATTTCCCATTTCAGAAGAGGAATGCATGTCTATGTCCAAAAATGATCGATGCTGGGATTTACACCTGCTCCCTAGGATGTCTAGGTTTCAGAAAAGTGCTCCACTGAAAGGATTAGGGGAGGTTGTTTTTTTAACCCCCACTGGAAATTAAACTGGCAAGGGATATTGGTCTCTGTGATAGTTTGTGAAAAATAAAAATTTATGTTTCTAAAATGGGTAACACATTTTTATGTTGCTATTTTATACCATATGTTCTGGCATATAAATATTTATATGCTGATTTTGAACAGTAGATATTTTAAACATTTATGTTTCTAAAATGGATGCTCCTGCCACATGCAACTGGCACATACACATATGTCTCAATTCCAATTTGTGCATCCTTTTAAAATGCTGTTCTACGTATCTTTATATAATAGCTCCAAAATAGACGTCTATTTTGGAGCTGTTATACTCCATCTACTTGATCTTCCTTCAGGTGACTTGCAATGAAATTATACAATGTGGGACTTTACGGGGCAAGTTATTAAGCTGTGTTATGGCAATAACCCACGTTATTTGCCCCTTAACATGATTTACAGGGCACTAATGCAGGTTGTCTTGCCTTACTGCATCATTATTTAAATCATCATAAGCAATATTGTAATGAGATTCAAAACATTGAAATTAATACAAAACACCTCATTATTATGTAAATGCTGTCCCCTGCCTTGCAGTACGCCCTAATATGGAAAGATGACCCACTAGCAGTAGTAATGCAAGACTACCATTAGGGGTCACCAGTGTCATTTTAGATTATGGTGTTACAAGAAATGATCTACTTGGGGGAAAGAGCTCTAGAGCACTCGCTACTGTTTATAATTTAAGAGCAGGTGCTGTATTTATAAGTTTTAGGATATTAATTTCTCCACCAATCACCAAAGGTGATAATTGCAATAAATTAAATAAATTAAGTATATATAAAAGATACCACATACTCAGAACACAAAGAGACCGTATTTTTAGTTTCAAAAAGGTTGATTTAATATACAATTGCACACGAGAGGTAGGTTTTTAAAAGGATCTTAGAACAGAGAATTTGTGCATAAAATAGAACAAAGTAGCAGGTAGGTTAACTTACAAGTCCTTGTTACAAGCATGCTGTGGTCCAGCTGATTGATGAGCACATGGTAGGACAGGAACAGGGCTTCTGCAGTGAGTGGATCATCTGAGTTGCTTGCAGCTGAAGAGAATCTCAATCTTGGGGAAACAGCTTTTGCTTTTATATCTTGCAAGCTGCAGGAGGATATGATCACAGAGTCCCAGCACCTGCTTCCTGGTTTGCACTGGATAACTTGCAAGGCATTATGGTATCTTGGTCTCATGTCTTATGACATCACAAGACTTGCTGTCTGGATCTTGCTGACAAATGGTCTTTTGATGTGAAAAGGCTTCCTGCTCAGTCTCTGGAGCAGATACACATTACAAGTCCTTCCTTTCTGCACATGTCTGAAAGCTGATGGGAGGGGCAGGTATATCTTTGACAATCAAATGTCTTGTTTATGGTTTCCCCTCTGAAGTCTTTGTTATCAATAGCTGGAGTTATGCCTTCTCCAGACTATCTGTCTGCTGGTGGAGATGTCTATGTGATTCTTCAAGTATCCACCTTAGTCATGCTTTTGTTCAGTCTTTTTAGGTGGGAGGGCAGAGAGAGTTTTATTTCTCTCTGAAGCACAGTACCCTTTTGTCTCTTAAATGTCTTTTAAATGTTTTTTTAATGTTCCCCAAAGGGAGAGGGAAGAGGGCTTTTGGAATGAAAGCCAGTTCTGCTGCAGTGTCAAATATATATATATATATATATATATATATATATATATATATATATATATATATATATATATATATATATATATATATATATTTTTTTTTTTTTTTTTTTTTTTTTTTTTAAAGCTGCACAAATATATTGGTGTATATATATGTATCTGATGCAACACAACATCATGCTACACATTTAATTCTGATGATTGGCTTATACCATAACAATGGCACCTGTGAGAGCAAGAGCAACACTCCTGCCCAGACTACAGAGCACCAATGATTTAACCATAGTAGGCCTGAGGGGGCCTTCAGGAAGGGAGGGGAGGGGGTTGGGTTCAGGTATGGGGGGTTCATGGTAGGAACTGGAGCTAGGGGGGCTAGTCAGATTGGGGGATGATTCATGGCTCATTTTGGGGGGGAATGGCTTGTTGAACGGGGTTTCCCAGAGAGACATTTAACTTTTTGGGGGGGGGGGCTTTATTGCTAATATTTACTGAGCAGATGCTGGCCCCTTTACACAGTGGCCTGGGACCATAGAGCCATGGCTTAGCAGCCCAATGGATTAATATGGCATGCAAGGTGGCTGGCAGGCAGCTTTGGTCCTTTACCACAGGAGTCAGAAACCTGCAGTATAAAGATGTTGCAGGATGGTGACTCCTGTGCTAAATCAAGGTATGGCAAAAGCTCACCTTTTACCTCATCTTGATAACTTGATAACCCTCTCAAACTGAATCTATTCAGTGAAACAAAACAAAATACTTTCCAAATACTGAATTCTGAAATGTGGGGTTCCCCATGGGTTCCCGCTCTCTCCCATCTTGTTCAACTTCTTCAAGTCTTCCCTGAGCTCTATTCACCTGGGATCAGGAGAACTATTACTATCATACACAGATGACATCATACTCCTTCTACCTCTGACATCCTCACACCAAGATCCAACCCAATCAGCAACAATTGGGATGAACACTATTCAGATCTGGGCCCTGGTAAACAAACTGAAATTGAACACCCAAAAGACTAAGATTCTCTGGTTCCAGAATCAAGGAGCCGAGGTCCCAACTTTAATAACACTATCCAACAACATCAACTTCCCAACTGAATCAGAAACTAGACTGCTTGGAGTCATCCTTGACTCCTCCCTATCATTCACATCTCATATCAACCAACTATGGAAGAAACAATGTTTAAAATGAGACAACTTTGTCTAATCAGGTCATTCTTTGATCAGAAAGCCTTTGCACTTCTGGTACAATGCTTATCCTACCGCACCTGGACTACTGCAATGCCGTATTTCTTGGCATTGAAAAGCAAATATATATATATATATATATATATATATATATATATATATATATATATATATATATATATATGTGTGTGTGTGTTATAAAAACTACAGATCATACAGAGCACAGTGGCAAGATTCATTTTCAAACTGAATAGATACAACAGTGTTTCACCTTACCTTACAAAACTACACTGGCTACCAATAGCTGAAAGAACTATGTTTAAGGTTGCCTGCCTACTCTTTTAGATTCTTCAAGGTGCTACCTCTGCACTCCTGATTAATATCTCATCTATTTGCATTGTTCACTCCAACAGACTAAAAGAACAATTAATCCTAGACCCATCGTTTCACAAGGGAATCCGATCTCAGAAGATCTTTAACTGGCTCTTCTCAGTGGCAGGGATCACATTATGGAACTCACTCCCTCTGGCTATCAGAGCAGAGAATAACTGCCTCAGTTTCCGAAAGAAGCTAACAACCTTCTTCTTCTCAAAGACTGCTATATAATACTCACCGATCACCAATCACCTAACGGACTTTAGAAATATCAAACTTAACACAGACTATAATCACACCGTATAATGCTCTATAACATTATATCTAACCAATAAGAATGTATTCACCCAATGTGCTACTTATAAAATTGTAACTGTTGTTCCACTAGTTTTGTAAACTGCACTGAACCCTAAACGGGATACTAGCGGTATATAAGACCTAAATTGAATTGAATTGATTTGAATTGAACTTCCCCCTAAGGTAACTTTTCTAATTCTGCTATGTCTCTTTTTAAGATGTGGTGATCAGAAATGCATACAGTACTCAAAGCTGCACCATGGAGCGATACAGAAGCATTATAATATTCTTTCTTTTATTCTCTATTCCTTTCCTGATATTTCCTACCATTTTATTTGCTGAGACTATTGATTCTCACAAACCACAGCTAGTTAAACTTCCTGTGTTTTTGACATGTGCCAAGGCCCCCTTATACTGCAGTGGGTAAAAGGCTGTTTTTTAAAAAAAGAAATGGCCATGCAATAATGGGCAGATGATCGAAAGCCCCATGCTGTTCCAAACAGCGCTCTCTCTAAAAATAGCTCTGCAACAGTGCGGGGCTTTACCAGCCCTATGATCAGAGATAACAGCATGCAAATTTAAGCACACTATGCTCTCTGATCATAGGGTAAAAGTGCAGGAGGATTATGCTTGAGTGCATCCTCTCGCACTTGTTTGACAGATCTAGGCTGTCAAAAGCCCAGACCTGTCAAACATAGGGGCTGGAGGTCCATGGGACCACCAGACCCCAAGTACCCCCACCCGAGCCAAGTGACATGGGGGGCTGGAGGTCCGGCGGACCTCCAGTCCCTCTGAACCCCCCAACACAAGTTTGGGTGGGCTGGAGATCCACCCTAGTGTCCCCTCAAATAAAGCCCCCATAGTCTCCCCCAGTTGCTTGGGGGAGTCGGTTCAGGGTTCCTGCTCCTGTTGGGGGGAATGGGGGGCCTGCTAGCATGCAAATGCATGCTGGACAGGGCTCACTATTTCTCCCCAATGGTCTGCAAACCCTAATGCCAGCTCTGAGCTGGTGTAGGGTTTGCCGCGGCCAGTGCGCCAATGTTTGGCGCACTGGTCGCTGATCATTCATGAGGAATAGGTTTAGCATGCATTTGCATGCTACTTGTGCTAAGAGCCCTGTTTTGCATGCTAGTTGCATTCAGAGCCCATGAGCACATTGCTTCACACACTCGGGGGCTCTGATCATGGGGCGGTACCAAACACAGGTGCTAGTATGGTGTTAACAGCCTCTAGCACCTGCATTTGCTTCTAATCATCAGCCTATAAGTGAACCACTTGCCATGTGGTCATTCAGGGGAGCCCTTACCACCACCTATTTAGGTGATGGTAAGTGCTCCTGCGATAATCCAGTGGTAACTGGGTAGTGCATGGCTCTATCTAATTACCGCCAGTTAAGCCCTAGTGCTACAAAAATATAAAATATTTTTGTAGTGCTGGAAATGGCACGCACTGGGGGTAAAATCTACCACCGGGCTCCTGTGGTAGCTCGGAAATAGTTCCAGATTGGCACGTGGCAAGCCCATTGCAGCGTGCCAACCCTTTAGTAAAAGGGCCCCTAAGCGAGGATATTAACAAATTCCATAGTTTTGGCACTTCTATATAAAAAATGGACATTCCTCCAATCTCACAAAGTGAAAATATAGAACATCTAGTAGGCTCATTGAATCAGATCTTATGGCAATGGAGGATGATAAAGGTTTAAGGTTGAGGAAATTCCTACAGGTAGCGGTGTTTAAAAAAGATTTGGACAAATTCCTGGAGTTGACCTCAAAAACCGCAATCAAGGGGGCGTGTCAAGATGGCGGTCGGTACTCGCTACTAGACTGGGCAGCTAAGCTGCTTTTGCTTCTAAGTATATTTCCACGTTGCCCCATACAAAGAGGAAAGGCTTGGTGAGAGTACAACCGCTGACAACTCTCACCTCTATGCCTGTGCAACTTACCCTGGACCGGTTTACTACGAGTCGAACACAGGAATCAGATGTAGTGGACCCAGTGAAGGACACCGGCAGAGGAGCGCTGACGCCCTCAGGGTTGGAAACATCTCTTTCTTCGCCTGAGCTCTATCCACCACCTTGTCCAGCTCTCGTGAGAAGTCAGCCAGAGGACCCAAAGGTATCGGAAGGCGGTGCTACAGGTTCCTCAGTTGGCGGTGGTGTATCTCAGTTAGCTGAGAGTTCCAGCGTGGAACAAGTGGTTCCCGAGGTGGTGACATTAAACCTGATTTGGCAAGCTATCAAAGAGCTGACCAAGGTAACGGAGAAAACGGCTCAAGAAACTACTGCCATAGTAAGTAAGCTTGAATCTTTAAGCTTAGCTTTAGATAAATTGAAAAATGAATCGTCGAAACAAATGACTCAAGTACAATCAGACATATTGAATTTAAAAGCTACATCGGTTGCATTGGTCAAAGATAGTTTAATAACAGCTCAGAAAATTGAACAGATGCAGAATTATAACAGGAGGCTGAATTTACGAGTCCTAAACTTCCCAGTAGTTACAGCAATCTCAGCCTTGGAATTATTTAAGAAATATTTGATCGAAGTTCTTCATTATTCACCCACTCTGATTCCTCCTATAAATAAAATATACTACTTACCGATTGCCTCAAGAAAACAGGGTGTAATAGAAGGAGTTGGAACTCAAATACAATCACAAGTGGATGACAATATAACTCTGGATGTTTCAGCACTCCTGGATCAATCTCTTAGTGATATAAAAACTCGAGCTACATTACTTGTGTCATTTATATTTGAGCAGGATGTTAACTCTCTAATGAAAATCTATTTTAAGAATACTTTGACTCTTTTTTGTGGGGCCAGGAATTTGGATATATCCGGATGTTGCTAAAACTACTCAAGAAAGAAGAAAATTATTCTTGGCCCTAAGAGAGGACACTAAATCTATCAGTGCTAAGTTTCTTCTTCAATATCCATGCAAATGTATAATTTATTATGTTAACAACAAGTATGTTTTCTTCGACCCTGCGCAGCTCAAAACTTTTTTGGAGCAAAAGAAAATATCTGCCTAAATTAGAGATTAATGTATACAAGCTATGAGATAATTTGTGTTCTTTAGACCAGGCCATAATGCCTCTTTAGTTTTTTCTTCTTTATTATCTCCTATACTTTGTTCACCCCCCTTTGCTCTTTTGTGGTCTGAGGGAGAGGGTTTATCTTTATAAGTGTTTAAATGTTTGGGAAATAATTTTGTGTTAATTTTCTTATCATTGGTTCCTATTAGTGATTATATATAAGCCTAAGCATAAAAGATTTGAAGATATCTTAGCTCTATATTTCTGTATACAAGATGGAAATGCTTGTAAATTTAATAATTTTCAATTAAAAAAAAAATGCAATCAAGGTATTCTTGGGGAAAGCACTGCTTACCCCTGGAGGTACATAACATGGAGTCTTGCTACTTTTCAGGATTCTGTCAGGTACTGGTGATCAGGCTTGGCTATTGTTAGAAGCCAAGTACTGGGCTAAATGGACTTGGTCTGATGCAAAATGGCAATTCTTATTTCTCTGAAGTCTTTGGTGATATGTTTAAAGAGGAAAGATGTACTTATGAGGATCATAAAAGTTGCACAATTCAACTGTAGGCTGATATATTTGTTCGTCCAACAATTCAAACTTCTTGTATTTATTTATTTAGACTTACCAGTCAATCAAATACTCTCTGAATGATATACAATTATTGCATTGTCTTCACAAATAATTATTTTAGCTTCCAGTTTCACCTGGATGAGGTTCAATGACACAACCACACTAAGTAGAAATCAATTCAGACAACATCTCAAAAAGATGGCTATGCCTATTTGTGTTTTTGTACTAATAATGGTTCTTATGGACCTCACAGATACACCTTCACTTTGAAGACATCAAGTGACTGAGGGACTCCTTTCATTGTGCCAAAAACTGCACATAAGCGCTCTCTCTCTCTCTCTCTCTCTCTGTATATTCATGTATACATAGCATTATACTGCAAAGAAGGGGGAAATTTAATGTTTTCTTTTGCAATAGCTTATAATAAAAATAGCAAATTTGTAAATTGATAATCTCCAGGTGTAGTGAAGCTTAATTCATTTCTGTCACTGCTTCATAATGTCAAAGTTTGATTTTAATTTCAGATAAAGTCTAAACCAGATTATGGTCTACATTGGTGTGTAAAAAAAAACCAAAACAACAGCAACAAAGCCCTACTCTTTCTCTTGCCCATGTGTCAGGTTTGGTTGCACATAGAGAGGAAGCCTAACTACTGCTAAATTCTCAAACTAATGCAGTATATCTCTGACTCTATAGTTTTAAGGCTGCAGACATGAAAGATGGATAGTTTAACAGGAAAGGAGAAGAGGATAGAGAGAAGCAGAAGGAACCTGGAAAAAAGAAGAGAAAGAGACATGCTTGCTGACAGGTGAAGAAGAGAAGGGAGCATGGACAGAAGGGCTGGTAGAGATAAAAATATAAAAAAAAGGGGATAGGGACCAAGAAGAAGAGTGAAATGAGAGAGAGAGAGGTGATGATTTAAAAAAAAAAAAAAAAAAGGAAAAAGAGCAAGAATAGGGAGTTATTTCTGACCCTTGCACCTTGTCAAAGTAAGGGATTGTATCAAAGGCACAAATACTACTACTACTTATCATTTCTAAAGCGCTACTAGACGTATGCAGCACTGTATACTTGAACATGAAGAGACAGTCCCTGCTCGACAGAGCTTACAATCTAATTAGGACAGACAAACAGGACAAACAAAAGATAAGGGAATATTAAAGTGAGGATGATAAAATAAGGGTTCTGAACAAGTGAATAAGGGGTAGGAGTTAAAAGCAGCATCAAAAAGGTGGGAATTGAGAGCTGATAGTGCCACTTTAGAGCAGGTGCAAGGAGCATAAGTCAGGCTTTAAAAAAAAAAAAGGTTTTCAGTGGTTTAAGGGTTCAAGAGCTAGGAGAAGGAAACTTTGGTCAGAGATATTGAGTGGTCAGTCACCCATTTGTAGATCAAAGTTTTCCACCATGCAGAAGTGAAACAGGCATATCCTCCTGTATTCTGTTCTGCATAGAGTTGCACCTCTTCCTCGAAGGCAGAAGGGCAGGCTATCAGAACTGGGACTGTACAATCCCAATCGGCCTGCCTCTGTGTTTCTAAGGTATGGATGAGTGAAGGGGTCCTTCCACTTAGGAAAATGTCACCCCTTTCATCACAATACAGTTTAAGATTAGGACTGCCACATTTTCTCCAGTACCTGATGCTAGCACCTACATCTTTGAAGACGAGCCCTCATGCTTTGAGATGTCCAATAAATAAATCTGGCTTTGTCCACTTTTTTACTTTTTTATCTTGTAATGGACCATTGGCAGCTACTCCCCCTTCCCCCCTGAACCCCGAATACTTAAATATCACAGTGAGTGTTAGAAGCAAACACTGACAGTGGCATTGAAATCTTTACCCTGATATCGTGTTGAATATCTATATAAAGAGCAGCTACTGGACGTTTTCTGGTACTGTTGATATTTGAAATCTGTACCTGGATATGTGGGCTATTTGCTTTTCTAACTTGCTCAGAAATGTTTCTGGGTTCCAGGCTGAACATCAGTGGTACCCGAATAACTTCCATCTCTGCCTTGACTCTGCCCTGGGCCACCTGGCACTACGAAAATAGGAGTCAATTCTCAAAAAGCACTGGGATGATGCATGCTAAGCAACAATTCAATTACACAGTTGTGTGACATGCCCTTGAGCCACTCATGCCCTTCCCAGGTCTCCGCCCCTTGAAGTTTCACAGTCTGGAATTTGAGCATGTAACTTATAGAATAGTGACTAAGGGCATTTACATGTGTAACTGTTAACTGGTGCCAGTTAATGCCTCTTGTAACCAATAACTGTCTGTTAACTATAATTAACAGCTAATTACTCAATTAAGTTAAGTACACAACTGACCTTATTCTGTAATTTGCGCGCAAATTTGCATGCTAGTCTGCAATGATTTCCAGAAGCATTAGATGGATAATGCTGCTGAAAATCTAGGTATGTCTCTGGTGAGCAACATTCATCTGTTTAAGTGGCACTGATTATCAGGGTCATAATTTACTGGCCTATCCAGTCTGCCCATCCATACTATCCAGTATCTCTCCTCTTCTTTAGAGATACAATGTGTTTTCTCCTATGCTTTCTTGATTTGGATACAGTCTTGGTCTTCACCTCCTCCACTAGAATGATGTTCCACATATTCACCACCCTTTCCAGTATTTCCTTAGATTACTTCTTATTTTCTCTCCTTTCATCTACATCTCATGCCCTGTCAATCCTGAAATTCCTTTCAGTTGAAATATACTCACCTTCTGTGCATTTATGTCATGAAGATATTTAAATCTCTTTATCATATCTCCCCTCTACCACCCTTCTTTTTTTTTAAGATCTTTAAATCTGTCCCCATATGTCTCATGATGAAGACCACTGACCATTTTAATAGTCATCCTCTGGACAGACTCCATCCTGTTTATACCCTTTTGAAGGTGTGGCATCCAGAATTGTAGAAAGTGCTCTAAATGGGGTCTCAGCAGAGACTTTTACGGAGGCACTTCATCGCCTTTTTCCCTGATGATCATTCCTCTCTCTATGCACCCAGTAGAGATGAAATATGTAGCTGAATTCAAGAAAGCTTGGGAAAAGTACATAGGAACTCTAAGGAAGTGAAAGGATGAGTAGATAGTATGAATGTACAGACTGGATAGGCCATATGATTTGCCTTCATTTTTTATGTTTCTATATTTCTAAATAATAAACATAAAACATAAATTAAAAATTAAAAAAGGCCTTCCCCAACTCAACCACATTCATAAGAACATAAGCGTTGTCATACTGGGACAGACCAAAGGTTCATCAAGCCCAGTATTCTGATTCCAATAGTGGTCAGTAGAGGTCACAAGTAACTGGCAAGATCCGAGAACAGTAAAACAGATTTTATGCTGCTTATCCGAGAAATATGCAGTGAATTTTCCCAAATCCATCTTTATAATGGCTTTAAAAATACAAGTAGGTCAGGAGAATAACTCTGGGTCATGGGCACTAGTGCAGAGATTTAAATTAGCCACCCCTGAATGATAAACCAAGTGTTCTTTTTGTTTTATTTTTTTTAGAAATGGAAGAACAAATACAACTTAGTAAATTTAGCTCTTCCTCAGACCACTACTAATAGAGAGGGGGTTAGAATATATAAAGAGTTTATATTAAAGAAAACAAAGGAAGTTAAAGGAAATATGGTCTGGTGCAATAAACACGTCAATTTCTTTTTTTTTTTTTGCTCAAGTAAACATCAGAAATTAATTTGATAATCTTTTTTGATCCAAAAAAAATTTGAGCTGATCGGGCTCAAAGAAAACATATTTGTTATTCAAATAGTAAACAATAGATTTACATGGATATACAAGAAGGAATTTTGCACCCATAGCCTTAGTTTCTTCTCTTAAAGCCAGAAATAGCTTTCGTTTCTCCTGAGTTGCTTTAGTCACGTCTGGGTATATCCAAATCCTGGCTCCAAGAAAATGAGACATGGAATTCTTAAAATAGATTTTCATTAATGAGTTCAGGTCTTGTTCGAAAACAAATGAAACTAATACTGTACTTCGAGTCTTTATATCTGATAATGGATGTTCCAAAAATGCAGATGTCTAGTGTTTCATTTACTTCCTCTTGCCCATGTACGCTAAACTCTGTTGCCTTCTTATTATCCATTGTTATCGTAGATTTTGGTAAGTAATACATTTTATTAATTGGAGGCAACAGAGTGGGTGAATAATGAAGAACTTCTATGAGGTATTTCTTTAAAAGTTCTAACACGGATAATCCTGAAACAGTTGGGAAATTCAAAACTCTCGGATTCAATCTCCTATTATAGTTTTCTATTGATTCAATTTTTCGAGCTACTATTGTGTTGTCTTTAATCAATGCTGTTGTCGTTGATTTCTACTTTGCTATATCAGTTTGAACTTGAGATATTTGTATAGTTGACTCATTTTTCAGTTTTTCAAATGCAGTATTTAAAGAATTCAGTTTACTTACTATAGAAGAAGTCTCTAAAGCTGTTTTCTTTGCCGCCCTCGTCAGCTCCTGAATGGCTTCCCAAATTAATTCTAATGTCACCACCTGGGGAGCTTTCTGCTCCAAGCTGGTAATCTCGGCTTCTCGGGGCAAGTCGCCGCCAATTGAGGGACCGTTGTTACCACCTTCCGATACTCTCGGTTCCTCCGGCTCGCTCCTCTCAGAAGCTGGACATGGTGGTGGATTCAGCTCTGGCGAAGAAAGAGATGTTTCAAGCCCTTGGGGCGCCGGTGCTCCTCCATCGGCATCCCCTGTAGGGAATGCTACACCAGTTTCCCGTGTACGGCTCGAAGTAAAGCGGTCAAGCATCAGCTGAACAGGCAAAGATGTAAGGGTCATCGGCGGTTGATTCCTTACCAAGCCTTTCCTCTTTGTATGAGGCATTTTGAAGTAAGTAATCTTAAGGAAACATATGGATCAGCTAGGCTCATCTGAGTTACTCACGAGTCAAACTGCCATCTTGACACGCTCCCCTGTCCTTCCAAGTGTTCTAATCACTAGGCTATGCCTTTTAGAATGGGGAAGCCTGCCTCCCTGGGGAGGGAAGTGCAACATGCAGGCAGGTCAGGTGAACAACCCTGGATAGGTGCTAGTGTTGGGATTTGAACTGGCTATCCATGAATGATAAACCAAACGTTCTGACCATTAGGCTCTTTTTTTTAATAAAGATGTTAACAGCCAGGTTTTTAATGATTTCTTATTTAATTTTTCTTTATTGATGAAGAAAAAAAAGATCCTATATCCTAATCCAAGTATATTCTTCCAAGTAATACCTCTTTTTTATGGTAACTTATAATTCTAAATTAAGGAGGGTCTGCGGTTATGTGACCACCCTGACGTTCCCCCCCAAAAACCCCTGGCGGACCCCTCCCTGCAGTATCACCCCTCCCTCCTGCCCTGAGTAGTCAAGGTGAGAAAATAAGAACCTGTTTTCCGGTTAATTGTGCAAGCACCTATTAGAAAGGCTGAACGCTAATGAGTAGACTGCGAGCCCGAGGAGAGAGCCCCTGAACATAGGGCTCCCAAATTATCCAAAACCACCTTTTCCTCTTTGCTGTGAGCAAGGCCGATCTAGTTAATGATTTCTTAAATTTTACTCACATCATTCTGCAAACAAACTTCCCTCGGTAGCCTATTCTACCAAACAGGAGCCATCATAGAAAACATCCTTTTCTCCTTTCATCTCTTTAACTATTGGAATCTCTAGCAATAGATCTTGTCCAGATCTCAATATGTTAATCTGGGAACATGCCTTTTCAGCCTCATATTTTGATATTTAAGACAGTAATTTTTCACTGAATTAAAAATCAACAACAAAATTTAAATTTTATTGTTGACAAAATCTATAGCCAATGAAGTTCTGCCAACATAGGAGGAGATTGCAAAAGCCATGAGCTTGGCAAGATCACCCTACCAGCTGGGTTCCAGCTCAGTTATTGTTCTTGATCCTTCCATGACACTTTATAAGTATCATGGCAAACTTTTGTCTCATCCAGTTTTAAAGAAACTCCTGAAGCGGCAGCAGAGAGAAAAAGTGTCCGGCAGCTTGGGATTGTTGTAAACCCAGTTTCTGCTATTGACCCTTTTACCACGCTCTCTGAATACTGCCGCAAACTTGTCTTGAATCCAGCCTTGCGGGATACTCCTGAAGCTATCGTTGAAAGGAGGCGTCTTCGAAATCTCGAGCTCTGGGATTGTCTGCAGTTTAGCCAGAGTGGTGCGTCCAGTCGAGCTCCTGCTCAGAGTTCCACTTCCAGCCAAGCTTCTGAGTCCAGTCCGAGCGGCGCTACTAACCAAGCCGCCAATTCCAGTCCGAGTGGTGCTTCTGGCCGAGCCTCCAATTCCAGTCCAAGTGGCGCTTCCAGCCGAACCTCCGATTCCAGTCTAAGTGGCGCTTCTAGCCGAGCCTCCGATTCCAGTCCGAGTGGTGCTTCTGGCCGAACCTCCGATTCCAGTCCAAGTGACGCTTCTAGCCAAGCCTCTGATTCCTGTCCGAGTGGCACTTCTAGCCGAGCCTCTGCTGAGTTGCAGTTCCAGCCGAGATGCTGAGTCCATTCCGAGTTCCAGTGCCAGCCGAGATGCTGAGTCCAGTCTGGGTCCCAGTCCCGGTTCGGTTCCTGATTCCAGTCCTGATTCTAGTCCGAGTTCCAGTCCTGACTCCCAGTCCTGATTCCAGTCCGAGTTCCAGTCTGAGTGCCAGTCCTGGTTCCAGTTCGAGTTCCAGTCCTGATTCCAGTCTGGGTCCTACTCTTGGTTTGGCTCCTGCTCAGAGCTCCAGTTCCAGTCAAAACTTTGATTTCAGTCTGGGTTCCAGTCCAGCAGTCCATGTTCATGTCTTGAAATCCATCAGTAGGTTTCATCACAGTTACCCTTGGAAACCTGAATCTCCCGTGAAGACCGGGGGAGGGGGGCTTGAGGAGGAGGTACTATCACGATTGTGACTGTTTTCCTGGTTTGTGCTCCCCTCGCCCTCTGGTGGCCAGTACCAGTGACTGCTGTCGACTATCTGTTGCTGTTTTCCTAATATGTTCCAGAGGCTAGTCCGGTTCGGATTTTCCAGTCTGCCAGACTTGCTTGGCTTGTTTGTATCTAAGCAGCACCCTTATGTGCCTTGAGTTTCCTGCAGCTGAGCCTCAGCTGGTGATGGTCTTTATTAAGCTCCTGTGGGCTTTGCTGCTTGGTCTTTGCAACACCAAAGGTCACGATGAGTTGGTGTGCTGTTAGGAGCACTTCTGCCTGCTTTGCTTGAGCTTCCTTGCTTTTCCCTTTTGGCTTCCCTGCTTTTCCCTTTTGGTGCTGTTAGGAGCACTTCTGTCTTGTTGGTGTGCTGTGAGGAGCACTTCTGTCTTGTGGTGAGCTGTTAGGAGCACTTCTGCCTCGCTTTGTCTGTGCTTCCCTGCCTTTCCCTTTTAGCTTCCCTGCTTTTTCCTTTTGGTGCTGTTAGGAGCACTTCTGCCTTGCTTTGGTTCATGCCTGTATGCCTTGTCTTGTTCCCTCTAGTGTTTGTCTGTCTTGTCTGTCTTGTGTTGTTTCTTTAGTCCCCTCAGCCTTTACCTTCAGTCCCTGTTTAATCAAGCTTGTTGCTGTATCCTGTCACCTGAGGGAGCACCCTCAGTCCTGAGTCCTGATTCCTGGTGCTTGTGTAGTCAATCTTGCTTTAGAGTCCTATACCCTGTGTGAGTTCCTGTATCCCATAAGTCCTGCTGGCTGCCTGCACCTAGGGGCTCAACCCCTAGGGAACGGCGGTTAAGCGCAGGTGAAGTCTTGCTCCAGTCCTGTGTTCCAGTCTGATAGTTCTAGTCCTATGTGTTCCTGCTTGCTTATCTACATCTGCAGCTTCTGTCTTGTTTGTTTGTTAGTCCAGTTCTGGTTGGGGGGTTTTGCCTGCTGCTGCTGCTCAACGGCAGTAGCCCAAGGGTTCACATACCTCTAGTATCTGAGACTATGACAGTGATATTGTAAGGTAGGTACAGTTGGGGGGAAATTAGAGAGGGGGAGGAAGAGTCCAGTAGTGTTCATTACAGTCTTTGGTTACAATTGTGTCGCAGGTATCCGGGTATTTTTATGTTGGGTTGGTGGGGTATGCTCTTCTGAACAGGTCTGTCTTTAGTGCTTTCCGGAAGTTTAGATGGTCGAACGTAGTTCTTACTGCTTTTGGTAGTGTTCTTTGATTGGTAGTCAGTGCAGCTTTTTTCGGAGTGGCTTGGCGCTGTCAAAATGCGTTTTTCCAAATATAAGCCTGACTGCTGTATTTTGGGCAGTCTGAAGTTTCTTTGTGATTTGATCCTTGCATCCCGCGTAAATTCCATTACAGTAGTCTGTGTAGCTTAGTACCATTGACTGTATCAGGTTGAACCTCACTATGCAAGAAAGCCGAGCTGTATTATTTTAAACTCTCTGCTCTTTCATCACATTTCTCCTGCTTTAATCTCTCACTTAGCTTGTGTTATTAATATGACCTTGTGAAGTTTCCTTTTTGCTATTTTGCCACTGAAAACAAAGAAGTACAAGCCTGTTCCATCTCTCTTTCACTGGAGTGAGGAATCGGGCTGATTCTATCTGTTGCAAAGCTAATGAGGCGGGTCCTTCATAACACTGTCTTCTGTCGCTATTCTAAGAATGTATCAACCCATGCCACTGGAGTTACCAAAGAATTTCTTTTTATTGTTTATAGAAACTGACAAAGTTTAACATGTGAAGTAGGAGGCTGTGCACCTGTTATTCAGAAAATTCTCTTTCACCTTTCCTTGCAGAACCGCTGTCCTTTAACCAGTAGTGCTGAAATTAGTTCTCTGGCTCCAGTTAGCCAATGTGGTTTTTTAGGATATTTCTAATGAATACGCATGCCCTGTATTTGCATAACTGAGAACAATTTTGGGGTTTTTTTGAGGGGAGGGGGTGGAGAGGCATACTTAACCAAACTTTACCCCATGAGATACAAGGTTGGTCGGATAATGCCCCCCCCCATTCTGCTGCTTATGATTTTCCAAAATAATCTGGCTGTATTAAAAAGAGTTAGGTGTTCAGGTTTCCCTGTCTGAAAACTGCCCTCTTTTGGCCAGCTAAAAATAGCATGATTCCCATCAGACATACATGCTTTTTACTGGTTTGTGAGGAGGTGCTCTTGGAAGCAAGTTGAGGGCGGTGGAGAAAAGCAGTGCACATGTATGATATGTAAAAGAATACATGCTACTGTACATCCTTTTCACTGTCCATTCATAGTACATAAGAACATAAGAATAACCATACTGGGTCAGACCAATGATCCATCTAGCCCAGTATCTTGTTCCAACAGTGGCCAATTCAGGTCACAAATACCTGGCAGAAACCTAAATAGTAGCAACATTCCATGCTAACAATCCCAGGGCAAGCAGTGGCTTCCCCCATGTCTATCTCAATAACAGATTATGGACTTTTCCTCCAGGAACTTGTCCAAACTTTTGTAAACCTAGATGTGTTAACCACTGTTACCACATCCAGCTATGAGTTCCAGAGCTTAACTATTCTCAGAGTGAAAAAAATATTTCCCCCTATTTGTTTTAAAAGTATTTACATGTAATTTCATTGAGTGTCCCCAGTCTTGGTACTTTTTGAAAGAGTGAAAAATCAATTCACTTTTACCTGTAGCAGGTACAAAGTGCATGACCACTTTTGCGTGTCTTTGCATTAATTTGCAAAGAGAAACTACTGGGCTGTTAAAGGCATTCAAGTTCCATTGTAGCTGCATGAACTATCCCTTTGATATTCAGCTGGCGTCAGGTAGCGCGGTTAGCTGCCGCTGCCAGCGCTGACCCCAGATATTCAAAGCTGGGCCATTTCTGGTCACCAGCATTGACTATCCAGGTTTTTTTTTTTTGGCCAGCTCTAACCTAACCAGCTATGTGAATATTCAGAGCTGGCCAGCTGAGTTAATAGCAGGCAAAGACAGGACTGCTATTTATGAAGTCCAATTTGTCTGCTAAACTTAGGTGGCCTGCACTTGAATATTCACGGATAGCCGGCTATATCTTGTGATATTGCCGGTTAACTGCTAAGCACCCATATTCAGCAGACATAACCGGATATCTCGTGCTGAGTAACCAGCCAGTGCTGAATATTCACACAGCCGGTTACATTAGAGCCAGTCAAAAAGCCAGATATCTCATGCTGAATATTAGCGGTTAGCCAGCTAAGCACTATTTAACCAGCCAGGAGCCATTCCTGGTCAGTTAAATAACCCTGAATATTGGGCTTTATGTATTTATTTGGATTTAGTTCACCCCTTTTTCAGTGCCAGCTCAAGGGAGTTTCTTTCAGGTAGAGTAGGTGTTTGTTTCCCTGTCCCCAGAAGGCTTACAGTTTAAAGGCCCTGTTTACTAAGCCACACTAGAGGCACATTAGCATTTTTAGTGTGCTCTAAGCATTAGCATGTGCTAACCATGTAGATGCCCATAATATTCCTATGGGCGTCTACACAGTTAGTGCACACATGCTAAAAACACTAGCACACCTTAGTAAACAGGGCCCTAAGTTTGTGCCTGAGACAATGGAAGGTTAAATGACTTGCCCAAGATCACACAACAGCAGAAGAATTTCCATGGTTGTCAGTCCAATCTTCTAACTAATGTGGAGGAGCATTTTCGATATGACATCTATGTGCAAGTTTTGGACATTTTTGTGAAAAACATCCAAAATTCAGGTGGGGAATAGAGCCATTTTTGAAACAGATAAAGTCTATCTTCTTTGTTCAAAAATGGTTATTTGTGTGGGGCTTACAGTTTCCACCATGAGTAGGGGGAGGTATTGGCCTGGGTCTACCTGTCTGCAGTGCACTGCACCCACCACTAAACTACTCCAGAGACCAGCATGCTGCTCTAAAGGACCTGAGTATAACATCTGAGGCTGGCATAGAGGCTGGTAAGCAATGTTTTTAATCACATTTTTTGGGGGTGGGAGGGGGTTAGTGACCACTGGAAGAGTAAGGGGAGGCCATCCCTTATTCCCTCCAATGGTCATTTAGGCACTTTTTTGTGGCTTATTCGTTTAACCTTGGGAGCTATGAGCTTCGCTGGGCTTTTTCAGAATTGGTTTCATTGGTAACTGAGGTTACCTGTGTCCTAAAATCTTTCTGATAAAACTGTTGACTCTATTATATCTCATCTATCAAAGAACAAAGCAAAAAAAAAAAAAAAAAACCCCTGTCCTTTCACTTGTTGAGGGTCTGTTCTCTCTAAACCTTTCTATCCTATTGCCTATAACTTACAATTGTTGTTGCATTGTGATTTCATAATTTTATGCTGGTAGTTTCTTATTTGAACTGTGTTGCACTTCTGTGCCAGTGATTTCATATTTTTATGCTGCAATCATCTTAAAGGTGCTCTCTAGAACTGTGTTGGTTACACAAGATTTGGTGACTCTGGTTCTGGTAGTTGTGTTTATTAGAATTGGGTTTTGAGTCTTCAGTGCCAGAGACCTAATTAAATCAATTTTAAATCAATTTTGTTACATAGCACCTAGTAACTCATACCTGGGGAGGAGGGGCAATTTGTGTACAACTGTGTAGTTAAAGAAAAAAAAAGGAACTTCACTTTACCTTGGGAGCTGTGAGCTACGCTGGGCTTTTTCAGAATTTGTTTGATTGGTAACTGAGGTTACCTGTGTCCTAGAAGCATGTAATAACCAAGCTGCATAAGGAAGCATTTTAAAATCTCTGTATTGATTGAAGGAGAGTAATTATTTTGCACTTTATAGCAAACATTACTGTTCCACCGTGTAACCAAAACACCAGATAGAATTAATAACGCCTTTTCATTATTTTTAATGTAAGCTATTGATTTGAAAGTACCATAGCGTATGACAATCTATTATTTTTAGAGAATCTTGCTCTGCAATGCCTCATAAGCCTTGCTTCCTAGCATTTAGCACTGAGACATCTCATTCCTGGTGTAAACTGGTTGCTGGTTTCAGCTTAAACCTACTACATTGAGGCATCTATCTCTGCCGAGCAGGAAAATTGAGCAGAAATAACCAAGAAATGAGTTTTCACTTCATTATCGTCACTTAACTCCTGCCATTTGCAGGGGGCAAAAAAAAACAGGTAAAAGAGGCATGACTTATTTTAAAAAGACATTTTAAAGAAACCTGTGAAAGAAAAGAGTCTGGAAGAATGGTATATGTTTGTGTAGGAAAATACTGCATGGCTAGAAAGGGAGAAAAGATACACCTGTCTTTTGTCCTGCAAATTACAAAAGACAGGTATGGATTAGAGAACTAAGGCCAATGCCAGATAGACTTCTAGTCTGTGTCCTGAAAATGGCAAAAGACAGATGAAGATCAAGTATTATATATCAGTTTATTGGCATATGCTACAAGTGAGGGCACTGTGCATGTCAAGGGGAGAGGAAAAAACAT
This sequence comes from Microcaecilia unicolor, assembly GCF_901765095.1. Lineage (NCBI taxonomy): Eukaryota > Metazoa > Chordata > Amphibia > Gymnophiona > Siphonopidae > Microcaecilia > Microcaecilia unicolor. The sequence goes on from NC_044036.1 coordinate 258,114,470, forward strand.
CTTAATGTTGAGATTAGGAAATTAAATGCTGTTAGCAATACTTTTGGTTAAAAAATATTGTCTCGAGACTGCATCATATTTAGCTACCTATGGGGCTTATTTTCAAAACAGAAAAATGTCCAAAACGTAGCACAAAATGTCCAAATAGCTATTTTCAAAACCCATTTTTAAGACAGTTTTCTATGTAGTTTGTATGCAGGGTGTCCAAATCACAAGGGGGTGTGTTGGGGCGGGATTTGGGCATTCCCAAAACTTGGACATTTTTCCGCCATAATGGAACAAAGTAAAAATATCTGAGGCTAAAAGTTAGACGTTTTAGTCTAGACCAGTTTCAATCACAACTAAGTCACAAAAAGATGCTCCAAATGACCACTGGAGGGATTAAGGTGTGACCATTCTTACTCGCGCAGTGCTCACTGACCCTCTCCCACCTTCCTAAGCTTTGAAAGAAAAAGTATATACCAGCCTCTATGACAGTTTCAGATGTTATAGCCAGTCCAATTAGAATAACAAACAGGTTTCTGGAGTAGCCCAGTGGTCAGTGCAGTGCATTGTAGAGAAAGTGACCCAGGCCCATATCCCACTCTAACTGTTACACTTGTGGTGGAAAGTGTGAGCCCTCCAAAAACCTACCAAGAACCTACTGTTCCCACATATAAATGACACTTGCAGGCATAAGGGCTATTGTAGTGGTGTATAGTTGGGTACAGTAGGTTTTTGGTGGGTTTTGGAGGGTTCACCATACAATATATGGGGGTAATGGTGAGATGTGTATATACACTCTTTTATGTGAAGTCCTCCGCAGTGCCCCATAGGGTGCCCCACTACTCTGCTGGGATGTCTGTTGTACATTAGATAATAAGCCTCTTTCTGATCACCTTGAAGCTTGTGGTTGGCTACTTCCACTCCTTGGATTTTCTTCAACTGCTTGAAGAAGATTTTGTTTTCCTGTTTTGTTGGGATGTCTGTGTGGAAAGTCTAAGAATGGTAGTTCCCATACATCCCAATGGCTTGTTTTTGTACATTTTTCCCTTGGATTTTTTTGTTTCGAAAATGGTCCAAAAAGATAGATGCATGGAGCACAAAAATGTCTAGCAAATAGACATTTTCAAAAACAAAAAGTTGAACGTTTTTCTGGTTTGAAGCTGATCATGTTCATTACTAGATTTTTGGATGTTTTCCACGGAACATCCAAAATTATATTTAGATGTCAAATTGAAAGCCAAGTTTTAAGTTGAATAGAGTTTTATACTCCACCCATGTAAGGAGGGGGGAGGACAGAGAGGAAAATGGAAATGTTAGCAGAGCAAATGGGGGGGGGGGGGGAGCGGATGAATTACAATATAAACAGGAAAGCAAAGGGGGGGTGTTGTGTCTTCCAGGGCACCCCCACTCCCAGGGAGCGTGGATGGTATTGATTAATTATAGGCATCTGCAAATAAGAAATGCTCCTCCATATGTGATTGGCATGATGGCAAGTTGCCAACCAGTGTGTAAGCATGAATGACTACAACCTGCACAGGGTGGTGGGTGCATCTCTTCCTTTGTTGGGCAGACTGGATGGACCGTATAGGTTTTTATCTGCCATAATTTACTGTGTTACTGTGATATACACATTACAGTACTTCAAAGGTTTCAAGAAGGCACTAGAAAGTACCATTTTTCCACAGAATGAAAAGCTTAAGAACAAAGGCTCATCACATGAAGCTGAATGGAGGAATACTTTCATTTTAATCAGAAAGGACAAAAAGATGTACACAGGAAAATACTCTGAAATGTCAGCTTGCTAAATTTCTGTATGTTTTTTTTCATTATTGATAATATTGATAATCCTATATAATAATTTGCACCTCCATCTAGATGCCTGGGTTCGTAACACACTTCCCAGTGGTCCGCCCTGGGGATGACGTCAGAGGGCAGACCAATGGGAAGTGAGAGGGAAGGGAGGCCAGCAGCAGCCAGCGGAGGTGAGTAGACCCTCCTCTTCGACTTGCAGGATGCCCCCCCTCCCCTTGAAGTTGAAGGACGCCCCCTCCCTCCCTCCTTCCACTCCCATCCGAGTTCCACGGCCTCGTGCCTCCCTCCCTCCCTCTCTCTCTCTCTCTCCCCTCTGAGTGTAACCATGACCTGCCCTCTGGCAGCCCCTCACCTTCCTGTGTGCTGGCTGTAATTTAAAAATTCTTACCTCGTGGCCTGGCATCAGCAGTGAAGGCGAGCGGCGCTTTAGACTGCCTTCCCATGTGTCTCAGCTCTGCCTGTGGTCCCGCCCTTCCGGAAACAGGACATGTGGGCGGGACCAAAGGCACAGCTGAAACAGAAGGGAAGGCAATCTGAAGTGCCGTGCCGTGCCGTGCCTGCTCGACTTCACTGTTGCAGGCAGACGACGAGGTAAGAAGTTTTAAATAACTCCCATGTCCAAAAGTCTGAGTCTTACAACGCTGTTTCCCGATACCTCGCAAGCTCCTATAAAAGCAAAAAAAAAGAAAGAAAGTTGTTCTAAATATTGCAAAGAACTCATCCTTTCTTCATCACACGACCTTCTATTTCTCGGTTACTCCTAACATTCCACCCACCATCAACCCCTGCACCCCCCACCATTTCCTGCAAACCCCCGTGGAGCGTGGTGCTGTGCCTGCTCAAGAACCAGAAACGTCCCCAAAAGATTCGACGAGCAATAGCCAGCTGCGCATCCCAAAGTGTCCGGCGGCTAATTGTGCAATCTACACCCGAAATCTACTTAGCTTCACCCATAATGAATTACAACAACTGTTTACGAAGTACTCACTCAGGTAGCCCCCAAGGTGTAAGGTATAAGCTCTTCAATCCTTACACCCTCCCGTGCTCGCCACAAGTGCAAAAGACACAGTCTATGTTCCAAGTTTCCCTGTTGGGTCATTCAGCTCCACAGGTACCTGAGAAGATTCTTCACAGAGGAACCCAACATCTCAGCTGTCTTCGCTATCGCTGCTCTCACCACCTCCTGCCGTTTTTTTGGCTACGGTCAGCCATCATAAAAAAAACCCCTCTTGCGCGCTCATAAACTCAACACATGTAATACAGTTCCGTTCCATCTTCAACTCTTCCTCGGTTCCCACTTCTCACATACACACACACAGCTACATCACATCACTTCTGTTGACGGCCTAGGCATATGTACGGAAAAAGCGCCGCCGCTAGATAATATTGCCCATGTAGCAGTGGCTGCTTTAATGGAATGGTTTACTTGTCAGCTTTCAGGGAATGGTACTGTGGAAACTTCATAGGGGCTTCTGACAAGCTCCATCTTAGTGGGCTGTAAGGAATACTGGATAAATATTAGATTGTAAGCTCTTTGAGCAGGGACTGTCTCTCTTCGTTAAATTGTACAGCGCTGCGTAACCCTAGTAGCACTCTAGAAATGCTAAATAGTAGTAGTAGTAGTAGTAACAGGGCACACTCTGACCTAGTAGGCAGGGGGAAAAGCACCATGGGAGAAGAGCCTACCAACTACCAAACATAGAAGAAAGACAGTCCCTGCTCAAAGAGCTTACAATCTAATAGACAAAAAATAAAGTAAGCAAATCAAATCAATTATTGTGTACAGGAAGGAGGAGGGTAGGTGGAGGCAGGTTTGTGTTTCCTGTTGTAGTCCATGCGGTAGTGGCCATTTTTGTAAGCCAGTTTTAGATCCCTTTCCTGTGTTAGCCATGTTAGACAACTTAGTTCTCTCTTGAATGTGGCTGAATGAGGGCATTGTACAGCATTCTGCCAGTTCTGACCTACTGCTCATCTCAGTACCAGGGAGACTCGTTGCCAGTGGGGCACAACCTCTGATCTGCAGTTAACTGTGAGTAAAGGCGGTTATTCTAATAAAGGATGTTTTCGTAGAGATTAGTCTTCAGGTGTCAACTGGTGTGCCAATGTTATATAGCAGCAACCAGTCCTAGAGGCCTGCATGTATGCAGGTCCCTGGAGCACTTTTAGTGGGTACCGCAGTGCACTTCAGCCAGGTGGCCCCAGGCCAACCCCCCCCCCCCCCCCCACCTGTAACACTTGTGCTGGTAAATGGGAGGCCTCCAAAACCCACTGTACCTACATGTAGGTGCCCCCTTCACCCCTAAGAGCTATGGTAGTGTTGTACATTTGTGGGTTTTGAGGGAGGGGGGTTGGGTGTTCAGCACCCTTGGTAAGGGAGCTATGCATGTGGGAGCTTTTTCTGAAGTTCACCGCACTGACGTAGGGTGCCCAGTTGGTGTCCTGGCATATCAGGGTGGCGAGTGTACTACAAATCGTGGCCCCTCCCACGACCAAATGGCTCAGATTAGGACGTTTTTGAGCTGGGCATTTTTAGTTTCCATTATCGCTAAAAAAACAAACGCCCAGCTCAAAAACGTCCATTTTTTCGAAAATACGGTTCGGCCCGCCCCTTCACGGACCCGTTCTCGGAGATAAATGCCCATGGAGATAGACGTTTCCATTCGATTATGCCCCTCTAAGTCACCTACATTAAAATGCTGGTAGAAGGACTCAGATTAATTTGAGTGCCTACGTTAGCTTGAAGGTAATAAATGGAAATAAAACACAAAAATAAAAATAGGTATCTTTTATTTTTATTTTGATGTACTACCTTTAAGGTGGACTAATATAGTAACCATGCTACTTTATCCACAGTAGCTTAGCAAAGTTGCCAAGTTACCCAGATCTGACTTGGGGTAGTTTGCCACAAGCCGTGTTTGTTTGTTTGTTTGTTGGTTTGTTTTCTTGTCTAGGGCAGAAGCCTTATTTACCTCTTAATTAACAACATTTTCTTGAAACACAAGTTATAAATAATAAGAAACAAAATGAAAATTTATAAAACCAAAGTGAAAGAAACCCCACAGACGACACAGGAAACTAATCAAAACAACATTTTTCACCTGCATATCCCTAGGTAAAAGTGTTTTGTTTGTGAAAATTTACCTTAACAAACTTGCTTACCCGAGGTGGCAATTCTGTAAATAATGCACTAACATTTACACATCAAATACATTTGCAAATGATTAGAATACAGGCATATGTACATGCATGTATGCACATATACACATAGGCATGCAAATGCCAAATTTCCAGCTACATGCTATTCTATAAAAGTACACCTAAATGCAATAGTGCATATTGGAAGGTGGTTGAACACATGGGCAGTATTTGGCCTTAGTACTGTAATTTATGCATGTGTTTCAGCAATTTAGGTATAAGCAATTAATGCCAGCTCTATGTGTGTACTGTTAACTGCTTATTAGTGAAGGTAATTTTATGAGGGAGCACCTGTGTAGTGCATTTCCAAGCGTGAGGTATGTTCTAGTACAGTGTTTCCCAAGTCCTGTCCTAGAGTACCCCTTGCCAATCAGATTTTCAGGATATCCACAATGAATATGCAAGAAAAAGATTTGCATATAATGGAGGCAGTGTATGCAAATCAAGTTCATGAATATTCATTGTGGATATCCTGAAAACCTGACTGGAAAGGGGTACCCCAGGATTGGACTTGGGAAACACTGTTCTAGTCTACTGTGTTTCTTTAGGTTTATTATGAGAGCTTGATATATCACCTTATCTGATAAGCAGGTCAAGATGGTTTACAAAATACAAAATTGCAAGAAGTGAAGTAAGGAATGCCAAATAACCACATAAACAAAAAATAGCGACCACCATATTGGATGAAGCCATGGGCAGGAACAAACAGGCAAGCAATACCTATTTGCTCCTGCCCCAGTGATCCCCTACTGGACCACCAGGAACTGCAGGAAGTACGGCAGGTGTACTGTGGGGAAGTTGAAAAGGGAAGCTATGGGCAGGGGTCCAGAAGAGGTTAGGCCTTGGGTTGTGGGGAGGAGCTTGAAATCAAGGAGGGCATATTGTTGCCAAACCTGCCAAAACCCTGCCCTTTTTTGTTTGCCAAGACAGGAAATTAATGATGAAATATTGTTAGCATTTCTCCTGTTGTTAATGACTGCCCATCCTTACTTATATTTTCAAGTCTATACAGTTTGCTTTCCTTGCAAAATCTACTTCTCTTGCAAAAAATGGGTGCCAAAGTTCACTTTCAAAGTGAAAATGTGTGGTACTTGTATGTGTCAAACTATGCTTGTTCTTATTAAGTGTTGTACACAATACTGAATGACATGTACCTGAGGATTTTGCAACAAAGCAGCCAGCTTGAAAATTGCTCTCTAAAGAGGAAAGACAAAACCAACACAATGTGTTTCATCGTATAAAATCTACCTACAGTCAATGGAAAAAAGTTCATTTGCATATTTATAGACTACTGGGAAAATAAAACAACTTCTTGATGTGGATAAAATATTTGTATAAATTAAATAATTTCTAAACAGAACACTGTCCTAGAGTGGGTTAATGATTACTATATGTTTTTATGGCCCTTATCCAGAAGACTAGTGAATTTTACCTCAACAGTGAAAGGACTAGAGAACAAGGACCCTACCTGTTCTACTACTGGGTGTGGTTTATAAAATACATGTAGTGGCGATCCCACAAGTAAAATATACTGTAGGTGCAAGCATTTATGCCAACTAAAGCCTGGTGTAAATGCCCACATCTTATTTAGGCACAGACCGGGCACATTCTGTAACAGTGCGCATTAATTTTTGGAATGCCCATGACCTGCTCCTGCCCCTCCCATGTCCATACTTCCGGTCTAATTTATGATCATCACTTTATAGACTAGGCTTAGTGAGCTATGTGCATAAATCCTAATTTGTGCCAATTAGTACTGATAATAGCTTGTCAACATCCAATTATCAACGCTGATCGGCTTGTTAACCAATTGTTAACTGTAAATCGGCTACATGTGCTGATTTGCACATGGAACTTTAGTTGCTTTTATAGAATTTGGGGGTAAGTGACTTTTGGCATGTAACATTTCAGAAGAGCACCTAGCACTCATGTACATAAGGGTTTTTTTTAAAAAAAGGCACGCTAGAGTTTTTTTAGCATGCACTATTGATTAGCGCATGCTAAACACAAGAGACACCCATAGGGATATATGGGCATCTCTAGTGTTTAGCACATTCTTATTTGTAGCACGCATTAAAAATGCTAGCGTACCTTTGTGAAATGCCCATATAAATACTAATTATTTGCACATTTAATACAAGTAAATGCTATAATTCTATATCATATAAACACATTTGCCCCTGGATTCTGTAAAGGTCGCTCAAATTTGTGTGCCCAAATTTGGGCACAATTCTGTGATGCACATGGAACTAAATTGGGCAGCATGCCACTTAATGTCAATAAGTGGGCTCTAACCAGTGCATTTATTCTAGCAAAAAAAGGTGCCGGTACTCAAATGCTAGGCCAACCTTCAGGGGTGGGGTGATCGCTGAGGGACCCACCCTACAATAGCCAGGCCCCCTGCAACCAGTCACAGAATCTATAGCAAGGCAGAATTGGTGTGTAAAGTGTGAGCTCTTTCATTAAAACTTGGGGTCCATGGGTCAATTTTAGCAGACAATGGAAAAGGTGCCGGTACTCAGTACCTCCGAGTACCCCCTCAAAAAAGCCCTGGCTCTAACAATCAATTATTGATGTTAATTGGCACCAATTTGGATTTGTACATGCATCTTGCTCCACATTATTTTATAAAACTGCATGCTCAGATCCCATATTGTGCGACATGAAAGTGGGCATGGCCATGGGAGGGGCATGTCCAGGTTAGGAATATTTCAGAAATTTGCATACAGTGTTAAAGAATACCGTGAATGTGTGCCAAAATTGGGCAGCAGTAATTACACTTGGTTTCAGCAGACGCAAGTCCTGGCACCCAAATTTGGGCAAGGAAATTGGCACTATGTACTATTCTATAAAGGGTGCTCAACCCACAGCACCCTTTAGAAAATAATGCTGGGTGTCGATTTTTTTTTTGGCACCCAAATTTGGACACCATTTACTGAACCTGGCCCCTGGTGTCTAACATTAGGCGCCCAGCTATAGAATTGTCCTTTACATTTTTTAAGGCACAGTGATTAACTAAAATGCACACTAATGAATGTCAAATTCTGGCTGGCTAAGTTGAGAACTGAGCAGATAAAGTTTCAGTGAAATCTGGAAAGTCTGTGGCAGTGCATTTTTTCTAGCCAAAAAGGTGCCGGTACTCAAATGCCAGGCCACCCTTCAGGGGTGGGATGATCACTCAGGGACTCACCCCACAAAAGTCAGGTCCCCTGCAACCAGTCACAGAATCTATGACAAGGCAGAATTGGTGTGTAGGGCCTGAGCTCTTTCATTAAAACTTGTGATCATGGGTTTTTTTTTAGCAGACAATGGAAAAGGTGTCGGTACTCAGTACTCCCAAGTACCCCCTCAAATAAAAGCCCTGTTTTTTTGCCAATATTGTGGCAGTTAGTGGAGGTTAAAGCCATTAAAAATACATTATATGAGAAGCTGAAGGTGAACTATGGATTCTCTAGCGCAGTGGTCCCGAAACCTGGTCCTGGAGGCACCCCAGCCAGTCAGGTTTTCATGATATCCACAATGAATATCATGAAAGAGATTTGCATACCAAGGAGGCAGTGCATGCAGATCTCTCTCATGAATATTCATTATGGATATCCTGAAAACCTGACTGGCTAGGGTGCCTCCAGGACCAGGTTTAGGAACCACTGTTCTGGCAGCTTAATTAAACTATAGATCTCATCCAGTCCAATACAGAAGAAGATCCATTTGAATAAAGAATTAGGACTCCAGTCAGTACTATAGAAGAACCAAAATAGTACTGGGGTTTTCTGCTGCCTTGCTTTTTTTGTTATCCTTTTGTACTGCACTATTGTTAGTGTGTTAAGTGAGATCATTTTTTCACTTTCTGAGAAATGAGGGTTTAATATTTTAGGGGCGAGTGTCTCCAGATTTTACAATCAACTATAGACTGGCCAGTGGGAGCATTTGAGAAGTAAATTTTGTCACTCATTGTAGTGTGTCATTTGCTTAACGGCCCCTGCCTCTTCTGAAATGGCACCTGCTGACATTGACATAGAGCAAAAACTAATGTACAGTTTCTCTCTATTGGCCTTGACAATGGTTTGTGAAGAAGAGGAGAGGAAGCCAGTCTTGGAAGGGGAAGGAGTTATTCTAGAGATCAGAATTTGACAGAGTTGCCAAGCATGGTTGAGCAAGCATTTCCATTACTCAAGATGCATTCTTTTAGCAATTGAAATTGGACTTTCAAAATCTATTTCTGATTCAGCATTTTTGTGTTGATGGTTGATTCAGGACTTTTATGTGGAGCACTGTATGTATTTTATTAGACTGAAAATAATAAAAAGAAGTATCTGTACCAGAACTAAAAAAATATTAGGAGGTTTGAAATCATTCTGGCATCTCCTGGTGGGTGGGTTGTATATACTGTATGACTGCTATTTGTTGAGCTTCACATACATTGCCCATGAATATATATATATATATATATATATATATATATATGATTACACATATATGATTCTGTCTGAATAGTTGGGTGTCTGTAAGAATGTGCATATACTTCTATCCCACTCTGGATCCTTGTGATCGTTGATGCTATTTAACCTTCTATTGCCTCAGGTACAAATTTTCCCGACTAACTCCCATAGACTGCGCTGAATCTGGATATTCAATGCCGGGCAGTTTCCGGTGACTGGCATTGAATATCCGGTTTAGTTTTGGACGGTTTGAACTTAACTAGCCAAGTTGATATTCAGTGCTATATGGTTAAGTTGGAACCTGCCAAAGATATTCCTCCTATTGACACAGCCATATTTGCTACCAAACATAGCTGGCTGAATATCGGTGCTGACTATCTGTGATGTGTGACTTGGAGGGGCATAATCGAACGGGTCACCCAGGTTTTCCTGGAGCTGTCCTCGCAGGATGGCTCCATGAAGGGGTAGGGAAACCCGTATTATCGAAGCAAGATGGGCGATCATCTTTTGTTTCGATAATATGGTTGGGGACGCCGAAATCTCAACATTTAGGTCAACCTTAGAGATGGTCGTCCTTAGGTCGTCCTTAGAGATGGTCGACCTCAGTTTTCGGCAATAATGGAAACCAAGGATACCCATCTCAGAAACTACCAAATCCAAGCCCTTTGGTTGTGGGAGGAGCTAGCATTCGTAGTGTACTGGTCCCCCTCACATGCCAGGACACCAGCCGGGAACCCTAGGGGCACTGCAGTGGACTTCAGAAATTGCTCCCAAGTGCATAGCTCCCTTACCTTGTGTGCTGAGCCCCCCAACCCCCCCCCCCAAAACCCACTCCCCACAACTGTACACCACTACCATAGACCTAAGGGGTGAAGGGGGGCACCTATATGTGGGTACAGTGGGTTTGTGCTGGGATTTGAAGGGCTCACATTTACCACCACAAGTGTAACAGGTAGGGGGGGGGGTGGGCCTGGGCCCGCTTGCCTGAAATGCACAGCAGTACCCACTAAAACTGCTCCAGGGACCTGCATACTGTTGTCATGGAGCTGGGTATGACATTTGAGGCTGGCAAAAAACATTTTAAAGTTTTTTTTTAGGGTGGGAGGGGGTTAGTGACCACTAGGAGAGTAAGGGGAGGTCATCCTCGATTCCCTCCAGTGGTCTTCTGGTCAGTTCGGGCACTTTTTGAGGTTTGGTCGCAAGAAAAAATGGTCCAAGTAAAGTCGGCCAAGTGCTCGTCAGGGATGCCCTTCTTTTTTCTATTATCGGCCGAGGACGCCCATCTCTTAAGTACACCCCAGCCCTGCCTTCGCTACTCTGCCAACAAGCCCCCGTGAACTTTGGTCATCCCAGCGACAGAAAGCAGTTGAGGGTGCCCAAAATCGGCTTTCGATTATGCCAATTTGGGCGACCATGAGAGAAGGACGCCCATCTCCTGATTTGTATCAGAAGATGGGCGCCATTCTCTTTCGAAAATAAGCCTGACAACGGGTCAGCCAGTTATCTGGCTATCTGTTAAGTGCTTAGCCATATATAGAATCCAGGTGCTTGTGTATAAGTTTACGTATGATGTGCAGTGAGAATGTATATGGACTTGTAGATGTTTGTATTAGCGTGTCCAGGAATCTACATATTTTAGAATGGAAACACATGGTTGAGGTGGTAAAGGCCAGTATTTTTTGTTCTATCTATGGGGTGCTGGCGTAACTACACATATGAGTATCAGTATGGAAATAGGACTTACAGTATGTTTTCAGGATTCTGTGTCTAGGGAGCCTATGCAGCAGAACTCATGCTGCAAAAGTTTGACAAAACAAATCAGTGACATTTTACATACATGTTAAACTGGGCAAGAAAGTAATTTATAAGGAGCTGCTTAGTTTTAGACAGCAAGATGCATGTAATGCCAGTATGTTTGGCATTTGCATGTACATGTACATGAGCAGCTTTTGGCAAAGTGGTATTCTGTAAGTACATGCCTAGATGTGATAGTGCATACATTCATAGGCAGATGATCAAAAGCCCTGCGCTGTTCCAAACAGCACTCTAAAAATAGCACTGGAACAGCGCGGGGCTTTACCAGACCTATGATCAGAGATAATTGCATGCAAATTTAAGCACGCAATTCTCTTTGATCATAGGGTTGAAGTTCGGGAGGATTGAATCCTCCCGCACTTGATTGACAGGTCTTGGCTGTCAAAAGCCCAGACCTGTCAAACACAGGGGCTGGAGGTCCATGGAACCACCAGACTACAACTACCCCTGCCTCTGTATAAGACTCTGGTGAGACTTCATTTTGATTATTGTGTAAAATTCTGGAGACTGCACTTTCAAAAATACATAAATAGGATGGAGTTGGCCCAGAAGGCAGCTACTAAAATGATCAGTGGCAGGGCCGGTCTTAGCAAGTGCGGGGCCCTGTGCAGACCAATTTGGTGGGGCCCCATCCTAGCCCCACCCTAGCTCCGCCCCACCCTAGCTCCACCCCATTGATAAGATTATTCCATTTTTAGAAATTTTTTTTATTTATGAAATTTCAAATAAAGACAAATGGCATTGAGCCTGCCATGAGTGGGAAAGTGCGGGGTACAAATGTAATAAAAAAAAAAAAGCTAAACTTGTACAAAAAAACTGATTGAAATAATAAGCACAATGCTATCATGAAACCTCCCCTCCCCAGAAGTGGAGTGGCCGAGCCGCGGGATCATCATGAATGATGCGGACGGTCATCTGAGGTGAGCGGAGGTCGGAGCGGATGCAGAGATGGGCCCCCTTAGGCGCGGGGCCCTATGCGGCCGCCTTGGTCGCCTCTGCCTAAGACCGGCCCTGATCAGTGGTCTTCGTCATAAAGTGCATGGGGACAGACTTAAAGATCTCAACATGTATACATATGAATAGCCATACTGGGTCAGACCAATGGTTGATCAAGCCCAATATCCTACTTCCAACAGTGGTCAATCCAGGTCACAAGTACCTGGCAGAAACCCAAATAGTAGCAACATTCCATGCTACCAATCTCAGGGTAAGTAGTGGCTTCACCATAACTATCTCAATAGCAGACTATGGACATTTCCTCCAGAAACGTGTCCAAACCTTTTTTAAACCCAGATATGCTAACTGCTGTTACCACATCCTCCAGCAATAAGTTCCAGAGCTTAACTATTCATTGAGTGAAAGAATATTTACTTCTATTTGTTTTAAAAATATTTCTATGTAACTTGAGTGTCCCCTAGTCTTTTTATTTTTTGAAAGACTAAGAAAAAGATTCATTTCTACTCATTCTACATCACTCAGGATTCTGCAGACCTCAGTCTTAACCCCCTCAGCCATTTCATTTTTATGCTGAAGAGCCCTAACCTCTTTAGCCTTTCGTCATATGAGAGGTGTTCCGTCCTCTTTATTATTTTGGTTGCTTTACTGTGAATCTTTTCTAATTCTGCTATATCTTTTTTGAGATACAGTGACCAGAACTGACTGCAATACTCATGGTGAGGTCTCACCCTGGATCAATACAGAGACCAGAATTGAAGGTGAAGTCGCATCTTGGAGCGATACAGAGGCATTATAGCATTCTTGGTTTTATTTACCATCCCTTTCCTAATAATTCCTAGCATCCTGTTTGCTTTTTTGGCCACTGCTGCACACTAGGTAGAAGATTTCAGCATATTATCTACAATGACACCTAGATCTTTTTCTTGGGTACTGACTCCCAAGGTGGATCCTAGTATCAGGTAATTTTGATTCAAATTATTCTTCCCATCACTTTGCATTTGTGCATATTAAATTTCATCTGCCATTTGGATGCCCAGTCTTTGGAAGAAAGATGGAAGAGGGGAGATATGACAGAGACATTTAAATACCTGTGTGACATAAATGCACAGGAAGCTCTGGGATGAGGGATCATAGGATGAAAGTTGAAAGGGGATAGACTCAGAAGTAACCTGAGGAAGTACTTGTTCATGGAAAGGGTGATGAATTATGGCCTCCCAGTGGAGGTGGTGAAGATGAAAACTGTATCTGAATTCAAGAAACTTGGGACAAGTACATAGGATCTATAAGAGTTTGAAAGGGAGCGTAGATGGCATGGATGAGCAGGCTGGGTTGGGCATGTGGTCTTTATCTGCCTTCATTTTCTGTGGATGTGTGTTCACATGGATGGAATTTGCATGGAGTATAGACAGGTGCACCTAGATGATAAGATGCAATCTAGGCAGAAACATTTAGTTTTGTGCCTTATAGGTTTTTGGCCAATTACACCATTATTCTATAGAGAAAAAGCAGATGCTTTCTTTTCTTTAGGGAATAGGCATCAAATAAGCATTTTCCTGGGGCCTGATATTCATACCGCAGGAGTTAGCTGGGCTGACCTCACCTCTGGTGACCAACATTGAATATCCGGTTTATTTTTGGCTGGTTTAAACATAACTGGCCAAGCTGATATTTAGTATTGGCCGGTTAAGTTTAAACAGGGATCCCCCCTCTCACCGACCATATTCAACCTAATGATGACACCCTTGGCCAAACAACTATCGAATCAGAACCTAAACCCATACATATACGCTGATGATCTAATGATCTTCATCCCATTCAAACAAGATCTAAGGGAAATCTCCAATGAAATCAAACAAAGCCTACATACTATGAATTCCTGGGCAGATGTTTTCCAGTTGAAACTCAATGCAGAGAAAACCCAATGTTTGGTACTAACCTCGCTATACAACAAGAATAAATTTACCACCATCAACACACCTAAACTAAATTTACCAGTCTCGGATTCCCTAAAAATCCTTGGTGTCACCATTGATCGACACCTAACACTTGAGAACCATGCAAATAACACTACTAAAAAGATGTTTCATGCATTGTGGAAATTAAAAAGAGTCAGACCATTTTTTTCAAGAACTGTCTTTTGCAATCTGGTACAATAATTGGTACTTAGTTATCTGGATTATTGCAACTCACTTTACGCTGGCTGTAAAGAACAAATACTTAAAAAACTCCAGACAGCCCAGAATACAGCAGCCAGACTAATATTCGGCACACGAAAATACGAAAGCGTGAAACCCTTGTGTGAAAAATTACACTGGCTCCCACTAAAGGAACGTATCACGTTCAAACTTTGCACCCTGGTCCACAAGATCATCTATGGTGACGCCCCAGCCTATATTGTCAGACACTGATAGACCTACACCCAGGAACGCAAAAAGATATCCTCCGTCGCACATCCTAATTTACATGCTCCCCAACGCAAGGGTCTGAAATACAATCAATGCAGCACATAAAGAACTCTTCCAAAAACATCCTTCAGAAGTGAGAAGACCACTGAACGTAACCATAAGGAATGCCAAGAAGGGAGATACGGAGGCAAAAGGACTGAAGAATACTTGAAAAAATCAATTAAACTTTTTAGATACATAAAGCAGAAACCGGCCAAGAGTCGGTTGGGCCGCTGGACGAAAATGGTGTTAAAGGGGCGATCAAGGAGGACAAAGCCGTAGCGGAGAAATTAAATGAATTCTTTGCTTCGGTCTTCACCGAGGAGGATTTGGGGGGGACACCGGTGCCGGAAAGAATATTTGAAGCGGGGGAGTCGGAGAAACTAAACAAATTCTCTGTAACCTTGGAGGATGTAATGGGTCAGTTCAGCAAGCTGAAGAGTAGTAAATCACCGGGACCTGATGGTATTCATCCCAGAGTACTAATAGAACTAAAAAATGAACTTGCGGAGCTACTGTTAGAAATATGCAATCTGTCCCTAAAATCGAGTGTAATACCGGAAGACTGGAGGGTAGCCAATGTTACTCCGATTTTTAAGAAAGGTTCCAGAGGAGATCCGGGAAATTATAGACCGGTGAGTCTGACGTCGGTGCCGGGCAAGATGGTGGAGGCTATTATTAAGAATAAAATTGCAGAGCATATACAAAAACATGGACTGATGAGACAAAGTCAGCACGGATTTAGTGAAGGGAAGTCTTGCCTCACCAATCTAATGCATTTTTTTGAGGGGGTAAGCAAACATGTGGACAATGGGGAGCCGGTTGATATTGTATATCTGGATTTTCAGAAGGCGTTTGACAAAGTGCCGCACGAAAGACTCCTGAAGAAATTGCAGAGTCATGGAATCGGAGGTAGGGTATTATTATGGATTAAGAACTGGTTGAAAGATAGGAAGCAGAGAGTAGGATTGCGTGGCCAGTATTCTCAGTGGAGGAGGGTAGTTAGTGGGGTCCCGCAGGGGTCTGTGCTGGGTCCGTTGCTTTTTAATGTATTTATAAATGACCTAGAGATGGGAATAACTAGTGAGGTAATTAAATTCGCCGATGACACAAAATTATTCAGGGTCGTCAAGTCGCAGGAGGAATGTGAACGATTACAGGAGGACCTTGCGAGACTGGGAGAATGGGCGTGCAAGTGGCAGATGAAGTTCAATGTTGACAAGTGCAAAGTGATGCATGTGGGTAAGAGGAACCCGAATTATAGCTACGTCTTGCAAGGTTCCGCGTTAGGAGTTACGGATCAAGAAAGGGATCTGGGTGTCGTCGTCGATGATACGCTGAAACCTTCTGCTCAGTGTGCTGCTGCGGCTAGGAAAGCAAATAGAATGTTGGGTGTTATTAGGAAGGGTATGGAGTCCAGGTGTGCGGATGTTATAATGCCGTTGTATCGCTCCATGGTGCGACCGCACCTGGAGTATTGTGTTCAGTACTGGTCTCCGTATCTCAAAAAAGATATAGTAGAATTGGAAAAGGTACAGCGAAGGGCGACGAAAATGATAATGGGGATGGGACGACTTTCCTATGAAGAGAGGCTGAGAAGGCTAGGGCTTTTCAGCTTGGAGAAGAGACGGCTGAGGGGAGATATGATAGAAGTGTATAAAATAATGAGTGGAATGGATCGGGTGGATGTGAAGCGACTGTTCACGCTATCCAAAAATAATAGGCTACCTTTTCCTATACGAGCACGCAACTCTGGAACGCGCTGCCACGTAACCTGAAAACGGTCTATGAATTGACCAATTTCCGCAAACTATTGAAAATCTATCTCTTCGACAAGATATATCACAAAGATCAACATGTGTAACTGTATAATTCAACATGTGTAACTGTATAGTCTTAAAACTTCCATACTGTCTTATAATGTTTTATAATGTCTTTCTGTTCTAACGCCCTCATCTATCTTACTACCATGTAACACAAAATCCTCTGTAAACCAAATGTATATTCAATGCTATTTCCAGTATCCATGAGAAAATGTAAGCCACATTGAGTCTGCAAAGAGATGGGATTATGTGGGATACAAATGTCATAAAATAAATAAACCAGCCAAAGATATACCTGCTATTTTGGCAGCTTAATTTGGCTGCCAAACTTAGCTGGCGGTGCACTAAATTTTAGTGGATAGCCAGTTATACCATGCAATATAACTGGTTATCCACTAAGGGGGAGATTCTATATATGATGCCTAGAAACTCGGTGTGGAAATCAGTGCCGACTAAGCATATTCTATAAGTAGAGCATCCATTAACAGCAATGAAAATGTGACATAAATCCCAGCATGTACATTTACAAGTACTAGGTCATATTGAGGGGCATAATCGAATGGTGCCGGCCATCTATATGGCCGGCCATCTACATGGCCGGCGCCGCAAAGGGTGGTCCCAAACCGTATTATCGAAAAAGATGGCCCGCCATCTTTCGTTTCGATAATACGGTTGGGGCCAGCCAAATGTCAGAGATGGCCGGGTTTGAGAATGGCCGGCATTGGTTTTCGTCGATAATGGAAACCGATGCCAGCCATCTCAAACCAGGCCAAATCCAAGGCATTTGGTTGTGGGAGGGGCCAGCATTTGTAGTGCACTGGTCCCCCTGACATGCCAGGACACCAACCGAACACCCTAGGGGGCACTGCAGTGGACTTCAAAAATTGGTCCCAGGTGCATACCTCCCTTACCTTGTGTACTGAGCCCCCCAAATCCCCACAAAACCCACTCCCCACAATTGTACACCATTAAAATAGCACTTATAGGTGAAGGGGGGCACCTACATGTGGGTACAGTGGGTTTGGGGGGGGGGTTGGAGGGCTCCCATTTACCACCACAAGTGGAACAAGTAGGGGGGGATGGACCTGGGTCCACCTGCCTGAAGTGCACAGCACCCACTAAAAACTGCTCCAGGGACCTGCATACTGCTGTCAGGGAGCTGGGTATGACATTTCAGGCTGGCATAAAGGCTGACAAAAAAGTTTTTTTGGGGGGGTGGGGGTGGGAGGGGGTTGGTGACCACTGGTGGAGTAAGGGGAGGTGAACCCCGATTCCCTCTGGTGGTCATCTGGTCAATTGGGGCACTTTTTTGAGACTTGGTCCTAAAACAAAATGGACCAAGTGAAGCCGGCAAAATGCTCCTCAGAGCCGACCTTCTTTTCTCCATTATCAGCTGAAGCCGGCCATGTCTTAACAACGCCCCCGTCCTGCCTCCCATACCCTTCCAAAATGCCCCCTTTAACTTTGGCCAGCTTTGCGATGGAAAGCATTTCGAGCCGGCCAAAATCGGCTTTCCATTATACCGATTTTGCCGGCTTCAGGAGATGGCCGGCCATCTCTCGATTTGTGTCGGAAGATGGCTGGCGATCTCTTTCAAAAATAAGCAGGATTCTATAACTATGCATGTAAATTTTGGAATGCCCATGAAATGCCCATTTTCCTGTCCATAACGCCCCTTTTACCTGTGTGTGTTAGAAGTTTGGCACACTTCGTTACAGAATACGCTTAATGAGTTGTGCACGTAAATTCTAATTATTGTCAATTAGTGCTCATTATTTATGTATTTATTATTTATTTGTTACATTTGTATCCCACATTTGTCCACATATTTACGCTCAATGTGGCTTACATGGTACCGTAATGACTTTCGCCAGTTCTAGTATGAACAGATACAAGTTGTTATTGTGATAGAATAAGGTTCATGTATGGCTGATGTATTTGGGAACTTAGGAAGGAAGAAAGAGGTTGGGGTGTGTCCATTACGATCTTTGGTTTTGTTGTGTTGCAGGTTCTCTGGCTTTTATGTTGGGTCGGTGGGATATGCCTTCTTGAACAGGTTTGTTTTTAGTTCTTTCCGGAAGTTTAGTTGGTCGTATGTTGTTTTTACTATTTTTGGTAGGGCGTTCCATAGTTGTGATCTTACATAGGAAAAGCTGGATGTATATGTTGATTTGTCTTTGAGTCCTTTGCTGCTTGGGTAATGAAGATTTAGGTATGTTTGTGCTGATTTTGTTGTGTTTCTGGTTGGCAGGTCTATGAGGTCATTCATGTAACCTGCTTGTTAAGTGCTGTTATCAGCGCTTATTAGCTGATAAGCTTGTTAAGATATGCATGTTATTATAGAACCCGGAACTCTAGGTGCTCTATATAGAATCTGGGGGTAAGTGCTAACTGACAATATTCAGAGAGAGATAACGTGATCTCCCACTGAATATTGCTGGGTAGCCGGTTAAGTGCCAAAAACTGTTCCTGGTCGGTTAAATCAAATGATTTTAAATATCAGGCTGCTAGTGCCTAAATCTATGTGCAACCTTACAGAATTCCCCTTAGGCAAAAAATTTTAAAACTTACTCTCAATAATATGTTTTTTAACATAGATATTAGCTGGGGCCTGAAATCTGTTCTGCTAAAGGTGCTGAAGTACAAGGGATGGTTTACAGAGAGGGATTTTCATCCCACGTGGAGCAAAAAGCAAATGTCTATGATACAATAGAGCAAAGACTAGGTGCTTGAGGGACTGACATGCCCCTTCACTGCCTTCTTCTTAACTCTCTCTTCTTATAACTTCGGAAGTTGCCTAAGTCAGAAAGGGTCAAGCCACTCTTCTGCCCCACTCCCAGTACCTTAACCAGTGATGCCAGTTGAGCTCCCATGCATCCCGGAGGGGCACTTACTCTTTGGTCCTCAGTGGAGGAGCAGTTGCTCTGCTATAAGGTTATTGGGGAAGGAGGGGATGAAATTCCCCTAGTAACCAGTTCTTTCATTTCAGGATATTTAACATAGCAGATTTCAAGACTTCCTGGGTGTGCTATAAAGTTAACATATGGTCCAAGGCAGGTGTTAATTTTGTCGCCTTTAACTGGCTCCAGTAAATAGAAAGTATGAAAAATATATCACAGTATTTACCATGAGCCTAGTACAGCTTTATTTGTATATCACAGAGGAAATAACCTGAATGTTCTGCGCAGAACACCAGGTAGCCATGTTGCTGGGCAGATTAGATGGACCAAGCTAGTTTTTGTTTGCTGTCTGTTACTATCCAGCTTATAATTGAAAAAGAAAAACGTCTATATTGCGACCCAAATCGGGAGATAGACGTTTATCTCACAAACGAATAAAGCGGTATAATAAGCCGAATTTGGACGTTTTCAACTGCACTCCGTTGCGGATGCGGACAAAGTTGATGGGGGTGTGTCGAAGGCGTGGTGAAGGCGGAACTGGGGCGTGGTTATCGGGCGATCAGAGATGGGCGCCTTTCGCCGATAATGGAAGAAAAATATGCGTTTTTAGCGAGAATTTAGGGCACTTTTCCTGGACCCTGTTTTTCCACGAATAAGGCCCCAAAAAGTGCCCTAAATGACCAGATGACCACTGGAGGAAATCGGGGATGACCTCCCCTGACTCCCCCAGTGGTCACAAACCCCTTCCCACCACAAATATGCCATTTCACAACTTTTTATTTTCACCCTCAAATGTCATACCCACCTCCCTGGCAGCAGTATGCAGGTCACTGGAGCAGTTATTAGGGGGTGCAGTGGACTTCAGGCAGGTGGACCCAGGCCCATCCCCCCCACATGTTACACTTGTGCTGGTAACTGGGAGCCCTCCAAACCCACTGTACCCACATGTAGGTGCCCCCCTTCACCCCTTAGGGCTATAGTAATGGTGTAGACTTGTGGGCGGTGGGTTTTGAGGGGGATTTGGGGGGCTCAACACCCAAGGGAAGGGTGCTATGCACCTGGGAGCTCTTTTACCTTTTTTTTTTGTTTTTGTAAAAGTGCCCTCTAGGGTGCCCGGTTGGTGTCCTGGCATGTGAGGGGGACCAGTGCACTACGACTCCTGGCCCCTCCCACGAACAAATGCCTTGGATTTATTCGTTTTTGACCTGGGCGCTTTCATTTTGCATTATCACTGAAAAACAAAAACGCCCAGCTCACAAATTGTCGAATAAAACATGGACATCTATTTTTTTCGAAAATACGGTTCGGTCCGCCCCTTCACGGACCCGTTCTCGGAGATAAACGCCCATGGAGATAGACGTTTTTGTTCAATTATGCCCCTCTATGTTACATAAGTGCATAAGTATTGCCATACTGGAACAGACTGAAGGTCCATCAAGCCCAGCATCCTGTTTCCAACAGTGGCTAATCCAGGTCACAGCTACCTGGCAAGATCTCAGAACAGTACAATACATTTAATGCAGCTTATCCTAGAACTAAGCAGTGGATTTGCCTCAAGTCCATTTTAATAATGGTCTATGGACTTTTCCTTTAGGAAGCTATCCAAACCTTTTTTAAAACTCGCTAAGCTAACCACTTTTACTAAATTCTCTGGCAACAAACTCCAGAATTTAATTACCCGTTGGGTGAAGAAATATTTTCTCAGGTTCATTTTAAATTTACTACTTTGTTGCGTGCCCCCTAGTCCTAGTAATTTTGGAAAGAGCAAACAAGCGATTCATGTCTACCTGTTCCTCTCATTATTTTATAGACCTCTATCATATCTCCCCTCAGCTGTCTTTTCTCCAAGCTGAAGAGCCCTAGCTGCTTTAGCCTTTCCTCATAGGGAAGCCATCCCATCTCCTTTATCATTTTTGTCACCCTTCTCTGTACCTTTTCTATATTTATTTGCCAAGTGTTGGTTTTAGCATGCACAACAAGGCATTTGTGTTATTTGTAGCATGCACAAAAAAAAAAAAAAACCTTATCATATATACTAACCTTGATTGTACAAGCCCCTAAATGTTGGTAGAAATTTAGGTGAGTACTGGTGTGTGGAAGCATCTGTAAATGAATGGGGAATAAGTGGATGGATTTTAACACTGTGGTATCAGTGCAGGGCATACACCTTTAGAAGTTCATTTGCTAGCAGTGTCAATGTGATGATAATATATTGCCAGTTGATTGTGTCATAAATATGTTTTTCAGTAGCATTAAATCACTTTAACTGATTGTACACTGATGGATTTGATCATGTTCTCTGCACATCATGCTGCAGTTCACACTATGGATTTAACTGTGTTTCTGACAATATCCTAGATCTGCTTGGAGACAAGAAGTGAGGCAATGATCTGTACACCAACGTAGCAGAAAGCAATGAGCAGACCAGAAATATGAGAGTGCTGGGCAGTTTATTGATACAATTACCCGATGTGGCTACGTTTCGCCCTATGGCTGTGTCAGGGGTTAAAAACTAGTAAAACAATTAAAATTAATGTAATTAATTAAAATGCTAAAGTATGCAAATTATAATAATTAAAACAACCAAATTAAGCTACATTTAATCAAAAAAATAAAATAAGCAAACAACAATAATTTTAAAAGACAACTAATTAAAATGACAGTGATATCAATATCAAATGTAAATACATGACACAATAACAAGTAAAAAATGCTTATACATAATGGCTATATATTTAAAAAAACGCTCAAAATTGAGACTGATGATACATAGGTTCAAAGAAAAAGCCAAAGGATGAGCCAAAGATGTGTGAGAAGGACATTCCTATAGGGGAGAAAAAACTCAGCATTCCCCTAATAGTTGTAATGTCTTCAAATATCTGTAAAAAAAAAAAAAAAAAAGGAGCCAAACAGGACTATTAAAACCACAAGCAGCAGCAATACTGAGCTTCTCTGATTAAAAAAAAATGTGTTTTAAAAGAATTACTAACATTGCAGCACTTCCCCACTGGTAAAGCAGATTCACCTTCTCACTGACAGCAATGAATCTGCATAGTACTATCTATAAGAAGACAGGCAAGTAATTAAGCAATGCAGGTCCAAGAATAAACCATATTTGGACCTTAGCAGTCATAGGCATGGAGGGGCATTTCTGATATGACCTCTAAATCAGACTTTGGACGATTTTGCTCAAAACGTCCAGAATCCAAATAGCAAATATAGCCATTTTCAAAAACAGCAAAATGTCTATCTTTCGTTTCCGAAAATGACCACTTGCTAGATGTTTTGTGCTTTGTGCATTTAACTTTATGGTCCATTAAAAAAAAAGTCCAAGTGGAAAACACACAAAATCAAGCCACTGGTATGTAGGAGGAGCCAGCATTCTTAGTAGACCGGCCACACAGACATTCCAGCAGAGCTGTGCGGCACCCTAGGGGCACTGCAGTGGACTTCACCTAAAAGCTCCCAGGTACATATCTCACCATTGTTCCCTTATTGTGAGCCTTCCAAAACCCACCAAAATCCTATTGTACCCAACTGTACACCATTACAATAGCCCTTATGGCTGAAGGTGTCACCTATATGTGGGTACAATAGGTATTTGGTGGGTTTTGGAGGCTCACACTTTCCACCACAAGTGTGACAGTTATGGTGGATTATGGGCCTGGGTCCTCTTCTCCATAGTGCACTACACTGACCACTAGTTTTTGGCACTGGAATGAGTTGTTATGGCACTTTGGGGCATGATTCAAAAAAGCACCCTCTAATCACCACTTAAGTCTCTCCTCCCTATCCTCCATATCAGAATGCCAGAAGTACTGTTTAAAATCCCTGTCCCCCCCCCCCCCCCCCCCCCCCCGGGCACAGTTCCAGTTGCCCTACCCTAATTTCAGAGCTGCAGGTTTGGTATATGTTTGTATTATTACAAAACATTTTGCTAGGATATGTGCTCTGCCCATGTAAATGCCCCCTTTGCTTTTATGCACCATGGGCTAGATTCAGTATATGGCGTTGAAGAATTGGTGCCCAAAAACATTGGCAAAGAACAGCATTCTATAAAGGGCACTCCAAGATGGGCCAACAAAAAAGCAGAAGTGTTCCCCTAGCAATGGTCCACATCACAGCAACAAAAAGGAAAGATGAAAGGGGCAGAGCAAGGTAGTTCCAAAGCAAGTGGTTTATTGGAGAATGGCAATAAAATGACGCAGTCCTGCGTTTCGGCACCACATGCGCCTGCTTCAGGAGTCAAATAAGTTATTTCAGCCACAGATGATAAAATGTAAACATAAGGGCAAGAACCTACTAGTTTGCATTTTATCATCTGTGGCTGAAATAATTTGACTCCTGAAGCAGGCGTATTGTATGTGGTAGTAAATGTGAGCCCTCCAAAACCCACCCGAAACCCACTGTACCCACATTTAGGTGCCCCCCTTCATCCCTAAGGGCTATGGTAGTGGTGTACAGTTGTGGGGAGTGGGTTTTAGGGGGGGTTGGGGGGCTCAGTACCCAAGGTAAGGGAGCTATGCACCTGGAAGCAATTTGTGAAGTCCACTGCAGTGCCCCCTAGGGTGCCCGGTTGGTGTCCTGGCATGTGAGGAGGACCGGTGCACTACGAATGCTGGCTCCTCCCATGACCAAATGGCTGGGTTTGGTCGTTTTGGAGATGGGCGTCCTCGGTTTCCATTATCGCCGAAAACCGGGGACGACCATCTCTAAGGTCGACAATCTCAACAGGTCAACCTAAATGTTGAGATTTGGGCGTCCCCGACCATATTATCGAAATGAAAGATGGATGTCCACCTTGTTTCAATAATACGGGTTTCCCCGCCCTTTTGCCAGAACGTCCTTAGAGATAGACGCCCTTAGAGATGCTCGTCCCCTTTCGATTATGCCCCTCCACATATCAAAATAAGCCTCCCATACTTTTAGAGAGTGAACTTTCCACTTGAAGGAACCCCTAGCATTCCTCACCTCCCACGTGGCAAGCAAATTAATTTGGTTCTGCCATTGCCAAAAGGACAGGGGAAGTGGCGACACCCAATATTGCAATATACACTTCCAACAAACCAAGGTAAGCTTACGGAACAATACAATATGTTCCTTGGAAGCTCCCTGAAAGACTCTGGCTGATTCAAAACCAAGAGCTCCACTGAGCCACGAATAGAACATCCAAAAATGGACTCCAAATAGAACAAAACAGAGGACCAAAAAGCTGGAATCTTTACACATCCCCAAAAGGAATGCACAAAAGTACTAGGCACTATTCTATAACAAGGCATGTAAGGGTAGTTCTGTATGGATCTACCAGTTTTGGGTCATTTTGGTGCCTTGCTTCTGTTATGGTATGGAAATAGCACATAACACTAGTGGGCCGATGATCAGAAGCAAACGCAGGCATTAGAGGCTGTTAGCTACTAGCGCCTGTGTTTGCTACCACCCCATGATCAGAGTCCCCAAGTGTGTGAAACAATGCACTCGTGGGCTCTGAATGCAACTAGTATGCAAATGCATGCAAAATAGGGCTAAATATATTCATCTTCAATGATCAGCGACCAATGCGCTAAAGATAGGTGTGCTGGTTGCTGCAAACCCTACGCCAGCTCGGAGCTGGCGTTAGGGTTTGCAGACCATTGGGGAGGAATGGTGAGTCCTGTCCAGCATGCATTTGCATGCTAGCAGGCCACAATTCCCCCCAATGCAGCAGCCCCCCCCCTCCCCGCAGGAACCCCGACCTGACCTGACCAACCCCCCCCCAAGCAGCAGGGAGCTGGAGGTCCAACAGACCTCTGGTCCCCCGACCCCCCCAACACAGGTACAGGGGGGACTGGAGATCTGGTGGGTCTCCAGTCCCCCCACCCCTAACATCTCTCAGATGTTCCTGGTAGCCCAGTGGGCCACGGGTAAATCCCCCCCACCTGGTGGTCTAGCGGCCCTTTCCCACCCCCTACCTTAAGTTGGAGGAAGGAGGTGGCCTCACTCCTCTTCCATCAGCGCCACCTGCAAAATGGTGGTGCCCAGCCCTGCCCAGTGCATCCCAGGATGCACTGGACGGGGCTTCACACCATATAAGTGAGTTTCTCCCTTATGTGGTGTGAAGCCCCACCCAGCACATCCCAGGAAGCACTGGGCAGGGCTGTGCACCGCCATTTTGCAGGCAGCTCCGATGGAAGAGGAGGGAGGCCACCTCCCTCCTCCAACTTAAGGTAGGGGGTGGGGAAGAGCCGCTAGACCACCAAGTGGAGGGGATTGACTCGTGGCCCACTGGGCCACCAGGGACATCTGAGGGATGTTGTGGGTGTTAGGGGGTGAATGGGCTGTAGGCATGGGCAAGGCCGCCACTTACAGAATATTGTAAGTTAAGTATGCACCTCCAACATTTAGGCATTAAGATTTTATACCAGCTCTATGGCTGGTGTTATGTGTTTGTACCTAACTTTTTAAATGTCAGAGTGCTGGCAGGGTGGTGTTAGGAAAGCCTGGTTGTTTGTGCTGAAGGTTCTGGAGGTTTTACAAGAAGTTATGGCCAAAGATTGGCGCTAGCCTCTCTAAGAGTGTGGATCATGGCCCTGGCTTGCTATCAAGGTTTGGTTCAAGGCAGAGCACTGGCTTCCTATCCAGATGTAATGTATTTTCTCAGAAGTTGTTGAGGCTCCCAAGGCACTCAATGGGTTCACCCTTGGGATTTAAGCGTTTTATTATCAGCCTTAGTCTAGTCTCCCATTGAACGCTGGCATAGGGTTACCATATTTTGTCCTCTAAAAAAGAGGATACATGTCTCACCCCACCCCTTGCTCCGCCCACATCCCGCCCTTGTCAAATATTCCCCTCCCCTGCCCCGTCACCTCCCCTCCCCCTGGTCACCTCCTCTCCCCTCGGTCACCTCCCCTCCTCTCCCCTTACTTACTATCTAATGCCCTGGTGGTCTAGTGACCTCTTCGGGGCAGGAAAGAGGCCCCTCTTTCCTGTGCCCGGAGCTCTGTCCTTGCCCTGCATCCTGTTGCTGTGACGGTCTCGGGATTCAAAATGGCCACGGAGAGTTGAAGTCTCGCGAGGCCGCTTCAACTCTCGGCGGCCATTTTGAATCCCAAGACCGTCACAGCAACAGAATGCAGGGCAAAGCAGCACTCCGGGCAGGAAAGAGGGGACACTTTCCTGCCCCAAAGAGGTCACTAGACCACCAGGGCAGTAGATAGTAAGTATGAGGAAGGTAGGCTATGATAGGCTCGCAGCCCGCCCGTCCGCCCGTTTGTCCAGAAATCCGGACAAACGGGTGGAATGGCAAAACCCGTCCAGACACCCAGACATGCCCTCAAAAAGAGGACATGTCCGGGTAAATCCGGACGTATGGTAACCCTACACTGGGAGGTAGTATCATTGAAGGATTTCACCTTGAAGACAGTTTATTAGCTATATCTTTGACTGGAAGAGTTTCAGAGTTGCAGGCATTGTCTTGTTGGCAGCCTTTTTAAAGTTCTCAAAGGAAAAGTTGATGCTGTGGCCGATCCCATCTTTCTTTCCGAATGTGATATCCTCATTTCATATTAATCAGACCATTTCTCTCCCAGTGTTGGGGGAAGCAGGAGAGAACAAGGATCAAAAGCAGTTGCATTGTCTGGATGTAAGAAGAGCATTGCAAGGTTATCTCAAGAGAGTGGCAGCTGACCAGGAACACCACTGTGGGAATCCATGCCTAATGCTGTTCTATAAAGGTTATTTACCTGCCCGGGGACTGCAGCACCGGTGGCCTGGGAGCAAGAGAGAGAGGCGACAGTGATAGGGATTGGGGGGGGGGGGCGGCAGGGGGCCCCCGGGGGCCCCCGGGGGCAGCCTTGCCCCGGGCTCTGCTCAGTCTCTCGGCAGCTCTGAGGCCAGGTCTGGCTGAGGTAGGCCATATACCTAGGAATGAAAGGAAAAAAGAAGAAAGGAAAGGTGATAAGATTTAGAATTCTAAAGCTGCAATTTTTCTCCCAAAAAGTGTTTTGGATTTGGACTGGAGACAGGGGTTAGTTCTTCCTGAATATTTGCCTCTGGTGTTACACCCAGGTAACAGGTCCGTCCTCCCCTCCATCCTACCCCCAGGTGTTGTTGTCAGGTAGAGGAGTGATTTGTGTCTTGGCTTCCACCTTCATTGAGGTGGAGGGGAGGGGGGAGAACTTTGAGTACCTATGAGAAAAACAGGCTGCAGCAGACACATTTCAGCCATAAGAAAGTTTAGGTTAGGGTAAAAGAATTGAACCTGCTTGGATTTGCAGGGTCTGTTTTGCAGCAGGGAGGAATTGGTGCTGAACATTTTCCTGATCTGTAGGGGGGGGAGGGGGAGGGGAGGAAGAGTTCTCTGATTTGCACTAGTATAAAAAAAAAAGCCAAGTGAGTGCCTAGTTGTCCTTATAAAAGTGACCTAAAATAGGTGCCTGAAAATGTACTTATATTAGGTGCCTCCTAATTAAATACCCTCTTAGGGCAATTCTAAAAATAGGTACCCAAATAGGCACCACTTGCACATGTAAATGTACAGAATACCAGCACTTTTTTGGATGTGTACACTTGTAAAGACAACTAGGCACTCACTTGCCTTTTTTTTAAATACTAGTGCAAGTGGGAGAAACTGTGTTTGTATTATAGGTGTAGAAATATACATCTTCTCTGGAGCTGGTATAAATGTCAACACCTATAATATTATGAGCCAATATCACTGACATAACCACAAGGGTCCCTTGGGGGGAGGGGTTCCCAAGTCCTACCAGTGGAAATGCTCCTCTACCCACAGCCTGCATGTTTCCTGGGTAGCTCAGCTTCTACCTCACAGCCCCTTCCCCCACCACACATGTTACATTTTCACAAAACTGACCATGCGTTGGGGAGGGGGGGGGGGGTGCTCAGAATTGTGGAAATCAAGTACGCACTGGAGGTGGGAAGGAGGACAGGGAATGTGCAGCCTGTGGTTGGAGGAGCACCTCTGCTGGAAGGGCTTGGGGACCCCCATCAGCTGTTAAGTAGGGGGGACATGAGGGGGGGTAAAACACAGTGGCAGTATGAGCCAAACTTTTCTGACCCCTCTCCTTCACATTGGGCTCAGGTCCACCCCAAGACCCAAGGTCTGGCTACACACCTGGTGAATATTCAAAAGCACGTGTCCAGATAATAGCAAGCTGCTATCCAGATAAAAAGCAGCGCTATCTGTGCAGTGCTTCTGCATATCCTAACAGACTTTCTTGGCATTATGCAGATAGTTCGAAGGCAGAGCATGGATGGAACTATGGTGGTACCTAAATCTACTCAGAAAGTGTTAATATTCCATCAGCTACCATGTATACTCACAAATAACTTGAGAAATGTAGACTTTAAAATGGCTTCATTAAAATAGGGTCATCTTATCCATGGGTCGTATTTTATGGGCAGGCATCTCTCCTTCTACTCCCTGTTATTCTCCTCCCCTCCCCTCCCCATAAGCTGTCTGGTATCCCTCCTCTCCAGTGGTGTCTCTAGACAGAAATATTTGGGGTGGTACTAGGGGGGCAAGCTAGGTATGGGGGAAGGGGTCAAATGACATTTTTGCACATCATACCCCCCCTCACTTTTAAATTAACTTGATAATTGATAGCATCATTCAACAAATTTTTCTGTGTGGGAGTGTTCTGTATTCTCTACAGTATTGGTCAGAATTTTAACATAAACTCTGAAGGTTCAGTTCTATATCACAAACTTCATATTCCTTAACAATGGAGCTATCCTTCTTAGAACGTACCATACAAAAAATATTCAAATAGCGATTATCACCTTATGAGCAGCACAAACTCCTTCCATTGCCAGACACTTTGTTTAAAGGAGACAAGCTTTAGTTTATGTGGTGACTCTATAGGATGCAGAGACCACTATTCCTGAGCATTTTTATTTTGGGTGACAGGGAGGGGCATAATCGAACGGGGCACCCAAGTTTCCCTGAGGACGTCCTCGCAGGATGTCCCCGTGAAGGGGCGGGGAAATCTGTATTATAGAAACAAGATGGGCGGCCATCTTTCGTTTCGATAATACAGTCGGGGACGCCCAAATCTCAACATTTAGATTGACACTGAGAGATGGTTGACCTAAATGCTGAGATGGTTGAACTTAAAGATGGTTGTCCCCTGTTTTCAGCCATAACGGAAACCAAGGATGCCCATCTCAAAAACGACCAAATCCAACTCATTTGGTCGTGGGAGGAGCCAGCATTCGTAGTGCACTGGTCCCCCTCACATGCCAGGACACCAACCGGGCACCCTAGGGGGCACTGCAGTGGACTTCAGAAAAAGCTCCCAGGTGCATAGCTCCCTTACCTTGGGTGCTGAGCCTCCCAACCCCCCTCCTCAAAACCCTCTCCCCACAACTGTGGGGATGAAGGGGGGCACCTACATGTGGGTACAGTGGGTTTGTGCTGGGTGCTGGGTTTTGAAGGGCTCACATTTACCACCACAAGTGCAACAGGTGGGGGGGGGGATGGGCCTGGGTCCGCCTGCCTGAAGTGCACTGCAGTACCCACTAAAACTGCTCCAGGGACCTGCATACTGCTGTCATGGAGCTGGGTATGATATATGAGGCTGGCATAGAGGCTGGAAAAAATATTACACATTTATTTTTAGGGTGGGAGGGGGTTAGTGACCACTGGGGGAGTAAGGGGAGGTCATCCTCGATTCTCTCCGGTGGTCATCTGGTCATTTAGAGCACATTTTTGTGGCTTGGTTGTAAAAAAAAAAGCACTAAGTAAAGTCGGTCAAGTGTTCGTCAGGGACGCCCTTCTTTTTTCCATTATCGGCCGAGGATGCCCATGTGTTAAGCAGGCCCCAGTCCCGCCTTCGCTATGCTTCCGACACCCCCCCCACCCCCCCCGTCGATCTTTGATCATCCCCGCGACAGAAAGCAGTTGAGGACGCCCAAAATCGGCTTTCGATTATGCTGATTTGGGCGACCCTGGGAGAAGGACACCCATCTCCCGATTTGTGTCGAAAGATGGGCACCCTTTTCTTTTGATAATAAGCCTGAAAGGACACCTTTGGCAGCCCTTGCCCCAGAGCCTGCTTTCAAACAGACCAGACACTTTGCAAAACAACACAAAACCCTGCAAAAAGATACTCCGTTCTATTCTATTCTGTTCTATCAGAGTTTTATATACCACCAGTTTCCCAAAGGATTCAAAGCAGTTAACAAATCTTAAAATACTCTACAATAGACTAGAACAGCAGAATCTATATATCATAACATATACACAATACTATAAAACAACATTAGTTACTGTTTGAACAAATAAGTTTTCAGAGCTTTCCTAAAAGACAAATAGAAGGGCATATTTTTTTAAAATCTGAAGGCAACATATTCCACAACCTTTCCCCATAAAATGGAAAAGCACCTTCATAGATTGTTTAGTAATGGGCATTCTTGAGAGAGGGGAAACCTATTTCAAAGTACGTAAAAACTCTATACTCCTTTCTGATGATGGAAAAACAAGCAGTTCTCCTAACCCCTCTGAATTCAGACCAAAGATTGATTTAAAAATAAGACAAATTGTTTTAAACTTGATAAGCTGGCCTACCGGCAGCCAATACAAATCTCGCAGAGCAGATGATTTGCTATCAAACCAACCAAGACCATAAATCAGTCTAGCAGCAGTATCCTGCATCAGCTGCAAATAGCCCTACACCAAGCATTCTGCTAAGAGTAAGTTGATCCAAACTTTACAGTCTATGCAGAGCTATCTTTAGGCTAGGGCAAGGTATCGGGCAAATTACACGCTACAGTGTATCATAAACCCACTGATCGTAATACTCTTTTGTCATGGCATAGTCATCATCCATACAAACTGAAGTGGTCTCTTCCGGTAGGTCAGTTTTTACGTCTTCGCAGAATCTGCTATACAGATGAAGCCTTTAAAGATCAAGCTCGTATGCTCATATCAAAGTTGCAAGCAAGAGGGTACACTCAAAAGTGTATTCAACAAGCATATAAAAGAGCTTGGTACGCTCAGCGTTCATTACTGCTATTGAACAAAGAAAAAGAACAAATGGATAAAATTGTGTGTGTATTGGGTTTTTCTACCTTGGCTCCTGCGGTTGCTCATTTAATTTTTAAGCATTGGCAGGTGCTTACATTTCATCCAGTGTTTCAAGAACACCCCTGTATTGCTTACACGAGGGGTAGAAATTTAAAAGATCAATTGGTACAGGGAATTCCTATTACTCCCCTCTACTCTCTCCTCAACATAGGCAGTTGGTGACCCAACTGTTTGGGGGAGGCTAAAGGGGCGGGGTTAGGGGTGGTGCCAGGGGTGGGACTTACATCCATAATTGTCTGACAACACAGAAAAAAAAAGTAAAAGTAAAATATTCACAATTAATACCTTTTATTACATTTAGATATTAGATATGTATCATATGTCAAAGAAAAAAGTTGTTGCTCAAAGCATATATTAACCAATGTATACTATTAAAAATGTTATCAATTATTAAACACTGCTATTTCCATCCATGGGAAATTCCAAAATGAAATGGTCACATTAGTGAAGTTGTATAATTATATATTGATTTGGGAGCCCTCGGAATATACCACTTTAAGGCAACTTCATTGTTTCTTGCCTGATAGCATAGTCTCTCTTCATTGGGTCGTCCCTTAATTGACTATTTATAAATGCTGTTGCAAACACACTCCACAAAAGTGCTCAAAAATATACGTGCTCTAAATACAAAAATAATTGAAAAACTAAACTTATCTTAAATATCACAACATATCTCTCGCTGTTGGAGTCCACTTAGGCTTCCCCTAAATTGCGCCTGACGCCGCGGGTTTCACTGCTTTCATCAGGGACTCGAGTTAAAATTGCCCGCTTTAAATTCCCAACAATCTGTGCACGCAACCTCTCGTACTTCGCTCCGTTGTTCTTCATAGGCGCTATTTAATGACTGCAAGGTACTGACGCGTCGCGTCGACGTCACTGTGAAAACAAAAATCTGGCATTGATAAATGAACTCCCCTTAATGCCTGTTACAAAGACCTATAATGAGAAATATATATATGTACATCTCTCTGTATAAACAAATTTATGACACTCAATTAGTCCAACTTCACACTACTTTGTTCTGACATGAAAAATTTGAGGAGCTTAAGAAAAGTTAATGTCAAGAATATGAAATAATGACATATTATGAGTCCAGTTAAATCATGGAATTCCATTCCACAGATTCATTCAACCCATGGGGATTGATTGTATGTAACCTATGTATCCACCACTGTTCTCTTCTCGTTAACATTGTGCTACGGTCACGTCCTCCGCTCGACTCTGAAACCTGTTCTATAATGAACCATCTAAGGTCCATGAAAGTATGATGATATTGCAAACAGTGAGATACTAGAGGGGCCGATAACGTTTTTGTTTTCAACTTGCTTTTGTGTTCTATGAGTCTTACTCTCATAGTCCTCATGGTACGCCCTACATACTGTAAAGAACACGGACAATATATTATATACACCACATAAGATGAAAGACAAGTGGTGTGTTGTTCCATTTTGTATGTGCGTTGGGTATTAGCATGAATCCATTGAGTCATCGTGCTGGTTTGAGCACAAAATTGGCACTGTCCACATGGTTGATGACAACCCGATGTTATTGGTTGAAGCTCCGAAGAAAAATGTGTGTGTACCAATTGATCTTTTAAATTTCTACCCCTCGTGTAAGCAATACAGGGGTGTTCTTGAAACACTGGATGAAATGTAAGCACCTGCCAATGCTTAAAAATTAAATGAGCAACCGCAGGAGCCAAGGTAGAAAAACCCAATACACACACAATTTTATCCATTTGTTCTTTTTCTTTGTTCAATAGCAGTAATGAACGCTGAGCGTACCAAGCTCTTTTATATGCTTGTTGAATACACTTTTGAGTGTACCCTCTTGCTTGCAACTTTGATATGAGCATACGAGCTTGATCTTTAAAGGCTTCATCTGTAGAGCAGATTCTGCGAAGACGTAAAAACTGACCTACCGGAAGAGACCACTTCAGTTTGTATGGATGATGACTATGCCATGACAAAAGAGTATTACGATCAGTGGGCAAATTACACGCTACAGTGTATCATAAACCCACTGATCGTACATATATATATTTCTCATTATAGGTCTTTGTAACAGGCATTAAGGGGAGTTCATTTATCAATGCCAGATTTTTGTTTTCACAGTGACGTCGACGCGACGCGTCAGTACCTTGCAGTCATTAAATAGCGCCTATGAAGAACAACGGAGCGAAGTACGAGAGGTTGCGTGCACAGATTGTTGGGAATTTAAAGTGGGCAATTTTAACCCGAGTCCCTGATGAAAGCAGTGAAACCCGCGGCGTCGGGCGCAATTTAGGGGAAGCCTAAGTGGACTCCAACAGCGAGAGATATGTTGTGATATTTAAGATAAGTTTAGTTTTTCAATTATTTTTGTATTTAGAGCACGTATATTTTTGAGCACTTTTGTGGAGTGTGTTTGCAACAGCATTTATAAATAGTCAATTAAGGGACGACCCAATGAAGAGAGACTATGCTATCAGGCAAGAAACAATGAAGTTGCCTTAAAGTGGTATATTCCGAGGGCTCCCAAATCAATATATAATTATACAAATCATTATATATATGAAAAAATTAAAAATACAACAAAATTATTTTATAGATAAACTGTTTGCACACACATAGTTCTTATCTTTGGATTTGTGAAGAGCGTGATTATATTTACCAAAGATTCATATTTTGGAGATTGGAGTGGTTTCACATTAGTGAAGTAACATCCGGCGACTAGACTTCGCATCATAGGTGTCAATGATCTGCTCAGGGTTAATATCTCCAACAAGATCATTTTCAATGTTCAGTAAACATAAAGCTGTCAGTCTTTCCTGACCCATTGGGGATCTCAGCCAGTTTCGTACACATCTCATGGCAGAAAAGCATCTCTCACAGGTAGCTGAGCCAACAGGAACAGTAAGTGCCAGTTTCAAAAGCTTTGTAAAAATTTGGATAAAAAGGTGTTGAAGCAGCTGCTTTCAGAGTTTCAAGCACTTACTAACACTAAACCACATACACATCTATGGAACAATTCAACATCAGATCCTCCAAAATATTCTAAAACCATGTCTGATGTAATGATAAACTAAAATTAGTTTAAAGTGTTGATGTCGTTTCAGTATGGCCAACACACAATCTCTCCACTACAAAATATTATACACAAACTTGTGCAAAAATACACTCAGAACCTTACCAAACCATAACAGCACTAATTCCAAGGTCAGGACGAGCTACAACCTTATGCATGGAAAGGCAGCACTGTAATTACACCGGGCTCTAAAACACCAATACACTACCTAGTGAAAAAAACAAAACCAAAAGGGCTGCAAATACTACACGCTAGCAGAATACTGCACCTTGATCACACATAAAAAACACATTACAACAGATATGACACAAGGAACTAAAAATCAAAAGATATGAAGGCAAAATACTGAACTGAAAAGTTACCTCAAGAAGTCAAACTCGCCATGCAGCAATACTAGAGAAATTAAAACTTAAATGCAAAATATCACAGATGCAAAAGCTGGCATATTCCAATTAATAAATTCTGAATAAAATACTGTTTTCTACCTTTGTTGTCTGAGCATTTAGTTTTTCTATTCGCTTTGGTCCTAGTGTCTTCTGTTTTCTCCGAGGACAAGCAGGCTGCTTGTTCTCACGACTGGGTTGACGTCCGCGGCAGCCCCCACCAACCGGAAGAAGCTTCGCGGGACGGTCGGCACGCAGGCCACGCCCACCGCGCATGCGCGGCCGCCTTCCCGCCCGTGCGCGACCGCTCCCGCCAGTTACTTTTTTTCCGCGACTGAGAGAGTGGTGCGTTTGCCTCTCTCTCTGTTCAGCCGCCGGATTTTCGACCGCGTTTACGCGGATCGTCGCTTGGATTCCCGT